>NC_072855.1:31497500-32102500 GCF_028858705.1 Grus americana | reverse complement strand
TCTATCCCCCAAATGACTCATCACATTATAAAGTTTATTTGTTCTCTGGTCCATGAGCAACTTGCTATAATAAAATCTGGCTATAGTTGTTAAAAAAGTTAAACAGTCTGGTTTTATATCACCCTTTTGCTAGCTAAGTTAGAGTGAGCTTCAGAATGAATGCAGTTACCTAGTCATCGGAGGGGTTAAGAAAAAATCCCTAAGGCAATCAGATGGTTTTCTGAGGTCTTTTATTCAAGCATTAAAGCTAAAACTGAAATTAAAAAAAAAAAATCCTTTCCATGTGTAAAGAAATACCATGGTTTTGTTCATTTAGGGCAGCTGACTTGCCTGGGGAGCTTTTCTCTTGGCAACATTCCCCTAAGAGGTGGGGAATCACCAGACAGGATAGGTAAAGTATGCATTATACTGAACCACCCCCCCTGTTTTTCCTAGGTGAATAAAGTTTAGGAAAATACTAAGATATTAATGAATATCTTTTCATCATCAGGATCTCCTCTGAATTAATATATTCCAGGTGAGGAAAGTTTGTGTTACTTTTTTTTAAAGTTTTTATTTTTATTTAAAAAATGTAATAATTGTATACCTGCCTCTAATCTAGCATGTTTTACTCCTGACTTTAAAAATAAAGAGGTACAAACTGAATTATTTTCTTTATTCAATAGCTCATGTAATGAAGTGCTGTGCTGAAAATAAATTAGATGGAATTGAATGCAGCACAGTTCTAAAATACTTTATGTATTTATACAGCTCGTTACCTTTGACAAATTTTTATCAAAGTTATAAGCAGCCATAGTTTACATCTGATTGTTATCTTGTCATCTTTCTACAAATATTCTACTATATTTTAAGGTAACAACTGGTATAGATCCTTTCTGAACAAATTTTGTAGCTTTTTTTTTTTCATATGTAACTGTTATGGGTCAGAGTGAATGAACAATGGGTGAAGCTGGTGAGTACACTAGTCGTGGTGAGTTCAAGATTAATTTAAAAAACTGTTAAAGCCTAAGTTTTGTCAGGTTACTCGAACCCAGTTCCCAGGTTGAATAATGTTGCGAAAGGCTGCTCAGAGGCAGAGTCATGGGAGTGGAGGCTGAGGGAAGGTCTCGAACGCAGCAGCAGTGCATACGGTTTGCATCAATAGGCAAAAAGAAATCTCAGAATATCACGAACCGAGACGGGAGAGAGGCTGAGGAAAAGAGTGCCCTTCGGAACTCTAAGCAGACAAACTACCCTAAGCTCTCTTTGTTTCCTTGAACACGTATCTATCAGCTGATGCTAATGATGATAATGGGTAACAATATCTTAAACTCAAAGTAATTCAGTCTTTTTTTTCTTTGATATCAACAGATATTTTTGTATTACTTGGGAAAAAGACCCTAAGACTTTGTAGTTCAGAAACAGAGGTTATCTCAGGGAAGGGATTTGGGTTTTGGTTGTTTGTTTTTTTTTTTCCCCCCACATCCAAAGTTTTATCTGAACAATTTTGAGTCCTGGAAGCCACCTAGCCTCCTAGCAAGATTGAAGTGGCCAGCATCTCCCACGTTCAAAAGCCACACAGCTTCTGCTCGCTCTGCCTGGGTGCCCCTGCTCCGGGCAGCGCTGCAGGGCAGCGGGGATGCATCCAGCACGTGCCGCCGACGCTGCTGCTGGGGCTTCCCAGGCCAGCGGGGGATTTCCTTCACTGCCAACTGTTTTGGGAGCTGGAGGAGTATGAAAAGGGGGTATCACCTCCCTGGTCTATCAGAGGTGATGGAAGAGGTTAAATTAATTGCATCACGGGGGTGGTAGCAGGCGTTTGCCACGCTGCCCGGTGCGGTGCCGGCGCGGCAGGTATGGGGGATCGTGGCAGCTCTTGGCACCGACCCAGCCAGCCCTGGTTGTGTGAGGCAGAGACAGTGCCTGGGAGACTTGGAGATATTTTCTTGAATAAAAGGGAAGGTTTCCATAGAAACTTCTCTTTTATTTTAAACTGATTTAAAAGAGAAATTTAGCAAACTATAAAATCAAGCTTCCAGAGCCCAATTTAAGCTATTCCTTATTGATTGCATTACAAATGAACATAAAAGCCTGCAGCCTGGAACTGACAGCGAGAGACAGGCTTCTGCCAGCTCTCTTGTTCCCTCTATCAGTGTGTAACCTCTATTAGGTGATAGTGGCAGTGACACATGCTTTCTAGCACCTTCCATTTTATAAAAGGAGCTTTCTTAGATCATGTCATCTAAAGGCTTTTTGTTTGTTAATGAAAACGCATCTCTTGGACTTGACGTGCGATGCAGCCATCACCCTTGTTCTGAATACCCCCTAGTTTAAATTCAGTTATTTATAAACAAGCAGAGCAGATGCAAAATGGCCCCTTCACTGCTACACTACATTTCCCAGAATACAAAAATGTGGGAGTGAGGGCAAACACCCCTCTACCAGCTGGAGGTGTGGGAGATGGTATCCCTCCTTTGCAGGGGAGAGGGCATCTGGAGGAGGCTCGGACACAAGCAAGCACACATTTTAGTTCAACAACGGCATAATAAAGTATCTCTTTGAGAATCATTCATTTTTGCAGTTAGTAATTTTAAAGCCGCATCAAAACAAAAACAAATTCGTTGATGAGGAGTAGCTACAAAACCTTCCATGCTGTTTTAGAGGAGGATTTGCCCTGTGCACTCCTATAAATGCCTTGCTGCCATTCCACTCCATCCCCTTCAAGACATGGCTCTCTTTACCCACTTCATATAAAGATACTTAAATTTTCATTAAAGAACAAGTATTTGTGATCTGAGATGATGGACTAATCCATTAGGGATAAGAGCCACGGTCACCTAATCCTTCAGTGACCCAGCAGAAAGGTTGTTTTGCATTTCTTTTTTTTTTCCAGTGGAAAATTAAAATAAACCCCACATGCTGCATAAAAGAGGGGCGGCTTTCGATCCTGGAATGCCCAAAACATCGGAGGATAGCACGTTTACCCTTATAGTGCCGTTTTGCATCTGCCCTGACGAAAGAGGACTCGGAATTTGAGCCTTCGTGAGCGGCACAGTGCTCAGGAGGCTGAAAGGGCGGATGGCACAACCTCTCAGCTGCGGAGAGGGAGCGAAGGATGGGATCGCCTGTACAGCCAGTTCTTTGTAATTTGGCACCGCTATGCTTCTGCTGCTTTCCTTCCTTCATCTTGTGAAAGGACCCTGAAAATTGGAAATATTCCCACTTTTAGCAAGAATAAAACACGATACTGGTCTGAACATTTCTTTTTCTTTCACTTTATTTTAAAGCTGGACGTCTACCTTGAAAGACTGCTGCCAGGTTTCTGATGTGAGAATAGCTAGAAATAACTGAAAGATGGGGTAGCAGCAGTGTAAAGGAGGTTCTGGTGGCACATGCTACCTGTGTATCCCCGTTCAGGAGGAATTATCTTACCTGTCTATCATGAAAACAGCCAAATGGATTTAACATCTCAGAAAAGAACTGTGCGATTCAAACTGCTGTTCTTCTGCTTTTTGTCCTGTGTGAGCTTAAATCTAGATTCCAAGTTATAAAATATAGAACAGGTTGGAAATCACATATGCTGACTCACTGTGAATTGTTATGAGTAACTTAATAGCTTAGTCATCTAACATAGAGATACATTTGCAAAAATATTGAAATCTGGGAAGAGGAATGAAGTATAACAGAGCATAAATAAAATGCTCTTGTGTTTTTCTGAAATGAGTGGTTTGATTTTTGTCTGATCTCTGGCAAATGTTAGAAAAGTACTGCCTCAAATATTGAAAAATAGCAATGGTACAATATAACTTTTTTTTTAACTTCTACCTTGAAATGCAAGAAGACCCTGAAAAAGAAGTACTTCCTCACATTTCGGTTGTATCTCTCATAATTACAATTTTAACCTATTCACAGAGACAGTATAGTTTACAAAGATTAAAAATGCATTTTCATAATAGTCAGAATTTTAATATTTTTAGCCATTTGTTTTAAAGCTAAGAGTCAGTAGGAAGTGGACATAAAAAAGTTATGAGCAAAGATCACTTTATGGTCTTGGTGCCAATTAGCATATATCTAAAGAAGTTGTTGACTTCTGGTTTTGTGTCTTAAACTGCAACAATTACCAGAATATTACTTTTCTTTTCTCCTAGTGGACATCTCTGTACTTTACTCATTCCTCACCAGTTTAATTACAAGGATGTTTTCACCATTGGTATGTGCTTAGGAATCTTAGCTCTGTGTGAGATCACGTGTTCATAGGCATTGCTCCAGAAGACATATGCGTATTATACATAAAAATAACTTCCTTATACATTTTCACTCCATCTGTTGTTACATCAAAAAAGATAAGCAATTTATCTTCGTATAGGTTGTCTTTAGATGATTAACATTTGTCTTCAAGTGAACTTACTGAGAGGCACATTCTACTGGTGCAAACAGGAAAAATAAAAGATACTGGGCCACTCAGGCGCTGCTGGCTGGCCACCTGGTGGGGTGCAGATAAAAGCCAGGCTGGAGACAGCTCTACAGCTGCCAAGAAGGCCAACATTTCAGAGCAAAACAGCTGGAACTGCTGACATTGGTAGAAATATTTAAAGTAGTTCCAGAGAGCACCTTTAGAGTTTCAGGTGGAGGAACTCCTGAAGGTGCCATATATTTGTGTGGTATAAATACCATAACAGATCATTTTGCATTTGCTTGTAAATCATTTCAGCATATAAATTTGCATAAAGTCAGAGAATATTTCAGAGCACTGATGTATTACCACTATTACTATTATTCATTTATTTAGTTGTTCTAAAAATGAAAAAATATATTCCTTGAATTTAGACTACTGAATTTAAATATGATGCAATGAAAAGGAGTAGCAAAAAACAAAAAAGTGTAGAGAAGGATTTACAAAATCTGTAAACAGGTCATTTGGATACATAGTTTAGACAAGTGCATATCTTGCATTGCAAAGGGGTTTTGCTTGGTGGTTGGTTTTTGAAGTTTTGTCCCTTAGAACAAAACCTTCCTTTGGAACTGTCTCACAATTTTGTTTGTTGCAAATCCTAGCCCCTGCCAGCATTCCACACACAATGAGGCAGGATTAATCCCTTGGAAAAGAAGTGAAAAAAAGTAGGCTAGGATTATGGAAAAATATTAGCAGCAGTAGAGAAGTTAGTAGCACAGTTAATATTCTGTCATTCCTGGATTTAACTTTCTCTATCAAGCTTGTACTGTTTTCTTTAAAAAATGAACAACTACATCTATCAGTCTTTGCTGTCAGAGATAACCCTGTGTGCACACTCTATATATTAGGAGCTGAATGAATGGCTCATAAAAAGTAGATAAAAGAACAGTTGCTAATAATTTATTTAAACATAGCCTTCTTGAAAAGGTTAAAACTCGTCACATTGCATCTTCAGTCATAAACCCCCTATTTTTATAATCAGCAGTATTGACTATCTGCTTTTCCTTTTATTGGATGGGAAAGAACACACAATAAGTATTAAAAATAGCCTAAAAAAATAAGCCTTTCTCTGTTTGAGGAAAGTGCTGCCTTGACACTTATGGAGAAAGTTCTTAACGTGTACAAAGACATTGCAGTTTCACTCTTTCTGCCACCTAAAATTCCTTTATTTCTGCCTCGTAATTCAACCCATTCAAACCCTGACCCTCTAAAACCGATAGGTGCTGTGAACAAATTTCAGGCTGCTGTCAGAGTCGCTATTTATTAAGTGCTCCTGGCATCTTATTTGCCTTTAGTTTATCTTTAAGACAGATCTTTTGATCATTAAGATTTTATATAATTTGAGTAGAAAAGGGGGAAAGTGAAATGGACTGTGCTACTCAGTCATCACTTGTATATGTCACTTGTCTGGGAGAGCATCCTCTTCTGTGCAGTTAGATATATGGTGGTAGTAGGTGGTAACGTTCAGTTTTGTAGTTGTTTTGTGCTTATTAGTGCATGCCACATACGTCTCTACATAGTCATCAATAGTCATTTATTAGGACTAGGTTGGATTTGAGCTAGTGGCCTGAGGAAACAGAACCATCAGTACAACCCAGTCATCATTTGTTGCAAGTTTAGTGAACATTAGTCAGAAATGGAGATGAGTATAGGAGCCTTCATCTGTCTCGAGGTGTTCAAGAAATTCTCAGTGTGTGCATGAACCTGAGAGGAACGGTGAAACTGCAGAGCATTTCCTTATGAAACTTAAGAGTAATGCCTCACAGACATTAAGCACAGTGGCTTCTTTCCAGACTTCATTTCTTAGAACAAAAAGTATCTCCCTCCAGCACTAAGACTTGATTATGCCCTCAGATATGCACAGCACTGCAGAGAGGAATACTTTATGCATTGGAAGGGCTAGCAGCAGCCTCCGTGATGGACTGTTGTTCCTTAGGGATACCATCTTCCAAAAAGTGGTGCATTATTCCGGTTACGCACAGTGCTTCTGCACTTAAATATTTCCCCAAATGCAGGATAAGTTTGACCAGAAGTAATGTTGTATTCCTACATTTTTTTTTTAATGCTGAGACATATAGAAGAATTTTTGTTCTGTACCTTATTCTGTACATAAATAGAAAATGGCCAAGATTTCTGGATGTGATTCTGTGATTACACCATTTCTGTGATTACACCCAAAGTTCAAGTACTAAGCTCCAGCAGTATGCCGGAATACGCATCCAACAGTAACTTAGATCCATAACCTAATATATACAAAAAGAAATGACCTTTGTGCTTTTCATATTGTCCAAAAAGACATGTATGGGAACTCCAGGCTGTGTTTGCCATTTGACGGGACTACAGGACGTGACCAGCTGTATTCAGTCCAGCAACAGCGATGCTTCTTTTTTTTTCATACATTCTCTAGTACAATTGACATTCTAAAGTTTACAAGCTGTACTGATACAAGTAAGCCTGTTGAAAGTATTAAAATAGATATGTTAGCATATATGTGTACATAAAGACTATATAACAGGAATTTAATATGTAAATGCAGTAAGTATAGCAATAGCATATAAAAATTGTGTAGCAAGAAGTTGTCTGAGTACTGCACCTAACAACGACCGGTTTTCATTAGCTTTGTCTCATGGTTGATTGACATTTTAACTGAATTATACTAAGGTTGCACCAGGAGCTTACCCCTAATTAGGCAGCAGAGAATCCACAGGGGAGGTAAATGTAACTTTTTTGACAAAAGCTTTTTGTCAAAAAGTGTTCATTGCTAGACACAAGAGGATCAGCGAGGGATACTAAGCTTGACTGAGAAGGGACTGCTTTCATGCCTCATAAATACAGACTTATGATTAAAGCTTTTTAAACTTACCATTTTCCTGTAGCTTTTTGGATAGCTGGTAAGGTACACGAGGTGCACTGACTTTACCCTGCAGTTGTCCCTTTAGTGAAGGTATTAGCACGGTCTTTCGCAAATGGCTGAGAGGATCTATGTAAGACCTCTGTTAACGCAGGCTGAAGGTGGTCGTTAGGTTCAAAGGTTACTCATGGGGCTCCGACAGAGGCCCGTGCATGCGTCCAAACACACAGTTAATCACATAATTCTCAAGCAGCACAAATCCCCCACTCTCAGAAATCTGACTGACAAATATGTACAGATTGCAAACACACAGGACTCAGGTATTTCGTGTCATTACCTTGGAATAGCTCTAGTTACAATTGTGAGACCGTCATATTTACATTCAGAGCTGTAATCTAACATGATTTTGTGAGAAAGTATGCTCCTCACTCGGAGGTATTATTAATATTTGTGTATTAAATATTAATGTATACATGTATCTTTGCATGGCACTTTCTGGATATTAAAAAGAAAAGGTCTCTGTCCTCAAGAGCTTACAGTCTAAATACCATTGTTGTAAAAAGCATTTACTTCCTGATGAAACTGAACATAACTCTGAAACTATTTCTTTCCTATGGAAATGACCAACTTCTCTAAGCAGAGCACTAGAAAATGAATGTTTTTTTCTACATGAAGCGGGAATTTTTTTCCTGATTCATAACATTTATTTTAATTACAGCTAAAGGTTTACAGATTTTTCAACCTAATTATCTATTTGCATATTTACTCATTAAAATGCTCACATTACTTGCTAGAGATCAGTAAATAATTTTGCTAGGAAGCTTAGTTATTCAGGAATCCATATGCATTAAAGAGAATTATGCATATGGATTATGCATTATTAGAATACCTTAAATTCTTTGAGCTATAGAAATGTTGTAGTTTGTTGAGCTGGAAGTGTGAACAGTGTTTCTTTTTTGAATATC
Source organism: Grus americana (assembly GCF_028858705.1). Taxonomy (NCBI): domain Eukaryota; kingdom Metazoa; phylum Chordata; class Aves; order Gruiformes; family Gruidae; genus Grus; species Grus americana. The sequence continues at coordinate 32,094,252 of NC_072855.1, read as the reverse complement.
CAAACTGGTAGGCTGCAATTTGGATTATTATATGGTAATACTTTGCAGATTCTTTCATTCATAAACTTACACAGATGGATAAGTATAATTTCCTTCATCTTACAGTTGTGGAAACTGAAGCAATAAGGGAAGTGAGTTATTGAATTACATAAGGTCATAGAGCATGTCATTGGCAGAGCAAAAGTAGCATTCTTAACTGTGTCATCTCTCAGTTGGACTATTCTATGCATAAATTTGATCTCTTGGAGCAATTTGGTAGAAAATGCATCTTTTCATGACAAATACTATCTTATTTTTGCCCTTACTAAAAAAAAAAAAAATTCCTTATTGTCATCAGCTTGCAATTTCTCTGAATATCATATTGCTCACTGTGTGTTAATTTAATTGGCAGACTATAATGAATTTTTCCAACAAGCATTATTTTTACTGTACAATTTCTAACACATCAGGGAACTGCAAGTTTGATAGGCAATATTTGAATCTCAAATCCTAAGAGTGAACATAATCTCAATTAGTTGTATTAGAAAGTTAAGAAGTACTTCCCCTGTATTAGCTTTCAAATAGGCCTTATACTGAAGCCTTCACATGTAACTTTGCAAGTAGTTAGTGGTAGAGTCTTTGGAAAATGAGAAAGAAACAGCACAGAGATGGAGAAAAAAGGGGAAGAGTTATTTGGATTGGGTGGATTGATGAGAAAGGCAAGCCCAAAAGTTTTGGGAAGGCAGCACCTGAACTTTCCAGGCCTAATTCAAGTCAAACTACTTCATCTCTTAAGACTTACTTATTATTTATAAGAATCTAAATATTGCCTTTATTTCTCCAGCTGTCCTATTTGCCTTCAGATTTCATTCAAAGATCTGTAGACTTTTCTAGGATGACATAGAAGGGTGGTATAGAAAAGGTTATATGGCCCACAAGTTAGAGACCAACATGCAGCACAGCGCTGCAACTATATTCATTTGTATTCATGGTCATAATAATTCCAGGTCAATGCAAACTGAGAGCATCATCCACAATATATCTTTAAATATCACATTTTTTTGTTCTATATAAAAGTACTTCTGCAGTGAATAGAAGAATGATTGGGATGAGTCTTAGACATTTCCTTTGCCAAAACATTTTTTTGCTCACATGATAAATCTAAACATAACAGCTCATGGGAAACATATTTATTTGCTCTCCGCTCTGTTTTTTTTTTAATTATAGTGTTATGGTCCTTCCTTATTCTTAGCTCTCATAAGCCCCAGGGCACAACAAAGCTTTGCAGGCCCCTCTGCACCTTAGAAGCCTTTGCTAGGCCAAGGAAAATTATTCTTTCTGCCTTGTGATGGGTTCTGAAGCATGGAAGACAGATTGGTATTTTATTGACTTCAGCCCAAAGGTCTCCAATTTTATGTTACTCAGAATACTCTCACTAAGAGATAATTATAATGTAACATACATATACCTATGTTAGTCTGACATTCACTGTTTAAAAAAAAATACACATTGTATAAAAAACATTTATAGGTATACAGGTTTCCCTTACAACTAGGGAAAAATGTAGTCATTCTGTTTAACAACTATATTAGTACCCATATGTACCCATATTCGATGCTGAAGTCTGTATCCCTAGCCTTAAATGTTGGGTTTATGAGCTTAGGTGTTTTTTTTAGAATGGGAGATACTTATGAAATGTATCAAAAGAGCGGTATTGACTTCTGAATTACTCTTCCCTTCTTTATTAATAGTACATTGGGAAAATCGTCTTCTGTATTTTAAGAAGATGAGAAACAAGAAAGCACAACACCTGTGGCTTCACTATGAAAGTTTCCATCACTTTCCATGGTTTCATTACGATTGACATCTTTTTTCAGATGCATATATGTAGCTCTGGCTTGAGTCCAATTGTATCTGTATTAAGCTGCTGAGCATGTGGTCCCAGATTCAGCCACCTAACTTCAGGAACTCCCTGTACAGTCAGAAGGAAACAGTCGCTTCCAGAGATGATTCAGACCTTTATGAAAGTCACCCTTTGGAAGCGTTTATCTTCCTGCACGGGCTATACCCAGAGCCTAAAGCAACCTAGTAAATTATCTGTGCCTAGAGAAGACAAGCCCACCCAAGAAAGTTTTCTAGGCAACCCTATCTTGGAAACTCCTCAACTGGAGAGAAAAATCTCTTTCAAAGATGAGCCCAATGGGCTGCTGAGAGGACAGAGCACTCTGTGCCATGTCGTTTGGGACGTACGCCCATCTCTGCATCGCTGGAAGGATAAAGAAATCATGCTAGCTATCTCACACCGGAACTACTGTGCCTGTTTAAAAAGCATGATTGGTTGCTGAACTTTCTCACTGCTCCCAGTGCAGGTTTGGACTGTGCTTGCTCACTGTTCGGATGTGGCACAGGGGAAGTTGGCCGCCATCTCTACATTAGCTTGTTAATACCTTATGATTATAAAAATGTTTTTACAGACTTTATTTAGGAAAACATGCTCTCCTGTTGTTTGCATGCAGTCTTGAATGACTGCAGAATTTATTTTTTTTTTAAGTCCAGGAAGCAACTTTTCCAGATTGGGTAAAATTGTGCTCTGACCTGGGGGACCATTGCAAAGTCCTGCATACGTTCTCTATCCTGCTCCTGTACTTCAGAGTCAACTCCACTACAAAAATGTACAACAAGGATCTGCAGAGAGCAAGCCTTTCTAGCCTTAATAAAAGGAAAAAACAAACAAACAAAAAAAGCCCCAAAACCAAACCCAACCACCAAACAACCTAGAAGACTACACACCAAAGAATAATCTAAACTTGACCTTAACCTAAGTCAAGTACTTCAACATTAAACACTCAGTTTTTAAGGATGCTTATTCTTCCAGGATTCTTCTCTCATGCAGTCTTTAATTATATCCCGACAGTATAATCTTTAATTATATCCTATATATAATCCTTAATTATGCTTACCAGGGATGCCTGACATAGGAAGACTGGGGCAAAGGAAAGACATAGGACTAGGCAGTGAATGATTTTTGCATAGTGGTTTGTTAATGGGAAAAAAAAAAAAAAGCAAAGCTGGAAGGCTTAGCAGATGAATGCATGAATAAAGGTGATATAGTAGCTAAGGCAGTTGGATTTACACAAAATAACAGAATTCTTTCATTGGTTTGCCACATGTTGACCTGGCGAACAAAGAACTTAAGGTCAAAGTCACAGCTTAGTGACTTTGCAGACTGCTGCTTGCTTTGTGTTCTTCATTTCCAGACACTCATTTGCAAGCACCAGGCTCAGGGCTCATTTTCAGAGCTCAGACTCTGATTTGCTTAAAGATTTGCTGGTTCTTCTTTGGATCTAGCCTCTTGGCTTGGTTTCAGTTTTCCCCTGTATTAATAGTAATGATAATATTTACCCTTATAGTAAAATTTTGTGTTGACATGGAGAATACAATTGTTAACAGTGCTGAATGATACAGAAAGCCCTCTTTAAGGAAAATAATAATTGCACTATATGCAACGACTAAGACACAGGGCCATACATGAATAATGAGAATGAAAATGTCAGCCCTGTCTTCTGAATGAGGGCCCTGCAATGAGAAAAGACAAGTCTTACAGATTATACACAATATAAGGAACTAAGATATTTGAAGCAACTAGAAGCTTGGTATTAATTAACTTTGGAGTGCTTACCTTAGCAACAAAAAACACTTTTAAAGTCACTTGTTAGGGTACATTACCCATGAAGAGTGAAACATATTTTAAAGTATTATTCAAGTGACTGTCAAAATCAATTTGTTTTGCCTGATTTTCTAAGGAAATTAGGCTTATATGATTGGCCTGTCAAATTTCCTTGTCTCTTCCCTGAACTCTTTACAGATATCAATCAAATCCAGCAGAGGATTCTCAAATGTATCACATCCCCACACATTTTGTACCAATATGAAAACAAACTGAGGAGTGCCCTGTTCAGGAAAGTCTATGGTGAGGGAGCAACAAGACAACAAAAGGTCATGGTGCTGCAGGACATTTTGTTTTAAAAAAACTGCATTTTTTGCAGCTATTTGTTGGTCTGCTAAGCACTACGCAAACAGGTCTAGATGTGTGGAGAGGCTCAGGGGTCTTCTGGTTATCCAGTGGCAACGGCCAGGGCACCAAGGTGCTCTCATGCTACGTCCCTTGGTTGATGTCATACATTGGGGCAGTCCTCTCCCCTTCCCAGGAGTGCATATTGACACATTTGGGGAGGCTTAGAAGTGCCTTCTGAAAGAGGTTTTCCTTCAGCAAGGTCTCTTACAGAAGCCTCTCCAGGTTTTTTATTTGGGAGGGTGTGTGGGGTACGGTGATATTTTTGTGTCAGGGAAAAACACTCTTTTAAATTTCTATAGGTCCTAAAGCCTGATTTAGTGTTCACTTTGGCAATCTTTTATTTGGACATGAGTCTGTTGGCTCACACAGGAATGCCAGACCAAGTCGTTAATCTTTACAAATTGCAGTTCTAGATTAATGATAATAATGATATTTACAGTGCATTCACAATGAACCTGGAAGTCATGTACAATTTGTGCTAAGAGGAGAAATGTCATTTGCCTGTGTCTGCCTTGCATCCGTGGAGTTTTCCAGAAGATGAGGGCTAGGTTCGGTCTCCAGAAATGGCTATTACTGGCCATCACCCAGGGTTTAAGCTTATGTTAACCTTGAAGTGTTGGAAGCTGAAAACAAATCTATATTGAACTGGAAAGGGAGTATGCACTTTGAGCTATTAGATCTGTCTACTTATGTCGAATTATCGGGAATACCAGTTCTAGTTAAAGTACTGTAGAAAGGAGATGATAGTACTAGAAAGTGATAGTTCGGAATTTGCCATTCATGGAATTAATAAATAAGGCCCCCTAAAGACTGATAGCAGGAAACCCAAAATCATAGCCTTGTTCTCCAAAACTGCAAGTGACAGATTTATGATAACGGACCGTGATAAAATCAGCATCTTGGTGGGGAGGAATATGAATTTTTAAATCTAATTTTGATTCTCTTTGGAGTGATGTGAGAGCCTTAAGACAGTGAATCCTATGGAAAAAGAGATTAGTAAAGTAACACCCTGAGAGAGACTTGGACTTAATCCATGTGCCATCAGAAATGCTGCTCCACCAAAGCTGCAGCACATTAATGAGACACTCAACAGCTGAACAAAAGCCGTGCACCTTAAGCCTAAGACTGAGAAGTCTCCCATCACCTTATTAATTTAGATACACCTGCAGATATAAATATGTATACATATGTTTTTATGGGGAGCGATACATGAGGCATTAAGGGTTTCTTAAATTGGTGAGTGTGGCTATTATTCCAGACACGTGGGGCTAGCGAGAGCAGCCATTTGGGGAGGGTGGCGGGGGCCGGGGCGCCGCGGAGGGGTGCGCGGGTGGGGGCTGTGCCCGCCCCCCCGGGGCCGCGGCGGGGCGGTGCTGGCGGGGCGGCGGCCGCCGGCGTTAAGACCCGGGGGCTGCGCTGCTCGGAAAGGCAACGTCGCTTTTTGAGAGCTGGAGAAATTCCCCCCCTGTGCGGTCCGTGAGGCGAGAGGAGAGAAGTCAGTCACCTGGCGGTGAAGGACAGTAAAACAGGAACGAAGGGGGAAATCTCTGCTTCTCTCCCTCTCTCCCTTCTCTCTTCTGCAAAAGATCCACCTCCTGTTTTCCTCCCAACTCTTTTAGCATAACCTTCAAAGAAGACCATCCCCTACAGACTTTCTTATCTTTTTTTTTTACTATTATTATTATTATTATTATTGAGAGAATACCTTTAGCTGCAAAACAATTTTTGAGTCTATGCAGGACTTAGGGGATTTTGTTATCTTACCAGCGAAATTGTTCATCGCTAATGTCTTGCCCTCACAGGGTGCGAAATTAGCTACCAGACTAGGCATGACGGAGAAAGGCTTTTATCATAGACTATTCTCTCCAGTTTGAACACATTTGCTTGAAATTTGCTGCATGATGCTGTCCAGGAAAGCAGGATTTTTTCTCGGGATGCAGCGATTCGCTGGTTTCTGAGCTTATTGCAGAAGAAAAAATAATCTTTAAACTGACTGGATTTTTTTTTTTTTGCTGTCTCCTCCTTTCATTGCCAGAGGACGCGAATCTCTTTCACCAGAGAAGGATCACCTGTCGCTTTAATCCTTAAGGGAGTTCTTTTTTTAAAAAAAAAAAAAAGTGAAATACTTTATTATTTATTTATTTATTTATTTATTTATTTATTTATTTATTTTAATCGGTGGAGGCGTGATCGCGGAGAATGAGACTGAGGGGAGCTGCCAGGGTTTGGAGGACAAGGCTGAGTTTAGGCTGGAAACTGAGACACTAGATTTCCCCCTCCTTTTTTTTTTTTTTTCCCCCTTGTATTTTTTTATTTATTTATTTTTTGGCACAACTTCCCTAGTTCCCCCTCCGCTCCGCTCCGCTCCGCTCAGTTTCGCTCTATGGACAGATCAGCAAACCTGGACACGGAGGAGCTCAAGGTAGGCGACCCGCCGGGTGCCGTCATGATGATTTGGGTTGGATCCCGTCCTGTCCTCTCCGCTGCCTGGCCGCGGGGGCGGGGGCTGCGCGGGGCGGTGCGGGGCGGTGCGCGGGGCTCCCGCAGCCCCGGGCGGGGGGCGCGGAGCCGGGCGCAGCCGCCCCGCGGTTGGGGGGAAGCGCTGGAGAGCAGCTGCCACAGCCGAGCGCGGCTTCCCCCTCCGCCTGCGCGGCCACAAGCTTCGTCATAATAGTATTAATAATAATGATGATGAGAGTGATGATGATGGTCATGATGGTGGTGATGATGGTGATGGTGCTGCCCGTGTGCTCTCGGCGTTGCATCAGCACTGGGGGCAGCGCCGGGCGCAGCAGTAATCTCGCCCGGGGAGGAGGCGGCAGCGGACCCGCGGGTTTCCCGGCAGAAGTTGCCTCTGAAGCCTTCCTCACCAGGGCATCTCCTCTTCTTCCTCCTCCTCCCCTCGCCGCCGGGAGCGAGGGGGAACCCCCCTCCCCCCCGCCCCCCCACCAGTCCCCGGCGCGGCGCCCGGGTCCCCTCCCCGAGCCGAGGACGCGGCGGCGGGGTGCGGGGCAGGGGGCGCCGGGTCGGCCCCCGGTTCCGGGGCCTCTTGAACAATAAAACTTTGCATTAGGACGGTGCAAGTGTGAGGATTCCCCCCCGGCCCAGCTCTGGCTCCCTCCCTGCTGAAGGAGCATGCCTGAGAGCGCTGAGCATGCTCCTTTGCGGAGATGGAGAGCATGACCACACCTGCTGTTAGACCCCCCAGCCCTGAGTGAAATTTGGCTTAAATAATAATAATAATAATACAACAAATATAAATCTCTCTATCAATCTATGCGGGGGTTAAGAGGGTGGGGCGGAGGCGGCGAGGGGGAGCGGGCGCATGGGGCGAGCGCGGCGGGACCGCCGGGCGGGCGGGAGGGAAGCGACAGCCGAGCAGGAGCCGGAGGGGCCGTGGGGGGACGCACACCTCGCCGCGGGGGTGGCGGAGGTATCGCTGCAGGGCTAAGGAAGCGATGGGAGAGGAAGGGGAAGATAGCCTTCCTCCCCCGCCGCACGCACAGCCATCCTCGGGACACCCACTCAGGACGCCGGCTTCCCCGCGGATGAGGAGGGCTCTCCGCCGGGGAGGTAAACTCCGGTGAGCACTTAAGTGCTGCCGCGGGCTCCTTTCCTTCTCGGACAAGGCTGTCTGTATGACATCAATGAATAACTAGATTCACTCCCCCAGTCTTGCTCGCAACTGCTATAAATCCCCTGAGGAAAGGCAGACCAGAACTGTAGCACTGCTTGGGAATTTGACGTGACGGAAGCGCAGGACGGAGAAGGTAATAAAACAATTGCTTGCTTGAGAACCACTGATCTTCATAGCGCTTCAAGTACTGCCACGCCGCAAATGCTGCCTGCCTGAGCTGGGGAGTCCTCTCCCTCCTGCCTCAGCCTTTCCAAGATTTACAGGAGACAGCTGGCGTGGGAAAGACAGGAGCCGAGTCTTCCAATTAAGGGGGAAAAAAAAGTTTTATTTCAATGGTTTATTTTTAAAGGGTCTTTAAAGAAAATACGCTAAAAGGGGACAGCACTTTGCAGGAATTGTCCTTAAAGCCTGAGGCACGTCCCGCTGTGAGGGGGCGTCCAGGCGCAGGGCTGGTGTAGAGGAAGGGGCTTCCATTAATCTCGTAGTCATCTGCGCTGCAATTAAGACTAATGTTGCAGCGTGTACAGGCTGGGCGACCTTGAGCAAAGCAGCGTAGCTGAGAAGTGGTACTGCTCCTAAGCATCAGTAGTTTAATATATATTTTTTTTTAATTTCCCCCCTTCCCCTCATAAGAATGAGAAGAGCTTCAAAAGGAGGCATTTCTGTAGATGCTGTGAGGATCCGGGAGGCTTTCTGGGACGAGCCGCTTTGGCACAATGCTTTTTCCTGGCTTTCCCAGGTGTTGTATCAATGCGTGGCTGCTGGGGAGTGATTTCAAAGGCAAGCAGGGTGCCGGCGGAAGCGGGAGCGGTGCCCGGAGCGGCTGCTGACGGGCTGCTCCGCCCGCCTCGCCGCCGGCAGGGGGTGGTACGGGCCCGGCCGATGGCCCCGCGCCTCCTCGCCCTGCGCCCGCTGCAGCCGGCAGGAATTTCCCACCCTGACGGGGCTCCTTGTGCCAAACGGTGATGCAAAGCAGCCGTACATCTTGCACCAGCAATTTTGGGTTTTCCCGCAGTGCGAAGCGTCCGGCCGCTTTCCCACCAGTAGGAATATAAGGGGGGCAAAGCTCTTGGGGACTAAAGCGATTCCCAGCTGGTGACCTTGCTGTAGTTGGGCACAATAACGAGTGGCTCCAACACTGCTCTGAGTTGTGAAAAGCTTTCCTCAATTTCTGGCTAGTCTCAGGAGAGCTTAAGTCATTTCAGTGCTCCACTCCTTCTCCCTTGGGCCATCAGCAGTCCCTTGCCAGACCGAAGGGACGGAGTCGGGGTGTACCGTTAGCAGGCAGCTGTAGGTCGCGAGGTGTTGAGTGAGCTCTCACCCACATCCTACTGCACAGAGGGTTCATATCAAGAATGTCAAACGTGGTAGCAGGTTGTCATAGCAGAACTTGCCAAGAATTTAAGAAACAGGCTGGACGCTCTCATTGATACTGGGTTTTCTCCATTATGACAAATGTATGCCAGTAAGCATCCAAAAAAAAAAAAAAAAAGATAACTTCTCTACTAATACTACAAGTCAAGTGTGCTTGCTCTAATGATAAGAAGTAATAATGATATTGAAAATACATACCATGTGATATATAAAGCTTTTATACATCTCAGATCAGGCATTAAATATAAATTTGAAATCTCTGTGTTATGTGTTGCACTGATTGTAATGAATTCTGAATTATATATACGATGATATATAATGAATATATGTTTTGAAAGGTCATTTGTGGAAAACAGAACAAGTATCATGCGTGCAACACCTGCTAATGAAGGTAGGTGTGCTTCCCCTTACTAGTCCATGCACGAATTCCTGATAAAACAGATCAGTACTGAAGAGAGAGACTACTCTTCCAGAGATTTTGAGCTGTTCTGGTTTTCCTTTGATCTGTCTCATCTTCTGTCTCAGATGCATACATGAACTTTCTTCTGACTTTTTAATTCACAAGCCTGTGGGGCTTTTGTTTTAAAGGAGTAGTACTGAAAACACAGACTAAATAATTCTGTCATAGTTGCACTGTAGTCTTGGGATTAGTGTTGTGAAGCGCTTTCTGTTACCTAAAGTGTATGCGATTGTCTATACCTACATTTTAAACATACATGAAACTGTATGACTGTATTATGTACTTTGTAGGGCTTTGTAATTTGTATGTGTGTATAAAATACGATGAATTAACTTGCAAACTTTGCATTTAATGTATTCAAAACTTACATTGATGCATTTGTATTTCATTGCTTGAAATTGTTCGAGTTTGTCTTGCAAGGAAGGGTGGAGAGACCTTTGCATTTACTGGACCGCTGTTGACTTGTGATTGTCATTGACACTGCATAGGTTGTTACAGATTTTGTCCTTCACATTTGTCCAGTTGTTTGACAGACAATTCCTTTAATATATATCGCGACCATTTCTTTTATGTTTGTTTAGTAACCAAAATCTGTGTAAGGTCTTAGTGGGAGATAGCATTCCTTGTAGTCTATAAAGCACTTATACTTTTCTTGAGGAAAGTTGGTTTGTAATTGAACATACGATAACAGTGAGATTATTAGCATGATGGAATTAAAAACATCCTGGAAACCATTTCTTATTACTTGAAGATGCTGGTTCAGTGAGAATTTTTCATTACAAACCCATGATGTTATTTTTAATAGTGTGTTTAAGTGTCTTGAAATTATCACTTTTAATATGCAAAAAATGTTAAACACTACGGTATTTCTAGATCATCTTGTAAACATTAGCTGAATTTATTTATTCATTTCATGAGAAAATATTTACAGTCTGTTTATGGTTTTACATTTTCTGGTGATATAAAACTACTTACTTAACATCCGCATGAAACTGGTCACAGATGAGGTTTTGCGATATTAGTCTTCCAAGGTGATTTATGTAATCTATGAAATATTTGATAAAGAAGTTGAAACAAGGAAACCACAAGAGTTTAAATAAGAGTTTGATTCAGTAGTTTTGTGGTCTTAAACATGTAAATAACTTCACTGTTTAAATTAACAGGGGAACTAATACCCAGAGGAATTCTGTATTTTTTTATTTTTTAAAGAAGGAGTCAAAGAAACTCATGTGCTTGGTGTGGTGTGGGAGGACTTTTGATGAGACTAGGTAGGTGGTTATATTTCTGTTTTAAGTTAGTCATTCCATAATGAAAAGTGTAGTACTCTATAGCACTCAACATATTCTTATGAAAGTCTACTTCATTTATTCATGTCTCTACTTGGGACACAGACATCTTAGTGGGGATGCTAAGGGATTTATCTTTTAATGCAAAACCTTCTGTCTCCTACCCTTCTCTACCTACAGCCCTCCAAGAATCCGTCATGTTTTACTAGGGCCCTATAAGCAATACTCAATAAAGACAATTAACCTTTGCATTTGCAGTCAGAGAATTCAGCCTTTAAACCATTCTTCATGAAAGGTCAAGCTGAATTGACTTTAAAGTAATATACATGCAAATTCCTTTTCTCTGTGTTCTTATTGTGGATTTCCTCTTTGTCTCTCAGTATGTGCAAAAACTAGACGTAGTCCAGGAGGCTGGAGAGAATTCTATGCATAAGATATAGTTGTTCAGCAGACATAGAAAAAAGGTCAAGACAACGGCAGTGCTCTCAGTATACACTTTAGAAATCATTCCGGTACTATCACTACCAAGAAACAGTACTGACCTGTGGCCGAGCTTTTTGACATTGTACATTACAGCTTTGCTAAGCTCAACACTCTTTAAATGGAAAATACATCAAAATCTGAAGGCTTGGTTAAAGGGAAAAAAAGCACTTTATCTTCCTGTTCTCCATGGCTTTTGTGATAAATTTTGTGTTTTCTTCTGCCACCATATTCTGTACTTTAAAAAAATAGATGTAAGAGATTTACATAAAGGTTGGCAACACATTATTTTTTTCTGGAAAGGAAGAGGTTAGTGTGTGATGCTATTGTAGGTTGTTTTATAGGTCTGACTGTAAGACTTGGAGACAATGTATAACTCATGCTAGAGCCTTTGAAAGATAAATCAGTCTAATGTGAAGGAATATTTGGGAGTCCCAGTCATGCTTTCTTAGTATGTCCCTTAACATTTTGGAGATTGATATCGCCTTCCCAGCTTGCTGATTAGGCCACAAGCAAGACTGTTTGTAAGGTATTATGGCAGAAATGTCACAAGAGAGTTTTCCTGTGAAATCATTTCACCTTGTGCTATTTTACATTAACTTTGTAAATCCATGTCCAACATAGTTGTTTCTTCATCCTCTAAGGATCCAGCATTCCAAAGGACAAGGATCAGGATTCAAATATGAAAAAAAAATATGCAGAGTTACAAATAAACACTTTTCTCACTTTAACATGGAAGTTCCAGGGGCCTCTTCATAGGGAAAACGCTCTCATTTTATTCTCTCTTCATTCGAAGGAAACCTGGGGAACATGGCTTAGAAGTTATACCATTGTCTTTATTTTGAAATACTCTTAATTACATTTAAAGAGCTTACAGAAACCTACTTAACTTCCCATTGTACATTTAGCTGCAGCCATATATAATGCCATTGTAAAGCTAGAATTGCTTAACAGTCCAAGAATGAAGATTGACATTTATCTACTAAGCCATCAGATCCTTTGCTAATTCTCAGATATTACATGTTAACTGTTTGTCCCACAACAAAACCCTCCTTTGTGAAGAAAGATCTTGGGAGGTTGCTATCCCCAAGCACCGGGTTTTGTTCCTTGTCACAGGAAGGAATGTCTGTTGGCTAAGCCACAGCAGTAGGAGACACAAAATGTGAGATTTTATTCTCTCAGTTAGCAATATTACTGCTGCTAATCACATAAGGCCAGATTTACCGAGGTACTAAGTCAAAGCAAGCTTGTGGTGCTCAACAACTTTAATAAAAAAAAAAAAAAAAAGAAAAAAAATGTGTGCTGTCTGTATCCCCCTTCTTATACCTCTAGATAACCCGTTAAGGAGGATTGTGTGATTTAACTCCTGTGTATTTGCTCTACTTGAAAAGTACTGTATGAGGACAGAGTATCTTTCTGCAATTTTAAATGAGCAGTACTTTGTTAAAACAGTGCAGTTACATCAGCAGAAGTACATCAGTGATACGTCTAAAAATCACTGCCACAAGCAGTAGCATGCCTCAGGCATAAAAATCTGGCCTTTAGCCATATTTCTCTGTTTTATCAGTCCTCTTCAGTTCATCTGGGCAGCATGGTCTGGAATTTATAGGTTCCACCTTCTTGCTCCTACAACTCTTGAACAGACAAATTATGTTAGTAAACGGATGCCGCCACTACTGAAAAAATCACTTCCTTTCCAGTTTCTAAGGAGGTAATTGTGTACGTTCAATGAAAGTACATAAACTGAAAACCCAATTAATTTGAATTTGTGCTTTCTAAATGCGTTGTTCTTTGTACCATGATCCTGAGTGAAAATGTATTATTACAGCATTTTGGATTGTGCAGGTTTTTTTAGGCTTTATCATCTGTATCAGTCTGGAAAGAGCAGATTGTTGAACCAGATCCACACAGGTAGTTTTGCTGTTCAAGAGCAGTGTTGATGATACTTGTACTTCTCAGTTATGTGGGTCGTCTTCTACTCAAAATTGTTCCTAAGGTATTTGAATTAGAGTCATGAAAGGGGAAAAACTCGCTAACTTCATACTGAATATAAGCAATGCAATTGCCCCAGTTCAGAAGGTACATGGCACAACAGCTCTTTAAAATCAGTATAGATTTTAATTCAGGAAAACTTTTAGAGAAAATAAATTTATTTTAAAATAGCAAAATTATCTGATTGATTGGTACATTGGTTGTTGATATATTGTGCTGTGTTGGGACCTGTAGCTGAGAAAAAATGCTAAAAGCCACTGAATTCACAGGTAGCATTATTTCCAGGTGAAGTTATTCAGTAATACTAAATTATGTTCTTTCTAGTTAAAGCTAGTCCTCATGCGCAAAGCACTCCATAAACAGCTCTGCTCCTTAACTAGTAGAAGACAAGTAAATTAACTGTGTTACAAGAAGGTTTCACATTTGCTAAACTCAGAGTTGCATTTAATGAATCACCAACATACATAAAACAATCAAAACTAAAAGTAGAAAATCAATAGAGCCCTTGCTGCTTTATAAGCTGGTATGTTTCTGCACATAGATCAACAGAGATGACAAAAGTTGAAAGTCAATCTAAAATTTCACAAGTTACCTATAATAAAGAGGAAGAGAGCCAATTGAATTGAACCTCAGAATCTGGATTTTATCTCGCATTCAATTTAAAGCCTTTTATTGGAAAGAGTGTTAAATCTGAGCTCAGAAAGGTGCCTGGCCATCACACATCCAGCCTGCGTGCCGTGTGCTGGGAGGGCGTCAGGGCTGGGTAGCCCCCTCTCCGTTCTCTGTCTTTCCTGAATGCACTTGTGGCTTGGGCATAGATGTGGTTTGGCTATAAGTAGCTTTGGAAGTAGTCAAGCCATTAACAGGCTCATTATGAGAGCTCAAAGTCCTGTATCTTCCAGGAACATTCATTACTGCCTTTAGGAGCTGCTACAAGGAAGGTGCCTACAGTGCAGTAGAGGCTCAGTCCTGGAAAGCCATCCGCAAAGACCCCACCAGGCACTGAGTGTCCGCAGATGCCTCAGTTTTCCCTAGCGATGCTGCTTAGGCACATCATGCTAATGACTAATGCATTTATTTCCCATCTGGACTGAGAGGACTATCTTAGGGGCACTGATATTCATCTACTAGCTATGTCGAATTCTCCTGAGGACTGTGATCCAGTGAGGGTGCTCAAATGATGAATTCTTTGCAAGCATGAGTTCAGCACACAATAGCAGCCCCAATGGCTTTCACTTGATAAATGGCCAAATGAGGTAAAAATGCCTGGATCTTCCCCTTTATGGGAAAGATTTTTTTACTATTAGCTTAAATCACATATATTTCTAACAATAAAAGGTGATTGTGGCACAACTTGGAGGGGCTGTTTCTATTTTGAAGAAAAGATTGAGCCAATTTTCTTCACTCAAAGCGATTGCTTGGTCATCATAGTCCAGTAAAACATCTAAGAATGTGAATCTCAGTCTAAAAGAGAGACTCCTGTCAAGGTTGTGAGGCTTCAGGAGATACATAAGATTTCAGTTTGCATCTTGGTTTGGTGTTGGGTTTTTTTTTTGGGGGGGATTGGTGGTAAATTTGTCTTGGCTAATTCAGGAGTCTCTCTGCTAAGCAGGCTGGCTGTTGTAAATCCCATTCACTGGGAAATATATGTGTGAGGAACAAAGCTGAATGATCTATGCCCCAATAAATGGCAGAGAGCATTTCAGAATGCATTACAAAGAGACTGGAAGTTTTTCCAAGAACACTACTTAGCCTTAAAGCTGAAACTCATGGCATCATTTATTACTTTCAATAGTTCAAATATTAGCTGTGAATAAGTACAAACTAGGAGTCACTCACTATAAAAATACACTCCTCCAAAATGACACAAAATCCTAATCGTCTCTGAAGTTTAGAAGAGTTCAGGCAAAAAAAGAAAAAGACAAAAATTTGGACTAAGATCCATCTGTGCTTTGTTTTGCTTGAGTCATCACCAACAGATGGCAAATACTCTGTAGAAATCACTCAGCTGAGTTACTCCAGTTTGTGGGGTACCTAAGGCATCTACCCATAGTTCTAACTTTATACTCTTTGGCAGAAACTCAGTTTCCTTTGAAGGTTCAGACAGGTACCAGCAAGCAGGCTTGTGCATAATTATGCCTTCAGATGCAGTACCCATTATGTAAATATTGGTAATAATTCTCTTTCCTTTTATTTCTTCCACAACAATAGGTTTAAGTCCTAACACGAGCCTGCCTAGCTGTGTCAAACTTTATAGGCGGTTGCAAAAATAGCTAGCAACAAGCTGGTATTGACTGTCACTTCCTGTAGGACTCAAGTTGACACCTACTATTTCAGATATACTTCAGTTTAGAAATATTCTACATGCCATTTCCCAAAGACTTCTGCAGTTGAGCAGACACGAGATGAATGCAAAAACTGTCTGTTATGTAGAGTCATGTTCCCACTTAATCTTCATGCAGGGAAAATTATTATTACATTTCATCAATGTTTTATTAGATTTTCTTGAAAAATTTGGCAGAAGAATATCATCCTTCAGAGACTAACAACAAGTTAGTGTGTGCTGTTTCCCCAATACTGGCGTTGATATTCTCATTTTGGTAAGTATATCTTGTTTTCAGGGGAGCGAGATACTATTTTTAGAATTGATCTCATACCTTCCTTTGTTTCTCCCCCAACTCATTATGAGGTGCAAGTGTGTATGTGATTGGAAAATGATCTATTTGCCCAGAAGAGACCTCTACCTAGTTAAGCTCCTATTTTGTTCAGTATTAATTTAGATGAGGTAGATAATATTCACTGTTCATGTAAATATGTCATCTACCCAGTCTACCGAGACCACTTGCGCTATTGCTTAATAAAATTATGGGTATGTGAGTAGTGTCTCTGTGTCTCATGATAAAATTTCCATCATACTGCTGATGGGCATAAAACAGAAGGCACCCTTTGCCAAGGTGCTGTCTGTCCTATTGAACCTGGACTTTTGTAAGCCTTGATCAATGAATAAATGTATCTAGCAGGCAGCAAACTGCAGCATGATGAGCAGAGCAAAGAGGGAGCACCTAGGAGAGCTGCACTGAAGCCTAGCACCTGATATGTCAAGAATTATAGATTATATTGAGTAAAATTCATTTCAGTTTTGGGCATATGCTGCTGCATCAGACTACAATGCTATTATTTTGTAATAGACATACAGAGCTTGCCAATGCAGTTTTAGAATAGCCAAGTGGAATGTAAAGATTTCAAGTCAAAAGGGAAGGCTGAGCGGTGCAATAACAAATGACAGCACAGTGATCATGTGCTGAGCTGGTGGCAAACTGAATCAAAATGGCTATATAGCTGTCTGCACTATTGTTCATGCTGATGCCTCACTGACATATCTTAATTATTCACAGATTTAGCACTATGTTTTGTAATTTTTTAAAAAACAGGATAATGGAGTGTTTTGTGCTAATATTGCCATTCAGTAAACAATGTGTGGGTGGCGTGTGCAACATTTAGATGCATGTGGGAAAGATAATGGGCGAAATTTATTTCTCTAGGTGCTAGAAAAGTCAAATGACTACTCAGAAAATTTGTAGGAAGCACACATCTGTGGATATGGGCTTGCACAGGAGGTAATGGAAGCAGAAAAATCTGAAAATCTATGAAAGCAGATGATGTTGCTATTGCCAGTATGAGCTGGACGGTGTTAAGACAGATACCTCTTACTGTCCCAATGGAGCATTACCAGTGAATTGGTATGCCACGTGTTTTATAGTTTTCTGATCTAAGTATAGGATCAAAACCTGCACTCCTGGGCACTGCAAATTTCCCTTAAATCTATGGTTGGGACCCATTTGACTTGGTATTCACTGGATATTATTTTAGGGAAAACCTGTCCTCTTCTGTTGAACAGGTGCACTTTTCTGTTTCTCATAATGCCAAATAATTTTTTTGCTACCTCACTCCTCAAGAAGGAGCTAACGGTACTAGCAATTACAGGTATCAATATTGTTTTCTCCACCTGTGGAGAAGATAGCTTACGTCTGCTTATAAAACTAATAAAATCAATTACATTTGTCTTATGATGCTACTGTGATTTTTCTTTAAAACAGAGGCTACTTAAGTTGCAATTTCTATGACTCTATCGTCACATCTTTGTCTGTGTGCATAAGAGGACTCATTTACATTTTAAATTATGGGGGGTTTAATAATTTATCACAATGCCAAAATATTCTATAGCATTAATATGTAAATGCTTCCTGAATCTTCATGTGACTCCCCCCAGATAAAGCTGGTAGCATGAAGAGGAAGGGAACAGGAGAGGATGACAAGATGCAAGTCTACTGGAAGAAGCCAGTAGCACGATGCGAGCCAAGTGAAGGTGCCTTCCATTGTCCTACCCAAGCCAGTTCAATACAGTTCTGTGCTTTTCTCTCACTCTCACTTGACCTGCCAGCAAGTTGCACATATTGAATGTGCTTAACTTTTCTAGCAATGATAAAGTGCCATCAATTTTAATTTTAGAGGGAATAAACACTTTTAAACCAAGAGCCAAAGGAAAATGCAGCTGAATCAGTAGTAGTGCAGAGGTAGGACACTCGGTTGGAGGGCTGGTGGGGGGCAGCTGGTAGCTGGAGCATCTTAAATTGGATCACCACTCACAAAATGGAAGTGGGGAAAAGCAGGTGCATATAATATTTTTCAGAGTGTGTATATGCTGTGAGTTGCTGCTATTCACATTATTCCAGAATTTGGCCCAAGAATCATGATGCAAGGGCAGATGGTTGAGACATATTTTACACAAATTGCGTACTTGCTGCAGAAGGTTATGATGGTGGTTTTATTTGTTGTTTCTTTCATTATTATCATTAGATGTCTGATTTAAATAAAGAGGTCTAAAATTGCCTAAATGGTTTTTTTTCCTTTGATCTTGTTAACTAAAAAACAATTGTGAAAGTTTCACTATGAAAAGAATATGTGCTACACGAGGAAGTTAAATACCTATTTCCACTTCAGATAAAAGCCCAGTTTCCCTTACCTTGCAATGACTTGGAGTTCATTCATATGTATTTTTACCCCAGTAACATAGAAATTATTGTTCTTTGTGAAAGAATTTACCTGAAACAGATTTAAATGCAATCTCAGAGCACAAAACATGAAACAAGAAAACAGAGTTAAACTTTTAAAACAACCAATTTTATTCTGCACGCAGCAATTACTTCTGCTGTCAGAAGGAATAAAGTTTATTGCTGTTGGAAACTTGTAAAAAGTCAAATGTGTTCCTGTAAAATGCCTTGTCAACTGCAAGTAAACAAGACCACACCTTTCAAGAAGCAGGCATCTCCATATTTTAGTATCAACAAGGTTTGTGTCCTAAATAACTGCACAGAAGTAGTTACAAAAATGTGATTTGAATGAAGAGAAGGAAATGTTATATTCCTATGTGGCAAAGAAATCCTGCTCACTGACTTTGTAAACTGCCTCAGCCAGAATACACGTGATTCAACTGTTCATCTCACAGGGAGCTGAGAGATGCCTATATCCAAAAGTTGAAGTGGGATTCATATGGATGTCTTTGTGACTGTTATTACAATTTGTCGTGGTTTAACGCGGCAGGCAGCTAAAACAACCACACAGTCCTTCCCTCGCTCTGTCCCCCTCCCCGCCAGGGGGACGGGGAAGAGAATTGGAGAGAAGAAAAACGTAAAACTCATGGGTTGAGATAAAGATAGTTTAATAGGACAGAAAAGGAAGATGATGATGATGATGATGATGATGATAACAATAGTAATAACAATAAAAAAACCAAACAAGGGCTGCACAATTGCTCACCACCTGCAGACCATCAATGCCCAGCTAGTTCCCAAGCTGCAGTCCAGCCCCTGGCCAACTTGGGAAAAGTTATATACTGAGCATGACATCATATGGTATGGAATAGCCCTTTGGCCAGTTTGGGTCAGCTGTCCTGGCTGTGTCCCCTCCCAGCTTCTTGTGCGCTGCCAGCCTCCTTGTTAGCCAGGCAGTGTGAGATGCTGAAAAGTCCTTGACTTGGTGTAAACATTGCCTAGCAACAATGAAAAACATCAGTGTGTTATCAACATTATTCTCGTACTAAATCCAAAACACAGCACCATACCAGCTACTAAAAAGAAAATAAACTCTATCCCAGCTGAAACCAGGACACGCTTCAAGAAAACTAATCCTTATATCAGTACGAGTCATATCACAATTAAGTCTAATGACAGATGCAATCTCTGTTTTTTTATTAAAAAAATACCTTTCAGGAGAAGAGGAGAAAGGAGGAGGAAGAATTACCTGTCTGCTCAATTTATTCTGTTTTAATCTAGAGCCAATGATTTTTTTTTTTTTAACATACCTTTAAAAAACCATACCTTTCAAAAGAAATAGGTAAAATTGTAATGCGTTCCTCATATACAGTCTGTATCAGGATCAGTTTGATGGGTAGTCTGCTTTTATTGGTACCTTCTTCTGAAAAAAACACACAAATGCAACCCCCAAAGCTGTAAATTTTCACAGACCAGGACTAAGAATGAGACGGCAATGCTATTTACTGGGATAAATCAGGTGCTACTAACAGAATTTCAATACCAAAGGTTAATAATATCATCATCAGTAGCTCCTGAAAGAGACCTGACTGCCTAAAGGCAACTTAATTTTAAACACTGAGACAAGTCAATCAGTATACACCTAAAAATATGCATTGAGGGATGCGGTTTGCATACATTACAGCCTTGTTTTTTCTTTCTAACTTGTGAGATCTTGAATTCTTTTGTTCACTTATCAAGAACGTAGGCACATATATATTTCTTTGTAGGGTATGGGTCTGCTTGCAGCTGGTCATTGGGTAGAGAAAGAGAGTTTCTAGGGGAAAGACAGGGCACAGAGAAATAGCCTTCCACTCAAAATTCTGTGTTTCCCATCCTAGTGTTAAAACATCTCTCTCACCAGGCTATTTGTCCAGTGATAAGGGGATGTTGGTGAGTTAAAAATATAAATGTCAGCTCAGCCAATGTACATTGACTACAGCCTGAGCAGTTAGAAGGTGGGCTTATTTCCCCATTTTTACATTTTGCATTATCAGAACTGATAGCCTGTAACATTTAAAGTGGCTGAGGGCACAGTGAAAAGCAAAATACAGAGATGTCAGTAAAGCTGTCTCAGTGCTCTTGGGAGCAGTACCCTGGATCATGACTAAATGGATGTTTCTGACCAAGTGCCAACAATTTTGGCAAGGCTGTGTGAAGGAATAAATCTATGGAACTCAACTTTTTTTTTAAAAAAAATAAAATTAAAACACCTATTATGAGCTCCAAGTGTGGGGTTTTTTTATTATTTGTGTTTCATGGAACCCAATGTCAATGATGAAGGGAGAAACCCACTTTCACTTGACACACTTTGTTACACACTTTGTTACACTTTTTGCTCTGAATATGCTATGATTAGACTTATTATGTGAGGAAATATCCACATAGGCTAGCAGAGAAGGTATTTCTGTTCATGGTCATAGGATAAATTAAGAAAATTATTTCCTCGACATCTGCTTGGACTATCAGACTCAGAAAGCAAATGGTTCTGGACCTTTTAAGTCATGTAGAAGAATAAGATTTATTGAAGAAAATGTAGTTACCTATTGACTCCTGGAAAGCAGTACAGCAAACCTGATTTTAGGTGTAATTTAGAACACAATGAATTCAGGAAAGTTGTAGTTTTATCAAGGGCATTGCTCTTAAAACTTTTCTGAAAAGTCATTTTGAAAGACTGTCACTAGCTAGGCCCAATAATTAATACTGCAGCAAAATATCAGTGAAAAAAAATAGCTGATGGCAAAATACCATATCCACAAGGTATCAGTTCTGGGGCTTCCTCCAGTTCCCCCATCCGTGGGATATATGTATGCTCACCTGTAGCACTCGCTGAAGAAGTAGTATGGAGGAAGCAGGTCCATCACCCATCAGGTGGGTCATGCCGCTTCTGTGAGCAAGGTTATGGGAAAGAGATGCAGCTATGAGTCAGCGGCTGCCTTGCCTCCACCACTGAGGCTTCTTTGACACAGAAATTGACATTAAAGCTAATATACTGCATCACAATTTAGGAAATCTAAAATTTGCTTCTGGGAAAGACTTCTGTTTCCTAACTTCTCTAAAAAAGGCAAAATCTACAGGAGACATCTGCTTTATCTGCACAAGGGAAGATCATGTGCTGTTTTACGAATACATAAGTAGAAAAAGACTTTTCTTCAATAGCTTACAGCTGATATGGAGAAAGAGAACCAAACATAATGAGGATAATACCAGACCTTTGCTTCTATTTATTTTAATTTTCTACTGCCTTTTTACCTTACCTCTTCTGAGTTAGCTTTGTGGCCTTTCAGTAGTTTTCAGAAAAACATTCCTAAGAAAAAAGATTTTTGCTGGCCAGTTTGCTGATGTAGTGTTCTACAGTAGCTGAACCACAGCCATCTTTTGCTTTGAATTCTGCTAAGTATAATTCAACTTTTTTCTGAGTACTATGTGTATTAAAAACTGTATATATGTACATATAGAGTTATATGTGTGTACAGCTTTTATAGGACAGTATAGGTTTTTTTTCTTTATTTTTAATTTTTAGACTTCTTTTTTTTATAACAGTGCTTTAAAAAGTCTGTTATTGTAGAATTAGCCTGTGTTGATTTGGATCTGAGTTT
The DNA here is from genome assembly GCF_028858705.1 of Grus americana. Lineage (NCBI taxonomy): Eukaryota > Metazoa > Chordata > Aves > Gruiformes > Gruidae > Grus > Grus americana. The sequence goes on along the minus strand of NC_072855.1, from coordinate 32,072,280 downwards.
GTAAGTACTCATCAGAACAATCTCATTAATTTCAGTAAAATGAGGAAAATCTTGCCGAAATTTTTAGATTAATATTCATTTTCCAGACTTGAAAATATAACGCATGTATTGTGACATGATTGCAACAGAAGAAATATTCACCGAAGCAGGTGGGAAAAATTTTCCTATGTCATGACCAGTGAGACAGGCACCAGTTTTGTGCTCATCGACCTTGTTGCTGTCTAGTGGCTTTCTGTACCACACACCCTCATTAATGGCAGCAAAGTTCAATCAACACGTAGAACCAGGGCGGTGCGTGAGTCTAGTTACTGCAGCAGCGTGCGTGTGTGTGATAATGAGCATTTTGTAGCCGAGAGCGTAACAACAAAGACAATAAGTGTCAAAATTTGAAGGTCTTGACAATAACTGGCAAGGGCACCTTAGTTTTTTGTAACTGCCGTAGCAATTAATCACAGTGAGGATCTTTTGATTGAATCTTTCCTCGGCCAAGGTTTTCCTGAAGAGGCAGAGGTTTCGCACCCACCTCGGCTCGGCAGCGGCGCCAGGGACGGACTGACCCACGCTCCGGGGGAGGAGGTGTCGGGCAGCTCTGGCTCTGCCGCAGCAATCTCTCCTGGTGGTGCAGCACCCATGACTCTTCGGCCGGCTCTGACTCGGACACCTTTCCCTTCTACGTTGTAAAAGCAACTCTGCTGAAAACAGTGAGGTTTCAGGCCGTATTATTTTCCCTTTATGAAGTCTATAAAAGAAGGCAGTCCCTGTTGTTACCTTTCTCTGGCTCAAGCCCCTTGAAGCATCTTCTCTTTCTGCTTGGAGGTGGCTGAGTCTTCTTTAATGACGTGATGGGGAATTGGTGTATATGGAGGATGGATTCTCCATTGCTGCTAGCTTCAACTCAGTAGATTAAACTTCAGCTCAGCTTTAACTCAAAAAATCAAGCACAAGCATTTTTTTTTTAGAGCTTTTCACTACTTATGGATGGAAGAAAATGTAGGCTAGTCATAAAAATAAGGGTCAGCGTTGCAGCTTTTGCAGCCATGTCATCACATATATTCTTTCTTTCTTGCACTGAACCACTTACAGCCTGTAATACACTGAACAGAGATTTTATGTCTCCTTTTTCCTTCAGTTTCCAGCAAGGAAAACAAGTGCTCTGCTTCAGCAAGTGAATCCACCCATGCTTGTGATACATACACAGGCTATGTATGTGAGAATTATACCAACAATTATTGTTTAGGAGTGCTCTGCATGCAGATGCCACAGAGAGTATTGAAAATGTATCACATAGTTATGGGAAACACAATAGGAATCTTTCTGCGAGTGAAATAATTATATTTTAGCCACGTTGGAACCAAACAATCTAGCCAGCTCTAAGTCTTTATTCACATGTAAAAAGATCATTTATGCATTGTAATGCACCCTTGTCCAAATAATTGTGCTGGAATATTGTATGAAAGTTTTTGAACAGCTCTGTAATAGCCATACTGTTGGATGACAGCAGTATCATTAGTAGCCTGCATAAGTATTTCTAACCATGTGCAAATTCATCTTTTATTCCATTGTAATTTATCACACAGTTTTTACCTCCTATATATTTCAAGAGAAATTAACTGTACTTGAAATGCTTCCCAAGCCTAATCAGCTCCATGTGTAGGTTAGATAATTTCATGTTGGTGTAGGGTGGAAGTGCTGTTCCAAGGCTCACATCTGCAGAGGGGTGCTGGAAGACGGGGTGGTTCAGAGGAGAGCCACAAAACAGGGAAGGTTGCCGTTCAAGGTCTGTTTATCTGGTGAGGCACAGTGATTTGTAAGGCAACCAGAGGCATCTCTCAAAGATCCCTAATGTGTCTATTTGAAATACTTTTGATGAAGTCCTTCAGCAAAGGTTCTTAACCTTTAAGCATCAAAATCCTCTCGTGAACTGTAACTGAATAAAAGAGAGGACATATATAATCAGTGTCACTTCTCCAGGAATGGAAATTGAAGAAAATATCCCTAAGTACTTGTACTGTCTTTATATGGTGTCCCCAAGCATCCTCCTATGATCACCAATTACTTCTCTGATCTGCTGTGGCTGGTTTTGTGGTCTTAAATAACCGAACAACATTGGTTCTAATGCCTGCACTAGCTCAAGTATTTTGAACATCTTGAAAACTACCCGCCCAGTGAAAGTCTGAATGAGCTTGGCCTGTTTAATTTAACAAACAAACAAAAGAATGAGACTTGACTTGATAGAATACAGAGTAACTTCGGCATATTAAGGGACTTCATTGTAGTGGAGAAGGGCATAATAATATGTGCTCAGGGCACGAACGTAAACATATCCCCATCAGGCACACGAATTTATAAAAGGGAGCATGATTAGCTGCTGGAGTAAACTTACCAGGAAAGAGATGAATTGTCAGTCCCTTGATGTTTACAGGTTGAGACTGAATGCCTTTCAAGACAATATGCCTAAGGCAGTCATAAATTATGCTTTAGTTTAATTTGTGTTACCAGCTCAATATGAGTAAATAAGCTAAATGGGTGAAAGAAACCTGTGACATTGAGGATAATCCAATTGTTCCTTAAGACATTAAATATCTGGAAAAATGGAGTAATCTCAAAATCTCTGACTGAAACATTAACAAAACAAAGCAATGTTTGCAAGTGCCATAAGCACATTTTCAAATGAGCTGCCGATTTTTTAGTAGGTATGTGCAGAGTAATTAATTTTACCGCTTTTTATTTTGGCCAAGGTTTTGTGGAAGAGATATATTGCATTTCTGAAAGCAGTGTAGCCATCCCCAAATCAACCGAATGTATGTGCTATAGCACCTTTCACAGGTGCATGTATATAGTATACAAATGGCAACCATGGCTTGACTTTAATTGCATTTGTTGTGAAGCCAAATTTCTTGCTGACTTTTTCAAAAGAATTCAGTTGCACAAAGATTTAAAAAATAGATTTGCAGGGCATTCCTTTGTCATAAAGACATAGCATCTTTCATCTGGAAAATCAAACCTCCTGTCCTTCTAGAATCTAATAGAAAGTATTTTCAAATGGTAATAGTATTCTAGGCAGAAATGCAGAGCACTATAATTTGCTGTCTGAAAATATAATTTAGGAGTTGTAATATATTCCCTAATTAAAAATATCATGCACAGTAGTGATTTTATTATTCATGTATTATCTGGACCATTGAACTAATCTGAAGAAAAGCACTATTCTCAAGGGCACAAGTGAAGAGGTTCCCTTCCTATTTTTACAAACAAACCATTTGCTTTCCAGTAAAAAGGACTTTTTTGTTTGTTTGTTTGAAAAATGACTTACTATACCTTGCTATGCAATTATTATTAGACTTCAGCTAAATACAGGTTATATTTCTTGTCTGAAGGAACATACACAATTATGTTCATGACTTTTTGTTTTGTAGTATATATGGGTAATACTTCATAAATGTAAATAAATAGGAGATTGAGAACCAAAATAAATACTATGTAAATCTTATGATTTTTAACTATAAGAGTAAAGCTAATTTTCAATAATTTGAAAGAAATTGGAATACATAAAATGTGGTTGCTCTATAGTGTCATGTTTTTGTCTCAGACGGCAGCTAAGCACCAGGCAGCTGCTCGCTCACTCCTCTGCCCACCAAGGGGATGGGGAGGAGAATGAAAAAACAACATCGTGGGTTGAGATAAAGACAGTTTAATAGAATAACAAAGGTAGATAACAACAACAACAATAATAATAAACAAGTGATGCAGAAATTCAATTGCTCACCACAACAGAAGGAAAAAACCAACAACCGGATGCCCAGTCTGTTTCTGAGCAGGGATCCCGCTTCCTGGCGGGATTCCCCAGTTATACCCAGAGCATGATGTTGTATGGCAGGGAACATCCCTTTGGACAGTCTGGGTCAGTGTCCTGGCTGTGCTCTCCCAGCTTCTGCTGCACCTGGCAGGGTGCAGGAAGCTGAAAAGTCCTTGGCTTAGTGTAGACACTACAACTAGCTAGCAACAACTAAAACCATCAGTGTGTTATCAACATTATTCTCATACTAAACCCAAAACACGGACGTATACCAGCTACTAGAAAGAAGATTAACTCTATCTCAGCCGAAACCGGGATATATAGTTATTTTCTGTTGCATCAAGCCTACAAGTATAAAGTTTTGGTTCATGTGTATTACAAGTTTTTGTCCGTGTCAATGACGAGCGGAGTCAGTCTGTTCCAGATTCAAGCTGCAGAGACTCGGCTCTGAAGCTCAGACTGTAGCAGTAAACCCAGGCGAGGTCTGCAGGTCCCAAATTCAGTCCCTGTGGACGGCCCAAAGACATAAATTCTTCTACATGGCAGAATATACTGGTGAATACTATACAATATGAAATATACAGTATATAAAATCTACTATGTACTTTCAAAAAATTTATCCATTTTTTCAATTGTATTAGGTAGTCTGATGAAAGATGTTGGGCTGTTTTTCCTTAAACATCTGTGCCTACAAATACTACTGCTTTTGCTCTTCTGAGCATTCAGATGCTACGTATATTTCATTAACACTAAGTTATAAAGGACAAGGGTTTATTTCTTCTAAATTTTACTAGATCTGTTTTACATTTTCTAGAAAAAAAGCGCCATTTTTCCAGATCATGTTTTTGAATTTTCATTGCTTTTTCACTACATGTCTTTTAACTAAAACATCTTTATCTCTGCTCTCCAAAACCCTGAAATCAAGAACTCAGAAATCTCTTTATGTAGTACAAACATGCAGTCCATATTTACTTTCTTAGTAAATTGGCCTAGCGTAAAAATTTGAGATTCAGGACAAATCATTTGGAAAACTAAAGTTTGAACCCCAGAACTGAGCAATGCTGCAGTGGCACCTAAATGATCACCTTTCCTGTGTAGATTTCCAGATACTGAAGTTCCTTATGCTTTACTAGAATTAAAATAAAATGTCAAGTATGTATATGTTCTCTAATCTCTTTCTTCTGGAAAATAGCATTACTTGTATTGTAAAAACTTCTGCTCAATACATTTTATTTTATGTTTTTGTTGTGCCATGAGTGATTTTTTTTACAGTATGCTACTTTTGCACTGCACTACAAAAATAAAAATCTTTTTTTTAATAATTAAACCAAATTTATAATGATGTTTATGCAGCTGAGTTCTAATGTTGATTCTGTCTAGCTGAAACCAATACAAGTTCAAAACTAATTCTTCCGGACTAATTGTTTGACTCATGGCAAGGCATTGTATTCAACAAATGCAGCATAAAATGTAAGGATTATGTAGACAAAGCTCAAAGGTAAACTCAGCGTTCCAGTCTGCTGACAAAACTTACTTATTTGTCTTAAAATTCTGAGCTGTTACACTTCAATAATTCTCTTTTACACCACAGAATATATCTGGAGAATTCCACAGCATTTCTAAATTTCCTATCAAACACAACACAGAAATTATACTGCCCTTTTATTTGCTGAGTGCTGTCTCACAAAGAAGTAATAAGATAGAGAGAGAAGATAGCCTGAAGCCCAGGATACAGTTATGGCCTATAAGTGCTTTGTTTTTTCTCAGCATGAGTTTGCTAATTCGCATATTAATTGGTGTTCACATATCATCACTTTGTCATTAGGAATCCAGTTACTGCATTCAAGCACAAGAAGACTATCTCACCGTATTTTCTGTTGGCACAGGGTACTTTTCCTTTCTAGTTTGGTTTTTTTTTTTAAAAAAAAAGTAAGCCCATGCAATACTGGAGTGGAAATGCCGGTTCCAAAGTTTATACATACACATGTGTAGCAAAATTTTTCATAGGTCGTGTGCTTATGAAATTAAATAAGAAAATTCTGTACATATCTCTTAAATCTATTGCTAAATACAGCTTTACCTTCAGAGAAAACCAGATTAAGCCATTTAGTGTTGTCTAACACTAGGTCATAACCAGCAATTTTTTTCCTTCATGCTAAAGTAGCTTAATCCATTAATCCTTATGCAAAATGTAAATGTTTATATTAGGCAATTAAAACAAGGGTTTGTTGTGCTCTTGTTCTTTTTCTCTTTCAATATACAGCTAATGTATTACTCAATAAATTTTGTCTTTCATTTTTTTTCTTGCTGCACTGAAACTCTGTTGCTTGAAAATCCAGATATACGTTCTAGAAAACCAAGTTTTCTTCTGGCTGGAAATTTTAAGCAAGTGTTCATTATATTCAAAACTGAATTTCTATCTATTTTGGATTTTTCTAATGAAATAGCTAAATGTTATTGATTGAAGGTTTAATGTTATTCCTTACCCTAGCAGCCAAAATATGCAAAATAATTGCAACTGTACATGCATTAAGCCCACCAAAATGCAGAATTGTGGTGGAAACTAATACCTTGGTATGGTGAAGTGAAAAATTCTTGCATGATACTTATTAAACCAAAGGAAGCCGGAGAGAATCATCTCAGAATGGTGTAAGATGACGTATTCTTTTATACAAAGTGAAAATGGATGGGGCCCTATCTGCAAGTACTTTGGAGGAGAGGTTTAAGATCTAAAACAATCATCTCGTTAATTGGTGATTTGGTCTGAAAAGCAGGATGCAGTTCAAGCAGGACAAATGCAAATTACTCCACTTCAGTAAGAATAATCAGCTGAGCAATGAAAGATAGAAACTAGCTAGCTGGGCAAAAGTTGCAGGGAAAAAAAAAAAAAAAAAAAGAAATGTTTTATTGAAGGGAACACCAGTTGCCAAATTCATATTGTTGTGAGGGAAAAAAAGAGAACAACCCAAACATCTGGTATCCTGGTTTGGTTGTTGCTTTTCAAACAAAATACTGGCCAGCTGAAGAGCCTGTAGAGAAAAGCATGGAGAGTGATCAGAGGTCTAGAAAGCATGACCTGAGGAGGAAGGAAATAATCTATTTCCTTCATCCAGTGACAAGAAGGAATGAGCTAATGTTGCACCAAGGGATTTGTAGACATGAAGAAATAATTTCTAAGATCTGGGATAGACTAAAGAGGGCTGTTGTGGAGTATTCATCACTGCAGTTTTTTATGAATGGGTTACACAAAGGCCTGTGAAGATGGTTTTGGTGCAGTTGATAGTAACTTAGGAGGAAGAAATAGATAAAGATCTTATGAGATAATTCCAGTTCTGTTTTGTATGGTTAGTAAATACAGATATTCCAGCATAGAATTACATAGAAGAAAGAGTAATCTTAAAAAAGAAGCAAACAAAAGCTACTAGTTCAAAATATTTACATGCTTTTTGGTTTAAGTATTTTTTTTTATAATTATGACCCTCCTTGAATAACTTTAATTGACCCTTCATACTATGTAATTCAGTCTATGCTTTGCCAGTTAAACCAACATCAAATTTCACTACCATTTTTCCTGCACAGCTCCTTCTGCATGATAGGAACTTCCCAGGGAGATCTATAAAGGCATTAGTTTATCTTCCCCTATAACTCTCCTTAAAACTTACCATGGCTCTAAGGTTTACCCAGTCTTCAGCAAGTTACACTTTTGGAATGTTGTAAGAAAAATTGTTATTTTGTGGTTTTCATGGGGGACAACACCCCCCCCCCCTTTTTTTTTTCTTTCCTCTTTCCACATTTATTACTTGCAGCATAACAATATGTCTTTGGATGTATGAAGAATCTGAGCAATCTCTCAAAATACTGTCTCCCAGGCCAAATGCCAATGTTCCTGCAGGAATGCCCACTGCTTTTATCAATATTGCTATAAAATCCAAGTCTCATCTCACTTGAGTTTGTTTCTGTCAGCTGATTTATGTTTCTAGTCAAAATGCATTGAAAGCAGAAAATGGAGCTGAATGGCCTTCAAAAAAAGTGGAATACAAATTGAAACTCTGAACATAGGAAAACCTTTCTATCTTACAGTTTTCTTCAGACTGTATTACTTCAACATTTTATTCTTCCTTTAACATGTTTTCAACCTTCTTTGATTTTTTGCCGCTTTAGAAAGAAGTCTGTTTCTTTGACAAGATTACCTTGGGGAATGACATTTTCATGTACTCTACTGCAATGTACTCAAATGGTGCTTAGAGATAAGATTGCTTATAATTTACAATTGCGAAGATTCTAGAGAAATGAAACAAATGAAGGTAATTTCCATTCTTCAACCTCTCAGATCCAGCACTGACATCTAAAACGACCTTCCTCATTTCGTTATTTTACTCTGTTCTCCCAAGCTCGCTCTATCTCTTCTTTCCTTATGCTGTACCACTACATCTCTGAAACCAGAACAGCAGCCCAGTGCTATGTCTGCCATTCAATGCACAACCACCTCACATTTTCACTATTTTCTAAGTACTCTCTGTCCCCATGTGCTCAGGCAGGACAGGAGGTCCTAGAACTAAGTCTTTATAACTAGCTCCCATGCATGTCAGCATCTCCCATGCTTGTTCTTCTCTTCACGTATTTTGTCCCAGGTACAACTTCTTCCACACAGCTGTGATAAATCCCTAGGCAGAGAAAATACACTTGTCCAGTAAGCCTATGTAGAACGTGAGTTTTAGAAGCACATTTCTGAGAAGGAAAAAAAAAAAAAGGTTGAGAGGAGTAACAAAAAAAAAAATCGGTCACACGATTTGCTGATGCAGAGTAGGACTTCTGTATTATATCACACTCTCTTGCTGTCTTTAGCAGGAAGTCAAATATAATTTGCTTCCTGAGATAGTGGGAGTATGGTATCAAGGAAAGAAAGGGAGAGGAACATTTTATAACACAGTTCGTCTTTTATGGGAGTCATGAATTAAAACACTCCACAAGACTGAATTTCTCATTCATGGCCTCTGTTCCCCACAGATGGATGAAAAGTGGATAATTATAAGTGAGGAAGTCAGAAGACCTGGTGCTGTAAGTACCATTGCTGTGAGTCATGAGCCTGGAACAAATTTCTTTATGGAAACTTGGTATCTCTTACTCTTTCCATGAGGTTATTCATTCCACAGCAGTAATCAGCAGCACAATGGGTCAGTCTTCTTCCACGTATATTCTCCCCTAGTACAGAAGAAGATGACAGCAGCATGGAGATACCTTTCTTTGACTGCTTTAACTGGTGATAATTATTAGACTTCATTTTCAGACATACAGAAATTGTGAGAGACTGGAGAATGTCTCTAATAGAACATCGAGCTTGACTTACCAAGAAATTCTTTCTTTAAAGGGAAGCTGATCAGCAGGCCCATTATCACAAGCAATCTGCCCCCTTTGGCTACTTGAGTATAATTTGCCAGGTGGTTGAAAACTTGACCATCTGCTAAAACTGGTTGGTTTTTGGTTTTTTTTTTCATCAGACTGGCATATTTATTTCCACAGTCACAGGTATTAAACTAGACTTTTGTGGCGTTCGTCCAAGTTAAAAAAAAATACCTAATTTGTAGCCCATGAGAAATATTTTTCTCCTCTACTAGAGAAGGACCGACTGCTCTTCAGTTTGTAATCTTCTTAGATGTTTTGGACTGTCTATAATTTTATCTCCAAGCTTGCCTGTCTCAAAAATGTCACCCTGGCTTCTGGCCCCAAACCCGTGCATTTCTTGAGTTTGATGGAGGTATCAGTCCAGACTCTAGAGTACTGATGAATAGAAATTTTCACTTAAAGAGGTAGTAAGATCCTCTCTTTCACTCTGTTCAGTCTTTCTAATTTGATTGTAGATTGGAAAATAACTGAATTTTCCAAGATACAATTTTCGTACACTTTTTATTGAAACAATTTACAAATCAGAGTGTTTGATAATCTTGCTCTTTCTGACAAGATTCTAGAACAAAATGAATCAAGACAAAGAAAACTCTAGAGTGCTAAGGTGCATTCTTCCACCGAGGATTTTTAAAAACAAGTGTAATGCCCCCCACACAACACACACATTTTTCATGACGCCCATATGTCAAAGTTTTTGAAATTATTCTCACAGTTGACCATATTTTTGTGTGTCTTCTTGATTGTTTTCATGTAATTAGCTAACACTAGACAAATGACAGTGACGAAGATTATTTTGCAAATGGTACACCTTGCTTCTCTTGCTATTTTCTGTTTTGTATAGTTCCCCCATTTTTAGACTCTAGGCTGGTCATTGAGAAAGACATAGTAAAAGAGCCACAATTTTGAAGCTCTTTTTCTCTTTATAAGAATATATGCATATTTTTTTTTTTGCTAAGGCAGATCTTGATTGACATTCACTGTTGGCTTATTGGTATATCTGGAACGTCAGAAGCTCCACATGACCAGGCAGCTGCAGGGTAGGCACACTTGAGCAACAGTGAACAATTTGACTTTCATGTCAAACAGTTCAGTGACTGCATAACTCAAAAAAAACCCCAGTGTAATAAATGGCTGAATAGCCATGGAGTCAAAACTTTGTAAAAGTGTAAAATTCACATTTATTGGGATAAATGTGAAAAGACAGAAAAATGTAGAATTGAAATAACTTCTAGAGTTAAAATAATGTCTAGAGATTGCATAATACAGTTGAAGACATTTCTTTTGCCTAACTTAGAAACAACAGATTTTAGCTTTTGTTTAGTTGTGTAGTCAAATATTAATTCACTTAATGGATAATTTATAGGAAAAAGAAAGAAGAAAAGAGATAAAACTAAATAGGATGGAATATGTACATAATATGTTTCTCATGGAAAGAGATGAAAAAGGCTGTTTTTCCCACCATTGGTGATAGAATAAGATTAACTTAACCAAGAAGACAAATTTAGTCAATGATACTTGCACAAAAATTAGCAAAGAAAAAATTAATTTTACAGTAGATAAGATGATTCAACCAACTTGCTCTAGTTTAGATTCTTCAGTGATTTCTTCAAGGAAGCTGCAGAATAGCATGAGTTTCTTAGTATCCCTCTTTCTATGGTTAGCATATAGTAAACGGCCAGTTAATAAAAATTTTTCTACCCTTCTGTTTTTTAAATAAGGTGTTTTTAGTTTACGAGCTTATTTTAAGCCTGTAAGTGTACTTGCAAAAATGACTAGAAACCTTTTAGCTAGAATATTTGCATGTGTTACATTACTTTGTATTTGGCAATTGACTTCAATTATTATTCTTGTTACAGTTTTCAATGTAGAATATAATCTGTTAATGCTGTCTGCCTAATGTTAATGAAAGCTTGACTGTATTTTTTTCAGTTTGTTCAGTCACTGGTGAGACATTTCATTATGGTGTCTTTTGTTAGCTTCAGAACAGAAAATGACTGACATTAAATGGCAGAAGTTTTTTATAAAAGATATTAAGAGTTTGTGCTTCTGTTTTTGAAAGTAACTGAGTCAAAAAGTACTCAAAAACTTATTAGATGCTCACTTACAGATAAAAATTCTAGGACTGCAATACCCCGAATCTTAAGCAGGTCGAAACTTCAGGCTTTAACTTGTTCTCAGTGAACTTCTTTCTGTAGGAACACTGCTGACAAATTGGTTGACTCCTTTGAACTATGGTATGTCTAGTGAAACTTATGTAAGTTCGCATTTTACTAAGTTGCTTGTTCTTCTGTCACAGGGAGGAAAAAATGGCTTTTCTCCTCCCTGTCCCTTCTGTAGTAGATGACCATTCATTTTATATAATCAGTTTTAACATTGTAATCTGTAAGAGAAGCAGCAGGAAGTGTGATCAGAAGTTCACATAAAATTGTACCTTTTCAGATTAAAAAAGAGCTCTTCAAAAGGCATCAATAGGAAAAGAAATATAGTTGCTAATTGGGTGTGGTAGAAATGTGTGCCTAATTTCTAATTTCATTATGTGTCACTTCAGCTTCTAACCTTTGCTTCTTGTTTCATTTTCTCAACTAGATTAAAGAGCTCTTTACTACCTATTTTTTTTCTCTCTGTGGACATACTTTCATAGAGTAATCAAGTTGTTCCTACTTTTTGTTAAAAGAAACAGCTCGAGCTCTTTGAATCTTTAATTGCAAAACAGGTTCTTAGGTATTCAAATTTTGTTTGTTGCTTTCTTTCAACATAGTTCGCAATCCTTCAGCATCCATTTTGAGAAGGGAGCACCAGAACTATTGAGATCTTTCCGATGAGCAGAAAAGTCAGATACACTGCAGGGTCTACCTCCGAGTATATATTAATATGCAAATATATTTATAAGTATATTTTTATATATATATATATGAGTCTTTGTGTGTGTACGCAAAGGTTATATTAATCCTTTTCATGATGGCATTTCATAGATGACTTAGGTTCATGATCATCTTCTCATTGTAGGCCAATGCTTTCCAAAGCCTTAGTCCATTCTTTTCTCTCTTTAGTCTATATTTAATTTGTATCCTTTGTTCCTAGGTATGTATGTGAATATTTAAATTCACACAGTCCACAGAGGCTCTGTCTCTTGTAGCACCCAGTATCACAGCTCCCGAGGTGATGTACCGCAGCTGTGTGGTACAGCGTGTACTGTTTTCCCTCTGTGGGATTCGTTTCCTTGGTCATGCCGACCAGAAGGCTGACATGGCATCCCCTGTGATACCAAGTCTTGACAACAAGGAAAATGGAAAGAAACAATGACTTGACTTCTCCCATAATTAAGATAAAACTATGGTTTTACAGTTTATATTCCCACAGTGAGCTTCTTAATGTATAATTTCAGTAAACCGTCTCTTTGTGGATTGTGACTGGGTAGCCGTGATATTCGCAGTGATATTCACTGCTACCCAGTGGCGGGTGCAACAAAAGATCTCAGAGAATCCAAACTTTTATGAGTGCTTCAATAAAACGACAAAAGCATGAACCTCAGCAGTAGGAAAATGGAGTGCTACCATCCTGGAATCTGGCCCTCAGCAAAAGAATACATGAAAGCGCATGAAAACACACAGTAAATATGTGTTTCAACTACTCAGTAATGCACGTGTCATCAATCTGATTTTTAAAGTGCCTTTATATTTTTCAAAATATTCCTAAAATGATGAATAAATTATGAAAACTGTCACTGTACATAATGTATTCACATCATGACTGTAAATCCTTGAACCGTAACACCACATTTATCATCTATCTTGTCACATTTACTGTAATATTTTCAACTTGGGCTGTGATTATATGTAGGTTCTAGCTATGGAGACCTTTTGGATTTATGAAGTGAAAATTTAGCTACTTGAAATACTGTATAATTTTAAAATTATTTTCAAATATTGAAGGTTCTTTTCTTTCTTTGTGCAGATTTCAGCAATAATATGACGTATCTCATAATAGCATTTAATAACTGTACAGTATGCTCCCTGCAGTACTGTGTAGCTCTTTATGAGCCAAGAAAATATGTAAGGCACTTACTGAGTGAATCTTTCATAGTTGAACACAATTGCTGTAGAGCTGACATATTAAACAACATTAAACACATTGAAATTAATGAAGTACTCTCTCTCCGTGTCCATTGGGTGCTGTATTAAGCTTTTGTTCAGGCAAATATAGAGGTAGATTTACAGAAACTGTGAAAAAACAACCAACTTAGATATTACTTGGGATTTAGTACCAGATTGATAGCCGCAGGCATAATTCCTGTGCTTTTTACCAGTCTTACCACTATCAGAAGGACACTGTGTTCCTGCTAGCTTACTTGCAATATTACTGTCTGCCTCCTGCTTTTTGGCATAAAGCAGATAAACAGATTTCCTCCAAAGAAAAGGCTCTAACTTTGTCAGTAAAATACAGGAACCATAAAACATGTTGCATACCCTGCTGCTACTATCTGTGGCTGAGCTGTAAGCAGTGTTTCCATCCACTCTTTAAGTGTGCTAAAAAAATAAGTATACAAACTTTATATTGAAATGTTGGTGGACATGGAACAGGTATGAATGATCCTCAAAAGGAAAGCAGCATTTTCGTCCCTTTTTTTGTGTGTTTGTTACTGAATGACAGAGTATAGGGTAACTCAGATTGGAAGCAACCTCAGGAGGTCTGCAGCCCAAATGTATGAAAGAAGATCAGACAAGGTTGCTCAGGGCTTTACCCAGTCAGGCTTTGCACCATCTCTCTGGGAAACCTGTGCCACTGCTGGACTGTCCTCACAATGAAAAAGGGGTTTTTTTTATATCCAATTCGATGGGGTTTGGTTGTTTTTCTTTTGTTTCTCAGTGTGTCTTACTTATTCCATATACTTAATAATGTATTATTTTTTTCAGGTAAGAGAAATGTTGCTTTCCAGGGAAAATTAAGTAAGTATACATCTAGTGTCAGAATTCAGAGTCCTGGGACCTCAGTATATAGGAAACACTTCTGCAAATTTTTGTGTTTAAATGACACAAGTCTGCTGAGGAATCATATTTCCCAGTGCAGAAATGGCAGATGTAAAGCCCGTAGTCTGTTGTAAATAACTTCTCTTTTGTTTACACTTTGCCAGGATTTGGACATGTTTTTTGACACATATCGATAAGTTAAAGGAATCCTTCTTGTATGTTGCATGTAGAAAAGCTTCAGACAAAAAACCCAGATCTACTCTAAAGAGATTTTCCAATTACATTGGCGGTAGCATTGTGTGTTTGTTCTGAAAAGGCAATTGGATAGGTGAACCTGAACTTACAAATTATTACCGAAACAGGAAAACACACAAAAGGAACTGGAACATGCAAATAAAATTAGTAATTACTATGGATATACAAAGACAATTCATTAGAATAAACAGCTCAGAACATTAAAAACATTAATACGTGGTAGACAATTTTTGCTAATTGGCTGTATTTTTATAAACTTGGACTATCTAGTTTATTCAAAAGGCCACTGGCCTGTTCATTGTGCTATGCTTCTCTTTTTGCAGTGCATCGCTACAGTACTTGAAACACAGTAGGTGGTATTCTTCAGTCAGTGTAGGAGTGAATTAAGCATGGTTTCCTGCAAAATGCCTGCACGGTGCGTACGAGCTGCAATTTGCCTATGTAACTTTGACATCGTGCAAACAACTTAGTGAGTAGGTGCAGTGTCCGTCTGATTTAAACATTGACTGATTTAATGATTTTGCCTGTTTCAGCTTTCATAGGCCTAATTATGGGCATTACACATAGTTGAGTTCCTCATCCTAATTATATTCTGGCTCAATGATTTCTCATGATTTAACTGCTAATGGCATAGGATGGTAATAAACCACTTTTTTTCATTAAAGCAAGTATTCTCATATGGCCTGTTTTTTTTCATTTTTCATTTGAAAATTTAGAAATGCCAGAATCAAATAGTATAATACCTGTTTTTCTTTGAATCTCATGCTATATGGACCTTATTTAAATCAAAATGAAGAAGTTAAAGAACATTTTCCTTAGTGTGGAATACTGGTGTGGAAGACTGCAATTTTTGATGCCCAGGTCAGTGATAGATCCTGTTTTTCTAGAACTCTCTGACCCAATCTAATTTCAATTAGTACTTAACATCAGGTTTTATGTCTCTGACATAGTGCAACTGCTACATGTTAGAATTGATACTCTACAGAAATTCTCAGGATATCTGAGTGACTGAAGTAAAATCTCCTGTGTAAACACTACCAGAATTAGTCAATTTAAGGTCTCACCTTCATCTATGAACTAATGGAAATTTAATG
Source organism: Grus americana (assembly GCF_028858705.1). NCBI lineage: Eukaryota > Metazoa > Chordata > Aves > Gruiformes > Gruidae > Grus > Grus americana. The sequence goes on along the minus strand of NC_072855.1, from coordinate 32,056,765 downwards.
GGTCTTTCTCATCTTCAATTTCAAATAAAACCACAATATTTGGGCTTTGTCCTTTTAGACTTCCTAGGCTTCTTCTTGAAAGACGTAACATCAGGTGACTTTTTTTACTTTAAAGCTCCCTCTGTGTATTTGGACTTGCCAAGGGCCTGACTGCAACTCTGGAGAAACGCTTGAACTTGGATAATTCTCCCAGAGATCTGGACCTGAAACTTCTATCAGATTTAGTACTTAGAACTAAAAATAGTTTAATTAATTTAATTATGTATAGACACCAGTAAAAGTGAATAAAACTGTTTACAGCAGAGAGCACTACATCAGCTAGCAATCTGCAGGATTGGTTCCTGACATAGAGCTTACTGTTTTCCACTTTTAACAATTTCAGGTGCAAACCGATAGGAGAAAAGGGTTTGAACAGCGGTCCTATACTCTCTAGTTCCAGCAGTGGTAAGCTGCTGGTACTGAAGTGGTTTCGAGCTAGTGTCTATAAGCAGAAATTCTTTTTAAAAAATCATGCACCATATAGAAGATGACAAAAGTTCACCATTAAATATCTGAGAGAAGAACCGAGAAAGAATATTGCTTGGCAATACCATGTGTGTGTCTTACTTTCACACTATCACCAGATATAGAGCAAATGCATGTTGAAGACTTCTGCAATATGCAGTGCAGAAAATAAGACAGGACATATTTATGACCTGAAAAACTGGGAAATATTGTTAACCTGGACCAAATTGACCAAATTCAATTGCTTCTGATTTTTTAGATAAGAGACAAGAGGTTTTATCTGAATGTAATTTTTGTGTTTTGCTCTTCACTAGCCAGACAGTTGTTACCCCTTTGAAAGCATTTATCTCTGAGAAAGCATTGCAGTCCAATATCAGAAGTACAGAGATTTAATTTCATTCCTTTAAAAGAAAAGCCTCACCAACTTTCGTTACTTCATAATCCTTAGTATGATGTCCTTAAAAGTCAGAAATAGCTGTGACGACTGATTTTTCTGGAAGTATGGTCATGTCAAGAAGAGGTTGCACTCATTCTTATATTTATTTCAGTTTATTCAGTGAAAATGGAGATGGTGTGTTTTCTGTTAGATTTTTCACAGGTACAAAATCCATAAAGTGATACACAGGGTGGAATTTAATAATTTTATCTTTTCTAAAGGCAGTGCAGAGTCATGAATTTTCGTATATGGTACTTAAAGTATGTAATGTTAATTAGCAATTGATAAAAAGAAGTGGCGTTGTGAAAATTGGGTATTTCTGCAGAAATGCAAGCATGATTTATATTCAAACCTAATCTGATTACTTAATTGAAATGTAATATTTTTATTCCTTAAGTAAATTCTGCCATTTTGTTTTGAAGTACTGTATATTACCTTAGCTGAGTTAGCATGTTGCCTGATAAGCATGTGTTTGCTTTTATTAATAATTGCATTTTCATACTTGCAACAAAAGAAGTGAATTTCTCATAGTAAAAGTTTAGGCAAATTAAGACCATTAGGGCATAAGAAGGCCCAGCTGAGTGAGAGCAATAGGCCATCCAGCTTAGTATTCTCCAGCTGAGAACGTGGCAATGGGAAGTGCTATTTAGGGAAAGTACACGAGCTTCTCTGGTTTTTGCAGTCTACTCTTCCTTCTTCTCTTCTTTAATGTCTCAGAATGACTGTTTTAGGGATGTTGGCAGGTAAGATCTTCCTTATGTCTTTTAATTTTTCTTTATGCACCTATCAACTCTGAAGGGAGGTTTTTTTGTAGTCTATTTTTTAATTTGGTAGTGTTTGCTTCCACAGGCTTGAGATGTAGCAACAAATTTTAGAAAGTACTATTGTCTCTGTATGGTGTTTTAAAATAGTGTCTTGCGAGTTTTATCAAGTGGTTCCTAGTACTATGCATTATAGTGACTAATAATTCTGTACTTATTCACTGCATTCAGAAATTTCTAAAGCTTAATCATGTTCCCTTTGTGTTGCTCCCTTCAAATTAAGGAGTCTTAGCTTTGTTAATCTTTCACTATATGGCAGCTGCTGCAAGCCTTTAATCATTTTAGTAGCCCTTGTTTGTACTTCATTGGAGTGTCCTGTACTTTAGCGTCTAACTCGACTCTGTCCTTGAGAGGTGGAGTTGCATGTGCTGCTCAGGATGTGGGTTTGTTAAGGTTTTCTGGAGGGGCCTTTTATAAATATATCCTCTGCCTTATTCTTAATACCTTTCCTAAGGGAGACTCAATGCTTAGTTGTTTTGTTTTGTGTCTTGCTGTACGTTGACCTGAGGACATCAGAGAAACATCAATAATGATGCTAGGAAGTGTTTCCTACGTTGTCCCTTACAAATCCAGATCTGAGATAGACAGTTAAGATTATTTTTTCTACGCATTCATGAACTTTGAAGCTAATCTGCTATCTTTTGCATGCTCAGTTTGTGAGGATTTCCTTACTGTCTACATGAAGAGCTTAGTATCAGCTGCCTGCTGAGCGCTCACCCTGTAAACCACCTCCTACAAGTCACTGATGTTGAATAAAACTGGTCCCAGCAGTGATTCATGGTGGGCTGTCCTTCTGAGTCATCTCTATGGTCATGGAAAAGTGGCTAGTAAGTCCTGCCCGTTGCTTCTTGCTTTTTCACCAGTTTCATCTTCAACTTTTCATTCAATCCAGGGGTAACTTAGTTTCTTTTTTAACCTCTGATGTGAAAACTTGTCAGAGGCTTCTTAAAAATCCAAATAATTTTTTTCCCCATTGATCCCCTTAAATATCTGCTTACTGATACCCAATGAGATCCTCAGGAGATTTGTAAGCAAGGTTTCTCTTCACAGTAGTAGTTGTGGTGACTCTCAACAGACCTGGTCTTTCCATGTGCTAAGTTGAAGAGATATGTCTTAATCTGTTTTTCAGAGGACTTTTTTTGTTTTGCTGAGGATCGGTAGTTGAAGAAGGCCTTGGTAAAAGTTGATATTTGCATAACAGAGTAGCCTGACTGTGAAACAAGACTTTACATGGCAAAGGGTCCAATCTCACCATGGGAATTTTACCAAAGTTTTGGGACTGTGGATTCTACCCTGACTGAATTACTGATGTTTTTGCTGTCATGCCTCAAAGACACTAGCTACTGGCACCTACAATGTTCAGCAGACAGGCTGAATTTGTAACTGGAATTCCTGTGTAAAGAAATACCATGATTCCTGATTTTGTGTGAGCATACACACAGACTTCTTGTCTTGTACCTTGTTGCAGCCCTTTTAGTTTTGGGAGCAATTGTAAGAAATAAATGTTATATTGTGTGTGTAGCAAATTGGGCTTTTTATGCTTGCATGCATGTATCTTGTTATTAAACACATTAAAAATGTTCTTCTAACGTAGGGAGTTTAATGCTTTAGTGTCAAACAAACAAAAGAAAAGGAACACTGCAGTTGTGGTTGTCTGTGCCATTTCAGGCTGTGAGCAAAACAAGTTTCTAATTTCATGATTACATATTCTTCTTCACTATGCTGGGCTTTCGTATAGTATGCAGATGCAACTGGTAGTAGTAAACTGTAAGATTAAAAAAACCTGAAAAGATCTTCTAGTGCATTTTTTCCAAGAAAAATAAATTTCCTCGGGTACTGAGTCTCTAGTCTCAGGTCTAAGTTTTCCTGTTCTTGTATTCAAGTGCTCTATACAGTCAAGAATTATATTGCTTCACACTAGTCTCTTGTACTCTGTGGCTGGTAATTAAAAAATGTATCACTTTGGCTATTTTTTTTGTCATATAGAGATTTCTGTTTCTTCCTAATGGTGGTTGTTGCTGACTGTTGAAAGTTTCAGGTCTTTTGATGCTGTCTCTTATTTGAAATACTGTATCTGTAAATACAGGTGGCTGCTTTTATGTGATACTGATTTTCCTGGCCAAAACTTTATTGAGTGTGAGAAATCCTTTTAGGCTGATGATAATGCACATAATGAAGTTTCATGTCTGTGTATATATAAAATGGACATAGGCAGCATATGGCTTGCTTTCCAGATTTTTAAATATTTAAGTGTGAGCAGCCAAGACATGTTTGTCAATTTTTAAGTTAAATATTTTGGCAGCTCATTGGTGGATGTTAATAAAGTGCTAATGTTAGATGGGTGAACTGATTCTGAAGAGTAGATAAGAAAAAATAGCTCAGATGAAGTTATTACTCTTGTTATTATTAGTGTATACTTTGGTAGCTCCCACAATACTGCTGGTGCTACCTGTAAAGATAGGGATACTCGTTCTGTGCTCCAAAGAGATCACAAGAGGTGCAAGTAACTGGTGACAGTTGGGGGTGAGATTATAAATGGTTTAAAACATAATTCAGCTATTGCCAGCTGCATGTCAAACTGTGATCATAATGAAAGCAAAATGTGGGGAAAAAGAATTTAATTAAAACATGAGGAAAAGGAATTCAGAAATGTAAATAGATAAAATTTACATTCCATTAATCTAATGGTAGCTTCTCTACTCATGTATAAGCTTCCCTCAAGAGAAAAGATCCTTTAAAAACTCCCATTCAAACACATAATTTCCTTTTAATAATTTAAAATTATCACCAAATTCAAGCTAACTTTCCAAAGCACAACCGAGCTTGAAGGACTGAAAGAAATGTCTAGAATCAGACATTTCTTTTAGCAAAGAGTGTTTGCACTATTTTAGTACTTTGAAGCATGTTGCCAAAGAGTAGTTTTTAATCTACTTCTAGGCACCCTAAAACAAGACTTCCGTGCAACAATACCCTATACTTTCTGCAAGTTTCCACACACCTTCACATTCAAAATTACGTTCCAACTATTTCCGCATCTGTCTTCAACCTTGTGTTAGATTGCTCCTCTGGTTTTCTTGTACGAATCTGTTTTAAATACTACCATTACTAGCATTTTATGAATCACTAAATGGTAATTATAATCCACAGAACGATCCACTGACTTAAGTTCTTCTTGACATGATATGTGCTGGATACCTAGATATATAAAAGATATACCTCTTTCCTGAGTTCTGCCTTTTAAAAGCATATTTGCTACAGAATTATTTGCTTATTATGTAGTGAATCAGTTCTAAAGTGTCAGAAACTTAATATTAATTCCCTGAAAGCTGCTAATAATAATCAAATAAAATTAGATCTAGCTGCAATTTTTATTTAAGGGTGTGTATGATCTTTATTGCACAAGAATTACTTTTTCCACATACTGAAAAATAAATCACTCTGACTAATTCCAAAATAAAAAATAATGTCAGTTTGGTACCGCAGTTCAAAGTATTGGCTACATATAGTTGATGTTCATTAAATAATTAAATGAAAGGTAGGTTTTTACTTGGACATTTGATTAATGTTTCTTAAAAGATTTATAAAATAACTCTAGTAATTCAGAAAATTTTTCTCAAAATGTAGTTATTCTTTGTTTAAAAAATAGACCAGACAAAGCCTTCTCTTCAGACTTGTGCTGTGTGATTTGTGCTGTGTGTCAGTGGATTTTTAAGTGATGTGTAAGCAGCCATACAAAGCCAGTAATTTTTTGTTTGTTTCCGGAGAAAGGAAGGAAATATATTCCTATTGTTATTAGCTGCAGCATAAAACGAGCAAAAGATCAGAAACAGAAATGAAAGGGCTTAGCACATTCCAGGATAAATAAAGGCTATTTCCAATACAGGTTTTTGTCTAAGGAGGGGTGTAGAAAAGAAGTAAATCGGAACTGATAAGAAAATATTCCAGGGGAGGAAAGTACAGATTGGCTATTCTAAGCATATGCATCCCAGAATCCAAAGGATGGTGACCACGTCACCTGTAGGGACTTATGAAAGGTCACTGAGAAGCTGCCACTGAGATAAACGTGCTGCTGATCGAAAGTATGATCCTGAAAATTACAGCACTGTGCAGGAGTCCTAACTTTAAGCCTTAGTCATATACTGAAACAAATATTGCTTTCATAAACACTCCAAGCTTCCTGAGCAATAGAATAGGCAAAGAGCAAAGAATATCAGGCACACGCACCTTCTAAATCATCTAATAAATAACTGACAAAGGAAGTGTAGTAATACAAGAAGCTTAATGTATGTAGAATTTAATGAAGTATTTGTGATAGCAGGAATCAGTAAAACAGCGATTTGCGAAGTCTCATTGAAAAATGAATGGAGATTGACTGTAATAATGCAGGGGTTGAAAACTGTCCAAAAATCATAAACAAAAGATAATGGTAAGAAACAGGATATTGAATGTGAAGGGTGAGAAGTGTGTAGTGGGGTGTCGGAGATCAATTTTATGTCTAATCTAATTTAACATTTTCATTAGTGATTGGCAAATGATGTAACCAGCATGTTAATGAGTTTCCTCAGATAAAGATGTACTAAGAAGCAATACAGACCAAAACAGTCAGTTCAGAGATCTAGAGAGGTTAAAAACATGAGCAAGCTGTTTGATCCAAGAGGCTACAAACTTACATATGTAGTGAAAAGTCATCAAAGCATAGATAATTGTGGAATTTTTGTATTAAAAGTGCACCTAATGTTAGGATAACAGGAAAATCATTGTGTGTAAGTGATCAATAGGTGCCATACATCTGCAAGTAGGTCTGTGTGCCAGGCAAGAGGAAGATGGTGAGTGCCTTGGTGTTCTCTAGTGTTTTCACGTGGATACGGGTTGGCATTGCCACATTTGTCATTGTGTCCACAATGGCTAGTTCTTTGCTTTCTGGCATCATCTATACGTCATATTTTCCACTCACCTGCAGACAGCAACATAAATTCGTATAACCAATGTAAAGAGAGGAAAAGAAAAGAATGATCTCTTATTCGAGTCCATTTGTGTGAATTTCCAGGCTCAGACAGGAAATACTTCTCTAAGGAGTGAATCAGAAACGCATGTTTATCAGCAAGTTTTCATAGAAAAACAATTTGAAAAGCACACCTGGGCTGTAAAGGCTGAATGCTGCTCTGAACTTTTTGCTCCAATATTTGATTCCTTTGCTGGTTATCTAATTAATTTTGGTTAACGTTCCAAACCCAACCTGCAACAAATGACCAGTATGTCTTTCATGCCACCTCTGTTCCTACTTTTGTTTACTTGCATGGCATGATTGCTTAATGCAATGTTTTGTGTTGGGGGCCAGGATTTTCCAGAACAATTTACAGTTCAAGCTGAAAGCTACCTTTCAGGTGGCTGTATCTTTCCTTTTCTCCTCTTATGAACCCACAGTGACTTGGATTAGCAATAGATCTGAGAGCTACAAAAGCTGCTCTGTTTTTCCAGAAAGTGAGAAAATAAAATCTAGGTGGAGGGATTAAAAATGTTTAAGTATACTTTACATAAGACTTTAAGTGTTTATCCTACTGTGCAATGGAGTTTCAACACTTGAAATCTCAAGGCACTGAACTATGAGGTAGAGCACAGTGGAGCTGGATGGTTTCCCATCATTTAGTAGCGATGATGGAAAGAACTTCTTTTCTGTTGTGTTGATTTCCAGACTCTCACCTTGGAGAAAGACATGCTGATACTGGCTGAGAAGAAAAATTGCAAAACACTTGATGAGAGTGATCACACCTGTCTGGGACACTGTCAAATTCAAAGTTTGATTTCTATCCTTTGCTTTTTGACTTTAAATGTTCCATTCTTAAACTGAGGAGGTTAAAGTCTGCCTTTATTCTATAAATTGGATGCAGATGATAGGTTTTTCCAACATGAGTGCATCTTGGAAGAGTTGCTGCACTGCATGTGCTGGATCTGAATAATATGTATTTATCCTGAACAAAATAAAATACACAATTCCTGGGTCTCGTAACTTATTTTCCCCATATCATTTCATCTACTAAAAGATACAACCCACATGGAGTATGAGAGGCAATAGTCAGAGCTCATGTGAGTATCCTGGTTGTTCTTAGCTTATATGTCAAAATGGAAAGCTGACTGTTTCTTCGACAGCTGAAGTGGAATAAGATCAGTGCTTCAGGTTAAAACTTTCTCAATTTTGCTTCCATTTTGTGTGTAACTTTGCATATGCTTCTGATTATAGCATAAAACCATATCTACAATGTTCCTTCAGATAGGTATGTAATCATTAACATGCAAATTGTGCTGCCATGCACAGCCTTCATTTTAATCTTTAATGTATGTGAATGTATATGCCTGGATTGTCAAATGCGGATATCTAAGCTTAGAGTAAACATCTTAAATCCATATTTAGGCACATATTGATTTATAGATGTGTTTTCATGCATTTCAGAACTGTGAATGCTCCCAGCACAGCTGGGAATTGGGAACCTTTACCTCATTGTGGAGTGGTAGCTTGGTGTAAGCTCTACTAATGTTTGGGCTTTGACGTTCTAATGGCTTCCTTCATGTATATTATCCTTATTGATAGAACACAGCAATTGGAAAACTCTCTTTCAGACTTGGAGGAAAAAGGAGGAGGTGTATTCTTAATCTAAATCCTGCTTGAAAATGATAGGATTAAAGGTTAGTTTTCTGTGCTCAGTTAGTTGAGAAACATATTCACAGTGAAATTATTTATAAATGACACTAAAGCTCTGCTAAATTACACAGCTAGGTATTTTTTTATTAAATTATTTGGCTGATGCTTTCTAGTCTGTGTATTCTGCACTAGCAAGCTCACAATTCAATAAATCTTTCCATTTTCCACACAAGGGATATACAATGTAAAACAATTCAGCACAAGATGGTTTAGACACCTGGTCATGAGTCAGTCATCTGTGCCGGTCCTTGAATAAACTGGAGTAGCATCAGATATCCAGAGGAGGGCACTTGTGGCCCTCCAGTCAGTCTCTTCAAACCAAAACACTGTACTGCAAAGTTCTTGTGACTGAGGGGGGGGGAAAGACTTCAGAGAGTCTTATTTGAATTGAGCCCAAGTACTATTAAGCAATTATGGGTTGTGTGTGGCATCAGTTTGAAGATTTGCTTGTAGGTTTCTGCAATTAATTGGCATATTTATCACGCAAGCTGCTATCAAATAAGAGCCACACCTTTTAAGTGCTTTCAGAACTGCAGCTGGTGGCTGTAGAAAGCCACCTTTGTACCATGAGGGCCAAAAGCATTTTCTGCTCAAAATTCAGTCCAACCTATTAGGTGTGATAAATATTTACAATGACACTAGGTTTTTCTGGGCAAGAAATACTGGTTTTCTGGGTTTGTTGGACAAAAAACCCAAACCATGCAATGTTGTACTTGATTCAATATAATCCATTTTTGAGGTCTGATATGGAAAAATAACTTAATATGCAAACAATTTTATTTGACTGTTAAAGGTTTTAGTGTGCAGCAAATTATGCACGTGAACCCAAAGTAGGTATGATAGATGGACATCGTGATGTTTGATAGTCTAGCATCAAAACCATGACACCTAAGTTCTAACATATGAACAGAGCAGCCAAATTTGCTCTTGAAGAGTCTGTAGTCAAGTTAGGTAGACTAGCCTAACAGATCAGACATAAAATGTAATAACTTTTTTGTGGATATGTTAATATGTGTGAGGATAGAGAAATATAATTTAATCTCAGTTTTTTCCTCAAATAAGCAGATTTGGTAGCAGAACAAACACGAAAATATGTTGCAAAAAATCATAGTATTCAGTAGACTAAATTATTCTTATAAGTAATTCCAGTTAAATAGATCTCTTTTTTGTTATGAAATGTTACAGCTGAACTGACTGAGACCTTGTATTACTGTGCAAAAACTAAACCCACCCCAAGTAAATCACTTTTCCAAGGGTCACTGAAGTTTTCTAACCATGTTTTCCTTCACTGTTCTGTTGAAACTAACAGGACTGACTTCTGAGATCTGTGAACTTGTATCATGTCACATAGAGCATTCTGACAACTAGAATTTAATGCTCTTCTGGGCTAGAGGATTTTTTTTAAACTAATTGCAATGTCAAAAATGTGCTTCTTGTTTTAAATACTTTGTTAAATTTTAGTGGAGACATTTTTTTAAATTGAAAAATGTATATCTTGCACCTACTATTTACTGGAGATTAGAAACAAATCTCGATAAGGTAGAAAACAACCATGTCAACATTTATTGATGCCATTTAGTTTCCAATGAATGTCTTCTACAATTAAATCAGCTAAAACTTTTCCATTGTATTGATGGTAAAAGTGCCAGGTGAGTGCGTGCATTCTCTATCTATGGGGGGGATGTGCAGGGGTGTGTGGCAGTGGCATCTCTTTGCTTTTTTTACTAACTACTTTTTGCAAATTAGTCTTACTGGATGAATGAATTAATCATCCATTTTTTTGGCAACTCTCCTTTAATTGCTGCAGTGATGCTGTGGCTATTGCAAGGTATGTATGAGGAAAGGATTAGCTTTCAGGAAGATACTGCTAGACCAGCTGATGTGGTTTGGAGGAAAGGGAGAAGCTATCTGATGTAGTCCTTCTGACCTGAAAGTTTGCTTGTGTGTATTGAATGATATTAGTCAAGAGATAAGTTTCTTCTCCTTATAAATGTTGCCTTGCTTAGTTTTTCCTCCGAGATTTCAATTTATCAAACTAATTGAATAACACTAGCTACAACTTGTAAAGTAGTATCATCAAATTCATTCCAGTTATCCCTCTCTACCATATTTCTCACCAGTGCCCTCTTGAGTTCTCATTAAGTGAAATTTGATGAGCTGTGATGATAGCAGGGTCACCTTCCCTGATTCACAAAGAAGCTGCTGAATGACAATATTCTACGAAGGATTACAGAACTAATCCCCTAATTTCTCTCCCTCCAAAGACTGTATTGCTTATCTGTTCAGGCTGGCATGACAAAAAGAAAAATAACAATTTTTATTAACATATCTGTACAGTACCTGTGGCTGAGATGATCCTAAATTTAGACTGTCATATTAATGCTGACTGAAAAACAGGTAATAAAAGGAAAAGAGCTGTATGCATCCTCAGGAAATAAGAGATACCTAGAAGATATTTGACTGATGAAAATGTCTGCTCCATTTAAGAGGGCAGAGCTGTGCTGTATTATATCAGCTGAGGTTTGTCTTTACCAAATTCAAATTCTACCTGCTGAAAAGCACACACCAAAGTTGCAAAAAAGGTTGTATGGAAAATCATGAGTTCACATCTTCTATGAGATAATAGGGATGAGGAATTGAGGGGGTGGGGAGGATGTCCATGCATAACAGCTAGTTATGAAAACAGTTGCTTGTTACAGCTGTGAAAACCCATGAAGGCCTAGTCTTGTATCTGCTTTAAAAAAAAAGAAATCTCATGCATTTAAAAATGTCAGGCAGATGCCCATTATCATGAATTTAGTTGGTTGTTTTGTGTTAAATCCAACAGGCTTGTTCATGATTAGTGTCTGTAGGACCAGGATCACTTTATGAAGAGCAGTCCGAGGACTATTACAATATTGATTATGTGTGCATTCTTGGTGTAGGTGGGAAGGTGTTAAATAGCTCCACTACATGGCAAACACAAAGACTACTGTTGTAACTGGTATCAATTTTTCCATTCCTTCTGTCGTTAGAAAGAAGAAAACATGAAAAATAGAGCCATACTTTCAGAAAGGGCTGCTAGCACTTTCTAACCAAAGCATCATTTATTTTCCTCAATATTTTCAGAGACATTCATAAGTGGCAGACTTATGATTGAATGTGGAATAAGTATGAATCTGCCCTTAGTCTATAATGTGTATGATGAACAGAGCTGGTACTAATTAATACGCCCCATAGCTCTATTTTCTTCAGCTTGCTAGAAGTATTTTTCTGCTGGGAAGTTGTCTGAATTTTCTTCAGCACAGACATTTGTGGTGATTGTTACTAAAGATAGCAAAGTTAAGTATATGAACTTTTTCTGAGCCTTTAGATAAGCATTTTTAAAGATTAAAGAAAATAGAAAAAACTTCATGGTAAGTCTGTCCTGCAACACATGACATTCATTTGAAGTCACATGTGGTGGTAAGGAACTTGGAAAACGGCTTCAGGTTATAGAGGCCTGATGAGAGAGCAGATAGTTTTGCTAATTAAACCCTACTGTAGGTAGTGGTGAATAAGGAACAGCGAGGAAAAGGGAAGCATGCCTCATGATTATGGGGTGCCTGGATAGAGGCTGCTGTAAGCTCTGATACCACACATCTGATTCCTGTCATCTAAAACATGCATACACACCATAGTGCCTAGATCATTGTCAACTGCTCAAAACCAGAATTTATCTTTTGGTCTAATGACCTGCCTCATTCTCTAAACTGTTTCCAATTCTCATGTCAACTAATGGGCATTTAATTCTACTAGAGGGTGCTGGAAGTTAAGGGATGGCTAGAAGAACTTTTGTAGCCAGTTGGGTCATTATCTATAAAAGCATGCAAAAAACCTTCACGTGCAAAACAAGATATCAATGTGCTCCAATATAGAAGGAAACAATTTTATACAGTTATAATAATGTGCTATAAACTGTTCAGTTAAGTAAATGTTTTCTTAACTGATGCAAATTGTATCCTCTCAACACTAGTGGATTTTATTTGCTTAGTATAACTTTGGCATACTAATTCAATGAGTATGCTCTACTTTAGCAGCAAAACTGATATGCATAAGGAGGTCTTTGGTTCAATCTCTTTTGCAGTCTGTCACTAGTCAGCCATCTCCAATAGATTTATTCTTCCATCACATATGCCCCCCGGGCACTGCCTGTATGTTTCCTTCTTCCACCAGTTCACTCTTGTGCCATACTGGTTCCCATCTTAATTTGACTTCAGTCTCTTTCCACCAGCATTTTACTCTCTAATAGAAAATACATCATGATTTCATATAATCTGAGAAGAACTTTGAATCTTAATTACTCTGCATGTTTCTCCCTGTATTTCTTCCCTTTCAGTGCTTCCTGCTTTGCTTCTGTGAATTTCATTCTTTGCCTTTCAATCTGGCTTTGGATTTAATTCCACCGAGAGCATAGTAATCTCACTAGAAATACTACTGAATAAACAGCCTAATTTACTGTCTTTACTGTCAACACTTCTTATCTGGTGGTTCTGGTTCTGATAATAATTAAGCAATTACCTCTGAGCAACCAGTTCACTCCTCCTGTGTTTGCTCAGTTCTCCAATTATTTTGTCTGTCTTCTCTTAATAGAGTGATTTGGAGAAAATTAGTTGCGTAGAGTTAGTGAAAATAGAATCGTAGAAGCGCAGAATGTTTTAAGTTGCAAATGGCCTCTGAAGCTCTCTTCTTCCTACGCCCTGCTCAAAGCAGGTCCAGTCATCTCAGTTTGTTCAGCTGACTTTTGAATATATCCAGGGGCACAAACTGTACAACCTTCCTGGGCAACCTGTCTCAGTGTTTGACTGTTCTCTGATTTTATTCCCCCCGCCCCCTCAGGATTTAGTATTGTCGCTGAGAGTTTGCTCTCCCCTACTGTCTAGGGGTCTTCTACTTGGAATCTAATATGCTTCACTGCTAGAAAGACACTTTATATTTGAGCTGAAGTTTGCCACTCTAGAAAATTCTGAGGGTAACTTTTCTTAGCACTACATTTGTCTTAAATCATGAAATTAAATAATGAAATTAAATAAAAATTATTCTTCATTCTAAGAAAAGTTTGCATATGAAAAATTTCCACTAAGTTCATAATTACAAAATTAAAAGAAAAATAACATAAAACTCTCCTGGTTGTATTGTCCAGCGGATAACAATTCAATGTGTCTTTTTGGCAAATACAGTAGTGATTTAATTCAATGTTGTTAATCTTTCCCTGTATGTGTATGTTTTTGGGCATTCAGTAATTGTTTTCATTGACACCAAAGTGAAGAACATGACAGCTGCATTTTCAAATGTTGAAGCACAAATTCTCTGATTTCTAGATGCATGTTACAGGCAACTCTTGAAGTCAATATTGACTTAGGTGCCAAAGTACCTCTCATAGTAACAGCAAAACTGAGAACCCTGAGGAATATGGGAGACTACTGTATGATTGAATATGACAGCATTTTATCATAGCTGATAAAATTGTAGGCAAATTAACCAATCATGACTAAAATAACATATGCAATCTACAACTGCAACCATTTGCAGTGGGATATGCTCACTCCAAGAGCTGTTATAACTATTACTGTGCAGCTCCCAGTTGTATCACCCTGGATGAATAGATGGGTACTGCCTTTGCATTATTATTACTGTATGACTAAAGATGCTGTTTCCTACGTATGCTTGTTTAAATCCAGCCTTCAGAACTGAAAACTAAGCTCTAATTGAAGGTTTCCACAGGGCAGATCTGTATACATATGCAGTTTAGAAATACGAAAGGGCAAAGATAACCTGCTTGGACAGATAAATTATATGGGCCAGGATATCCTCATATCTCCTTCCTTCAGTCTGAAATGGTATTAGTTTAAGACTTGCTTTTAAACACAAAAGACAATAAAGGTAGAATTTTTTTATTAACTGTCATCTTTCCAATATCTCTTAATCCTACCTAGTCTTTCTCTGTAATCAGATTGATTTCAGACTGAGTGATTAATCCTACCTGTCCTGAGAAGTGAGAATTCATTTTTGACAGTTGCCAAGCACTTGCTAGAGTAGGCCAACTTGTGAGAGAAGTAAGATAATTTTGGAAGCAATTTGTGAAAAGAGTGGTTCTTCCCACTTCAATTTTGCTTGATTTATATCTTGTAGCAGATCTGAGCATTAACAGAGTAAGTTCTGTGCTTTCATTTGGCTATTCTGCGCTTCCCTTTTTGATTGGAGTGATGATCTTGGTGAATGTTCAGAGCATTCAGCTGTATTTCTGCCATCTGCTTCTTGCCAGAGAGTTGCTGGTCTGTGCCTGCCAGACAGGAAGGGCATTTCCTCAAAATCTGTCACTTGATGCTGACATCTGGAGTTCAAAAAGCATTACGGCGGGATCTTGGTCTTTCAAATTGATCTCAGGTTTGTGTATGTGCAATTTAATGGGATTTACAAAGACTTTCAAAAAACCTTCACTCTATCCTTATTAGCTGTCTTCATCTGGACTCACTTTTAAAACTAGATAAGATTAAGGTTACAGCACAACAAGTTTCTAACAAAAGAAAGTCTTTGATTAGAGGTGGAAAACATGGTCATCAAAAAGAATCGTAAAGCAGTGTAACAATTCCAAATTATATTTAACAACAATTCTTTTTCTTCTTAGTGCTTATCTTCCAAGAATCTCAAGGCAAGTTTTGGCCTTGAAGGCTAAGCAAAATGACATACCTGGTGTTCCTAGACTGACTGATGTTGTTACCTCAAAGTAGCCTAGAGGTCTAGTATGTTAGCCCTCTGTTTCCCAGTTCTGAGTGTCTTTTTTCCCTTTTTTCACCAGATAAAACATGCTCTGCCTTTTCTTAAGCTTAAGAAATGTAATTTCCTTTTTCTTATGAATGCTCTTGACTTATATACCTTTGTTAAAGTTGATGTGGTAATTTGTGGTTTTGACAGTTTTCTCTCGAGTTGCTTCCCTTGTGTATAAACACCCTTTGCCTTTAGGAAATAGCCATGGAATCACTGAAGACCACTGAGCTCTTCATAAAGATTAAACTTGAAGATAGCACCTCAGTCAGTACTTAAATTTGGGTTTGTGTTGCCCCAGAGGAAATAACAAATCTTAATAAATCACCTTCAGGCCAAACCCTGGGCTTTGGAGATCTTCCAGTTTACTTTGTCCCCATTTAATGTGCCAGGTCTGTTACTGCAGCAGTTGGGTAAAACTTGTCAGTAGATAAATGCTTTTGATGTGTTTATAGTAATGTTCATATCAATAAACGTATGTCAGTATATTATGCTATGGCCTGAGCTTTACTGTATGTTTCCTGTTGTGCGCTTCTGTATTCTTACTCCTTTGGAAAACAAAGGAAATCATATTGCTGATTAAATTGGTATCAAAGTTGAAAAATCTTGGACTGTCAGTGAAACATCTTGGCTTTAGTAGGCTGTGCCTCTCTGTATACAATATATAGGCATAAATATTCAGCATTTCTAACCTGATTGTGTCAAAGATACTTTAACCAACATATAAAGAGCAAAAAGATGAGATGCAAATGAGTCAGGAGAAAACACATAAAAAAAGCCATTAAAATGACAGCTGTTTTCTGAAAATGGTCTTTTAAAATATTAACAGAAACCTTTCTACATGCACTTCTATAGCAGATGGGATGGAAGTAAAGGCAGCTTTAGCAGGGTTAGGACCCAAAATCTTGCAGATTCCACAACCTGAGCAAGTGATGCAATAAGCAGTTGACAGTTTGGCTTATCACTGCAGAACAAAGTAAACCGTAATTAATCGCTCTTATGCGCATCCTTGTCCAAGAAATAGAATTGGAAAAAAGGATCCCAAAAGAATATTGCTATAGATGTGAATTATGTCTAACATAAATTTGAAGTAGCTTTTTTATGCCTTACCTAATTACTTCCTTGAGTTATGTTTCAGTAACTTTAGAACTGCTATTTAACACTTTTCAGTTTAATTGCTGAGAATAGCATTAAAATCTCACTCATTTCATAACCAGCATTCATCATAGCCAATCTATACAGGATTATAATCTCTGAAAGAGCTAGAATCTCTGTATCCTCCCTCCCCTACTCTCCCCCCCCCCCCCCCAAGTTACTTTGGGTACCTTGAATATCACTGATGATCTGGAGTTCCTTGGAAAACTGTTAACATCTCAATTTTCTTAATCTCTTAATTAAATGTTTATATCTTAATTTTCATGTAAAAGGATTCAAAACCTAAATAGATTTTGAAGTGGATAGTAATTCCTATGCCTCTAGTGAACTGGAAGGTATCAGTTCTGTTGTATCTGTATGGGACCACAAAGAGCAATTAGGACATAGGCTGAACTTTAAGGTTTATAATAGTGGCTCACTTTGGTGTGCCTCCCGATTCTTGAGTGTGTAACCATATAACCTTTATGTTATAATCAAGTACTTTCCAGTGGATTTGGAAATTGGGGTTTAAGAAATGTATGGGAGAAAGGTGGAAATAAAGGAGTGTGTGTGTCTTTATATACACGTGTACATATATATAAAGTACAAAGTAACCGAGCAGTGGTAAAACACCCTCATTCAAAAACTTTGGGAGGTCTGAGTAATAAGTCTAACCACTATTGAAATTTGATTAGAGATAGGTGTGGGTTTCAGACTCTAAGCTCTCATCAAACATCTTTTCACTCTTCCTCAGCAGAGTGCAGTGGGAGAATGGGCTGAGCAAAGCTCAGATGATTGCATCTATCTTTTCCCATTTGAACTCATTTTACTTGGTTCTCAAAAATATTGTTGAAGTGATATTGACAAGTTGCCCATAAGTGTCAAAATAAGACATAGATTTTTATCGTCTGGAAAATGTAGGAATAATTGTGCTAGCCTTTACAAAGTGTGCAAATAAATGATGTTAATCATGATTTTCCTTGAAAATTAGCAGAAT
This sequence comes from Grus americana, assembly GCF_028858705.1. Classification (NCBI taxonomy): domain Eukaryota; kingdom Metazoa; phylum Chordata; class Aves; order Gruiformes; family Gruidae; genus Grus; species Grus americana. The sequence continues at coordinate 32,039,393 of NC_072855.1, read as the reverse complement.
TATTAACTGAAAATTATAGTTATGCAACACATACTGGAAGGGCCTCATCTGTCTTATAGGTCTTGCAAGTTGTCATAAACATCTCTTCCAGACTTCCAGCTTCCTGAGAATCAATATTGCAGTGTTGCACATGATGGATTTAATTACACAGGGATTAAAAAGTAGGAACAAAGCCCCATGTGTTAAAATGAGTATTATTTTCAGGTGTTCTACCTGAAAACACAATGATTTGGGAGTAATGTAACACAAGTATATAAGCACTGAGTGTCTTAATATATGATGGACAGATCATACAGATATGTATGCCCATCCATATACATCTGCAGATGTGTTGATTTTTCAAGAAAAATGTATATTTAGTAAACAAAATACAGCATCGATCTTATTTTACTCTTATTAGGCTTAGACATCAAAACCTCTTGAAAAATCAATACTGCTATTTAGAATATAAAAAGTAAAGCCTTACAGCTATTTGAGCATATCAAGCTTTAAATTATACACACATAATATCTGAAAGGTCTAACCCAGACTTTCTCAAGACTTTACATGTGAACTTCCCTCATGATGTAGGGAGGTAAGACTTCTACTTTCTTTAGTGTAAATTTTCTTAAATGTAACAGATAACGGTGGCAATCTCCTTAATCTGTAATGCACCTATTTTCCTTCATAATCTTTGTCGGGGAACTTTCACAGGAAATGAAAGAGCGGGGTTGCTTTGGAGATATGAAGGCTACTAGAGACTGAGGATGGGAGTAAACAGTGAGGAAAAAATGATTAAACTGAATTGAAGAGTAGGAAAAGTGTGGGTGGGGGGGTTGTTTTGGTTTGTTTTTTTCCCTGATAAGGCTGGAATGGGAAAGATTTGACAGGGACACAAAAGGAGACATGTTACTGATGACAGACATATTTAAGAATGAAATTGAGCTAGAATCATAAGCTCATACTGACCTACTTTTTCATGCATGTATATTCTATTAGAAAATAAAATGGCATTTTCCCTGTATAACACTTTTTTAAAAGTTTTACTGTTTTTTGAAATCACTTGTCACCTTAGACCTGTTACTCACATAAAAACATAAAGTAAAAGAGAAGCTGGTGTTTTTCCCAGGGAGTTCTCAACTTTGGGAGTAGGAAATATCTTTCTATCCTTTAAATAAAGCAAACAAAGGATAAATAGTAAAATGCATTTAAAAGATGCACAGGGACATAATTTATTTCAGTGTAACTTGCTAGTGGTGTGTTTTCTAATCAAAAGCACATCATGGGAAATGACTTCATATTCTAGAAAACCCAAGTAAAGAGAAGATGGCAGATTTCACATCAGGAAGTATATGACTTTATTTGGAGTAACATCCTTGCTTCAGTAGTGAAACATAGATAGAAAATGTGCATAGTGTGGACTTCAGGTCTGATTCACCCTATAGATCTTCTGTTTCCTCATGTAGGTGTAGCCTCAGGCAGGCAAGAGAAAAGAAAAGCCTTGTGGTACAAATTTGAATGATAGCTGGAAGGAAGAATATGATAGAACTGGAGGTGAGGTGAGATAGAGAAATGGTGGCAGCCTTGCTTAAAGGGTCTGGAACACAGCATGGGAAAGTGAGACTGATTCTGACTGCTCTGGAGAGCACCACCCTGTAGTATGAAAGCTAATTCTTGCTGTTTGCAGGCTGTCTTTGAAGTCTATGGATGTGCGTTGCTTGTTCCACCCCCTGTGCTAGCCCATGGGGATACCTTGCCATTGCTAGAGAATCCTCCCTATACTCATGCCACAACTCCGAAACGGATTTTAATGCTTCAGTTCCGGTGCCAAGCACCGCAGACACTTCAGAAATGCTGTAGATGGAATATGATTTTAGTTTCTGAATTGCAAATGAGGCAAGTTTTGCCCTGATGTTGTTGATTTATGGCATCTTCCACATCCTGAGCAGCTGCTTTTGCAGCCTTACCCTTTTCCAAAGGGTTTGTTTGTTAGCCTATGTCAGTACACAGTAAACATGTGAACAATTTTGCTTGGTTGCAGTGTCTGAATACCACCAGATTCCACTGCTTAATGGAAGTTTGCTGGAATTTCATTTGGGTTCTGATGCTGCTCCAAATGTTTGGTACTTTTTAAAAAAATAAGAAAAAAGCTCTTTAGGCTTCATATCCACCTAGTAGTTTACTTAAGCATTTGAGTTCATTCATTGCCATAGGTTCTCACCACTATGATAAAATGCATCAAGATTTTAATCCAGTAGCTCAGTAAACAATAATGCTGTGGCATTAGGGGGAGTTAGTCACCAGGGGTATAAATATGCCACTCAGTGGTCAGCTACTGAAGAGTAACAGTGGCTGCCGAGTGCTAAGGCTACTGGTTATTGATGGTAAAGGCTGATAGGCCAAGGGGTGATGGGTTTAAGCTGAAGGAGGGTAGATTTAGATTAGATGTTAGAAAGAAATTCTTTACTGTGAGAGTGGTGAGGTACTGGAACAGGTTGCCCAGAGAGGTTGTGGAGGCCCCATCCCTGGAAGTGTTTAAGACCAGGTTGGATGAGGCTTTGGGCAACGTGGTCTAGTGGAGGGTGTCCCTGCCCACAGCAGGGGGGATGGAGCTAGATGATCTTTGAGGTCCCTTCCAACTCAAAGCATTCTGTGATTCTATGAATGCCCACTGTCAGGACCACGCTTCCACCAGTGGTTGGGGAGTGCTACTGATGGAGGAGGAAGAGGTGAGGAAAGCAGTCACAAATTATCTTTGGCTTAAGCTATAATGCTAAAGTTTTTTCTGCTGCTGAAGTCAATAGGGGTTTGTCACTATCTTCCACATGTGGCCTCTGGCACCGCAGGAACATTCCTGTGCATGGATCTGGCCAGCATGTCTCCACATTAGGCATTAAACCCCCTAACTAGTTAAAAGAGAAACAGAGCCACTTAATAGGGTTTTAGATGATCCCCACCTGTTACAGTGCAATAATTCTGTAACTTTTTAGCTATCAAAAGGTGAAAATGTGGAATTTTCTGTTCACTAAGGACCTCTCTATGACAGCAATTAAAGACTTTTTATTAACCACATGCTAAGTGTATCTGCTTTTCTCTCTAACTGATATTAGTGATGGATATTAGCCAGCGTGTTACACTAATAGATATGTAAAAATCTTCAGTTTCAGGTTTTAAGTTTTCAGGTTAAACTTTTTGCACTTTACTTAAACTCTTTTTATCTTATTTCTTGTTTGTTTTAAAAAAAATGAAAGCCAAATACAAAATTAATCACAAATTACCAACTTTATTTAGTTTTGGAAACAAAATAAGCAAACTTTGATTTCCACCCCCAGGCTGCAAATCTAACCTAAGATCAATATGTTTAAAGAAAATCCATGAAAGCTTACTTTTGTTTTTGACTTTTCAGCAGTTTAGCATGGTTTCAATTGCAGCCAAAATGCATCTGTATGTTGTATTTTCAATTTTAAATGTCAGCTTTTTAGTTTATATTGAAATATATTCTCTATCTATATAAGTATGTATAGATGAATTTACAAGATTCCATCTTACAGCATTTTCTGTTATATTAAATTATAACTAAGAGATTTTTCTTTAGCTTTTAACTACATAAAAGCTAGTTTTTGAGATCTATTAGGAGAGATTCACCTGGTAGCAGAAGAAATTGTATTCTTGAGTTCCTCCTGGGACAGTATGAAACTGCTGATTCCTTTTTTCAGGTCCAAGTTTCCAATCCCAGAGACTGGAAGTTCAGTTTACTCTGGTGGCTGGAAAGAAGCCCTACTCTGTCCTGTGAGTAGAAAAGAAAGTGTGGTTCATCTTCCTGTTGGGCACTTTCATTATGGGAGCGAGGTTATAGCTTTTTAAAGAGCTTTAGCAGTTATGAGGTCACTTGTTTTGTGAAGGTCATGCTCTCTCCTTTGTGTTGCAGCTGTAACAAGTGGGAAAGAAAAAAAAGGAAATTTTGGAGACTTAAGCTCTTATCAAATTCAGTAGCTTTTTGTGTGGGTCCCTCTCCTTTTTTTAGTCCTCTCGGTGTATGTGTTTGCATCATTTTTGCTAAAGGAAGAGAGAGATGAAACTATAAAGATAACACTGATTTTATTTCCTGCTGTTACTGCTTAAGATGAATGGCCTCCTTGTCACTGAAAGGTGACATCAATCAGATAGAGGAAAACTTCATTACAGTCCTTTTTGAGTAGAGATGTTAATTTAGTCTACTTGAATACATTCATTTTTCATGCTTTCTAAGCTATATTGGTGATCTAGGCATAATTTGGATACACGAAAGACCTGAAAATATTTCTGCCAATGTCTGTCCATAATATCTTCACTTTTTGACATAATTGTGTGCAGACTTCTACATGCAGGGTGAATAAACGTGACAGTTTTTGCTTCTTAAAAATATCTACCAGCTTTGTATAATTGCATTTTTCACAGCACTGCCAACTGGGAAGAGTCTTTGATAAATAAGTAGTGCTCAGACTAAACTCAAGATGCAGTACACCACTAAAACTTGCAACTCTTATTTGAATAAGGAAAATAAACAGATTAAGCAAGAAGGTACTGTGGTGCTTTGATTCAATAATTAGTTATAAGTAAGCAAAGAAACACATTCTCTGCTTTTGCGGTGATCAGCCTGACAGTATTGCAACAACTTCAGATTTTCTGCTTCTGCTTATTCCATTCTTGTTATTGCTAAAAACCAGATACACAACTTGCATTTGGTTGGAGTAATATTCCTTTCTTTATAAGCCTCAGAAAATGAAAATACAACTTCCATCTATAAATAAACTGAAAACTGGAAAAGCTCCCCTCCAATGTGTGTATGTGGGAGAGCGAAAGATTATTTTTTGAGAAGCCAGCATTATATATGCCAAAAATGTCTGATTAACATTTCTATATGGCTGCAACAACAGTGGTTTTTTTCCTGTAATTAACCTTGCACAATAGACATTTCATGGATGAAAATCTGTTTTTATGGGACAAATACTGATGTGACTGAAGTCAGAGTCAAGTTCCCAGTAGTGTAAGGTCTGAATTTTGCCTTCCTGATTTATTTTTTTATCCCTAGGAGTATAATCCTAACTTCTTAAGGAGAAATGTTCCTATACGTTTTTAGATCACATACCAGTATGCTTGTTCCTCTCTGAGTGACTGTTGCTATGACTTCTGGTCAAAGAAAGGCAAAATAATTGTTGGCGATGTGACTACCAGTCATAGCCTACCCGCATGGAGGTCTGAGGAGGGGCAGAACTGGAATACCCAGATGATTTGAAAATAGCAGACTCAAAGACAGTGCCAACCTTTCCTTAGGCAATTGTGGTAAAGTAGACAATTACTTCAGAAATAATTCCCTATCATCATTTTATTGAAGCTGATCAGCCTCGCATGTTTGGAAAACATGCATGTCAAATCACATCCTCATGGTCCTTTCATGTTTGAAGAAATGATAGTGCTACCACTGTTATCCTTGTCAGAGGTACATTTATCAAAGAGGAAAGGAGATGTGGAAATGTGTGCTGCTTCCTGTGTTAATGACCAGACTTAGCATGACTACAGATCATGTGCTAGAGAAAGAGTTGTGCTTCCTTACAGCTGTTCTATCCTGATTGCAACTGCATTTCAAAACCAATACTGAACATGAATGGCAAAGGCCACTCTTCTGTAGTTGAAAGAACTCAAGATAATCCATGTGATGCTTCTGGAATTATCTACTTAAAAATAAACTCAGGTCTTAGCTAGACTTGGAGAAAAGAAAGTTGGAAAAGTTTTGATTGTGAGAAAAACATACAATAGGAAGTTCAAATTCTTGTAATCTAGGTTGAGAAGAAGTACAGTTATTTATGGTAATGTGCAAATATTTTTTAACTGCTCTGAACTGCTTGTTGAAGATGGGCTTATGTGAGCTGATTTTTGATCTTGAAGTTATTTTGTGAAATCAGATCACATAGGCTTAGAAGATCATGTACTAGAATGACAACTACACAGATCACAAAAGCAAAAATTGCATGTTAAGATTTTAAGCAGACCTATGCTTTTCCTCATAGTAAGGCAATCATAAAATAGATTTTTTAGAAATATTTACCTTCCTTGCATTTTGACCACTTATTTTCAATATCTCAAACATGTTGGGATTTAGATCTCTCATTTAACTTAATGTGGTGGTGGTGTATGCCTTCATCCTAAAGTAGTGATGCCAGCCAGCAAGGGGAAGAGATGCTTGGATTTCTTCATTGAGAGAAGTAGAACATATATGTGTCTGCACACACCGGTCTCAGTTACCTAATACTCAGAAATATACTATATACTTCACAATTAAAATTCATTAACTTTCTACTGAAATGTATTGGATTATGATTTTGAGAAATCTAGAAATTGTGGTACACGTAATTTTGTGGGAAAGGTGGGAAAAAGAAGTTTAGTAACACAAAATGTAATGTTGATCTGTTACTAAAAAGTAATATCACATTGGATTTCATGCTTTTGCTGTAATAACTCAGAAGTTTTATCAAAGACATGGGAAATGTAACACCAAAGGTCTGTATTTGTTGTACATGACAGCTAGCAATTTGCAAGCCATTTTACGTGCTAAAGCTCTATTATGTCATTTCATTTTACTTTTGTTACAGGTACTATAACAAAAAAGCTCCCAACAGGTCAATTTGAAATATTTTAGTGGTCTTCATTTAAATATATACTATTATAAACAATCTTCCATTTAATTTAATCTAGGCACTCTGTTGGAGGTAGTTTATTAAAATCATAGAGTAGTTTGCATTGGAAGGTCATCTAGTCCAACCCCCCTGCAATGAGCAGGGACATCAACTAGATCAGATTGCTCAAATCCCCGTCCAGCCTGACCTTGAATGTTTCCAGGGATCGGGCATCTACTACTTCTCTGGGCAATCTGTTCCAGTGTTTCACAACTCTCATAGTTTTCTTCCCTATATCTAGTCTACATCTACCTTCTTTTGGATTACAACCATTACTTCTTGTCCTATCACAACAGGCCCTACTAAAAAGTCTGTCCCCATCCTTCTTATAAGCCCCTTTTGAGTATTGAAAGGACCCAATAAGGTCTCCCTGGAGCCTTGTCTTCTCCAGGTTGATCAACCCCAACTCTCTCAGCCTTTCCTCATAGGAGAGGTGCTCCAGCCCTCTGATCATTTTTGTGGTCCTCCTCTGGACCCACTCCAACAGGTCCAAGTGTTTCCTATGCTGAGCAGGATGCAGTACTCCAGGTAGAGTCTCACCAGAACAGAGGAGGGAGAATCACCTCCCTCGACCTGCTGGCCACACTCCTTCTGATGCAGCCCAGGGTATGGTTGGCTTTCTGGGCTGTGAGCACACATTGCTGGGTCATGTCTGGCTTTTTATCCACCAGTGCCCCCAAGTCCTTCTTGGCAGGGCTGCTCTCAATCCCTTCGTCCCCCTAGTCTGTATTGCTACCAGGGGTTGCCTTGACCCAGGTGCAGGACCTTGCACTTGGCCTTATCAGACCTCATGAGGTTCACATGGGCTTGCCTCTCGAGCTTGTCCAGGTCCCTCTGAATGGCATCCTGTCCCTCAGGCATGTCAACCATATCACTTAGCTCAGAAACATCTATGGATAAAAATGGATGTAGATTATTTTATAAACATCTTAAGGTTCAAATAGCTTCTTCTGTGGAACAGAACAGAAAACACTTCCTGCATTTATTTTCTTTGACATGATTTTTCATTATTCCTTAATTTCACAGAGAAACCTTAAATATAAACCAGTTATTCCACAGCTTTCCCATACACCTTATTGTAAATACTGAGATACCAGCATTAAGAACACTTTAAAATGACAATTATCTTGCTATGTTGAAGTACATAAATATTCATATCCTTTTTGTAAATATGCTTTTCTCCAGTATTTTCAGGGTATGGAAAAATAATCGTGTGTAAAACCATACATGACTCTACATTTCTCCAAGTATGCATTTATAATTAATATAGTGGATAATCTGAAAATAGGAAAAACCATTAATAAGACTACATGTGTTTTGAACACTTGGAAACTGAAATGTGGCTGTTGCTTGAAGATGGTTACAAATTGTGAAATTAGTATATGCTAAAGATACTGTACTTCTCCTGAGTTTATTTCCTGTCTAGTGGCTTTTTTTATCTATTTACGCCATCCTCAATTGAGGGCAGAAATTGTTTTCTGTCTGATAATGTAGTACATATCCTAAAGGGATCCCAACGTTTTTCAAAACTGCTGGCTATTAAGACCAATACAATTATTAAAAATAAACTAAGTAACCCAAAATTTTGAGAACTTTGAAAATAATTGTTACTAGATTTTCAGAATTACTTTTCCTTACCAAGCTGAAAGCTTCTGTTCCAAGTAAGTTTTGGGGTGGATAAAGGGACTTCTAATTTGTTTTCTTTAATATTAAATGCAAACTAGAATGACATACTTCTGTACTTGTAACATCCTGAACCTACCCTTTGAGGTGAAGTTGGTCTAAGAAAGCTTTTTCTAGAAGAAAATGTTTGTTTTAAACTGTAAACAGTTTAAAAATCAGGGCATATAATAAATTAATGCTAACATCAAGTGTCTATTGAAACTTTGTCCTACTTCTTTGTAGTTAATAGTTCTACAATATTGTTTTGTCACTGGTTTAGTCCAACACACACCAGTAATACATGAGTGGTAACCAAGAAAAATTTACTCATTTTTTTGCTGTCATGTTTATGTTCTTTTGAATTTGCATATGTAGCAAGTAGTAAGAATATGCACCTGAGAGACAAAGAACCCAATTTTTAGCAAGCCACAGATACTCTTTGTATACTAGATATAAGCAGAGATAGTGGTTTGCCATAAATTATAATTTCAATAACACTTTCACCAGCGTGGCCACCAGAATCGCACTGCCTGACTTAACTGTTTCTGAAGCAGATATGTGCAGCTTTTCCCTGTTAAACTAGTGAATGCCAGCAAATCATTCCTTCAAGTGTATTTCCACTTGGAAAAGCTATGGATTAATTTGGGAAGACTGAAGGGGGAAAAAAAGTTCTTTTTCCCTTCAGCTCTTTCCCTGTGTGAGTCAGTTTTGCGCTCTTGCTGAGCCCAAATGATGGTTGAAGAAAAAGGCACAGCAGCAGACTAACTAAAAATAGTAGGAAAGAGTAGGGGCAGCAAGAAATAAGAGAAAAGACTGAGGGAGGAAAGATAACTGAAGAAAGAGAAAAGAAAGGAGGACTATACTGAAAACATAGATGTCAAGAGGAAAGGAGAAAATAAACAGCTAGTACAGGAAAGAGTAAAATCAGAGTCAAAGTGATACTTGATATTAGATCTCTTCCACCATGTTCCATTTTGTTTGAAATATTTTCTTATAACAATAATAATATAATTCTCTTATAGCTCCTAATTTTTTGTAATACACAGTACAAAGAAATGTAAAGCATTAAACAATCAGAAAAATATTATTCAATATTCATATAGCATGCATGAAAAATATTGCACTTCTCAGGTAATTTATTTCAACTTGATCTCACTGTATCACTGGCACTGATTTAGATATGTACACTGATTATGTATCCATGGCAAACCAAGGACTATAATAAATTTGTTTCACCAATTAAATTATATTTCAAACAAAAAAAAGACCTTTTATTTTAAAAGCAAGAGGATATCTCTAATCTGGGTACATAGGAGAAAAATGTGTATTTGCATTATACATCAGGTGACTGGGAGTGTCTTGTTTCCTAGACCCTGATAAATTTAGGTCTGCAAAATTATACTGATGAGCTACTCTAGTTCTCATAAAACAGTATGGGCTTGAGACTTTGTTCTTGTCAGAAAGTTACTTTCAGCCCTTCTGTTTCTGCTCTGTTCATCTTGCATGTGTGCTGAGAAATACCATTTTCCACACACCTTTTCGTAGACTGGCTCCCCATTACTTTCCGCTTCTGCCTTATTCCTTTGTTTTTCTTGGTTCCTGCTTATGGTTGCTCTTATTCACTCTGCAAATCTTTTCTGTTATGAATTTTTTATGTTGTTTTGGTTTAACCCTGGTCAGCAACTAAGCCCCACACAGCTGCTTGCTTACTCCCCCCACAGAGGGGTGGGGGAGAGAATCAGAAAGGTAAAAGTGAGAAAACTCATGGGTTGATATAAAGACAGTTTAATAGATAAAGCAAAAGCTGTGCACAAGCAAAGCAAACCAAGGAATTCATTCAGCACTCCCCATGGGCAGGCAGGTGTTCAGCCATCCCCAGGGAAGCAGGGCTCCATCACGCGTAACGGTGACTTGGGAAGACAAATGCCATCACTCCCAGCATCCCCCCCCTTCCTTCTTCTTCCCCCAGCTTTATATGCTGAGCATGACGTCATGTGCTATGGAATATCCCTTTGGTCAGTTGGGGTCAGCTGTCCCGGCCATGTCCCCTCCCAACTCCTTGTGCCCCTCCAGCCTCCTCGCTGGTGGGGTGGTGTGAGAGGCAGCAAAGCCCTTGGCTCTGTGTAAGCACTGCTCAGCAGTAATGAAAACATCCCTGGGTTGTCAGCACAGGTTTCAGCACAGATCCAAAACACAGCCCCATAATAACTACTATGAAGAAAATTAACTCTATCCCAGCCAAAACCAGCACAGATGTAGAACTTAAAATTAAGCTAGAACATCATCATCAATTCAACAGTTTTCCCTCACTGTACTTGTTGCAATGGGCCAACTCTTCTACTGAAGAGAATAAATGTGGAAGATCATCAGCTGATATGAAAATATACAAATGTGTTTTTGAAATCTTAATTTAAGAATATGAATTATCTGCTATGAATTCTGAAGTATCTAGTAACAGTGACAAACTTAAGTTAGCAAGGAAATCGGTGTGCTGAAGCACCTGACAACCAGACTTTCTTGTGAGCTGAGAGAGTTATGAGCATTTCTCCAAGGACACAAAAGGCCAGTTTACAAGTGGAAAAGCAGAGTGCTATAGTTAAATGTTACATAGAGTTACAGATAAGGGTTTAAAAGGTGAAAGGAAGGCATCAGTCTTGTATATTTCTACAACTCAAATTATTCATTACTCAAACTATTCATTTTCCCTCTGCAGAAAGAAACTCTTGTAGATTAAGAACAGTAGTTTCTAAAAAGCTGATTGATTCACATAGCTCGTTTAAGGTTGTGTAAACCAACAAATTTCCTTGCAAAAGTTTCCCATTTGCTAAAGAAGTACAGTGGGAGAGGAGGGTAGTCATGTAGATTGTACTTAGATCGTGCCATCTGGCTGCATCTGCTGTTTTGGAGCATGGTACACCTAGTTATAAGGATATACAAATTCACCAGCTGTGCAGTGAAGATACCAGACTTTCCATCCATACGTGCCACACCAAATGGGTAAAAGGTGAAATCTCATTCTGTGTGTGAGGTTGTGAGGTGATTCCTGGGGCACAGCTGAAGCTGCTGCCTCTTCTTTTACAAGTCATTTCCAAGCAGGCTCCAGTAACTGCCTCTGAAAGGACTGCTGTGGTCACAGGCCAGCCTAACCCAGACCCACCTTCCCTCCCTTTTTCATCAAACTGAAGAGGAAACTCAACCCAAAAGTGTGACACAACTCATCCTGCAGGTATTACTGCATTGCAAAGTTGTCTAAGAACAGGAGAAATGGAGGCTACAGAAGGAAGAGGAATTTTCAGGAAGAATAAAATTCCTTTTACATAGAGGTCCCATCTCTTTTGGGCATTGAGGATCAGGAGAATTGTGGGAAGGCACTTGGAGGAAGGAAAAGAGAGGGAGGCAAATATAGCCTTTCAGGCCAACAGCTGTAAGAGCTGTACTGAGCATGAAGCAGAACTGTGTACTTGCTATAAACACCTATAAGTCTCATTTAAAAACTAAAATCCTTCCCCTTTACTTCCATTTTCTTAGGAAACTTTTTTCTGTTTTGTACCTACCTGTTTATTATTAAGGGGCTTCTTCTCTTCTAACAGTGTTGATAGGGTTTATGTCAAATAAGCAGCTGATGAAGACCTAGCACAATGGTACGCACCGTTGTGGCCTTTGCATGTGTGAGAACTACTTAACACTTTGATGTGTAACTGGAAAATGCTTATACAACCATTTCAGCAGAGATGCTTAAGAGAAACAAAGATTGCTAGAACTGCACAATTTGCAGAAAATAACTTTATGCCCTTGTTATTGCCTGGAAACATGGATTTTCAAAGCAAAAGCTACTAGGATGAAAGAGAATAGAAAATGAAAGAAGCATGCTTTCTTCTAGCAAATATAATCTCTTAAATTCCTGTAGTGATTATTTACACACATTGGCAGTTGAAAACTTGCATATTGTTTCTTTGTGTAGTCCAAAAATGCATCTGTGCATTTAAACTAAGATAGATGGCAATGATCATGATATAAGATGAAACCAATAAAACAAAGAAAACCATAAAAAGTCAGCTATGCTTGACATAAAATAATTATCCCTAGTGGCAAGAGTATACCTAGTGGAAACCATAGAGACTATGGAGTATTATTGAAAAGGCAGCAGAAATTAAATACAAATCAGGCCATACATCAGCATAGTAATTTTCACTTTTTAGAAGGTTTAAGTGCTAAGTCCATTATTTAGTGGTAGCTGTACAATTCTATGTAAAATATAACATAAATACCGTGCCTCCATAATTCTGTATTTTTTGGTGGCAGAAAGTAGGTGATTCTTAAAGCAGAGGCTCAATTTGAAAAGGAAGGTAACCTGAAGTTATATCTTGAGCTATGTTTATCACTTTTAAGTAAATGCACAGTTATGACTATCTTTCAGGATTTTAAAGTACAATAGCCTTGTAGTAGTATACTTTGAAATAATTTGTAGGAAAGAGTCATTGTTGGTGTATTTGAATATGAAATAAGAATTACTTCTGGTAAATTTTTGTTTAATCTCAAATTACAGGACCATAAGTGAATTGATAGCTAGAAACACTCCATTTTTGCAAGCATTGATCAAGAAAGATTTTTAGAAGCACTTTTTCTTCCTACTCTGCTTTTACTTCAAGTCTTGAAATAAAGTTTATAAAAGAATGAAAGAACTAAACAATTAGGACCTGAAATAATTAAACTAGAATTTTATCCATTTAGTTTTTTTGCCAAAAGAGAGAGCTCATGGCTTTAAGAAAATTTATTTTAAAAGGGTGTTTTATAATCAAGTCACAACACAGAATCCAATTTTTTATTTTTTCATCAGTCTGACTCTGCTTAAATTAATCTGGATTACAGCAGTGTAAATTAGACCAAAAGCTGTACCACAATGTTTTATTTTTAATTGCCTACAAAAATACTATGAAAAGCGTGAATATATGTAGAATTTGGAGTTCACTTTATATTGCATTATATTGTAATTAAGAATGTGAATATGATCATTTATTTTTAATGGTGTTTTTAACTTTCATCTAATGTGCATTACAATAACTTTTTAGAGTGTGACTTTGTTAACGTCCTGAGTAAATTTAGTTATGACCCTCTTACGTTTCATTCAGTAGCATAAGGAGTGCTTATTGCTTTATCACTTATTTGAAAATATTGCACAGAGCAGCTGGTGCATAATTAATGTTGCCCTCAGAAATTAAAACAGATCCTTTCTGATCAGACAAGGCTGTAAGCAGTTGATTTAATTTTGATGAACTTGTGTTTGAAACTAAGCCCTAGGAAAAGCATTTATGTGCTCTTATAAACTGGGTCCTCAACTCTTTGGCTTTTGCATCTAAGGGTTGTTTCAGTGAAAAAATTAGGAAGGAATCAGTATTTGCTGTATCTTGCCACATAACGAGTTAAACTGAGGAAGTTCTCTGTGTGGGGTGGAGGACTGCTGATAACTAAAGAATATTTTCTTTCCACTTTGAGGACATGTGAGTTTGATAATTGTTTATGGTGATGCCTCCGTGCATACGAGATGCACATACCCACTGCCTGCCGCTGGCACCCAGTCAGAGTCTAGCACTGTTTGCCCGAGTAGTTAGAATAAACTTTCTACTCTCCTCATGTGCTGAAAGGAACGCATGCTGACTGAGCGGGGTGAACGGAGGAGCATGAACATCCTTCCGTCCCTCAGGTCGCTGTCACTGCAGTGAGCCTTTAGCTGTTGGCACAGCAGTGCCCCAACCTCGCCAAGCAGTGCTCATTCCCACTTTCTCTGGAGAGAAAAATTAAAGGTACCTCATTGATGCAGAGCTTATGTTTATTCTCACTCATTTTCACGCTACTAAAGAGTCCCAGTTCTGTTTCCTAAATTTTGGGCTGAATGTTACCATCTGCTTTTCTACTGTGCCATAATTTCAAGACAACCGTGGGAACAGTTTTGAAAGCTTAGGAAGGATCCAGGTTAACAGTCTAAGCACTTCTTACAAAGAAATTGATTCCATCCAAGCATAAACAGGGTTTCAAAGATGGCAGAAAACTTCTAAAAATAATGTGCTGAATGTCTTTCAGTGTGTTAATGTACAAAACCAAAGGACTTGAGTTATTTCAGTTGCAACAGAAAGGAATCTAAAGGAATAGGTAAAGGCATTGCCAATATGTAACAGTCTTAGAAGTTATGGAGGAAATATGTTCCTCATGCATAGTGTCAGGGCAAGAAGAAAGTAACAATATTTCCTACATTTATACAGGTAAAGATGTTGATATTATTACTATGATGGTCTATCTACTTCTGTTACAACTATTGTTGCTGTTTTCACAATAACAGCAATGTAATGTGACCACCCGTCATCTGGCCGGCCAAGTAATCGATTTCTATAGAGAATGACATATGATGTTATATTAGCACATGCACAATTATGTCACTTTTGGGAAATAGTATGCATTTTTAATAATTTTTGAGCATATAATTTTTATTCTGTTTTATTAATTTCAAAAGCTGTCCTCACAAAACAAAGAACTATGCAGAATGAGGAAGAATGATGAAATAGTCTTCAGTAATGGTTCGGTTTCCTGATAATTGTTTTTCCAACACTTTTAAGAGAAAACATTGGGCCAAACGCAATACTATTTTTAGTTCACCAATTTCTGAAACTGGCCTTTATGATAATTGTTGCTCATAAAGAGTAATCAAAAATAATACAGACTGAGTAGCCACCTTAATAAAGGTATTAGATCTATGTTCACTTAAATTGTTGGAAGGAATACAGTATGCTTTTCCTTACCACTTCAAATAAAATTGCATAGCAGGTAACTTCCTACAATTCCTTATGCTCAGTGGAACTAACAAGCAGAATCGTATTTGTACTACAAAGACAAAAGGATTATTTATTAACTTAAAATGTTTAGCAAATTCATGTCTGTTTCAATAACTTGCTTGGTTTCAAATAGGCTCCTCCAGAACCTCAGAAACAAAATATTTTGGCTTTTAGATGTCTTGAAAATTTCCTTTGTTTGGAAAGTCTGTTTTTCATATGAGCAGGTTTAAGGGCCAAAATGAAACCAATTATTTCAGCTTTTAAAAATATTTTTGGCCCAACTTAGTGAATAATTTTTTTCAGACTTTCAGGATGGACTGAAAAATCCATCCACCCCTGTCTCTGACAAACTAAGAATTTTGAAAGAGTAATGTTGAATGCTTTATCTAAATGGCAAGCTTTTGGCACTTTCGTTGGATTCTTTGGTTGTTCTCAGAATTTTGGAAAGTTTTTGAGACACTGGAAAGTCTTTAGTCCACAGCCCCACTTACGTTGCTCAGGTCACAGATCAGCATGTGTCCCCAGGCAGTGGAATACTTTGGAAAGAGTCATCTGGATTAACTGTTTTAGGTGGACACATAAGGTGAATGGTTGAACTCCATCCTTTGTATTTCCATGGGATATAACAGAAGTGTAGACAAGTAGTTTCAAATAGGCCTTGACACGTGGACAGCCCTCACAGTTGCCTCTTTAGGTAAAACCTTTTCCTAAAAAGTTGCAGTAGTGACTGTTTAGTTTCCTTTCTCCTGGTGCAGATAGTGATATGCCTTTTGAAGAGCACAGAACTCTTAATTCAGCACTTTGAGAGATGTCACAAAATAACTGTTTGTGGCTGAAGCTCTGATTTTAGAGTTGCAGGAGCACAAGCCCCCGGTGAGAATTGCTTGATGTGGAGAGAGGAGTTTTACATCTGAAATTACTGTTTGGGGGAAAAATGTTCTGATGTTTTCAAGTACACAATGAAGTCTACAAGTAGAAAAGAAATATCGAAGTATGAAAAGCTAACCAAAGACCTTGCTGGTGCGAGATGTTTCTAGCTAGGCAATTGATTTCTCATGATTTATTTTGCTTTTAAATTGAACCATCATTTCTAAATAACTTAATAGCCCCCACCTACTTTTCATATAGCTACTTTCCAAGTTTTTTGGCTTTTTTTTTTTGGGGTGGGGAGTGGGCGCAGAATGGGAGGGTGTTCTTTAATCTCTGATCTGCAGAGATGTCCTTGCTTGTCCTCATAGCTGTATTGGCACAATGTTTCAGACCAGGTCCGGTGAGGACAGTGACTCGTTAAGTTCTACCACTTTCCTATGAAAGGCTTGTTGCCACAATCTTGTGCTTAGCATAACTGATATTATCTCAATATTTGGTTTCTTAGTTATAACACAGACAGTGAATATTCCAGAGCTAAGGTAACAATTAGTGATGTGACTGCTGGAAAGTCAAGCAAAGCTGGAAGCAAATGCAGTGAATCCTACAAATGAAAGATTCCCAATCATGGTGAAAAATACATGTTCCAGTATTCCAATATGTTGTTAATTATTGTCCTTTATCAAGCTAATCAGGCTGCAGACAAATATAACACAAATTATTATCACTCTCAATAATACCAGACATTGAATGAACCTGTGTAGGTTCATTCAATAACCCCTAGGTCAATGTCTCCTAATACAACTTAGTGATTAATTATTAGAGAAGTAGAGCATGAGTGATGTGCAAAGGGCTACTGACTGATCAAAAAGACTGTTAATCTTGGACTGAGTATTTTTCCTAATTGAATACTCTCAGTGGAGTAAAGGACATACACATGGGTTGTGAATCACTTCATTCTGTACGGGTTGCAAGGAGCAACAAGATGGTTATAACTTTTGTATGCTAACGAACTCAGGTTGAAGGAGGTCACTTACATTAGGAAAAGGTGTGAATAACTTTATGGATCCTGTTCGCCACCAACCTTCCAGCCTGAATTTTTTGTATATCATTATTTAGGTTTTTTTTTTCTTTTAAAAGAACATTCTTTTACTTTCGGTTAATTTTTTACTTTTTTCACTTAGTTTTGGTTGACAGTTCAATAGTAGAATATTTATTTTTCTATAAAGTATCAAGACTTGTACCCTATGCATTAAATAAGGAAAAGATTGGAGAGGGGAAAAAATAATTAAAAACTGCATTTTACAAATGTATAGGAAATTGCTTCTAGAATTTTGCAGACAACTTTAGTCTTAACTTCTGAATTATGTTTTTTAAAATCTGTTTTTAATGCAGGCTTGTATGTACAATTATTTGTAAAGCAACAGCATTATGGTCAACTGTTTGAGATAAAATATCATTGTCCCTCTTTGTAAATAATTTACATTCTAGTAGCAATTCAATCTAAATTAATAAACTTAATGACATATTGAATAACCCCTCAAAATGGCTGCTGCTTAATCTTCATTCATTGTACTTCTGCTTTCTGTTTCTTATGTGGCCTTCATTTGATATAAATGCATTCCCTAATGATCTTAAGGGGAATCTCATTGGATTAGAAAAAGGGCTTAACAAAACACCTTATTTTATTGAAATGCACAAAAAAAAAAATCCATGTGCATCACCTATGGTCAATACAGATATAATGGAAATTGGGTGTAGTTCTTTACCGTTAATCTTTCTGCACATCTAGAACTGACATAAGTTATCATGCCCAGAGAGTAAAATGAACTCAAAGCATGTTTCAACCTCTTTGACCTTAATTAATGTGGTTAAAATTTATTTTCTGAAATTAAACTTTTAAATCAATGCATTCATGCATTGGATTTTACAAAACGATATATTCAAGTGCTCTGATTTAAGACTTGTAGAGCATGTTAGTCTTAAAAGCCTTGTGCCCATCAAAGCAAGCACAAATAATTCAATTTTTTCCTAGCTATTGAATAAAATTAGCTTAATCACAGCACCCACACAGCAGAATTTCTTTCCAGCCATCTAGCATATAACTCTTCAGTATCTTTGAATGAAGAACCCCATCCCTCCAGCAACTTGATATACCTGAATGCTGGTTATTCTTTGACAGAATAAAGTTGCTAAAAAGACTCAAAATATTCCAAACTCCTCTTAAGCACTCATCTGCCCCTCAAAGAACAGTATTTTTAAAAAAAAAAAAAAACCCACCCCAAAAAACCAACCCACAATCAGGTGCTTTATACTGTAGGAAGAAAAACTGTCACATTGTGCAGCTGCAATTCATGCCTCTTCTGTCTGGCACAGATTTTCATCAGCCTCAACAGATGTATCACAGTAGGTCAACACAGGACAACCTAGCTCATCAGATCAGACTAATGCTTTGCTTCCTTTTATGGCAGTAGTAAATGACAATTCTTGCAGTATTCTTGGACACTACAGCACAGCAGTCATTTGTTGCATGTTGTTGTGTCTGAGTGTATTTTAAACTGTTGAATGGATAGGGTACTGAAGGTTAGTTTCCATGTTGGCTTAAACCTCATTCATTACTCAATTACTACATCCAAGTCTTAAATGTTTTTCCTCCTCATTAGCCACGGATCAGTCCATTAAACTTTGCCCAACACAGGAAAGGAAGAATCTAGGTGGTGAATGTTCAGTGTGTGCTATTATACAGCGATTCTTAAACAGATAAAAACTACTGAGGCTTTCAATAAATGACAGTCTCATGCTAGAAGGTTAATATTTGCTAGTTCATTACAGTTGTTTAAAAGTATGCAAAATTAAATTGGAAGCATCTTAATATATTCCCTACCTTCAGATGTGTAACAAACTTATCTACATTTCTACACACAAATATTATGTTTTCAAAATACAGTGACCATATTCTTGGATCTTTAAATCAACAATTGTTTAAAATATTTTCTAAAAGTTCCTCCTAAGCCATTAAGGTAGCACAGATTCACAGTATGATTTAAAAAAAAAAAAAAAAAACAAAAACAAAACACCAAAAACCGAACAAAAAACCCCCCTTGGAGATATGACCTAGTCTTAAATATATAAACTTCTTTGTGGATGATAACACTCGACACTGCTGTACTGAATGAACTGCTTGGTAGGACTAAGTCAGTATTATATCTAATAACAAGGTAGTATCTGAAATTGGATATTCTGAATTTAACCAAAACCAAATTCTTTCACAAACTGTAGGAATTCTACAGTCCTCGGAGGGTGTTACTGGACTTCAGATAATCTTTTGGAGTGATGGAGCATTAGATTTGTATACTTATTCCTAAATGTAGATTTCTCTCTTCCTCATGAGTAGAGTTTAAAAAAGGGGATCTTTTGCCTGCCAATTTTCCACCAACTTGGCATCCTTTCAGATCTTCTTTGTAACTACTGGAGCTGTATGAGTTGGAAGGAAACAAGAAATGTCATGGTCTTTCTCTAGACATTCCTTGATGCCATTTGGTGATAAAGAAATGAAGTAGGTTATCTAGCAGAAGAGGCATTTTTATTTTTCCCCACACATGTCTATAAGGAACATTTCAGTGCTGTGCTACAAGGATGGGCTTTTGATGGGTCTTCCTTAAACACACTGGACAAGTTATCCACTGCGGTTAGTGAAATTGAAGCAGCATGACCAAACTGCTTTATATGTAGATCCGTACAACAGATAAGAAATTTTCAATGTCTAACAACTACTATGACTTTCTTCTTAGTTTGTCTAGTACATCTGCACTTCTGATGTGTCCGTTGCCATATGATTATTTAGTCTTTATGGTATTTCAGCACTCAGAGCCAGAGAGTCTGGTAGAAATCAGCTTCATTTTAGAAAAAAACCATTTCATTTAGAACATACATTCTAAATATTTATCATTAATTTATTCAGCGTTAACCTGTTCCTACCTTCTTTTAAATCTACAGTCCTTCCACATCATCATTTCAGTCAAACAACTCTAACAAAATGATTAACGCTATATGAAACCAAATGCAGACAGTAAATACCTCTAACTCATCTGCTTAGAACTGCTCAGTTCATCTCTTGCGTGTTTTGACTTGCTAAAGACATGCTGGGTCTTTATTTAAGTTTCAGAAACTATTGTTGTCAAAGAGCAAGAAATCTTATATTTTTGGTTGTGCCTTAAGGGATCATTTGTGGACAACTCATATCACAGCATCTGATATGCAAGTGCATTTATTCATGCCTGCACTATTATATTCCTCACTTTGAAAATCTGGCCCCGTCTCCTGACACAGTGATGTAAATGATGTTTTAGTATGCAATCCAGTAGTTGAGCAAGAAGAAAAAAAATATTTAGGCCACTTCAGCATAAGGAAAAAGCTTTTTCAAAAATTAAGCTCTAATTGTTTAGTGCTGGAAGCTTGTCTTATTTTTTTTTTTTTAAAAAGGCTTCTTCACATTCAGTTGTTGCACTAACAGATACAGTTACTATATCTATTTAATGTTAACTAATATTAATTGTATAAATATACTGGTAAGAATCCTGGGTTATTGCTGTTGTCCACCACGTATAAACTATGCTTACAAACATGCCAAATATAAACTGTAATAAACACAAACTATTTTCTATTAAATTAACTGTCTCTTAGTCATGTCCAGGATGTCTACCCAAGGAAAATAACCAATTGTATATTAAGTAAGTTTCACAGAACTTTAAGATATATTATGAACTGGAATTGTAACAGGCCTCAAATTATTTTATTCTAATTAATTTTTTTATACGGAACAGGAAAATCTGGAAGTAACTGACCTTTAAGTGCTAAAACCATTTCTGCTGCAGATGATATTGTAAATGAAATTCCATTATAATGAGGGTAATGTAGCAACTATAGTAATTGCATTGCAATAAGGAAATTTTAGCCTTGAAAGTTTTAAAAGCTAATTACTGAATGCCACAGTGAAACAAGTGGAACTCTTTATTTCTATTGCCGTAATATCTGAATTGCTACTAAGCGTTTTCTCAGTGAAGATACTTTCTAAATGATGGTAGGTCTAAATATTCCTATTTAAGCTCTGAAACAGTTTTTGCACAGCACTCACATTCAATCTTACTGGCACAGTTGCCTGCTGCGTGCCAGCAGAGAAGTGGCCCTGAGGTAAAAGGTGAAATATTTCTGCATCAGGGTGGGTGCTGAAGAACTAGTTGTCTTTTACAGAGATGATGGGAATCAGTGTGGTCTGAGTGTCGTGGTTTTACCCCAGCCGGCAGCTAAGCACCACGCAGCCGCTCAGTCGCTCCCCCCCCCATCGGGATGGGGGAGAGAATTGGAAAAGTTAAAGTGAGAAAACTTGTAGGTTGAGATAAAGACATTTTAATAGGTAAAGCAAAAGCTGCGCGCACAAGCAAAGCAAAGCAAGGAATTCATTCACCACTCCCCATGGGCAGGCAGGTGTTCAGCTATCTCCAGGGAAGCAGGGCTCTGTCACTCGTAACGGTTACTTGGGAAGACAAACGCCATCGCTCCAAACGCCGCCGCCCCCCCCTTCTCTTCCCCCAAGCTCCTTATAAACTGAGCATGACGTCATATGGTATGGAATATCCCTTTGGTCAGTTTGGGTCACCTGTCCTGTCTGTGTCTCCTCCCAACTTCTTGTGCACTCCCAGCCATCCCGCTGGCAGGGCAGTGCAAGAAGCAGAAAAGGCCTTGGCCCTGTGTAAACACTGCTCAACAGTAAGTCCATAGAACAAAAACATCTCTATATTATCAACACTGTCTCCAGCACAAATCCAAAACATATCCTCACACTAGCTACTATGAAGAAAATCAACCCTCTCAGCTAAAACCAGGACATTATCCACCCCTTATTCCATACTATTTACGTCATGCTCAGGTCCCACACAATTCAATACATCCTCATTAAGCACCACCACCCTTCTCATCCCTTGATATAATATGCTGATATCATTCCCTTAGTCTGTGGACCACCCTTTTAAAATGTCCATAAATGTCCACAAAATGTCCATTGGGTTGACTTGGTCCACAACCTTGGCCTCCATCCACCATGGTGGTCACTCAGAAAAGGAGAGGTGGTTGACGTGTGGAGTTACTGGGCACCAAAACCAGCTCAGGTCAGGTCCACTGCTGCACTTGCGCTGCTGCTTGTAAGGCTTGTTCTCCATTGGTTCAGGTGATTTCTGCTACAGTAATTCCTGTAACATGCAACTCAAATCATGGGTTACAACAATTTAAAGGTATTTCCATTACAATCTCCACCCCTGGTCCCTTCGAGTCAGACCATCAAGTTTACCATTGCAATGAACACCTCCCCTTGCCCCTGCTCCGGCTTGAACTTATCCACAGACTGCAGTCCCTTAGGGGTGTACCTGCTCCAAGTGGAGCCTTATCCATGAGCCACAGTCTCTCCAGGGGTACACCTGCTGTGGCATAGACACAACCACGGCCCCAGACACTTCGAGATATACCTGCTGCGGCACAGACGCAACCGCGGCCCCAGACACTTCGAGATATACCTGCTGCGGCACAGACGCAACCACAGCCACAGACACTTTGGGGTGTCCTGCTCCGACGTGGACTCATCCACAGGTCACAGTCCCTTCGACTCGAGTGCACACAGGAGCTCCAGCCTGTCCAGGACAGCAGCACAGAAACAGCAGCGGTGCCCTGGCCATCTGCCAGGCCAGGCACATCGCCATTGCTGTTATCAAAACGTTCCCAGGCACAGCACAGAAAGATGATAAGCAGTACAGCGAACAGCGAAAGCAAAAAGCAGCCACTAACGAGCACTAGCCTCTAATATACAGTAAGGCAAGCAAGCCCCATGGCAAGCACAGGAGCCTGCCAATTAATAGCTAATAACAACTATAAATTCAATCTAGCACATTCCAATCAAATCTGTCATTATCTCGAACCCTTCGTGCCCCACGTTGGGCGCCAAAAAGGACCGTCGTGGTTTTACCCCAGCCGGCAGCTAAGCACCACGCAGCCGCTCACTCGCTCCCCCCCCCCATCGGGATGGGGGAGAGAATTGGAAAAGTTAAAGTGAGAAAACTTGTAGGTTGAGATAAAGACATTTTAACAGGTAAAGCAAAAGCCGCGCGCACAAGCAAAGCAAAGCAAGGAATTCATTCACCACTCCCCATGGGCAGGCAGGTGTTCAGCCATCTCCAGGGAAGCAGGGCCCTGTCACGCGTAACGGTGACTTGGGAAGACAAACGCCATCACTCCGAACGCCGCCGCCCCCCCCTTCTCTTCCCCCCACGCTCCTTATAAACTGAGCATGACGTCATATGGTATGGAATATCCCTTTGGTCAGTTTGGGTCACCTGTCCTGTCTGTGTCTCCTCCCAACTTCTTGTGCACTCCCAGCCATCCCGCTGGCAGGGCAGTGCAAGAAGCAGAAAAGGCCTTGGCCCCGTGTAAACACTGCTCAACAATAAGTCCATAGAACAAAAACATCTCTATATTATCAACACTGTCTCCAGCACAAATCCAAAACATATCCTCACACTAGCTACTATGAAGAAAATCAACCCTCTCAGCTAAAACCAGGACACTGAGTCACACCTGCCTTGTTCAGGTGCAGCCCCCCAGGGTGTCCCTGGGGCATCGGCACAGACCTTGGGGGGTTCTCTCTTTGTTGGGGTCATCCCTTCTCCCCCCCGCTCCCTGAATACCCTTTAAAAATCTTTCAAGAATAAAACCTTAACAGGATAAGACTTTTGAAAGGCAATGGGAGAAGCCATGAGTAAATTTGGTTTCTGATGTGATATATAACTCACAAAAGAACCTGCTATCCATGTGTAATTGTAAATTTTTTAGATTGGCCGTCCATATTTAAACTCTACATAAAAGAAAAAAAAGGAAATAAATAGCACAGTCTGAATTTTGTTTATCCTTTAGTCATTTAAATTTTAAAATAACCTTAAATTATCTTCAGGGAGAGTAACTACTTGAAATTATATGTTATTCTTTCAAATCAAACAGGCAAACAGAAATGTTTCTAGTTAATGCATTTTGAGTTTATATCCTCCTTTAAACAGTGAATATAAGTATTTATCAGGGTACTTTCTGGAGCTAGTATGTGCAGCCTAAATAGACATTGACATTTCAACATAAACGATTGCTGTGAAAAGCAGTGAAAAACTCTAGCGTATGTATGTCTGCTGCAGTTGTAAATGACTTATAGAAGTTTGATGTTTATATTGTATCAGGCTCCTGGAGTCTGTGAAACTCTTGGACTAGCGGTACTAGAAGGAAGCATTTTATCTTCCTGGATAGAAGCAAAATGTCAGGAATGTTAGTAGGACACAGACGTGCTTCACAGCTTTCCAAAGGAACAAGGTGTACTGCCTCACCCTCGGTAACTATAAAACCAGAATTAGAAGAGGTTGAGCCCCTGTCTGCTTTCTCACCACGCACAGCAATGTGTTTGGGGGGTGGTTGTGGGAGGGTAGTGCACAATGTCGCAATGACAGGATTCTTGTGCAGCGTGAATTTAATTAAAGGCCAGCATTGGAATATCTCTTTCTCATATAAAAGTACTGATTATTTGGATACGGCTAATTTCTTTTGGAAGGGAAAGAAGGCAGACATGAGACACCCCATTAAAATATTAGCATCTTAGATTATTTGCCTGTGGGGTACCATTCAGTTGATCAGGCTTTGAAGAGGACTGACTTCCCCAGAAAAGCGACAGTGCACAGCACAGAGTTTCGCAGAGAAACGAGCACCAAAGTGACTCACTGTGTGTTCTTGATTCAACCCCGTTGGTCTTTTTCCACAGTGACCCACATTCCTTTATTGCAATGAATAATTCTTATCCTTGGAGACCCACAGTGACTGTCCCTCCTTTCATTAAAGACAATGTGGAAAATAGAGATAGGAATAAGTCATTTATTCTCTACCATCCGAACACATAAAAGTTTGTCAGTGTATGAATAGGTCGTTTCATCCTTTTCTTATTTTAGAACCTATTTTCAAATTTTCAGGCACTAGACTGTCAGTGAAAAAACTTAACTAGCCTGGGCTACTTATTTAGAGACCTGGATACTATGAATAACACTCTCCTGAAGTAAACTAATTTTTTCAGACACTATTACTGTTAGAATATTAGTGGTACAGACTGCATTATTTACAGATTTCCCAAAAGATGTAATTCCCAAGATGGTTCTACCTCTTTTTTTTTTTTTAATGGTCATCAGCAAGTGAAAACCAGAATAAGTTCAGTCACATCCTGTAATTTTACAACCTAGCTGTAGTGTTGAATGTGTTTTTCTTAGTCTTTCCTGCTTTTCTGGTTAAATATGCAACTGACTGGTATTTTACATTCTCTGCAATTAACAGAATTGGGTTATGATACAGGAGAGAGAATGGAACCCAACCACAGAAATGCCTTAAGAGAACCCTTCAGGGGAATATTAGAACTGCAAGTTCAAATGTATTTTCACACTGAATAATCCTTGCAGAGTTGAATTTCATGAAAGAGTGAACTTGGTTTGCAAGACTCGGGAGAGAAGATTATTAGCTGAACAGCTTTGTTTCGTTATATGACTGCTAATTTAATATTCTCTTACAAGCTTAAAAATAGACATTTTCCTGTCATTTCCCTTAAAATCATGCTTGTTTGACTTCTCTATCTTAAAAGGTACAAAAATACTTGAAAGAGCAGTTCTTCTTATGCAGAAACATCTTTTTCTGGCAGCTATGGAGATTTGTTATATTTGGAATGTTTCGCATTGATTATGTTTTTTGCAGAAGGAGTTTTTTCAAAATTATCGTACCACATTACAGTTATCACAGAACAAATTAGGATGGCCAGGACTTCTGGAGATAATCTAATCCAACCCGCCTGCTCAAAGCATGGTCAGCTAGAGTAGGTCAGGACCACGTCCAGTTAGATTTCCAACATCCGCAAGGATAGTCACTCCACAGTCTCTCTGGGCAACCTGTGCTGGTACTTTGACTACTCTCACAAGAAAAATGTTTTATTACATTTAAACAGTTTCCTGTATTTCAATTTGCACCCATTGTCTCTTGGCCTGTCACTGGGTTCTACTGAAAAGGGTCTGGCCCCATCTACCTCTCCTCATCAGATTTTTATATGCATTGATGAGATCCCTCTGAGCCTTCTCTTCTCAAGGCTGAACAGTCCAAGCTCTCTCAGGTTGGACCCTATATGAGAAGTGCTCCAGTCCCTTAATCATCTTTCTGGCTCTTTGTTGAATTTGTTCCAGTATATCCAATTACTTCTTGTGTCAGGGAGCGCAGCACTCCGGATGTATCTCACCAGGGTTGAGTAGAGGGGAAGGATCCCCGCTTGGACCTGCTAGCAATGCTCAGCAACCCAGAAGGCTGTTGGCCACCTTTGCCAGAGGGGAATGTTGCTGTCTCACAGCCAGCTTGTTATCCACCAGGCCCTTTTCTTTCAAGCTGCTTTCCATGGTTTATATAGGGCTAGAGGAAAATATTAGAGGAGCTACTGAAGAGACTAAATTTTCTTTCCAAATATGACTTCACTTTTACTTACATTTCTGTGATGACAGAAACAGCCCAAACTGGAAATTTAAGCATCTGATTCTAATTAACCTTCTTGACTCTAATTAGTCTCATCAGTTGCAAATGAAGGGGAAAGGGTGAGTTGGTATGTTGTTTAAAGGCTGCTTAGAGGATGGGTTCCTGAAGAGCATTGGGAGAGCAAAGCAAGGAGCTCATTTAGTAGGTGAGATGAAGTGACTGTGTTGAAAGTAGCTAGCGAGGTATGTCTATGTTGCTTGTAATTTAAGCCCCAAATTAGGGTGAGGGAGAAGGGAAGCACAAGGAAGGAAGTTCAAGGACTAACTTTGTCTGTCAATGGTTCCTCAAACTTCCGGAAAGCAAGTTAAAGTACTTCGAATCTGTGGAGGAGGTCTAGTTATGTTCAGTGACCAGAAGGACAGCTGAGTAACCTGTCCTCCTCCGTAATCTAAATCTGCATTATAGATATGTCCCTGAACTTAAAGGGTTCATTTGTCAACAGAACTCTGGGCTTGCTTTATTTGAGAATTTTTTTCCCCCCAGTAATACGTGTCTGTGTGCCCCCTCTCTCCAATCAGCTCTGTAGTGCTCAGCCGCTCTGATGCGTAAGCAGCACTTCTGAAGCATGCTGTCTATGCAGTTCGTGTGTAATTGAGCTACGCAGATGCAGCAGCTGAGTCTTTCTTAGAATTGCTGCCTGTGCGATTGAGCCGAAGTACTGGAGTTGTGGTGATTATGCAGATGAATTATATTTGTTTATGCAGGACTCTCTAGCACAAGTAATGTTGCAAGTATCCAAAAAAATCTCTTTACATCACTACTATTGCCAGAAGCACATCTGCTTTAGACTCCTGCCCAAAGCAGCTGCAGCGGTAGATACATCTTTCCCTCTAGTGATCTTCAGAGTATCTGACTGTGCCCTACAGCTGCCTTCAGCCTTTTATGGATTAAAAAACCAAGTAGGATATAGGCACTAGACTTCTATAGATAGCTGTGAAAGGCTAATTGAGTGTTTGTAATTTCTAGTATTTTTAACAGTGTTTGAACCTGCTGAAAGGTAAAGCTTTAGTGTGTGGAGGGGAACATTAGGTGGTTGTTTGCTGTCAATACTAAAATGCACAAGCTTCTGTAAGAGTATCTGCTGTGTACAGGCTATGTTTGGTAACCTATCAGTTACTGCTCTTCAATCAAGCCAAAGCTCCCTATTAAGTCTCAGTTGTTGCTTTTGACTTTTCCACAGTTGTGTCAGCACTCGATAGTGAAGTAAATGCAAATTTTCACTTCTAGTAGAGAAGTTTTGGGTTTTCTCAGTTGTTCTAGTTGCTTCGTTTCTATGAGTGACTTTTCTGTGTCACTCTGAATCATTTTGTGCTATTTTGTTAGCAACATCTAGTTACTTCTGCATTTAGGCATTAATTTTTAGGGGAGAAATCAGTATATCAAAGTGCCTTGAATAACACAAGGAAATTGCACAGTTCTATCTGTTGGTCTCTTTAAGTAAATGTTCCTGTTTAAAGAAAGGCATGACCTGGCTTATCAGCAAAACTCACAAAGAGGTGAGTACGATTCCTAACTTGCAGTTCTTACCTGCTGGAATGATTTCTCTGAAACCCCAGGTGGTCTAGAGTGGTTACTCACTGCTATTGATGGAGGTATTTCTTCTCTGTTGTAAGATTGTTCAGGTAGCTGTTATACAAACAGCACAATCATTTTGCTGCCTCCTTGAGGTGTATCAGGATGTTGGGGAAAAAAACCAAAAATGTTTAATGTGATAAACTGCCCTTTTATTTAAGCTGAGGTATTGACAAAACACTGTCAGTTTTCTCTGATGCTTCTTACCCACTTCTGGTTTTATTCAATGCCTTTAGAAAAAAACAGTAGCCAGATAGATGAGTTATGGGAATTACAGCAGTCAGTGGGATCTAAACTCTACCTCTTTAACTGGGTTTTCTTCCTGTTGTTTTTGGGTAAGGGGTGAGTGTGGGACATGGGGTTTGTTTGCTTAAGGCTTTACTTAAGTAGCCTTAAATGCAAGCAGTCATTCCATTTGAAGTCTCTTTGCATCTTCAGGGTGTTGTAGCATGTCTCTGAAAAGCTGACATAACTGTCAAATTGGATTTTATTTTTATTATGCTACTCCACAGAAAGTGCTGTCCCTCATGAACATCCCTTCCGTTTCACTGTGACCATGGGTATTTCACTGTTACCTTGAGTTGCTGTACAACAGCGCAGACCGTCCGTAACACTGCCTAGCCTTATTACGCCAGTTGTTGAGAAGCTGCCGTTTATTTTAAGTCTTGGATCGGAAAGAAGAGTATCAGCATATTTAAGGCAAGGAACAGCTTTGCTCTCACTCAGGTCATAAGGCTTTACTCTCATTTTCTTTGCCCACAGGACTGCCATGGCTCTGCCTGAAAGGGCTCTCCTGGAAAAGATACCGACAGCAGGGTGAAGGGGGGAAGGCGTGGAAGATAGAGGAGCAGAAGGAAGCACAAATGGCCCCTTAGTGGTCACGATAAAATAGCCCTAACCCTAAAGTGCTGAAGGCATTTGCCGTTCATTCAGCAACGTGTGACAGAAACAAGTAGATCCTTATTTAATGTTTGTGGAAGCTTGTACGCTTTGCGGGGAATTTAGTAAATTGTAACTAAATGTGTGGTCTTGAATGAAAAAATGTTGGATTTTGGATGAAGTAATAACAGGGGCTATCAAAAAAAATTAAGGACGTGAGCATTTATTTAACTTTCTTCCCTAGAATAGTAATTTCCAACATAAAGGACTGTTGACATGACAGGAGGCATTAAATGAAATTTAAGTGCTGTATTTAGAGCCTGTTTTCTGAATCTAGCTAGTAGCAGTACTCGACTCCTGGCCTTATGACTTCATGATTTTAGATACTCTTCTCTAAAACAACAGTAATGAAACATTAGAAACTCAGTTTGAAATACTGATCCAAATAGTGCCTTTCTAAGGAAGGCTCTTTTTCATACTTTGTGTAAGACTGCAACTTTCTGAAGTGTTGAGTACTTGTTTTTGAAATAACAAAATACTTAATTGCTTATTGCCAAGTGGTAGGGATGAGGAAGTCATCAAGAGGTGTATTAAAATGCAGAATGGTTGGTCTGATATCTCACTTAAAATTTGTAATGTTTTGCTGTGACTGTTGTGAGCTGTGTGGTGTTAGTAATGTCAACCATCTACTAAGGAAAAATTTGTAGATTGGCTACTCACTTTTCAAACAGCTGCTGGTGAACGGTTATATTTGAAAAAAAAATCATAGTGAGTTTTATGAGAATGAGATTTCACAACATGTTGGTAACTATAAGACGAAGTATTACAGCTATTTAACTGTTCTTTCCACAATGATAACTTGATGCAAAGTTGCTAAATTCTGTGGTATTCCTCCGTAACCCTAGAAGAAGTAGGTAGAAGTGACAAAATCCAGTGCACCAGGGCAAACCTACCTGTAATGGCAAGGTAACAAAGGAGTCTTAAGGAATAGCTCTTTTGGGTACTTACCTGATATATTCCTCCCAGTTAAGCACAGGAAGAAAATTTCAAGCAAGCATTCAACTGAGTCATAAAAATAGATAGCTACTTATTTACTTTGTCACAGTGATGATATTGGACCTTGACAGTAAGGGAGGGCAAACAGCTTAGCTGCTCTTTACTGAAAGCTTGGAGGAAACAAAGGTTTGCAAGAAGGATTAACTTGTGGAAATCCTCTGTGCTGTAGGACACTGGGATGGCAGTGGATTCCGAATGATCCTTGCAGCAGGGCATGCTTTGGTGCCCAGGATCATCAGCTGTTTGGAAGAAAATAAAAATGACACCTGATAGCGCATTTGAATGGTAACAAACTATAATGACAGTGCTTTATGTCAACCACAATGAAAAGTTAGAGCACTGTACCAAATTTTGCATGATCAATGTGCTGTGACATGACAATTAAAGATCTTTTGGATCAAGTAATAACTGTCTTATCCAGCCAGTCGGGAGTGTTTGACTACCAATTTGGCATATGAGCAGATGGCTGGAGTCCATAATGGCTGCTACAGTGGTAGACCCCTCTGAATTTGCAGCTGTACCTCATCTGATGCAATTCAAGCACCATGAGATAAAGATGTTAAAATATTTCAGGTTGCCATGACAAACCGTGTAAGCATGTGAAAGTGATGCTTATAAGTGTCTTCAATGTATAAACTTTCAAATTGGTCTATTATATTTATTACATGTATATTTCTTACCTACATCCAACCAACACAAATTATGTGCTGTATTTCTTTCAACTTTATAAACAATGTTAATCCATTCAGCAAAATTAGATGGACTATGCATTTTTATTTCGGTAAGATTTACACTCCTCTAAAATAAATCCTAGCTCATCTGAAAGGTGCTTTCTGATTATCTGCAAGAGAGTACTACACATACATTAGACTTATTGGCAATGGTATCAAAATATCTATCTAGGGACCAATTCAGTAACTTGTTTAATCACTTCTGGAATTTATTGATGTTTTCTTTCTTTTTTTTTAACAGAATTGCAGACAAGCTTAGTTTATTGTAGGAATAGTGTCTTGAAGAGAGTGGATTAATATAGGATACTTTTTGTGGTCTGGATACCTATGGAGATACAAACATACCATTGACCTACATTAAGGTGGTAGGAAAAAAAAAAAAAATTGCTGAGTTTTAAACTAAATCCCTACTGGGTAGGTTAGCTTAACAAAATGTGTAAATGGTACCTCTGAAAAATTAAAAAAACCCAAAACACTAAAAACAGTGAGATATATGTGTACTTTCACTGAAGTAATTTATTCTCTGCTCAGTTAGATCAACAATTACCACCAATGCTAAATACCGTTAAGTGAAGAGAACATGTGCAGCTCATTCTGGTGAGAATTTTCCTTAAGCACCTAGTATCTGAGATAGTTAACTAGCTCAATATCTGAGACAACAGGTGTGACTCTAAATGTTCTGAATATTCACTTCCTATGAAAGGCTTCATAAGAAAGAACCACGTTTTATTTCATAAGTGTTATGCCATCTGTTTTTTTGGAAGAAGTTAGGTCCACTGCTGAATTTGCAGAGGTGCCACTTTCCTGAATTGCCTGCATTAGTTTGAAATCACCTTGTGTCTTTCTGAGGTTAAGCCATCAAGGGGCTGCCTGGTTTAGCTGATATTTGGGATCATGTATTGCCATTAATTCTCTTTCATTAAGCTTTGCCACCCCTTTTAGGAGTTCAGGTATCTCCATTTCAGTTCTGCCTACAGCCCGTTCATAATGCCAAAGGTTTGTTTAATGGAACATATGGGAGTGCTGGGCAACCAATACTATAATTATCCAAATAATTATCCTACTTATTGCCAGCATCCAAGATCAGATGGCCAGGGTTTGCTTCGATAATCAAGGCTCCCTTCTCACAGGCTCCTCCTTGCTGTAGTTAATTTTGTCTTCATTGAATGGTAGAGGGGCATTTCTATAGTTGATTTGTAGCTATTCATTTGCTGTTCTATCAATACTATTGTAAAATTTATTCTTAATTTTACAATCTTATTTAAAACTTAGCTATCTCATTGCAAGCCTCAAACATAATTACTATGCAGTATTGGTTTACATTTTAATGGAAAAAAAGCACACCTATTCTACTTCCTTATTTTATGGATGAGGGCATCTTAGAGCAGTAGTGTGTTTTTTTTTTTTTCCCCCCATGTCATTAAAACAGGATCTTTTTGCCAACAGAGCTAAACTCCTTTCTCCTACAGCTACTAGTTTCATTGCCCACTTGAGCAAATAAACCATTCACTTCAGGGAAGAAACTTCTCAGCAGAATTCTCAGATGATACTTGAAAAATACTACCAAACTGCTCCAAAATTTGTTTCACTAGTAAATAGGCAAAGTTGTGAACAAAAGATGCAGATGATCTAATCATGAAATACCTTCATATCAGACTCATCAAGGAAAAACTGAGCCAAAAGTGCTCTCATTAATATTTTGTATCAAAGTATAAGCTTGAATATGCTTTTATATACATATGCATACATTACACAATATAAAACAAGTATTTTAAAGTAATATTGCTGTCTTAGACTCAAGTGATCTACAGTGAGGGAAATCTTAGTTCTAGCTGTCAGTATAACCTTCACTCTGCCTCCAGTTATGCGTAGTACTGCACATTGCGTATAGAAGGGAGTGCTGCTGTTACATTGCTATCGCCTCGAGACCCGCTTTGTGCAGCGGTATAAGTACCAAGGTTATGAAGCCAGATCTGTTTTGTTCCAGTGGCTTTGTTTACTTAGCTATATATATGGCTTTAACCCACTGTGATTCAATTTGGCCAGTGATTTCACTTGACTTTCTTCTCAGAAAAAGCACCTTATGTCACTAATGAAATATGATTTAATATTTAGAATGCGGTTGTTGATGTTTGCTATGGCACACTAGTGAAGTTTTATTGAACCAGTGGAGTTCCTGCCTGTGCAACGAATGAACCAGCAGCATGCACATGAAGCACAAAACACATGTTGCAGAGTAGTTTTCATTTTAACAAAACAGTAAGGCCTCCATGTATGGCAGTGCATGCGCGTCAAAACATCCACCTGGCATCCATTAGATCTCTAATGTAAACTGCTGTCAGAACCAGAAAGGAAGAATTTCATCCCAGCAACCACCTGGGAATTGCTTGTACTTATCCCTGTTACATACTATAATTCTATAATATGAAATCTGGGATGTTATTAATGATTGCTTTGAGGCACTAAGGCCTCATCAGAAAGAATCTCTTAATTACACGTGGTAGACCATCATGCGGTGTCATTGAAATGGACAGTTCATTGTCCCTGGTTCTCAGAACTCAAACTAAGCTAACAAAACTGAGCATACCCAGCTCACAGATGATGCTTCACACTTGGAAACGACTTATTTGGTGATGTATCTGTGTACCAAAGCTGTGGACTGCTGTTTGATACAAGCAATTGAGGGTGACTCTGTTACCAAGAAGAAATCTGTACCAGGAGCCTCTGAAAAGTATTTGAAAAGGCTTTTAAAACTGTAGTTTCATTAAAAATCATATGATAATGGATCTGTTAATATGATCTTTAGAAGCATCAGTAAACTTTTCTGGGAACAGATAAAGAATAGAGAAGAATTATTTTTAGGCACTCTGGCTTAGAATACGGTACTTTATCAAGAATCTAATTTCTTATTTGAAAGTAAACATCTTACTGAGTGCACTAAACCCAGCATTTTAGACAGGAGCTATTAATATTGCAAAGTAACTAGTAGGAGGGTGTTCCATTATACCTGCCAAAAAGGATTTTTCCAATTTCGTTGTCTGTGGTGGAAATAAGGAGCCAGAGTCTCAGCTGGAGCATGCTAGTGAGCTTGCATTGACTCTCTGAGTGGGTGTTCAAAGCATTGCTGCTATTGATTCATACGATGGATCATTCTTGAATGTCATCATGCAAATATTGCAGTATAACTAAAACTAATAAGTTAGAGAATGCAAAAATTTAGAACCCTTTACAAGTGAAAGGACACTTTAGTCTTGGCCAGGACACATAAATATACATGTGTATATGTATAAATGTGTATATACATAAATATTTGTGTGTATATATATATTTATGTCTATACATATATGCATCTATATAGAAATATACCAATAGCGATTAAAAAAAGGAGGGAGTTATGATGAAGACGCTAATATGCTGGTTTTTCTAAGGATGTCATTTGGAGCAGGTTATTGGAACAGATGCGAGTTTTTGTCAGACTGGAGGCTACAGTGACTTCATGGTCAAATGTATCTTCATATTAATTGCCATAATTAACTTATGTTATAACTAACATAATTCTAAGAGTTCTGCTTTTTTAAGGGTAGAGAAGAGTAAAGGAGAATCTTATAAAGCTGACAGCCATCTTAGCCATGACAGCTGGGGCTGATAGCACTGTGCTTCTTTCAGATGGGTGATTTATGTATTTTTATCAGTGCTTTGACATTAAAAATTCAGGTTCAGAAAACACAAAATGCCATCCCTAAATAAAGTACTGAAAATCCATATATTGTATCTAGCACTAATGCTCAGTCCATGTTTGTTATTAATCTTCTCCAATAACCTGCATGTGTTTAAGCACATACTAGTAAGTACAGCTAGTTATTGGGCTACTTTTCTTATGCTTCTTCTACTGTATCCTTCATTCAGAAAGAAAACCTAACTTATTTTGCACTGAATTTTGAAATGTACATTTAAAAATTTCATTCAAAGCCATTTAATATTCATACATTCAAAGTCGGTTTATATTTTAACTTAAACCCTTGTTTTTCTTTAATTTTATTTTTCTATTCTTTAGATTTATTTTTCTTGTAATATTTATTGTCCTTATTAAGTATCCTTATAAGGAAGATGTGAAGAAATACTTCTCTAAATGAGGTACGCAATAATAATGTCTTCCCTTTAGTTACTAAAAAATTAGCTGTTGTTTGATATTGAACAATAATTGGCTTCACCTCTAGCTGCAGCTCTGGATCATCTCCAAGGAAGTCCTCTGTCTCCCCCCGTCCTTCTTCCCCCCCCCGCCCCGTGATCTCCCCCATATCCTGAGAGGTTAGTTGGTCAGAGATTTGAATCCTTTTAGAAAGGAAGGAAATATCTGAAACATAGATGTTTGCCATAACATTCACGCTCATTGATTAGTTTCTCATTTAAGAAAGTAATTAAACTGAAGATTGTTATTCAAAATTATTTCAAGAAAATGTTTTTAAATTTGTTTCCTCTATTTTTTTTTTTCCACTAAGGGAAAATTTTGCTTTGTATAACTTAGTAAAAGAGTAGGGGAAGGTATCCTTTCAGATGAGGCATCTTTTACAACAGATGTTGACTGAAAGCAAATGCAAACCCTTCTTTGTATTTGCAGTAGTATTGCAAAAGGTATTCTGACTTCTTCAGGTTTTTTTGGTGGTCTTATTAATAAGTACCTTTCATACCTTACCACTGACTTACAGGGCCATGTGCGCTCAGAAGTCATGGATGTCATTAAATGTTCCTGTACTACCAGCTTTGCACTGACTGATACAGTTTATAGCATCACAAAATAATTAGTAAGGGAAACAAGGAAAAGTTTATTTTCTTTCCTAAGTTGTAAAACAAAAATTAAACCTCGTAACTCCTAAAGAGCAAGCACTAAGGAGTTGTGTAAAGAAGGTAGCTTTAAAAATCCTTGTTTAAGACCTTATAGTACAAGTAGTGTTTCCTGAACATCTGGCTAATGGATCCTTTTTTCATGGAGGTAACTCATTAGCAACCTCTGTCATGCACTGTAGATACTGTTACATCTCAAACCAGTAATTGGCCATTAAGTCTTCTTAAATCAACTCATCTATAGGCACTTTATCTATATGGAGTTAAGTGACATAAACAAAAGAACTTTTCTCTTTTCTAAGTAGGATCAATTTTTCAATACAGAGCAAGCTCTTTGATTTTTATTTTTTTTTTTTTGTGGGATAGCTTTTGCACATTCAAGTGAAGGTGAAAGAGAGGATGAGGACCAGCTTGTCTTGCTGTCTGCACCTTTAATTACATACTGTCAACTGGATGAATCTTTCAGGCTGAAAAACCTTTCTGCATGTGGTGGGTTGACCCTGCCTGGGGGCCAGGTGCCCACCAGAGCTGCTCTATCACTCCCCTTGTTCACTAGACAGGAGAAAAAGTATAACGAAAAGCTTATGGGTCGAGATAAGGACAGGGAGAGAGATCCCTCACTAATTATTGTCAGGAGCAAAACAGACTGAACTGAGAGAGGAAATTCATCCATGAAGCAAAACAGAATAGAGGAATGAGAAATAAAAACCAAATCTTAAAACACTTCCCCTCACCCCTCCCATCTTCCCGGGCTCAACTTCACCCCCAGCTTCAACCTCCTCCTCCCTCAGCAGCACAGGGGGACAGGGAATGGGGGTTATGGTCAGTTCATCTCACGTTGTTTCTGCTGCTTCTTCATCCTCAGGGGGAGGACTCCTCTCACTCTGCTCCTGCTCCAGCTTGGGGTCCCTCCCATGGGAGACAGTCCTTCACAAACTGCTCCAGCATGGGTCCCTTCCAGAGGGTGCAGACCTTCAGGACCAGATTGCTCCAGCGTGGGTCCCCCACGGAGTCACAAGTCCTGCCAGCAAACCTGCTCTGGCGTGGGCTCCTCTCTCCATGGGTCCACAGGTCCTGCCAGGAGCTTGCTCCAGTGTGGGCTTCCCATGGGCCACAGCCTCCTTCAGGTGCCTCCACCTGCTCTGGGTGTGGAGTCCTCCACAGGCTGCAGGTGGAATCTCTACACCCCCTCATCCTTCCTCCATGGGCTGCAGGGGGACAGCCTGCTTCACCATGGCCTTCACCACGGGCTGCAGGGGGATCTCTGCTCCGGTGACTGGAGCTCCTCCTGCCCCTCCTTCTGCACTGACCTTGGTGTCTGCAGAGTTTCTTACATCTTCTCACTCCTCTCTCAGGCTGCAAAAGCTCTCTCTCTAACTGTTTTTTTTTCTTCTTAAATATGTTATCACAGAGGCGCTGATTGGCTTGGCCTTGGCCAGCAGCAGGCCCGTCTTGGAGCCGGCTGGCATTGGCTCTATCAGACACAGGGGGAGCTTCTAGCAGCTTCTCACAGAAGCCACCCCTGTAGCCCCCCAGCTACCAAAACCTTGCCACGCAAACCCAACACACTGCAGCAGTGGTTAATCAAAGAGCCTACTAAGATATACATTTATTTCAACAAATCTTTTTTTTTTATGCATGCCAGCAGTTTTGGATGAAACCTGAGGGTACCAAATAACAATGTGTATGTATATTGTTTATCTGGCATTCTTGCCCTCCTCTGAGCTTCTGGAGACCCTTACTATTATGAGTGTACTGTTTCAGGATACCAAGCCCCAGTGCCATTCATGCTGAAAACCTACTACTGACCTTTCACGTGCTGCCCGTGCTGTCCAGAATAGGGTTGCTGTGACTGTAACTCCGTGTGAATGCCAAAACCAGCTTAAAAGCTATTTAATGGAACACAAACAATTGGAGCGTCTTGGGGTGTGCCAACTGGTGGGATCCTCAGCGGATACTTCTGCCAAATTACATTTAGTTAATAGCTCTGCTTTTAAATCACAGGGAAGTGTGCAGCAGCTGTTCACCTGGTAGAAGAGGGATGTTTTCTACTGTATGCTGAACTGAAACTCTGGGGTAGTGGGAGACTTTTCATTCCCTTGCCGTTATGTGTTTTGTGCCTTGCAGTTATCTCTTTCAGCTTATTTCTCAGTGTGGTGTCAGGAACATGGCTCAGCTGTTTGTATCCGTAACACTTGATATGGCAGCCCAGCTGAAGTGTTTTCCTGCCTACGTAGCTGGGTGATGCTCTGAGGTTTGAGCGTTCCAGTGTACTGCTCCTCTTCATTCACTTTCTTAAACTCCTTTCACTCAGTCTTATGGGTAGTAGCTGGTAGAGCAGCCCAAATTCAGTATTCAAGCACTTCTGTCCCCTTTGAATATGTCCTCTTTCTACTTTTCTACTACAGCTGCTGCTGCTGACTAATCTGAAAGGTAAAAATGTCTGTCCTATATCGTCTACGGATCTGCACCATACCCTGGGCTCTCTGGCAACTGAGAAACAACCATGGTCTGGCCCAGGATCTTATGATATTGCTGTACTTTGGCATGGAGGTGACATTTTTCTGAATGTAGGATTTGACTTGGGTATTAAAACATATCCAAATCACGTCTGGGGTTTTAATATAGCCTCAGATCAAAGAGGAAGTGAATTTAAACTAATCCACAATTATCATTAAAACTTGTTCTGATACATTAGTCATAAGGTATTAGCTGGAAAAACAAAAGCTGAAAATGACAAAGGAAATTAGACTCAGTCATTGAGACTTCCCTATGCCTTTCTTTTATTTTACTGAACAGAACTTGTTGAGTCTCCACTTTTCATTTTGTTTTCCCCTAGCAGGAATAGACATTCAAGGACAATTTCCTTAAAATTAGCTGTGGAAAGCGAATGCTATCTAGTTGCTAGGAGATAACTATTTGTCTCTCTAATGAGGGATCGCTTTGGCTGCTTCATGTAAAAGACCCCAGTTATAGATCTCTGCTGTCACATTTTTACCTAGAGATAATAGGCTAGCAAAAGGTTTTGTATAGCAGTACATATCAGCAGACTACCAAAACAAGAACTCCAAGGAACGTCGGCTGTCCTTCAGACTCGTGCATTGTTTTAGGAAAACAATGACTTGGAAATCTTGAAAGAAACAAAGGAGAAAGAAGGCTTAACATTAAATTTATGTATGAACAGCCTCACATATCTGAAATTTGTGTATGCTATCTGCTGTGGTGCAGTGTCAAAAAGCTGTAAAGGGTGGGCGGCAGGTTCAGGAAAAGGGAAAACAGAGTTTTAGGGTGCATAGAGATGTTCATTCACTAACGTTGTAGAGTAGTAAGTTCTTGAACAGGTAAGTGTACTGTTCGATATCTTTTCTGTTCAAAAACAACAGTTTTCTCCTGTGAGATTTCTCAGCATTCATCTTAAGAAATTGCGTGGGAGGAAGAACCTAAATTGCTTCTTTCAGTGTTCTGCGTGCTGAACTCTGTATGTTCAAGGACAACACTGAATCAGAATTGATATGCTACGTTAGAGTCCCAGAAAACCTACAAAATGAGTCAAAAGGAAGAAAATAAAAACTACATAATGGCACGTCAGCAACTAAAACTATTTTTGGGTCTTCCTCACCCCCCACTGCTAGCTCTGGTTCTTTTTCACTCTGCCTGCTTGAAAGCACAGCAAATCTAAAAGGATCATTTTATAGCGAATATTACTCAAGACAGGCCTGGGTCTGGATACTATGTATGGTGTCTTCTTAGATTTGACTAAGTAAAAGCTGGCTGAATTGATCTTAAGCTCATAGTTATCCCATGTTATAGATGACTTCAAATTTGAAATTATTCCTGTTGGCTTTGTATAACTTAAACCATCTTATGAGAATAGTCTCACTGACTGTTTAATTAGATACATTTTGGATTCTCTAACTCTACAGATGCTCATTTCGGAAGACAGAGCACTAATTACTAATAAATCTGCAAAGACACTGCCATCATCTGTGGGTCATCTGTACGTAAGCATCCCACCTGCAGTGAGCGATTCTGTGCACTATATCAAACTGAACAAATGGTTACTTCTGAGAGCTCAAACAAGTTAATCAGAGTAGCGCGTCTGTCTTGTTCTTGGTCAAAATAATACTACCACCAATTGGATAATAGACTTGCTTCATTTTGGAAAAAAATTAAAGCATTTAAAAAATTTATATATCTCCTCAGAGTATAGGGCTAGGAAGGATATCAAGAGGTCATTTGCTCAAATTTGGTAGAGTTGATCCTTTCAGACCACTTGTTTTATTTCTGCAAGGCTCCACTTCTGCTAGGCTCCTGCATCCCAATGCACATTAGAAGGAGCTACAACTTTCCAACTAAAAGCACCCTTTGTTCTGAAGGGCTGATGTTCCTAGGCTGACAGCCTGGCTCCCAGCTGGATCTTCTCCGCTTCCCTCCCTCTACCTTTTCAGGGTCCAGGTCTCTTCTCACTTGTCCCACTCAGATGACCACCTCATGCTTCTGGCAAATATACAAGCTGCAGGAGCCTGTTTGTATGGTTATTCCCCATGTCATTCCGCTTTCTTCAATCTCAACCTTTACGTAGCCAAGCCTCCTGTATCTTGCTGTGCTGCCACAGAGTAGCTAGAAAAATGGTGATAACTAAGTTACCTAGTGTCTCACCTGAGAGATCTTAGATTTTGAATCATCAAGTCCTCACAGCACATTGACCTTAATTTTACCATCTTTGCTAACTCTTTAGTACCTTGTCTTGCAAACAGAATTATTTGCTTTCTGGGGGCTGGGGTTTTTTTATGGTGCTGTCTCCCATAGCATTTCCATTCTAAGCAAGATTGTTGATCGTTGG
Source organism: Grus americana (assembly GCF_028858705.1). Lineage (NCBI taxonomy): Eukaryota > Metazoa > Chordata > Aves > Gruiformes > Gruidae > Grus > Grus americana. Next base: position 31,998,796 of record NC_072855.1, on the reverse strand, counting down.
TTGTCAAACTAATATTCATATACGTGTGCGTATATATATGTATTAGTTTGGCAACCAAAGACTGTTTGTCAAATAAAAATCCTGAGTGCTCTTTTGTAACAGACCTTTATTTTTATTGAAGGGATGAAAGTAACAAAAAAACCCCCCTCTCTCCTTTTGAAGGCGGGATACCAAATTCGTAATTCCCCCATCATTATTTTCTTCAGGAGCTGAATACTGTTCCCAAGCAGAGTAAATCAGTTTTGACACACACATGATGTACAAGTTTGACGTTCTCCTGATGCTCTATATTGTACGATTGCTGCCATTCACCTGTTTGACAAAGGACTATATCTGGAAACTACAGTTTTAAGTTGATCTAACCAAAAACTAGAGTACAAAAGTAAGTTTAGAAACCTCTTTCAAAAGACATTAGTGTGATCATCATTGTACCTAGTATAATGTCTCTGTAGCTGAGAAAATAACAGAGCTAATGTTGACTACATGATCTCTATTAATGACACAAGCAATTTTAACTGGAAATCTTTCAACTGACTTCTATAATCTTTGTATAAATGTTTGTACTGTAGAATAGGGCCTGCATCTTAATGTGCCCTTTACTTTGCCAGCAGTAGCACATTGGCTGAGATGCAGTGCTCATTTTCTATAATTACTACAAACGTGATGCGAGCAAAGTTAATGGATGTTTTAACAGTAAAATAGTTGGAGGTCAGTGCTGGAATACTTTGAGGCTAAATGATGGTGCAGTCCACAGCAATATTCAAAATATCTGCAGTAGAAAGGGTTTTGTTGTTCCTTTAATCTCACATTGAATCTAAATTTTGTGAAAATGAGACTGAATAATCTGGAATCCTGGATGGTTTCATTCCATAGCAACCTCATCTAAATGACCCATTGCCTACTGTCTCTTATTTAGCGGTCTCTTGTTGTAAAACTCTAATTTTAGCAGCACAACTCAGCTGTTCTAGGAATTAAGCTGCAAATTTAGGAAACAATAATGATAGCATGTGATTTCTGTTTCCTGCTGCTTGGTACATGAGAGCCATAAACAACCTTCTATTTAATATTTTTGTATTTTTTGTCATATGTTTTGAAGATGTTTCTGCCAGATGCTGTGTCTTACAAAATAACTGGGACACTGTACAGGTAAATGTGCTCTCCGAATATTTCTGAATTGTAGTCATAATAGAAACTGCAGCAGGTAGAACTACTAGCACAGTGTACAGCGAGCCAATCTGTCAAACTCCACCCTAAAGCTTCTTGGTACGTTAAAAATGCTGGGATTGGAATTGGCTCTCATTTGTCGTGATGCAGGTAATCCCATTTTCTTCTATAATTTCAAGTTGGAGTTTAGCACGACCTTCTTCTAGGGATGAAATGAAAGACCTTGTGCTGGCAAGAGTTGGACTGTGCTGTTGATGGAATATTTTAGGACACTTTTTTTGGTTTTGTGATTTTTAATTTTTTTTTCCCCAAAAGTTGTAAAGGTGGTCAAATTAGTCATTGCAACAACATAGTGCTGTTTTGTGATAGTAACATGGTATTAAAGTTCTTGTAGGCAGCATTTTAAAGTTTGAGAAACACAGATTAGAAGACAAAAATGGCAAAAGAATAAGGGTTAGATAGCAATGGTATGGGGGGAAAAAAGGTGATCCTACAGAAACATTCTGAGAAAATAATGATAGTAAAAAAATTTGCAACCTATCTCAGACACTTTTATTATTAAAAGTATAAACTCCAATACTGATTTATTTTTCCCAAACTTTATTTCTCCTCCTGTATTTCTTACCTGGTATAAGTCGTATTTTAGAAAGTACTGGTAAAACATTGTTTTTAAAGTTAATTTCAGATCTTGCTAAACTTCTTGCAGAAGTTGTTGATACTTTTTATTTTATTTAGAAGCAGTATATCAGTATGTATGTAAACAGTCTTTCTAAATATAAAATGCCTATGCAGTAAATGTTTGATCATACAAAGTAAACTAACAGCATGTGAAAATATTTGTGGATTCAAGTTAAATATTTTATAGCCTTGGAATAAACAGAAATTTGTAACTCAGCAATTTATGCTATAGTCAGATGTCATTAGAAATCTGAAATTATGATGATACAACAACCATGGGCAACTTGCAATTAGGTACACGCTCTGAAAATTTTTAGAGGTAATAGATTACTAAAATAATCCTCAGTGCCTACAGACTGGGCTTTAAAAATCCTCGATTCTTAAATTCATGCACAAGATATTTATTAAGTGAAACCTTTGATTAATATTTGAACACAAAATTATGTTATAGGTTTTATACTTCTGGCTGCGTCAGAGAACCTGCCACCCCCCTTGCATCATCTTTTCAGCTTCAAATTCTGCTCTAAACTAGAGTAAATACTCAGATTTCCTTTTATCAATGCCATAGATGAAAAAGGATGAGGAGAGAATATGTTCACTATCTGCCACAATCATGGTTTAACATTCAGTAACTACTCAGCCTGCCATTGCTGCTTTTATGTAAAATAACTATTCAAAGACTGTTTAATGCACTTTTTTTTTTTCTTTGCTATGTAGCAGGTTTGCCTGAGGGCTAGGCAGGTACCCGCACTACTGTTTTCTTAATATACATTAGAATTATTTCTGCTGTTTGGAGCTGTACCAAGGAACCAGCACCCCTGAGGGGAAAACAACCCTAAATTTGTTGTTTTAACTGGTAGCTAGTTCCCTCACAATAGTCTGCCAAATGACAAATACCGTGTTAGCCAGGCTCAGCTGTGAGTATTGTCTTCAGTCCTGGAAACCTGAGGAAGCCCAGGTGGTATAAACATGGAGCTGTTGGGTTTTACAGACAGTGCTGAGAACGTGCATGGGAATGGTAGCAGTGCAGCGATGACCTACAGATGCAGGCAAGACAAGGCTGGTTGGTAGAAGCAGTGTGGTGTTACACTCAGTAGTAACTGAGAAAAGTAAATATTCCTTTAGTGGCTTGTTCTTCAACAGATACAGATCTCCTCTTAGTCAAGGTGGCACTTAGTTCAACAGTCAATTAGAATGACTACTGGTATTTCTAACAACACATTAGATTACAAAGCTTTAATAAAATGGTAGGATAGTTTCTTACAGCTCTGTACTTGTCAGTGTCATGGGCTTCAGAGCACTACTGGAAGAAACAAGAGTTCCTATTGGTCATACACTTCACCAATATTGACTTTTGAGGTCGTCTTCACGTTTTGTTGTCATGGTAAGGATTGATTTATGGTATATGTACATCCTCATTTTACACAGTAATTGTTTTTCAATACTAGATGTGCTGATCCTCTTTTGTCTTTGCTACCTGTTTCTTCAGTCCCATCACAGTTTGAACCTCAGAATCTGGAAGTAAGCTTCTCCTTAGGGGAGAAAAATGAAAGTAACTTCACGCTAAAAGATCTGTTTTCAGAATGCTTTTTTACAGGATCAGTTAGTGTTAGCACTTTCATCATATAACAGATTCCAGCCATTGCTGCAGCATTACAGCTTTCTCCTGATGCCACCTTGTATGTTTGTCTTGATCCACGAAGCTGCTGACAAGATACCATGTTTCATAAAATTGATTATTGAAACCCCACACCAATGCATCTACATTCCTGAAGTTCTGACTAATGTCTGATAATTATGTAGTGATAACGGCTATAACTGTAGTAAGAGTAACTGTAGTAATTTTTCAGTTGCACTGGCTTTCAAGCGTAAATTGTCCTTGAGATGTAGCTGATTCTTAAGAAACCAATTCTAAAGACAAACATGGGAAAGTAGTATAGTACTATCCCTATTTTATGAAAGTGTTAATCCACACTTTATACTTAATTTATTTTACCTGATAATTCCATGCTTTAGTAGTCCATTTAATTTAATTAAATTGAGATTCTGAGCAAGTGTAGTAATTCTGATTCTCAATACAAAAATGTAATTAGGAATCAAAATTAATATTTTCTTTCATAATTGTCTATGAACATAGGCTATTTGACAAAATAATCCATGGGTATTCTGTGTTCATTGATATCTTAATTCACTGCAACACCTTCCCTTCATTATGTTTCACTTGGAATTTTCAATGGACAAGTATAAGAAGCTGAGACACCAGGAGACACATTTAGGTATGCTCAAAAAGAACACTTTGATAACGTTCATCCTTGAGCAGCCATTAAAACTATTGATATTGTACGAGCAGTTACACAGGCATACATACAACTGGGTAACCACTAGTGGGTAGCCCCAGGAATTCTCTGTGTAGCTAAGGGCTGAGGAAAACTCTTGAGATCGGGGTAAAAGTGGGTACTGTAAAACAGTGTGTGTATTTATATACATCTGCACACTTAGTTTTACTAATTTTGTGTTGAATATCACATCCACGTACATTTCTTTCAGGGGGAGGACACTTTTTTAGTTTCTGTGTACCACATAGAACATTAGCATATAATAAGTGGACATATTCAGATAGAGAAAAATATTTAACAGATAGTAATGTTCAGTAATATATTTGATATCAAAGAAATTTCTATGAACTATTTCTCAAGGCTTAAGAAAGCCCAAAATTATTTAATATGTGATGCTTTCAGGATTTTTTTCAGATAAGGTCTCTGATTTTGCATTATTCTGCAGTCATTACTGCAGCAAATATTTAGACTTTTTTTTGTCAGACTTGTTAACAGCCTTAAGGTTAAATGATCAGCTGAGGTTAATGAAACTGCTGATTTTGTCAGTGAAGTGGCTTCTCAACTGGTATATTTTTATGGAGACATGACTGAGTTTGATTTACTAAACAAAATAAAAGGATCCATTATGCTCTTCTCCCCATATAATGAGTTTCTGTAACATAAAGTTGTTATGCTGATTGGTGCTCTTGCTGGAAAATGATTTGTTTCCTGTGGCTTTGTGTAAAAGTGTGACAAAGGGGAACTCAAGTTCTGCTAATGCTCTAAAATGTAATAGAAATCTTCCTTTTGCTCTCTAGTCATCTTAAATTGAAAAAAGAAATCACTAATTCTTAGTCATTAGAAGCACTTATAAAATCAGATCTGTTAGGATTGGAATGTTTGGTTTATGCATAAACTGGTGTTAAATTATTAATATCAGTATTCTTGCTATAACTTTGAGTCTCTTCATGTAATTTATTTCCTACAATTGTCTTAGAGTAATCTCAAACCCAGAATGTTTTAAAGGCTTGAAAAGTACCAAACTAGCTGAAATACAACATGTAATGGAAGCACCAATCAGTCTCATTAGTAGCTGCCACAATATTTCATCCGTGATTCTTTTAGACTGAGTTGTACACATCGAGTACACTCCACTCTAATCAATGGAGACATTGAACTCTATCTCGATGTTCATAAGTCTTGTGCGAATTGAGGAGTAAAAATGGTTTTGGTGCTTTTAATTGAAAGGGAACTAATGAGCAGAAAGGAAAGATAAGCAGGTGCCACTTTTTAAAATGGAAGTGCTAGAAAATCAATTTACTACAGACAATTGTACATACAGTCTGAACTTGTTGCTTTAATTTCACAAATACTATAAATAACAAAAAGAGTTTCTACATCTCCCCGTGGAATGTAAATAGCAACTGTTGTTTACACACTTGCTGCCTGGAGCCTCCACATGGAGCTATGGAAAGAAAAAATCTTGCTGAATAATACCCATCCCATGGTGAGACTTCTTTCTAACGTAAGCTTTTTGCAAAGACTATTTATGTCTCCCAGGTTCAGAGTGAATGAAAAATATTACCATTACAGAAAGGTTGAACCACTTGCTTTGAACATTTTCTGGAATAAGCATTAGACAGAACAAATGTGGAAGTGTAGATCTGCTCATCAGTAGAAATGGCAACGTCTTTGCTGGGTTTTGTACCACATGCATGTTTGATTCTGGTTGCACAAACCTAAATGACCGATTTCCACCACTGCCTCCACATGCACCCAGGCTCCCTGCTCTGATTTTCTGTAGTGTTATATTATTAATACTATGCATACAAACAAAGCTGAATTTGATTTATTTAACAAACATATTATCTACTAGGGTGCTATATTATCTGTGTTATCTAAGTTTGCACAACTATACAGGGGCGGGTAGAGGCCTACAGAAGAAGAGAGCCTACAGGTAGAGAGCCTGGGGGATTCATGTCCTAGATGTTGGTATGGTGCTGTTTTATGTGAGTGAAATAACAAAAAAGGGTTGGGGTGAGGAGCAGCAGATTGGAATTCTATTCTGGAATAAGCATTCAATATGACCCTCCTGTTTTTCATTAAAAAGGCTTTCTGGTTTGGTTTTAACTGAATTAATTCCATCTGTAACACAAAACCCCACCCCAAAATAACAATAAAAACCCCCAGCAAAATCAACCAAACAAAAAACAACCCAAACTTTTAAAACAAATAAACAAAAACCTTTTAGTCGATCCATTAGGTTAAGTATAAGTTGTGTACTTGGTGTTATAAATTTGAAATATTGTATTGTGTATAAATTCTGCTGGTGTGAGACTTTTCTCTTGAGTTGACACATGTGCGTGTTTGTTTTAAAAAAAACAACCAAACAAACCCCAAGTAATTTTTCCAATTAATTTTCAAGGATTATTTGTAAATATCAAGATGATGGATATACGTGAACTCATGAATATTCCAAGTATGAAGCATTCTACCCTCTACAGCATTTAAACTTGTTTGACTTGTAGATATCAATGTAGTCTATTGGGAAGCCAGTCTTCTGTGACATGTTTTCATAACTAGCTTTCACTGAAACCTCTTTTCACACTTTTCCTCATGTGACTATTTAAATACAGTTACACAGAGGCAGCCACTAAAGCATTCAAACAATGGTGCATAAATCTTTGTCAGCATTCATTAGCATTTTAGAGAATGCAAAATACTTAAATTGGAATCAAGTCAGATCTTTATCTGAACCCTCCTTGCAATCTCGTAGTAAACACCCGCTGTACTTTCAGTAGGCATATGGATGATGGACTTCTTCAATATTTGTGTCTTCCAAAGTGCATTGTATGTAATGCTTTAGCACAGGCTGGATTTTCTGTAGGCTTTCACTTCTAAACAGGCCTCTCTGTGCATACTTCTGTGATGCTCCAAAAACATCTTCTCAATAAATATATCCTTTTTGATGGGTGCACCTTAAAAATTTTATCTATGAAAGGTATTTCCTGCTTGTAATTAAAAAGGGACATCTCAGTTCTGGGTGTGACCGGTATAATTGAACCAGACCTTCTCTTTGTACACTTTTAACTCAGTAGAGGAAAAAATAACTGTGAGGAGTTGTAGAAAAATACCTGTTACACCATGTTATGGCTCTATATTTGGTATTCTTGTCGTATGCAAATAAACTGTATCTTTAAAAATGAATGCTTTAAGAATCAGATGGAAACACAATCTTCATCAACAAACACCTCCTGCTGTGTGAGGAGATGAGTAGAAGAGAGATCACCAGTAGTTGGAAAGCCAGCCAGCTGAAACTTAGTTCAAGGAAATTGTCAAGGGAAAGAGTGAATCTCTGCAACTTTGTCTGAATGAGAGGCATGAACCAAAAACATCTAACCTAGGCTTAGGAGAAACTTAGAAATATGAAGACCGTGTTGATTTAAGATACAATCTTTAAGAGCTAGTGGCCTGAGGGAACGGCTATTATGCAAAAGCTAGAGTTTGATGTACAGAATAAGGGTTTCTTCCATATTGTCATCGAGTGGCTATTGGAATGGAAAGAGACCAATGCTGTGATCAAGAAATTGAAATAATAGAGATTTTTCATTTAATTTTGATTTGACTCCTACCAGGATTGGGAGAAGTATTTGATTTGATTGCAATACTAGACTGCATAGTTACTGTTGTGTTAAAATGAAAAAAAAATGGTGGGAGGGAATGGAAAGGGAAACTGAAGAAATGGTGAACTTACACATTATCATTTGTGTGTTACTCATAGTTATTAAAAAATTAAAAAAAAACAAAACCAAAAACCCTGAAACACAGTAGAGCAGTAGGAAGAGTGAAGGGTAGGACGAATGTAAATGCAAAGCAAAAAAGGAACAACAGATATCTATACAATTATATTGCAGGTGTCAGTGAGAACACTGGTTAGATAAAAGATCTTTCTCAGTTTTGTTGTGCTAAACATGAAATAGAATTTTTCATTGCTGATACTGTGTAGTCATCAATTCTACATTCCATCTGCAGTGTACTTCCACTAAAAAGGAGCTCGTTTACTGCTTGTGTGTTTACTTTTATCTCTGTTTGGTGGTAAGTGGAAATCAAAGCTTTGACATGTTCCGTATATAACACTGAATAGGAAGCTTCAAAATGCAAATCCAATCATAGCACATTTTAAAAAAAAAAAAATAACCACAAAAAACCCCTAAAGAAATTGAAGGATGTTTGAGAGGATGAGGTGAATGGGACTGGTGAAAGCTTGTCAAAAGATGAAAGAAAGTACATTCTGGGCACTTGAACTATGAACATAGAAAACAGGAGCTAGATGCAAATATTTTTTCTAAACACCAAGGGCCTTATGTGCACTGGTCTCCCTCGGTATGAATAGTAACTACTGCTCAGAGTGGAAGAGGTGCAGGGGGAGGGGAGCCTTACTTCCCTATAGTAGATCTAGACAAGTAGCAACTTCCCCATCCCTTAATTTTTTTGCAGTTTTGTCGAACTTCTGTTTCATTCTGATGTGAAGCCCTTTGAATTTATTGCATATAGGACACCTTAAATTGTCTTTTGGTCCATATCTTAGTGAGAAGTCATCACACCTCCAAGACTGAGGAGAAAAAAGAATAAAATTGCTTGCTATTTTATTGAGGTCAAGGACTCTGACTCGGTCTCCCATATGCTTTGAAAGTTTTATAATAGGCAATCTTTGCCGAATGTTTGTCATGCCTTTGGAATTTGGTCACTATAGAAGAGCAAACACCAGTGTGCTCCATATTACTTGAACGTTAACAAGGGATGGAGGTGATGTTGTATAATTTAGGCACGAATATGATTCTTTTATGATTCCCACAGTCTAGACCAAATGGCTGTAAAGGGATATGAATCTGAGCAGAAATCTACTATGAAAAGAAGCAATCTTCTCCAGTAGGATCTTCACTGGACATGGCGCATTTTCCTAGAAAATCTTTAGAATGATGAATGGCTATTCTCTAAGATTTTTATACAAATTTGCTAACAAACTTATGACAGAGAATGCACTCATGTCCATGACTGTCTCTAAGTCCGCTGGAGGACTGGCATAATGAACCAGTCTAAGACATTATCTTTCCTTGTCTCCGATCATTATTTTTTATTTCATTTAATGTCTATTATAATAGATAATTATAGATAATAAAGTAATATGATATATAAATAGAGTCTAAAACCCAGCCAATTAATAATCACAGGAATATTCAGTAAAAGGGGTAAAATAAACTACTGAAAGAGGTCTATTAGGACCCAAAATACCTGCACACCTGAAATTTAAACAGTGTTTAAATAGTTGCTAATTGAGACAAATATAGAAGAAATATGCTTAGATTCTGCAGAGAGATAAGCAGCTGGTGGGAATCCCAAAGCTTTTTTTTTCCCCCCTGTGAAGTAGGATATTTTCATCTGAAGTCAGAAGATAAGACAAATCAATCCATTTTACTTGTAATTCCACACTGATCACCTTTGAGGTGATCACTCAGAGCCTCATTTCTCCCAGCCTATAAAACAAAATAGCATTCCTGTGAAGTCCTCCAGGAAAATGTTTCAGTAACACCCTTCATCTTGTTACCATACATGTGAGAGAGTGGTTTGGTGGCTCAGAATGTGACTTTGGAGTGTTTCTGCACATTAAGTCAAGCTTCCATGAAATGTTGGTTCTACAGGAAATTTAAATGAGCCAACTTTTGCCCCACCATGCCTAGAAAGCTACAGATATTTTTCTGCCTAGCAAATAGAACTGCAAGCATACTGTAGTATTCATTTCAGGATGGTTCGTTGGCTCGGTAGCATATTCTGTTTGGGTATTTCCATATCACTTGATGTCTTCTTCCTGTGCTGCTGGGGAACATATCATACAAGACAACCTAAACTGGGAGAAGCTGCCATACAAACACCCAGTGCCACAGATGATTGAATTCATAGCTGTATGTAACTTAGCCAAAACAGAGCTCCGTAACCCAAGTTATTCAGAGGCAGATGTTGCTGGGCAGATACAAATAGAAATGAGTACTGCAAGTGGCTGTGAATTGCAGTGGCATGTTACTCTTAACAACTACTCAAATTTACTATTTGAATAGTTCTGATGTAGGTATAGTGTCATCCAGAAATTTTGCAGGTGGAGATCCTTGGATTGCTTTTTTTTAACTTCTTATTTTGATAAAAAGCATAGAACACATTTCTCTCAGAAAGCTTCGGTGCCTCCTAAAATTATCAGATAGTGAGCATAATCACGTTAGCATATTTATAAAGCCAGTATGAACACCAACAACAAACCACTTGAGGAATTACTGATGGAACTTGCTGTAAGGGAAGCAACATATAAGTGTAATTGAATTCTTTAGTGTGAGCATAGACGCTCTATAGTAAAGAAGCATACAGAACATTGTATTTGTGTCAGCTTCCTGAAAATAAAAGATAAATCATCCTCTTGAGATTCATGGGTTCTCAGATGGAATAGTACACTTTCACGCATGAGGTGCACTTAATATTGGCCAGCACCTTGGAAGACGGAGAACTCTAACCCACCAGCATTTTTCACTGTTCTTGTCTGATCTACTTACGGAGCTACACATCAGCCATGTTAGCCAAATATTCACTGGTCTTTCTCTTAAGGCCAAAAGTCTGCACTCTGTTAGCAACATCAATGTTCTGGTGTAGGTAACAAAATAAATCTTAACATCGAAAGGACTTCTCTTTGTGCCCCCCAATAACACATGGAAGCTAACAGAAGCGTGCTTCTACATTATAGGAGTGGCTTTGGTGAAATCTTAAGAGTATGCACAACTTCTGAGCACCACTGTTCTTGACACTAAGCGAAATTAGAGGTTGGTTTGCTGCCACGGTAAACTGATGTAGCTGTGTTGACAGAGCTGCAAAAGAAAGCGAGGGGCAATAAAATGTCTGGTGCTGTGAAAGCCCCTAAGTTTTCTTTTCAAGCGTTAAAGTAGGGTACATGATGTGTTGTCCTTAGACTGGAAAAACGAAAAAGTCTTCTGGCTGCATTCGTACTCATCCTGAGTCCCTCTTATTCAATTACGAGAGGAGCCAATCTGTTCAGTTTTGCAATGCTTTTGCAGGAGTTTTCTAGTATGGCTGACATCAAGGACTGTGGTACAAGAGAACTACACTAAAAGTGATGGGCTAAATATTAAGGTGGAGATCTTATTTGTTGAAGGATAAATCACAGTAGTGATTTGAAAGTTCATGGCTCCTTAGTATTTGTACCTGAAGTACTGTATATAAACAGGCAGTATAAGTATGGGAAACAGGAAAAGAGGGAAAACACTCAACCACTAAAGGGGAATGATTATTTCTCAAGGCAGAATGTGCACAGGAGTTCTGGTAAGAAAATAAATTCTGTAATAAAAAGAATTTTTAAATAGCTTATCTGTATATAAGAAAATTATTTTTAAAAAATGCTGAAATGATCATGTGCTAGTCAGATCGTTTATTAATGTAATGCATAAAACTATAGTGTATCTCTAGCAGAGAATACTGCAGGGTCCAGACGTGAGGAACATAATTGCATTACGCTTCAGACAAGATCAGAAACATTTTATAGCCTGGTAGCAAACTCAAGTTGCTGTATGATTTGTTGAAATTATAGGACCCATATTAAAACTGTCATTCAATGTTTGGCATTCAAACTGTCATGTTTCTGTGATGTAAAATCACCTTTTGTAAACAACCTGGCAATACACAAACATTTTGAACAATCACTTGAGCCAAAAACTGCATCAGATTTCTCCCTTTCTGTGTTCAGACTTGAAAGAATTTGACCTCCTGTAACAGGTCTTTTTGGAGAAAGGCTTGTTGTCCAAAAAGTGGATTTGTTGCCCGGTGTTCAATAAGTCAATTCTCACGTACACAGGAGAGATATTGCTTTTTATTTGGGCCTGGGTGCTTGCTGGATTTCCACAAATCAAGCACACCTAATGCCGGTTCTCTTGTATTTATACACAAAAGTTACAAATTAGTACACTCCCAGTTACAATGATTGGTTCATATTTCTTCGCCTCGCATGCAAGCTAGAACGCATGCTCGGCTCTTTTCTTCGCCTTTATCTTTTAGGTAGGTGGTATAATTTGGGTAAGGGGCTCATGGGTCGGTGGTTGCAGAGAACCCTGGCCCACATGACCTTTCCCCTAGTTTCTCAATACTCCTGGCACTTCAAATGGTTCTTCACAGTCTGTTGATCAGACTAATGTTTTATCGCTTATGCTTCTACCTCTTGACAATCACGTTTTAATTGATACATTGTTCGGGTGAATATTACCTAACATAATGGTAGGACTGTACAATAGCCATCCTTAGCAGTGCCTAGCAGCTATTTGCAAAATTCTGTGACATCCTTAACTATGGAACTATGAAGAACTATCTGTAACTTCTTAGCTACAGAATCATGATTAACATTTAACTTCGATGCCGGATATCAGGCTGATTTTGAAACTCTTTGCCAGGGCAGTTCTCTAGTGCAGCGCTCTGTCTTGGGCTTGGAGACAAGTTCTGTCTTCAGCAATCACCGCAGAAGGAAGGACAGCACCCGAGATCAGTCAAATATCCTTAAAGGTTGTCTAAACATGTTCACCTGGAAGGGAGAGATCTGGTGAACTAAATCTCAAAGAAACTTGTGAATGTTAGCTTGAAGCAAGTTGTTTGGAGATTGATGTTAATCAATGTCCATAGCTGCTGATGGAAGCTGAACTTCGGTGGACTCCTTTGGTCTGAGGAGTCCTACATCACTGCTGCAGGCAATGAACAGGATTTGCTGCTACTGCTGGGTGATCCTGGGGGGGCGGGGGGCAGGGGAAAATGGGCTGTAAACAGAGGACTTTTCTTCAACACATCTGAGGCCAGAATGACAAGGAGCCCTACTAATAGCTTTAACTTCTACTTGATCTAACCATATGCTTGTCTCTTGGGCCTTTAGCGGCTACTCAATAGCTATTTGTCAGAGACTTTGAATAGTATTAGCGTTTTTTTCCACATTCTTCATGCTGTACAGTACCACTAACTTGCAATCTCATAAGACAGTTTTACAACCTGAAGTATGTATTAATTTGCTAAATACACAAGTAGTCGTCAAACACATTTGTAATTGAAAAATAGTCAGCCTGTAGTAGAAGAAGAAAACTTCCTTACAGTTCCTACATAGTAGGGTTCTTAGAACTCTCAAACCTGTAACTTTTGGTCTTTGTAACAAATAAAAATTAAAAATATTTGCATTTGGCAACAAATAAAATGAAAACAAATCAAATCAGTGACATGAGCTCTGCAACTGCCAGGCTGTGTTGCCTCACGGCTACAACTTTGTTAATGAACTGGTTATAACCAATGTTTCCTTGAAGGAATACGGGGCAATTAAATGCTGCCTTGCTATGAGCTCCTTTTCTTCCTGCCTAAAAACATTACACAGTGCAGTGTTGTGACAGAAGAAAACTTCAAAGTCCTGCAGCTAGTGGAAGGGGGGAGAAGGGAGCTAGGGAGAATTGTGTTTTGAAGTATTTTATGGCTGTGAAATGACAGCCTGTGTCTCTGGTGAGAGGGAAAAGGAGCAACGGGTGTGCACAGAGTCCTTCTGGTATGAGTCAGAGTGCCCTCACAGGCAGCGGTTGGAAACTTTGCAATATTTCAGAAATTTCTGCATGTCTATACTTTGAAAAGTGATATCTTTCACTAGCTCCAGATACTCTTTAAAGAAGAAACACGGTGTCATGTTAAACTCTACTGCATGTGTCTAATTTTCATGCTGCTGCATTTGAAGATCTACTTTATCATTATTCAGACTTTGTGCATAAGTATTCAAAATAATCACCCACTCTCATTTTATCATACTTTGGTTTGCATTTCCTTTAAGTTTATATAAATAACTTCAGAAAAATGGGAGAAAATACAAACTAGGCTTTAAATTCTTGTGTTTGCTAAAGGGAAGTGCTGAAATTATAGTTGTCCTCTATCACTGAAAATACTTTATAGCCATTTTCTCCGATGAGAGAATAAGCAAATGTATTCATTCTTTCTTATTAGTAACGGTTTGACAAAATGCTAATAGTGATTCCTACAAATGTAATATAGAAAAACCATACACCTCCAGCCCACTCTTAAAAAAAATGCCAAAAGATACCATCACCGTTGAAGGAAAGAAATAAAAATAGTGCACTGTTTTAAGAATGAGACATATTACTTCACCTTTTCTTTTTTAAAAGCTAGCTGCTTATTTCATGGAGGAGGGAATGAAGAACAAACAAAGACCCTCATAGCTTGTTAGCTTCTAAACTGAAAAACAGCATAATGTAAATGAATAACAAAAGTCTTTTGTTGCTGATCCAGAAAGGGGGGGCGGGGGGGAAATCTCACAAGAAACGACAAGCCTTGTAGTTTTCCTCAGTTTAATGTAGATAGTGCCTCTAATAAGTATTCAAATCATTAGAGGTTTTCTTTTGTTCATGAATAGGCTATTTCTTCTAGGAGAAAACATTTGCGTCACTGTATTTGAATTTCTACAGTCTTTGTTTTTAGTGCAGACAAGATGAAATTATTTATCACAGGGGAAATAATTGGGAATTTTTTCTTTTTCTTATCAATCCTTCTCATACCACATATACACATTCTTTTTTTATGGTATTTGTTTCTATCATCTGGTACCATGATGTATTTATTTGGCAGCATGACTGTCATCTTGAGAAAGTCACCAACAGTTGGGAGAAATCAGTCCTCTGGCAACTCTAGGTTACAACTCGGACTCATTTGCAGCTTAAGACCTGCACTTTAGAGCATGCAGACCTTTTAGCTGGGATAACCCTGGAGTAGCTAACTTCTCTAGGCAGACCTCACAGCTGCTGCATCCTCTGTTTATCCCTCAGTGCTGTAGGAACAGGGAGAGAAAATCCATTTGACATGATCTTTTCCTTCTGTTTATGGTCTTGCAGCAGCAAAAGAAGGGGAAGACGAGACAATGATGCAAAGTGTATTATTCATCATCTTGCTCAAATTCTTCTCTGTGAAGTGTATTCTTCTCACCCTAGACCTCATTGAATTCCTATATGGAAACAAGTACCATATATTTTGTGTAAAAGGATTTCTGTCTCCAAAGCCTTAATCTTAACACTCTGGACAAAGTTAATGCACCATAGGTGTCTGGTGCCATTTTAGATCCCTGCAATGTGTGAAATATCCTTGTGGAATTGCAGATATCATGCATCAGACACCTGTACCCTTCTGATGTGAGAGGTGGGCACCCAGTGATATTTAAAATGTCAAATACCTGTATCCCACCGTCTAGGATCTTAGAGCAGGGCACTCAAGCCCTCCCAAGGAAGATGAGGCCCAGCTCAAGCTGCTGCCTTCCCTCCCTGGAGGAGCGTGTGCTGCGCCTCCCTGCTTGGGAAGTCTAGCTCATGACCAAACAGGTTACTGTCCATCCCACCTGCATTTTCTTCCCATTGATGAGGAGGTGGAGTATGTTGGGACTGATAAAAGTTAATGTGCACATTCTTTAACTCAAGTACCTCTCCAAGTCCAGTCCATATATGAAAATGAATTAACCACCACTGGTATATTTGAGTTTTCTCTAGGCTTTTGAAAATCACCATGTGAACTACTTGATACAGGCAGAAGTGGTCACTTTTAGTATCCCATAATATTCTATGGAATTCCTACTGTATCAAGTACTGCAAAAAAGGAAAGTAAAATTGCCTATCAAACTATGCAGAGTATAAAAAAATGATGCCTGCATATACTGAGAAAAGGAAAAGATGTTTCTAAGCAAGCTGCTGTTCTAAGCAGAAAAAAGGGACACAGAAATTGTTAATCCATTTTGCAGCTTGGCAGATTTACAAGACGTTTTCCTTTTCAACTGAAAATATAGCAATAAAGCACTAAGGTTTAAATTATTCAAAATCAAGTCCCAAACTGGCCGATAATCTCTTAAACATAGAAGTTTCAAATACATTTTCCATTCTAAGGAGCCATGATACATTTTTATACCTAGTAAAATGTATTTCTGTCAAAATATGCGATGATTTTGACAGAAGTTGAAGAAACAGGATGTAAATTTTTTCATATAAAGTTTGTGCAGACCCTTTACCAGCTAGATAGATTCTTATTAGAAGATGGATGCTTAAAGTTTAAGATTATTGCAATCTTCATTTCCTAACAGGAATTATATGAAATTGCATTCATGTATTTTACCTGAAATTACTTAAGATCAAAGAGGTATGTAAAATATTTTCCCATTAAGGCCAAGCAACTCGTTAAAGAGCTATAAGTAGATCTGGAATGGAATATAGTATCATCTTGTGAGAAGAGTAATAAATACTCCTCAAGGCCATTCTACAGAATAGTCTTTTTTCTTGACATATATCAGCTTAATACAGGCTTCTAGATCAGAAGTTTCCTAGATAAAGAAAAAGAGTGTTGACTTGATTTTTCTAAGGTTTTGAGGCTCCTCACATGGGAATCTGACAGTAAATATATTTGGAAAAGTTAATGCAGAGTAAAATAATTTCAAAATATATACCTTGCTCTGCATCTTACTATTGCTAGCAACAGTAGTGGTGCTTGAACAGATAAGAGGAGATAACTAGTTGCTCAGGCAGTGTACACTTACCAAAGTTTAGAATCTCTCTATTTTTTTATAGGAACGATGTTTGGGGTTTTTTTAATAAAATTCTCCTAGAATATTCAGTAGAAACTCCCTCCATCACTCTAAACAGTAAATGTAGACTAAAGAACCCCCAGAAAATCTTACAACCCTAAAACCCTACTTTTGCTTGAGTGTGCCAGATGTGTTCTAAGTCTGAAGTCCAGGAATGCTTTGCAGGTCTTAATGTGAGCTGGGGTGGGTACGTACCCAGCGCGCAAACACTTACTGCAGCTTTGAGGGACATTTAGCTGCCCTGACCACTGTGTTTCAGTGCTGGGGAGACCAGAAACCTGGCAAACATCTCCATACCACATCTCCACTACTGACTCAGGTTCAAGTTGGTTTTGGTTTTGTTTTGATTTGGGGTTTTGTTTTGTTTTTCCTGCAGAGCCACTAGCAAACCAGTCAGTGCTGTACTGTGGCGTAGGTTAACCTATTGCAGGTCCAGGACTTTCTGTTTTCGAACTTGATGAAGTTCTTGTTGGCCCATTATCTGCCTGGCTGCCCTGTCCTGGATCGCATCAGCCACGCACTTAGTAAGATAGATAAAGCAAATAGAGAGAGGAGGCATTACTGACAGCCCTGATGTTTCCCACTCTGTCTGTCAATAGTAGGAATACTAGTAATGAAAGCTGACAAAACTTAAACCCTTTCTCTGCCATCTGCCAGAAACTTTTCGTTTATTTGTGCTTTTCCAATCCTTAAAATCTACCCTACTTTCCAAGCTCCTTTCTCTTGTCCCTCCAACGAACAATGCCGATCTCCTTGTGTTGCCTCCCAATCTCTACCACAAAGCACCCTGAATCTCTTCTGAGGGTGAAAGAATCACTGGTAGGTATACAACTCATTTGAAAATGTCAGTGTGGTGTATTTGTAAAACCAAGTCAGTCTAGAACTTAGATTTTTCAATAATGAGAGATATTTGATGGAAGTTAAGCTAATTCGGATTCTGATCAAAAAAAGTTAAAACTCTTGATCGTGCACACCACATTTAATATCTGATCTTAGTTTAAGAGTATGAAATTATGCCTGATTTCTTTTAAGATGTGTATTATTTTTCACACTAATCTGTTTCTGATGGTCAATACTTTTCCTCTTAATTGCCTTTGTCCTGGTTTAGGGTTCTAAGATTTTATTCTGCTCCATTTCTCAGAGAACTGGGTATTTTGGTAGCAAAGCAAGCAACTTGGATAGCACATGCCATAGGAATCATAAATTCAGATTCTCAGCAAACTTCTTAGCTTCGATCTCTGTCACATCAACATTCTTCATGTTCCCAGCCTGAGAATTTTCCTTAATGAAAACCAGTGTGTTGATTTCTCTGTTGGAACATAATCCAGAAGAGGCTGTGATCACTATAAACCTTATACTTAGGTTGATTTCATATTCAGTAAAACCCACCAAGTTTCTGCCACCAGCTAGTATCTCTATTTTTACTATGTAAGCATCATTTCAGCTCACAACTGTGCAAGTGGAATTCATCAACTGTTATTTTTCTGCTAAAGATCAAAACAAATGTCTGAGGCTGCTATTTGCTTTCCATCTTTGTGATAATCTTTGGGTGATGCCTCACTGCATCAGTTCATTTCAGTTTATTGTCTTGTGTTACTTCCAAGGGTCTTTCCTTGTTTCTAGTAATAATGCAGTTGGTTTTATTCCTCCTATAATTAAACATTTCTTCTCCTCATGTGTTGCTTCCATGTAAGATGATGCAAACATTCAATAATTTTTTCAAATTGCTGCACAAATCTGATAGTTGTTGGACAACTACAGCAGGCTCTTCAGAGGTATTTGCTTCTTTATGCATGCACGTTATTTGTCGCCTTGTCTCTTTTCTGCAACAACCCGAAATTGTTTTACCTTTAGTAATATCAGAAAACTATTTTCTTTTAGAATGTGATCATCTGTTAGTCATTATTAGTCTCCTTCTAATTTAAGGTAAAATGTAAACTCTTGGTTTGACTGACTTTGGAGTGCATCTCAGAGAGTTTTGAACAAACTGTAGCAGTTTTTATTACTCGTTATCTTTTTATTTTCCAGTTCAGTTTCTTCCTTATGTCACTTTCAAGTATAACCTTAGATGTCATTTCTGTGATGAAGAGATGAAATGTTATATTCACTGATTCTTTTCAATTATTGTTTTCTCCCTTGTTCACATCTGTTTGTTCAATATTTTCCTTTTTAGATTTGCAAAAAAGCAGTTCTTTTACTAATTACGATTTTTGAACACATATGTTTTGTCAGGCTTCTCAGGTCTTAGACAATACAGAAATCTAGGTGTTTGATGCCTTTCATTTATTTTCAAATGATTGCTATTATTGTAATCAGCTGAATGACTAATCTTCATTCTACTTCAAGAGAAATCCAAACAATACATTTAATTGCTCCAATTCTAACTTTGATTTCTAAGCAAGGTATTATGGATACATGTTTTGTAGACAAGTACTTACCAAGTAAAGTAATCCAGATCATAATACCCAAATGACCTACTAAGTTTACTAAAATATCAGAGTTGTGATTATTAACTTGCTGCATTTCCTTGTTTCTTGTTAAGAAGAATGATTAGAAACAAGAATTAAAAAATCTTCATGGATCTTTTTAACTCTTTATTAGATGTAGATTGACAGAAATTATTTAAGTTAATCATGCCTATTTATACAACGCCTACTTAGACAACACGCATAGTTCTCATGTTATTCTTCAAAATAATGTAAAGGAATTCTTAGTGGAAAGATATTCCTATGGATGAACCAGTATCCAAGTCATCATCTTGTAATATTTGCAAGTGCATTGTTCCCTGTTTCTTTCACTCTGTAAAACTGAAATTACTGAGCAAAATATCCACTGCTCCACATATCACCTGTAACTGTAAATGTGTAAATGTATTGATTTTGGTGCAGAAGGAATTTATAAACAATGTAAGTGTTGGATCAACTTGATAATTATCCTGCATCTATTTTGAGATGTGTTGAATGAGCTTGAAAATGATTAAAATTAAAAAAAAAAAAATTGAGTAAATATCAATACCTCTACCAACAGGGATAAGTTGAATTCCTAAGTAAATTGTCATTCTATCATCACTTGTCCCTTAATTTATGAGATATTCTTGTATAGAATCAGTAACTGTACAGACATGATAGCAGTAACTGCTGGTTATTACAGAAATTTTATCTAAATATGAGGTGTGTTGTTTTGTGATTTAGTAAAATCCTAACTTCTCTGGAAGAGAGATGATTGCAAAGAATAAGACTATTCTGAGAATTTGTGAAATGATCACTTTGCACACCTATGCTTAATGCTAGATGTTTTCAAGTACTCCAAGAATACTTTTGGGGGTAATATTTCATATTATTCTATTGCAGAAGAAACAAATATAATAAAACTTTCTGATCCTACCAGACACTGTGTCATTTAAAAGATGTCACCTTGAGTTAAAGCTGGCAGATTTGTTGGTAGTGTAGATGATTCATTTATTTCCCTTTTTGCTAACTGATGAGAAAATTCTTTTTCTTTTAAAAGCAAGCAATCTTTCAATAATAATTTTCATCAAATGTTTTAAAAGGATTTTAAAGTGTTGAAATGGTACATAGTAGCAGGTCTTTCTTTTGACAAATGGTGTATATTGACAGGCACTATATATTATTGTCATAGGGTTGTGTAAATAATGCCATTTTTGATACTAATGGAAGATGGGGAAGAAGACTTATTATTTTTCTTGTTGGACATGAAATGTTGTTACTTAGAAAACCAAAGAAAAAAATCTATTCAACTTCTCTACTCCAAAAAAAATAGGACAGCCTTAATTACATGAAAAATACTTCCTCAAACTTAAAGCTCGATTTAGTTGTTGATATTTCACTCTTCAAAAATTGTCTGCACAACAAATACCCATCACTTACAAATTTTTTCATGTATTATTATTGTTGTTACTGCGACACAAATACCTAAATCAAAACTCTTGATTTTAGCATTATCTTCCCTTAGTTTTGGTTGAAAAGTTTTGCCAAATTTAGTCATTCTGAAATTGCTAAACTTTTAAACTCATTTGTCTGCCCAAAAGAAATAATTATTACTACCACGTAGTCCAAGGAGGGGGTTCCATACATTCATCAGTTTTTCCTCCTGAGTCAGCCATTGATTTTTTCTTTCTTTGTTTTTGGAGAGCTAATGGAAAGAGTTTATTATAAGCGGAGACCAGGTCCTGGTTCTTGAAAATCCCATGAGAGATGGAGTCAGGTGGCACTTGGGAGAAGCAAGCAGTGAGCTTGGTGTGGCTACTGCATCAGCTGGGGAGAGAGTGGGGAATGTCTTTCACATAGAGGGATTTGTGCCAGGAAAAATGTGGGTGAACCTGGCCACCTCTTTCTGCAGATACTAGGATCATTACCTAGTTTCCATGACTGGTCCTCAACCACCTTCTCTCCCCACCTCACCCGTGTGCAGTGCAGTTCTCCCTCCTCTTCTCTGTTTTGCCATCAGAAAAACAAGTGCCATAGATCTGAGACAAGCTCTCTTGTGGTAAAGAAATTATGGATGGTAATAAGCCTCATGGTATCTGTGTTTTCCTGGAGTGCTTCATTTTATAAGTCACAGAATCATAGAATCATTTAGGCTTGTAAAGACCCTTAAGATCATCAAGTCCAACTGCAAACCAAATACTGCCAAGTCCACCATAAACCATGTCCGTAGTGCCACATCTACATATCTTTTAAATACCTCCAGGGATGGTGACTCAACCGCTTCCCTGGGCAGCCTGTTCCAGTGCTTGACAACCCTCTTGATGGAAGAAATTTTAGCTAATATCCAATCTAAATCTCCCTGGCACAACTTGAGGCCATTTCCCCTTGTCCTGTCACTTGTTACCTGGGAGAGGAGACCGACATCCACCTTACTACAACCTCCTTTGAGGTAGCTGTAGAGAGCAATAAGGTCTCCCCTCAGTCTTCTTTTCTCCAGGGTAAACCACCCCAGTTCCCTCAGCCATTCCTCATAAGACTTCTTCTCTAGACCCTTCACCAGCTTCGTTGCTCCAGCACCTCAATATTTGTCTTGTAGTGAGGTGCCCAAAACTGAACACAGTATTTGCAGTATGGTTGGGTATAGGGGAACGATCACTTCCCTGGTCCTGCTGGCCACACTATTTCTGATACAAGCCAGGACGCTGTTGGCCGCCTTAGCCATGTGGCCAGGTGTATGGTACTTCTGTTAATGAATGCATGTCATTCTGGTGAACTAGTTCTCACTCAGGAAAACACTCACAAATTTGAAGGTGTCTCTTGATTGAATGCTGTGTGCCTGCTCCTTCTTTCTTCTGGGAAGTGACTGCCCTGTCTGGGGGATGGTTGGAAAGGGAGAAGCTGGAAGTGGAGGTACTGGGCACTCCTGGGGACCTGCAGCCATAAAAAATGCGAGTTGCAGATGACAGGTGTGTGCCAAACCCCACCTTGTGTGTTGTTTTCTAAATAGGAAATATTTTATTTAGGGTGGGGGCTCAGAAATGTTTTGGGTTTTTTCTAGATTACTTTAAAGAACAAAGGCCTTAAAGCTTGTTCCTCTGCACTCAGGTTTACTTTTTAAAAACTCCAGCTCCTTCTCCAAATGAGGTGTTAGAAAATACCTCAATTTAAAAACTGGTCTTAAAAACCACTTCAGTCACAACATATATGTATACATTTATGAATTAATTTGAATTTATTAATTGATAGCTTAGACTAATATTTATTGATCTTAGATGTGTAAATGAATTTAAATATATCTTTCAGGTTAATATCAAAATGTCTTGGCACTGTACCCAGATTAGTCATTAGTAGTCAATTAACTTTTTCTTTCATGTGGAAACACTAAATAAAAACAAAAAATATTTTATTTTTAGAAATTAATTAGAGGATGGAAGAATATAAACACTAGTTTAAAACCTCAAAGGAATGTCTTGATTTTCACTGCCATTAAAAAGTTCGGGTTTTTATGAACATGTTTATGAGTATCTATGATGCATTTTCATACCAAGCAGCGTTATAGCTTGTCCTGTTTTTTGGCTGGGGTAGAGTCAATTTTCACAAGAATGCTGGGAGGGGACACAGCTAGGACAGCTGACCCAAACTAGCCAAAGGGATATTCCATACCATGTGATGTCATGCTCAGTATATAAAGGGGGCTGGCCGGGGAGAAGTTGCTGCTCAGAAAAGGGCTGGCCATTGGGTTCCAGGTAGCGAGCAAATTGCATTGTGCATGACCTGCTTTGTACATTCTTTTATTAGTGGTGGTGTTATTTTCCTCTTCCTTTGCTGGCCTAGTAAACAGTCCTTACCCCAACCTATGAATTTTACCTTCTTCCGATTCACCTCCTCATCCCACTGGGGATGGGGGGAGGAGTGAATGGCTGCATGGTGCTTTGCTGCTGGCTGGGACTAAACCATGACAGTCCTTTTTGGTGCCCAATGCGGGGCTCGAAGGATTGAGATAATGACACATCTGACCAGAGCGTGTTAAAATAAATCATTGTAAGCATTTATTATATTAGGTAAATAGTTGCTGCTCACAATGGTGTTTTGTTTGTTCACATGGTTATGCAAATGCTTACTTGCTGTATGTATTCCCTGTGCTGCTGTTTATCACCTCTGGGAGAATGATCAGGGTTCTCATTTTGCTGTACTGTGTAATATCGACTTAGGATATAACAACATCACTGGTCATGAGGTTAAGCTGGTGTTTGTGGCATTGCTGTCATGCCCATACCTTGGATGACATCTCTCAGAATTTATTAATAATCACACCCAACCCATGGGGAAGACGGGGAGGGGGGGGGAATACTTTTTTCCTCCCCCTTTTTCACCTCCCCTTTTTCCTTCAGGCTAGTTACAACGGCTTTTGAGAATGTTGAACACCCTTGGGATGTTCAAGCCAGCATGCTCCTGTTGCTATGTCTCCTGAATGTAGTTTAGGTCTTGTGTAGGGTTACAAAAAATTATTTTAAGAATACCACTCAGAAATCTGCCCTGAGGCTGGATAGTCAGGGGTGGCATGGCATGTGGGAGAATACGGGCAGGTATCTAGAGAACTTCTCGCCCCCAATGGTTTGGAACTTCACTCCCAAACAACTGCAGGACCCTGATAAAGTGGTAGAATATTTGAAAGGCAAATGCTGTGGCTATTCCAAGGAGGCACAACTTACTGCACTGTGCTAGGCCCTTGCCACTCTCTACCAAAGTCTGCTCGATAGAAGGCAACGCCATCACGGGGGAGAGGGGGAAAGCAGGGCGACAGGCACTGCAGCTACTAAAACCCCAGTGGCAGGCACTGCACCTGAACGAAGAAAACAACCCATGCTGGTATCAGTCAACCCAATACACAAGAAGAGATACACAAAAAAGTCAGTTTGCTTAGTAAGGGATGATGATGAACCAGGACCATCACAAAAACAGGAGGAAGAGACAGAACCAGAGAAAATCACCCGACCCCTGTCCCTGAGTGAGCTGCAAGATATGAGAAAAGATTTCAGCTGCCATCCAGCAAGCACATCATTACCTGGCTGCTCCGATGCTGGGATAACGGGGTTCTCCATGAATGTGAAACGTGCTGCAATCAAGCAAGCCACGTGGTTAAAGCCTCTCTGGTATGAAGGATGGTGGCTGAAATATAAATATGGGGAGGCCTGGCAGATTGATTATATCACACTCCCACAACCCTATGAAGGCAAGCACCGTGTGCTTGCAATGGTGGAAGCGACCGCCAGATGGCTAGAAACATATCCCGTCCCCCATGCCACCGCCCAGAACACTATCCTGGGCCTTGAAAAGCAACTCCTGTGGTGACATGGCACCCCAGAAAGAATTGAGTCAGACAATGGGAAACATTTCTGAACCAACCTCAGAGACACCTGGGTCAAAGACCATGGTATTGAGTGGGTGTATCACATCCCCTGTCATGCACCAGCCTTCAGGAAAATCAAATGATACAATGGACTGCTAAAGACTACACTCAGAGAAATGGGTGGTGGGACCCTCAAACATTCAATTACACATTTAGCAAAGGCCACTTAACACTAGGGGATCTGCCAATCGAGCTAGCCCTGCCCAATCAAAACTTCCACGTACTGTAGAAGGGGATAAAGTCCCCGCGTTGCACATGAAGAATATGTTAGGGAAGACAGTCTGGGTTACTCCTGCCTTGGGCAAAGGCAAACCCATCTGTGGGATTGCTTTTGCTTAGGGACCAGGGTGCACTTGGTGGGTGATGCAGAAGGATGGCGAAGTCTGGTGTGTACCTCAAGGGGGTTTGATTTTGGGTGAGAATAGCCAATAAATTAAATTGTATGATGTTAATGGCTAAATAACCCTGCCATTGTATGTCATCATTGCTACAATTGCTATATGCTGCATCAATGGTATTACAGAAAGAATCACCCAAATTAGTGCAGGATGAATTTCGATGAAACCAAGCAAAGTGTCACAATGATGGAACTAGAACTGGCTTCAGCAACCAGCACCCAGCAACTTCCTTGAAATCAACATTTTCAACACGCAGATCACAGACATGGGCCGTGCCAGATACACCAGCTGTGAGCTCCTGATGCAGCATGCAACAATCCAACATCACACCATCTCTCCTGTCCTGAAAGACTGTTATAACAGATGGAGCCCAAAGTCATGGATTGAATTAACTCAACGGACATTTTAGAGGGATGCCTTATAGACTAAGGGAATGATATCTCTGTGTGTGTATATATCTCAAAGGCAGGAAGAGTGGTGGTGATTAATTGGAAAGCGTAGGACCAGGGCACAACGTAGATGGTATAGCATAAGGGGTGGATAATGTCCTGGGTTTTGGTTGGGATAGAATTATTTTTCACAAAAAAGCTGGGAGGGGACACAGCTTCTTCCAATTGTCCACCCCATCCCACAGGGGAGGGGAAGGGGAAGGGGTGAGTAAGCGAGCAGCAGCGTGGTGCTTAGCTGCGAGCTGGGGGATAAACCACAATGTGGCTAAAATGTTCTAACTGATTTTCTAATTCCTGCCCTTACATTCTTTTCTACTTGAAGAGCAGGTCAACTCAGTGAGGAGATTTCTACTCTCTCTTAGCTGTTAGTGATTACGTTTGATTTTTTTCATTATCTATATTTCATGCTGATCAGATAAAAGCTGACCTGTGAAGCAAGCCCAGTGATATGTGGAGTCCAATATGCAGTTCCTGATGGTAGATGATGTACAAAAAGAAGGTACAATGACCTTGCAGAGATTATTATAGAACAACTTGATGACAGGGAAAATTTCTTAACACACAATATTTTAAGATTTACTCATTCCCTCTAGATTTCTAGAGCCTCTATAACTAATATCCTCAGTTATTTAGTTTTTGTGTGCTTGCTTTTTTAATCTCCCAAAGTATTGCTGTCTGATAGATTTCTTCCTTGCAAGATATTGCATTTGGCAGCTAAAGTATTACTATTAAGCTAGCTATAGTATACTACACGTTCTGGACTCCATCCTAAACTTTCCTATTGAAACCTGTGCACATAACTATTTGCTCACTTTTAAAGTCCTGGTCTGTGACATCTTAGTATTTAGTTTGTGGTAGCTGATATTTGTGATTATTATTATTTTATTATGTATTGCATACATTATATATATATAATACTCTATGATTTTATGATTCTTGCCTTTCAATTCGTATTTTACATCAAATTATAACTAGGAAGCTTGTAATATAATGCCTTCTATTGCTCTCATGCAGTTTAGTAGTTTTGTCAGAGTCTCAGTTTGGCGGGTACGTGGAAGTAGTGAAGACTAGGTTTACATCGTTATACAGACTTGGCATTTCCCTGCTTTTCTCTTCCTCCCTCCTGCTTCCCCCCATCCTAGACCCCCTTTCCCTAACCTTTTCTGTGCCCAGAGGAGGATTTCAGTGTGCTTACTCGGTAATTTGCAGAGCAATATTGAGATAAGTGAATGCTGTAAGACTGCAGCTTGATGGTATCTTTGATTGGACCTATGAAGTGGCTAAAAGGCTTCAGCCGTAAGTTCCTACCTCCATCCTTGTCATTATCCAGCTGTGCTGGGTCCATTCACAGCTTCCCAGAGTGGTGTTGTTTTCATACAATCATACCGATGTTGGCTGGGAGTCACCTCTGGGGATCCCTAGTCTCAAAGTCTAACTACTGCAGAGAATTGGGAGAGTTTTGTCTGTTTGCAAATTTTTTGAAATGCCAAATGGAGATTTAGTGTGATAAGTTCCATACCTTATTCACGTGTATCCATCTGTATTAATAAACTGAATGCGTGAATAACGCAAACCCCAGGATCGTAGTAATGGTAGAGGTGGGCGGAAGGGTAGGAGGCAAGGCTTCCCTTTTGGGAAGAATATAACTGAGGATTAGGTGACTCCATTTTAATTTGGAGCTCTTATTGAGTACAACTTAGCTGCGTACTAGAATGCAAAAATTATAATTAGTCTAACTGGACACTGATATATTCCTAGAAACTTGCTTAAGATATATCCCAAATTGCATCTGTTATTTCTGGCAATATCATACGAGATCTACAGATCCATAGTAGATGTTGCTTTTGATTTATTCTGTTTTTGTTTAAGAAAGCATTGTTTAGGATAATTAGCTAAGTAATTTCTTACTGTTTTCGGGAAGGCTGTATTCTCCATTACCTGTACTTCAGGCTTAATAACTCTAACTTCAGGGTGAGGGGAAAAAGAAGAACTTAAGGAGAGCAAACAACAATAGCTAATCAAGTATAGCAATGATGGAAAGCTTATTTTCTTGTTTATCTAATCTGTTTGTGCCAAACCAGGGCCTGATTCAACACCTCTGTAAGTTAATGACTGGCAGTTTGATGTCACTTTACAGTATCCAGCTCAAAATTTTCTTATATAACCAAACTGAAGAATTACTTAGCTTTTGCTAAAAATTTGTAGACAGAATTATTAAGTTATTCATAACTTTTTGCTCTGCTCCATTCTGATGTCTGTGGTTGATTATTTTGATCCTTTTAATCAAACAGCCTCCCCTCAAATAACTAGTCCTCACCAGATCTGTCAGATAAGTATCTGCATAAATATGATAGGCATTCATGACAAAATTATATCCTTTTCTCTTAAGTAGCATTACATGCTTGCAATAAATTCAAGTAAAACATCATTGAATTGTTAAGATGCAAAAATGCATGGAATGGTTTATTTCTATAGCCGTAAAAGTAAAAAGTATTATTTCATTAGTGAAGTAATAGAATTGGTGTCAACAGTTATAAATATTAAATTTTATCTAAGAGCTTGATAGTTTCCTTTTGCAGAATATTCCTAAAAAAGTTTAGAAGGAGGAGAAAGCTTTTCCCCCATCCCACTTTTCTTTGTGGGAAACAAAACCCTGTAGGAACACTCAGATTTGCAGTTTTGATGGATTTCTAGGTGCTGTGCCCTGCTCCTTCCCCACTAGCCAGGTCTGCCCCCATCTTGTTGCCCTCATTGCTCTTGCCTTATGCTAGTCTGCACTTTTCCTAACAAACTCTCTGCAAGTGTCTGTGGCCCTTGGAAGTTATTCATCCTATTTTGCATTCTGTGTCTGTTTCCTATATCCATGATCAGAATTATCTACTCTGACTGTAAACTTGTGGAGATAAGCGCTGTTTCTCCTCAGGGCACTATTGCAGTCTTGGTTGGGTCTGCAGCACTACTGCAGGGCTGTGCGATAATGATGATTAATCACTTCGCAAAAATCCTATTACTACAGCTGGCTTGAAACGTCCCTGTGAACGTTTCATCTGTAGATGCTGATTCACAGAGCTCAAAATGTGTCACCTGAAACTTCTTCAAACTGAGCCCCAGAGCTGCTGTCTGGACTCTGCCAGCCTGCTCTGTCCCTGACAGCTGCCCAAAGCCTCGTCCTCCTTTCCCCACCGGCATGATACTGCCGTGCACTCAGCTGTTCAGCTCTTATGGTGGCACATGTCACCTCAGAAACCTCACTGACCAACCACTGAACCCTTGCAGTTTTGCTCAGGAGAGGTAGTGCTCTTTTTCTCCCCTTGTAGTGGCTTAGAGTGCATCTTTCAGTGTAAAATAGCTTCTCTGCTAAGCTTTCTGCTTTGTACTAACCTGTATGCAACAAACATATCTGATCCAGACTTCTGCCCGGCATAAATATGCAACAGTGGGTTTGTGCTGATTCTTGACATCATCTAGGATGCTATAAAATCCGGTGCTGGATCTTTCATCAACATTCATGTACCCAGGTCAAGAACTGGCTTAGACCAAACTCTAGAGCATTCCCAGGAGCTGGAGGTTGAATTAATACAGACCCAAGCTCCCAGCAAGTTATTTGGACCAGATGGAGTGGGGAAGGTAGAGATACAGAATTTCAGAGTGTGATGGAGTGTAGTCCATCAAAAGGTAATGTATACTGAGCTCTATATATGTGCAGTGTGAACACTTTGATCCTAAGGAAAAACTAGTGGTACAGATGTAAGACATGGAAATCACAGGTCTTTTGCATGTCTGCTGCTGCTGTTTCATGTGGGCACCAGTGATACAGCCAGGAGCAGTCTGAGGAGTATCAAGAAGGATTACAGAGCCCTGGGAGCGGCAGTAAGGGACTCTGGAGCACAGGTAGTTTTTTTTCATCAATCCTCCCGGTCAAAGGGAAGGGGTTTGAAAGGTCCAGTCAAATCTGGCAAGTCAAGAAGTGGTTACAGGACTGGTGCCACAGCCAGCGGTTCAGCTACTTAGACCATGGGATTTGCTTTGAGAAACCTGGCCTACTGGGGGCTGATGGGGTCCATCTGTCAGAAAAGGAGAAGAGCATCTTTGCTCATGGGCTTGCCAAGCTGGTGAAGAGGGCTTTAAACTAAAGTTTCCAGGGGAGGGGAACATAAATCCATGCCACTCCTGCCAGTTTGATGCCAGGGCCAGCAATAAATGCCCAGACCCAGGAGAAGGATCACAGGTCAGCAGGAGAGCACCTGAAGTGCAGCACAAAGGAATTCCAGCCACTCCAGCCAGTCAGTCACCTTCATCCGGCCCAACTTAATGCCTCTATGCAAATGCATGTAGCATGGGGAACAAACAAGAGGAGCTGGAGACTTGCCCACATCTGCAGGGCTATGATGTACATGTGTCAGGGCAATCCCAAACACAACTACAAGCTGGGCAGAGAATAGATTGAGAGCAGCCCTGAGGAGAAGGACTTGGATGTGTTGGTGGATGAGAAGTTCGACATGAGCTGGCAATGTGCACTTGCAGCCCAGAAATCCAACCGGACCCTGGGCTGCATCAAAAGACATGTGACCAGTAGGTTGAAGGAGATGATTCTTGCCTCTATTCTGCTCTTGTAAGACCCCAGCTGTAGTACTGCATCCACCTCTGGGGTCCCCAGTACAAGAAAGAGATGGAGCTGTTGGAATGAGTCCAGAGGAGGGCCATGAAGAGGATCAGAGGGCTGGAGCACCTCTCCTGTGAAGACAGGCTAAGAGAGTTGGGATTGTTCAGCCTGGAGAAGAGAAGGCTCCAAGGAGACCTTATAGCAGCCTTCCAGTACCTGAAGGGGGCCAACAAGAAAGCTGGAGAGGGGCTGCTTACAATGGCATGGAGTGACAGGACAAGGGGTAATGGGTTTAAGCTGAAGGAGGGTCGATTTAGATTAGATATTAGAAAGAAATTCTTTACTGTGAGAGTGGTGAGGCACTGGAACAGGTTGCCCAGAGAGGTTGTGGATGCCCCATCCCTGGAAGTGTTCAAGGCCAGGTTGGATGGGGCTTTGGGCAACGTGGTCTAGTGGAGGGTGTCCCTGCACATGGAAGGAGGGTTGGAACTAAATGGTCTTTGAGGTCCCTTCTAACCCAAACCATTCTGTGATTCTATGATTCTATGAAATTTGCTTTTGGACATTCTCTTCACCATAAAACATAGTGCACGTAAGGCCTGTCAGACCTTAACTCGCATGCTTTGGGACCCTGGGCAGCAGCCCCAAACTGATAGGTAATAAATATAAATTTCTGTGACTTCCAAACTTTATTCTAGAATGAAAGTTTTCAATTCTTCCGGAAGGACTGACCTTCCTTTTACTTGGAAAGGCAATAGTCCACAAAATTAATTTGCCTTCAAAATTAAATTTGTGCATGAAATGTTTGCAGTGAGTAGTGAGTCGAGCAATAAGCAGTTTCTATTGGCACAAGTGTTTTGAGAAGTAAAATACACTTTTTGGTCCTAGTACTTAAAATTATCTCTGAGTTAAGGTTAGGAATCAGATTTCAAAGTTAACTTCTGCTGTGAATACTTGTGCAAGTATATTTTAAATGTATGTTTGCTCATGTGGATTTTTTCATTCGTTCAATTACAAAGGAGAAATTTTATCAAAGTTTTCAGATGAATAAAATATTCCTCTAAAATCTCCAGTAGGGAATAACTAGAAGGGAAAAACTGCCTGCTGTATCACAGATCAATCCTGAAATATAAAAATGAATAATAACATATTGAATTATTTGAGTTTTATATGTTAAAATATCTTTGCTATTTAATGAGTAGGAGAAACACTGAATATGCTAAGTTTTTCTTATTATTTTTCCTTTGTAATTATGCTTTAACATAAATTCATTCAGAAATCAGTGCCTCCTTGTTCCAAAGGAGAAAATCTCTCTAGACGGAATTATGCCAGAATTAAAAAAGAAAATGAGGCAGCTATACAAGCTACACTAAGAACTGCAGTAACTGCACCCATAAGTTTAGGTCCTTCTTGACCTCTGGTCAGGAAGGCACTGATATCGTAAGACATTTATCTCATATATGATTTGTAACATGATGATAACTGATTAAAGGTACCTATTCTTTAGATGCTGAAGGAAACCTATACAAGAGTGAGGAGATATTTTTAGAGAGTGATCAGCCTGATGGCTTGTTGGGTTCTACTTGCTAAGACAGTGTCTGATGGGTAAACCTTCAGAGTAATGGAATAAAAGATTTTTCAAGGAAAGTTTAGGTCTACAGGAAACTTTTATTAATACTAAGATCAATGAGGCTGTGCAATACTTCTTAGAAAAACCTTGCTCAAGCTGTTCCATAAGGAATAGTAAATCAGATAAAAGATGTGAAAATGTACATGAGAGGAGAAAAGATATTGTTTCAAGTAAGGCATCTAAGAAGGTTGTTCTCAGCACTTCTAAATTTAATAAGTAATATTTTTGGTTCAGCAATAATTCAAAGTTTTTTCTAATCTGCAATGTTACTGAATATATCATATCTTACTAGTAGTGTTAATCTCAAACTTTTATGATATATTCAGAAGCAGTACCAAAACATATTAACACCTCCTCAAGAAAAGACAAGCTTTTTATTATTCTGACTTAGGTATTTTATTTTTAAAATAATGCACAGTTTTAGTCTTATTCCTCTCATATTTTCTACAACAACCTTTTATTTAATTTTTATTCTTTATAGCAATGCTGATTTAACACCAGTTTTGTTTTCTTTGACATAAATGCATCCTGCTGGAAAGGACCCTTGCTGTTGAAGTGCAAGAATTACAACATAGCAATTTTTCAATTAAAATAAATCTCCTTCTTAAATGATTTAAAAAACCTGGTCATATTAGGGAAAAAAATGACATTTTAAGCTGAAAATATTTTTCCTCAAGCAAGGACCTTACCATTTTTCCAGAACATACAGCATTAATTCATGTGAAGTGGTTGAATTTACTGAAAACTGTCACATTTCTTTAAAAAATGCTACACAAAAACCATGCACATACACATGTGTGGATTTGAAATCTCAGTCTTTATGCAGTAGGAACATCTTATTTTATTTTTTCACATGAGGTTATTTGTTCCTCATTTATGAATTAATGTGATACCTATTGGCATGTGTAGTTTTAATGTACTAACAAAAACTAGATATATTTGGCATATAATTGGATTTTATTTTTGTATGCATCCCTAAAACTCAGTTACCTCTTTTGGTTTGAATGCAAATGTCTTTGAGAAGGTACAGCTTATTATTCAGGAAGCATCCTTAACTGTATCAAAAGGGAAAACAGATGACTACAGTATAATGCAACAAGGTGGCCTTTATTTGCAGCAATTAGCTAGAAGCTCTTTATGAAGTAAGAATTGTGCAGCAGTACTGAATAGGGAATTCAGAATTAAGAATCATTGGGGGCCTAAGGACTCTGTCCTCAGCAATTGCTTAATGTAGCTTAAATTGCATAATGGGAAAAATCTATTTTGTGTTACAAAAATGAAAAATATTTATTTTCTTGTTAATGTTTACTGCAGTGCTGGTATGATTTTGGTGTAAAGCATTTATTTAAAGCTTAATGTAAGCATCTGTTCAGCTGCATGTAAGAAATGTTATATGAGGCAACAAGAAGCTGAACAGTTTTATTCTGTTACATCGAACCTGTTTTCTCTGTGATGTATGCGTACGCAGCCATGCCCAACAGAAAACGTGGAGAAGACAGATAAAGGAGAAGGGGCTTGTGGGGGCTGGAAGTGAGTCTTACAGATTTGCTGCGATGTGAACTAGATTAAGTGATTGCACAATACGACATTTGGAAAAGCAAATAATAAATTGGGACTAATTAAGATGAAAATTTCATTAAGGATCCAAAAAAAAAAAAAAATCTTCTCTTCCTCCAGGTTCTACTATGGCATAGAGTTAAGGACCTTGCCCTTGTCCAAAATTTTACCATGTTTAATTTAGTATTGTTTGGCATGTTCTACTGCGGGCTTCAAGACAAAAAATGTATTTTAAGCAGTTGTCTTAGGAATATAGAAGACAGGTCTAAAGTGAAGGCTTTATTAACTTGCTAATTAGTGGATTTGACTGCTGAAAGCTGCAAAGTTTGAGATATTTGCATATAACCCATAGATGCAGTACTAGTGAAAAGTAGAGGCAGAGGAGAGGGAGAGGGGTCTTTTCACTATCCACAGTAGTATTATGAGAATATTTGCTCCTGTGTTTCTCTGGAATTATTAATTCTGATAGGCATAAAATGTAGCTGTGAACATTTTAGTATTAGCTATAAACAGCAAAAAGAACACTCCTGGGATAAAGGTTTGGATCAATTTACCAATTACAATTCTTAAATGCTTTGAATTATGAACAAGAAGTACATTAGCTTTCAGTTGTACAAATTACCATTGTATTTTCCTCTGCCTTAAGGGACAGAATATTGTAGTCCCTCTTGACTGCAGCAACTAGCCTGCTGCTATTTGGTCCTTTCTCTATGGTACTCTTCCTGATGTTTTTATATTGTTTCTTTGGTGGCTGTGTAATTCTGCTCTTTATGGGAGTTGGCCTGAAATAGGAAATTTCTTCTCTATGACTAAGCCTGTATGATACCAACTTTACTGTACAGTATTTGCTACATACTGAACTTTTTGTCTTTTTGCAAGACATGCAGAAAAAAGGCTGTAGTTAATGATGGCCTTGTCATTTTGCTGCCCAGCTGTGACAGCCAGGGTTAGCTATAGGCTAAAACAGAGCCCAGAGAAACGCAAGCTCTGTGGCTTCAGAAATTCTTCAATCTTGCAGTGCCTGTTACTGATACCATAGTTGTTTCAGCAATTTCTGGGTTCCGTCAAATCCCCAGCAACTTACTGAACTTTTGAAGGTGTCATATCCTTGATAAAAGGCAAAAGGTCTGCTGCAGCATGTGTTGCCTGCTGGGATGTTGAACTAACTGCTTGTCCAAGCCTGTGAGGCTTGGCTTGTGGAATCATAGTACCAAAAAAAAAAAAAAAAAAAAAAGGAATATGAGCCATATACCCCATATAATCTTTTTAGTAATGGATATGAACCTTAAGAATAAAAAGTCCAAATCTTACCTTTCTGGGCTTAAATGACTTGAAACTGTGTTCTACTGCATGAATGAAGACTAAAAATAAAAATAAAAGTAAAAAAAAAAAAAACAAACAGGGAGGAAGATTCTCAAGAGAAAACAGCAATGGAGGAGTGTGAAAAAATACGTATATGCATATAAAGGCAAATGCTTATATGCATATAAATAATTTCATTGGAAGTTCATGCCTCTAGGCTGGGAAAGGGAAGGTATTAAAGCCAAACACACTACATAATTATTTGGTTGTGAACAGATACTACTCTTTTTTTTTTTTAAAATAAGTGAAACTGTAACCAGTCATTATCAGTCTTACATTATTGTACTGGGCAGCAAAAATGTCTTTTGAGAACCCCATAATTACTAACTGTATGACTAAAAGTACTCTTCTGAGATATTATATAGTAGTCTATATTCTTTATAATACATAGGCAAGGTATTCATTCCAGCAGCTTCACTTAGCCAAATATTTGTGTTATAAAGGTATACAATTAAGATGTACAAGTGCTTCACAGATCTTGTCCCTTCTTGATTTTTTTCAAGGCAAATTTCAAGTGCAGCCTGTCTTCTGATTTTGTGAACACATAATATTTGCACTTGAATAAAATAATTTAGCAAATTCATGCTAGGAAGAGAATGAATATCTAGTGTTCAGTGTAAGTTACTGGATGGCATAGACCTGTTAGACTAGTTTCTGTTGCTGAATTTGCAAAAAACTGGATTGGTCAGGCTGTCCTGTCTGCTAATGTACTTGATAGAGCAATTCACTCACCTAAGCTTCATATAGGGATCACTACTGAAATGCCCTGTAAATTAGATCTTCAGATTTACTACTTCTCAGTAAGCCATCAATTCTGGCTGACTTTTTTTTTCAGTTGAGAAGGTCAATTAGGTTCTAAAGACAATATTGTTTTCAAAGTTTACGAAAATGTCTGTTTTAATGATAACAGTAGGTGGGATCAGTGGATGTCCTATGAACTACATATACAAAACGAATAGTCTTAGTTTATTCTGCTAAGGGGGAATGTGTCGAAGGAGCAGCAGCCTTTTTCATTCCAATGGTGTTCCCTGGTGGGGATCTGCTTATCTGTAGCTCAGCCAGTCCCCGAAAGAGTGATGCCAAGCAAAGTTTTATTTGGATGAAAGCTGGAGAAAGAGAGATTAAGGGAACTGAAGTATTTTTCTTTTTAGCTTGCTTTCATGTTGCAATGACAAGCTGGTGGGTAAAAAGGGTCAGAAAATACAAGCCTATAGGTAAGTCAAAACAACGGTTCAGTAAATCCGAGTGTAAACTTTAGAAAGTCACACTGACTTGCAGCATGAAGCAAAATGCATTTTTCTGGGGTGTTATGGTGTTGATTTATACCCTGTAGCCTACAAACTCTGTAGGGCTGGTTATATATCTTTATAAAGAGTGCTACAAATGTCCTGGTTCAGGAGGGAATGGTCTAATTAGACCTTGCAGGACATAGAGAAGGCAAATGGACAAACATAATTTTGGAAAGGCAGACAGATTCCGTCACGGGAGAGTCTGCTTTACACAAGGAGTTGAGATTCTTCTGCTTTTACCTCTGATTCATCTTCCACATCTTCTATATCCAGGTTTTACACAACTCTGTTAGAAACTGTGCACCTTTCCACTGACAAAGAGTTCTCGTATCTCTGCAGATCAAGTATTTTTTTACTTTGGGAGAGCACAGAAAATGGTACTTAGCAAGAAAAATAATAATCTGGAGAAAAGCTAACTTTGAGATACCAATCTTTAATCCTACAATGGTTTCTTTAGAGGAAAAAATGATAAAAACAGAGTGTACTGTAAAAACAGACTATTAACTTTCACACTCTTTCCCTGTTGTTTAATCCTGACCATGAACCCAGAGAACCAGAGGTGTGGAATATCGCTCATCACATTTGGAAATTAGATGGCCCTATCTCACATGTTCAAACACAGTTATTTACCAATTTGCTACTAGCATCTTCTTGAAAAACTTCTTGAAATTCCAATAGTTCTAATCACAGCTGTTAGCTATGAAGACAAGGATGTGATGGTTTATAATGTAACGTGTTTGTTTTCAAGTGAAATTGCTTTTGATCTGAAATTTTATTGTACCTAGGATTAGTTTTAGGCTTTATTCCAAACACATTGTGGTCTACTACAAGGTACCAGATGTTGTTTTTATCTAGTCTCACCTTCCTCTGCTTTCTCAAGGTGCTTGCCTGTATGTTAAACTTGTTTCTAAACTACTGAGATCTCCTGTCTCTACTTTTCACCTGCTGATCATGAAGGAAATTGATAACCTGACAGTGGCCACCTGTAAAGGGACTGACAGAGAGAAAGAAGTTAACTACTAATACAAGACAGGTGTTTGCTGTTTCCTCTTTATCCTAGTGAAGTGATAACTATCAGCAAGAATTTCTCCAGAGAATAAAACCCTCTGTCATGCCCTGGTCCCTTCTTTCTCAGCCCTTGCATTTGCTGTAATTCTAAGATGATAGTTGGAAAATGAAGCAGGCTCTCCTGCTTTCTCCCTAATCTCAGACAAAACTGGTCTCCAGGATGATGCTGTGGAAAACAGAAGAACATGGTATGTCCCTGTGAAGCCATTACCTTATCACTGATCTGCATTTAATGTCTTTGGTCTCTTCTCTGGCTGTAGTATATGCTGCTTGTTTTCTTACCGGAGGCTAATGGTGTGCACCATGCTGAGGAAGCCCAAATGCTGCCCTTTGACCATACCTTTCCCTTTTGATGCACTTTGATTTCAAAGAACAAACCAAGTAGCTCTAAAGCTATTGCTTGATTTTTATGTTGTCTCCCAGGCTGACTCGCTGCTTCTCAGAGTGTGTTTCAAGAGGAATGGTTTTGGGATAAACACTGGTGTGGAAAGCAGATTGTCAGAGATTGCTGTATTTTAATTTATAGTGATTTCTTTTAATCCAGATTTGTAATCTTAATGAACTTTTTCCATCTCATAACTAGATTACAGAAGCTGGAAGCTAGCTGATTTCTGTGGTTGTTGCTTAAACTTCACAGAGCTTTATAGAAAGAAATGTGCGTAGTGACGGGGGTCCTTAAAAGGCAGCGACTCACCCAGAGTCTCTCTCCTGCTACGGCGTGACAGAGCATAGCGCTGGTCAACACTGCAAGAACACCTAGGCAGAACAGTACCTTACCGGCTGTTGTTCATGTTGCTCAGTGCTGAGAACCCACACGCTTATTGGTTTTGACTATTTCTGCCTTGGAAATCAGATGGATACCTCTGGGGTTTTTCAGAGGGTTTTTGTTTGGGGTTTTTAAAGTTAAAATATTAGGAGGCAAAGCTTCTTGTACAATTAACAAATCAATTTGCTTTCTAAACATATTTGGTTATGGCATATATCATGACCTGTGATATATCACAAGCTGTTTAGAACGAGGAAACATTAAACAGTGTTCCTAGAGAAACATGTTAACCTCATTTTAAGCTGCTGATACCAGTGCTGAAGAAATTGAACCAGTGACAATTATTCTTAGCCTGGAAAGAGGAAAAAGACAACAGTGATTTTGTAGAGAGGGTGTTGGTACAGACGAACTACCTTTTTATTTATTTCTTGCCTCTTTCAAAGAGAATGTCTTCATATTGTTCTTTTTATAGACTTGTTTCATTTTTCATCTCTTGCCCTGAGATAATGGTATCTCAAGTTAGAAGTAATCACACTGGCACAGTTGTAACTGATTTTACTAGATCAGTTATTTCAGTGACACCACCTATCACTATGGTAAATCTGCCAGCTATTAAAGGTAAAAGAATGGTTCTGGTATGCTTAGTGATAAAAGTAATGATTTCAGATGAAGAAATAATAAAAAAATATGTATTCATGTGCAATGGTTAGCCCTCAAATTTTCTTGATATAGAAAAGTTTAATAAACCCTTATCAGTTGCACATTGTGTCAGTGAATACATTTTGTCTTGTGGTAATGTGCAAATTCAGTCTCCCAAAAATACCATCCTAAGTAGTGCCAAATTTAAGTCTCTGTCCTGGTTTCAGCTGAGATAGTTA
Source organism: Grus americana (assembly GCF_028858705.1). Taxonomy (NCBI): domain Eukaryota; kingdom Metazoa; phylum Chordata; class Aves; order Gruiformes; family Gruidae; genus Grus; species Grus americana. The sequence goes on along the minus strand of NC_072855.1, from coordinate 31,960,091 downwards.
ATCTTCTTTCTAGTAGCTGGTATACGTCTGTGTTTTGGATTTAGTATGAGAATAATGTTGATAACACACTGATGGTTTTAGCTGTTGCCAGGCAGTTGTAGTGCCTACACTAAGTCAAGGACTTTTCAGCTTCCCACGCCCTGCCAGGTGCAGCAGAAGCTGGGAGAGCACAGCCAGGACAGCTGATCCAGGCTGGCCAAAGGGATATTCCCTGCCATAGAATGTCATGCTCCGGATAGAACTGGGGAGGTGAGCTGGGAGGTGGATTTGCTGCTCGTAAACAGACCGGGCATTGTTTGTTTGTTTTTTCTGCATGTGGTAAGCAATTGCATTTGTGCATCACTTGTTTTGTATTTAATGTTGTTGTTGTTCTCTTCCTTTGTTATCCTATTAAACTGTCTTTATCTCAACCCACGAGTTTTTTTTCCCCATTCTCCTGCCCATCCCCTTGGTGGGGGGAGGGGTGAGCGAGCAGCTGTGTGGTCCTTAGTTACCCGCTGGGGTTAAACCACAGCAGTCTCATAAATCAAAACAGAGATGATGTTTATTGGGATGAAATGGCAATGGCCAAAAGTCAGTGTTGGTATGTAGCTATTGAATCATAATTGTGGCCACACTGGTCTACATGTGGCCAGATGTTGGTGACACGGTATGCAACAATGAATTACAAGATTGCTTTACTGTTATAACCAAAAGTTGTTTGGTTTCAAAGCTGTATAGATTTAATGAAGGGAATGTTGAACTGCCTGCTTTCTAGTGATATAAAGGCAGTCCATTAAGAAGAAAAAAAAGTGGGGGGGGACACGACTGAGGAGCAGCAAGTTAGTGTAATTAAAACTCTAGTGACGAAAACAAAGCCACAGCATAGAAGGTCATATTGGAGAAGTCAGTAGCTTGTGTAAGTTGATGATAACCAGTACCTCTAAACAGTAACATTACAGACAATTTCCAACTTTGTATTTTGTGTTCTACCTTGCTTTTATATCTTTTCACTCTTCCCATGAAGCTGATGAATGATGACTTGGAAGAAGTGAGATTTGCTCAGTAGCATTTTTGATTCGCCGGATTTTTCTGCTGTCTCTCCGGAATAAGCCAACACATCTCTTAACTAATGGATCTGATAGAGATTCTGACAGTCCAATCAAGAAAGATCAACTACTGAGAAGAATCCGCAATTTAACTAAATAAATACTGGTTCAAATATTAAACTTGACAGAGTGCTTTTTATTTGAAAGAAAGTAAAACTGGTTAATCATTGTGAGCTTGTGTGAAATAATATAGAAACTCAGTAATTCACGCATTTTAGTGACGTGCCATTCATTCTTTAAAATATTTCTACTGGAGTTCAAGCTACTCAACCACCGGCTTGCACTACTGTGTCTGTGTATGCTCCTGCACCAATGTAATCTTGGTCAGGCAATGAATCTCCATTTTAATATAAATGATAAAAATAGTCTCTTTTCTGAATATAGGTTAATGAGCTGTTACAGTTTTGTAGCACTCATTTCAGAGGGGAGCAGCTTGGAAGTGAAGGCTTGCAGCATTCAGGTTGCCCATGCAGTCTTGGATACCTTCAGTGTTTCTTGTATACTTTATCACTTGCACCTTTGTCTTTCTCATGCTTCTTTCAACAGCTATAGCCATCTTTCTCTTCTCCCTTTCCTTTTCAACCTGTTCAGTTTTGCTGTCTAACTTGCATTAATCTTCAGTCTGATCATATCTGTTCCTTCTCTCCAACCCAGCGTGATACGCTAGCATTACTACTTTTGAATGATGGAGACAGATATTCTCATAAGGGTTTTAATGCCCCTACAAATCTGACCTTTCAAAGTCCATATTACGTTGTTTCTTGCCTCTTCACGCTTTTACTGCAAAATTCAAGAGTTGTTTCCTTTCCGTGTTCTCTCTGCTGGAAGCACAACAGCGTGCAAAATAGAACGAGGGCCACGTATAGCTTCTAAGCAGCTTCTCTGTGCATACAAACCAAAACTGCAATATTTGGTTATCTTTGAACAATACGTTACTTGCCTATGTGTAAACATTTTTTAGGTTTAGTACAAGTGTGACAAGTTAATTTGACAAATACATCTTCCTATGGGATTTGCACTGGTAGAATAAAAGTTTAATTATGGTACAGTGTGAACTGCTTGCACAGAAACGCAGGAAATGTTTGGCTGACCCGGCAACAAAGATGACTAGAAAGAAGAACAGAGGGAGTTGTGTATGCAAGCGCACAGAAAGATTTTGTTTTCATTTAAATATTTTGATTTTTTTTTTCCACTTAGAAATGCACTTTTAGTACTTTTCTGGGCATTTTCTAATGCAGTACAATACCTCATTCAGTGATTGTGTCCATAAAGGCTTGTAAGGACTTGAAGACTTACTAATATATATGCATAGATAAACCTCCTATTGCAAGTATTTTGTAAAGCTTTTCCTTATCTTTCACTTTCACTTAAGTACTTTTCTATGGACTACTTTATAGCAGAAACTTGTAACTAGGATTTTTATCATTCTTTTGCTAGAGACAGATGTTAAGTTTTAAGAAAATACAATTTATTTTTTTCAGAGTATGAAACTGTCCATCTTTAAAGATAGGTATGCTTATGGTTCTTCATATTCTTTCATAAATAGCTAGGTAAATGTGCAGTGGAAAAAATGGAGAAATATTAAAAATTTCCTACTTTACTGAAGATAAATATCTCATTAGTGAAGAATAATGTTTTTAGCTGTCAAGCCATGTTCTTGGCTGATGTAAGATGTACAATTTTAGTCTTTCTCTTCAGTTTTCTCTCTAGAGTTTATCCATTTCAGTTTAAGGCATTAACAATGCTATCTTTTTGTATTATGGCCAGGGAATTAATGTGTATTTCTGCCCTGTGCCACCTGGACCCCCTTCTGTGGGGATTTAGATACCTCTGTGCAATAAGTTAATTAGGATGATGTTGGTTCTTGAACTCTCGGTGACACGGTCAGAGCTGAACACTGTTTCTTTTGTAATGTTTCCCTCAGCCTCTGCTCAAAATATTGCTAATAGGTTAGTAGAAACTAGGTCTAGTACTACTGTTTTAAACAGCAAGGGTTTTCTTTACTCCCTAACGTGTTCTAGTTAAGAAAAATCATGACCCTTTGTATATAGAGTTCATTTAGGATCTCCAGCACATTTATATATTTATTTATTTATTTTTTAAAGCTTGTATTCATAGCATAGATTTTTTTCTTGTTTCCTTTCCCACTGGAAACTTGATCTGAGACACTTTACAGTGAATGAAAACACTGTGTGTAAACTAACAAATCCTGAGTTCATCGATTGGTATCATTGTATTCTGGTTTGTGTAACTGTAAATGGCTATCCATCTAGGACTTGCATATGTTCCGACGTACCCATGGTGGGTGTTGCTGTTTAGGTTTAAGGGTAGTAAAGCTGGCTTTATCTGCTTCATAGCCTGAGGTCAATATAAATAAATAAAAAACCCCACTTTATGCTGAACATGTCTGTATTTTGAGTAAGAACTATATACACAGCACAGGTTTTCAGCTAGTTTCTGTCTTAGTAATGATTAAAGATTATAACAAAGAGCTTTCACATTGCAAAATATTTATAAACAGAAAAGGAACTTGGCTAAAACACTTTTTTTTTTTTTTTTTACAAAAAAGTCTGTCCTGTTATCCAAACAAAACAAAGGGCAAGAAAAAAACCCACTTTAAATAATTTTTGCAATAACAAAATAAACCTGTGTGGAAAAGTCACTCAAATACTTGCCACTTACTGCTTTTGATTGTGGTTAGAAGATTTAAATTTAATTTTCCCTCTTATTTTGAAAAACTCATATCAGGTAAATTTGCTTGATGAATTAAAATACAGATGTGTAGCAAGTGAACAGGTTCACCTGTGTTCACTCTTAAGTCGGAAAAAGTGATGGTGTTTTGTGGGTTTTTTAGAGACAATATACACTGTATTTATTGATGTGTGGCTCTCCTCTGATTTTTATATACAGTTTTGCACAACTTAATGTTGTCAAGTATTCATGAAATTATCAGCTAAAAATGTTAGTTTTAAAAGTAGGGAAACATAAGACCATAAAGTTTAGAATTGCGTGTGCAAAAACCCACCATGATAAAAGCTTCTGCAATGGTCCTAGTATCTGAAGAGGCAAAATAGAAAGGTGAGAATAGATTTTTATTTTTTTATACTTTGTTGGTCTCTAGGTGAGATGAAAGAATTGAAATAACTAAAAATGGAGGGGCAAGTTAAGCAGTTTTCAATCTTAAAATAGTTTTATTTTAAACTTTATTCTGAAAAGGCTAGGAATGGAGTTTTGACTCTTTCTAAACATATTTCTACTAGTTAAAAGTAATTTTACTCTTTCAAAACAGAAAGATCCACTTTTATCTCCTAGGATCCTAAAGAACTTCTTTCATCAAAGTAAATAAGACTTGTGTGTTCAAGGTTTTTTTTTTTATTGTTTTATTGATGCTTGGTTTGGTCTTGCTGACTTTTAGACAAAATATATGCAATTTGAAAAAAGCTTTAGACAGCATTGAAGCAAACACCTTGCCCATTTCCATTACCAGCTCCATGGCAAATCTGTTACACAAGTTTTAGCAAAGTATGAGTTTATTCCACAGCTAGACATGATAAGATGATAAGAATCCAAATGAGAAACAATAGAATTTAAAATACTGAGGTATTAAATTAGTTTAACTTACTGCAGTTGCTACTCAACATGGTAACAGGACTTTTTAAAAATATTAATTGGATTACAAAATGAAAATGCATGCTGACTCTAGCTTGTTTTATTTCTTCTGGCACTCTGCATGGGCTTGGTTTCTGTTTTGAAAGCTGCAGTATGAAACTCCCTATGAAACAGAGCTGTCTATCTGAGACATATCCATTAAAAATACTCAAGCAGAGAACTCTCTTTGCTCAGCAGGATTTGAAGAGCATTGCTAAGAAAATAGAAATTTCTAAATTTATCTAATTTTATGTTGAACTGAAGCCACATGTCACGAAGATGAAAACATACCATAGTTACTGATACCAGAGCTTTTCTTTTTGCCCCAGTTCAGTTAGTTTAAGTACAGAGAAATGTACTTAATGAATCTACGGAGACAATGATTCACTAATTTTCCTTTATTTAGATTCAGAGCAGGATGGTTTCCAAAGGTACTAGATATCCACTAATCCTAATATAGTCCACACAAGCTGCAGGTGTTTCATACTGCTTGAAATAGGGCCATAATGGTTTAAGGAAAAATAGATAGCAAGCCTATTTATACAGCATAGAACAGTGTTTATCAGATTCTGACAGAGATACAGCTAGCCAGAAGTCTTATGCAGACTAGCACCATATTTTAATGAGTTATATTCATCTATCATAATTCTGTGAGCTTCAGAGAAGTTACCTCATGAATTACTTTAGTTTAAGTGCTTTTGCAAAAAGTACAACAAAAATCCAGGCTAAAAATATATTCCACAGCTAAGAATGTAGAAACAAAAAGCTTAAGAAATTCTACTGGCTTTTTGCCAAGCAAATCTTTGAGCCTTCCTATTCCATGTCTGCCTCTATTGAGCAGATGAGCTTTAGTTCTTCGCAGTTCTTGTTTGAATTGTGTTTTCTGCTCTGAAGTGCTTGGCACTTCAAAAACTATCACTTCCTAGTCTCTCAGTGTTTCTGTCCATGGCATGCGTTGAGTTGCATCTGTAGACATTCAAGGCAAAAAATAAGCTTTTTCCTTTTCGGTTTACTTTGGTGCATTGATTTGGCAGCATTGATTGATTTCTTCCCTAAAAAGAGGGTTTTTTTCTGTAAATTAACAGTACAGTTTTCTAGTTTTCTTACTCTGGAACAGGGTGCAGGGAGCTAAGTTGCATAATGGTCTCTGCAGATAAAACAAAGACCCTCAGGTCTCAGCTGTCTCTTGCCTGCAATTCTGAAGATGCGCTTCCCTCTTGGATATTGCAGTGACTGTGAAAAGCTGATGATCCCTTTTAAAGTGAGAGCACCTCTGGTTATACACAAAGTAAGTAAATACTATTGCTGGAGATGGGCAAAAGCAAAGTTGTATTACATTTATCTTCTATCTCTGCATTCAACTGAAGGCAGGAATTCTGTTCTTTGTAAGATTTGGCAGAAAGAAGCACACAGAGCTTCATCTTAGGGTCTCTTTCAAAGAGATAATACCCTCTCACAGAGATGCATGATACCATATGTATCCACAGAAATAATCACTATTAAACACTGACAAATATTTTTACGGTACTTTTTTACAGTTAGAATTTTTCATTCAAAAAATTAATGAAGCATTGCTAAGCTTTCACTATAAGCTTGCTTTCTTGCTGTTACTATACATTTCAAATATTCAGTATTGACATAGTAACTGCGTATGTGGGTTTAGAGATGTATGTTCAACACTTGAAAATAAGACCATAAGAAATTTAATAATATTTTCTAGTTGAATACCTGCCCAAATAAGGACCACCTTTGTATTTTGAGATAGCTACCCTTTATTTAAAAAAAACAAACAACCCAACAAAACCACAAAAAAACAACCAAAATGAAATCCTGCAATGATAGTGATTCCACAATCATTTGTGCAATCTATTCTCTTACGTAATTGTTCTCTCTCTCAGAAATAATTTCCTAATGCCTAACCTAAGCTCAAGTATGATCCCTTTCTTTTGCTGTCTAATGTGAGGTTGACAAGAATTAAATTTGGTTTTTCCTTGTAGCTTTCTCTGTATTTGAAGACTCTTGTGCAGACCCTTGTCAGACTTCAATTCCAAGCTGTCCGGATAGGGACTCTCATCTTAGTGCCAGTCCGCACAGCACCGTCAGGTCTTGATTCCTGTGAGCTGTAACAATGTACAAAAGGAACTGTCAGTATACTATTGTTCCAGTGTCCTATTATGCTATTCCTAATACCCTACTAGATGGCATCTGTGTTAAATATATTAGTTCTCCTATTAGTCTAAAGAGCAATGGAGCAAAAAATGAAGATAAATCTCTTGCTTTCTCTTGTAAATATCAACTTCTTTTATTCCATATATTTATTGAACCAAAAAGTTTGCACAGAAGTTCTGAGTTAGTTACAACCCAACGGCAAGCCGTTACGGTGCATTTCTTCTACAGCCTGATTCTCAGATTGTTACCTAGAGACATTTTGAAAATCCTCTGTGGTCCTGCCTTAAGATGGTATAAAAGTATCTTCAAGTTCCTGGTGTAAATCAATCTGATGAGAATGTTATCACAAATAACCATATCATAACAGAACATGTGTTGATGTTGCTACAGAGCTTGTAGCTTTCCATCAAGCATAACCCCCTTAGTCTTTTGCAAGATGAAAATGATATCAACACCCTTATGTATGCTGGTCTGAGTCTGCTAATAGTAATATTTGCGAATTTGCCCCAGGAAGGAATTTACCAATTTCATGGAAATACGTTGTTCTTGCCTTTAGTGGAGGAGGAGTTGAAGGGGAAAAAGGAAGAATGTGATAGAATTTTCTGTGCTGTCATACTAATAGGCTTTTCTCTGACTTTTATTTGTAGTTAGTATTTTGCAGAGCTTGACTACAAATTTAAGGGTCCTTTTTCTTCTTAAATGAGTAGAAACTTTATATTCATGAGGATGCTACTTCCCCAGTGGCTTCAGCCTTCTCCTGGGAGGCTTTTGTTGTGCTCTTTGGTATCCCATTCGTCTTCAGCATTTTGGTCCCTTCCATCCTTCTGATTTACTTATTTTTAAATGAAAATAGCACTGCTACCTCAGCAGTTAAAAGTAGAAAAGCTACTCCAGGCAAGTGGTGGTCACAGCAGCATTTGCAGTTTACTGCTTCCAGTGATCTGACTTCTGTCTGGTATGAAAAGGAGATACCGCTTGTCTCATTTTCTGTTTCCTAAACTACATTTTCTATCATGTATCCTTTCTGCCATGGCAATCTGGGCTGCTGAGAAGAGACATATATTAGGAAAAAAAACCCCAACAAAACACCAAAAAGAGGGAAGTGCTGCTTTGATGTTTTTTCACCCAGATTTGCTGAGATAGCCACTTCTGTGGAGCACTGCTCACAGGAGTAGTCCTTGCTCATCGTGGTGAAAGTAGACTTGTGCCCTGGTTATGCTGTGCCTGGGCTCTCAGCGGAGCTGGAGGAGGGAGCGCTGGCTGCCTGGGGTGGCAGCTGTGCTAATGCCAAAATAGAACCAAATGCTATTATCTCCTTCTGTGTTGTTACTGGGGGCATTGGTACAGCCCCTAAGCTTTTTTGAAATGAAATTGAGTCAAGGCTTCTTGTTTAGGAGCTATGATATTTCTTCCATTTCCATGCAACAAATTTCCCTTTTGACTGGAACAAATTATGTAGCTCTCACTGCAAAGAGAAATGAAAGAAATGCCAGGGCTATCATCCAAGGTGGAATTCAATTCTTACCTTTTCTGTTATGTAAATGTGAAGCAGAACTATTATCTCTTTGATGGAGGCTGTACTTACTGAACATACAGTAATACAGTTCAAGTGAAATTGCTAATGATTTTATATAGAATTACTGGTAAGGAAAATAACCTTTTTGGGAAAATATGACTTACTAAGAGATGATTCGTAACTTTAGACAGAAGTATAGTTACTATTATTACATACTGAAATATATAGCTTTATATCCTTTTTGCTCAGAGTATTCAGTTTTAAACCCAGTTGTTCACATTATCTAGCAGATATGTATCTTTCCTGCAGATTATTTCTCGAAAACCTAATGCTACGTATTTATATGGTGTGCTCCAACACTAAGGCTAGGGAAGGGAGGGAAGTCTTAGGTAGTTAAATGTATTTCTTCTTCTTTTTTCCAGCATCTTCTGCCTTCCCGCTTCATGCCATGATTATTTGGATTTGTTGTGCTCCAAACTACAGCAATGTAACTGTTAATACTTTAAAACATTTACTATGTGCATCTAAATACAGGGAGTATCTATCCATTTCTATTTGTCAGGCATTATATGCAAGATTAAAAAAAAAAAGTCAGTTGGATAAATTTTGAATCACCATTTCCATTCTTGGAGGGGTGTGTGTGTAGATACTCTCTAATAATGAACTATTTTCCAATATTTTCCTCTGTATTTTGGGATAATACCTGCATTGAGCCGGCAGGATGATTCTGTTCTGAACTTGACTGGCAGTTTATTCTGTTTAATCAGCAGTCACAAGTTAGGCATTTCATTTTCTATAAACCTGAGTCACTTCCAGATCTGTCAATAAGCTCTTGTCATCTTTTTCATATATATGTTTATATCTTGCTCTGAGAAGTTTAAAAAACACACTAGTACAAAAGAAGGTGATGGGCTTCAACCAATCCTAGAAGGGGAAGGAATTAGTTTAGTTTGGGGCAGATCCTTGTGATAGAAAGCACTTCAGAGAAGAAATTAATGCATTCTTCCCAACGCTACCTCTTCTGCTGAGTACATTACTTTGAATATACTGGATTATCATTAATCTTCCTGTACACATAAATAATCAAAAAATATGCACTTTATTCACAGCCTAAATCACATTAACAGTAAATATCTCTGTGCATAACCAGCACTGATGATTAGAAAGCACTGAAGTACCTCTGATCTTCTGCTTTATCCTTCTCCAAATCTACACGTCCATTCATCCCCTGCCGCCCATGTGTGACCTGAAGCCAAGGCTCTGGGTGAGCGCGTCTTCACAAATCACTGCCTGTTTCTTTCTGAAGCTAACTAGAGGGACAGAGATTTGGTCTTTTTCTGTGTAATGAAAAATGAGAATCTGGCTCTTCCTTTGAGGCTATGGCATTGACAGTCGATTATCTTTTCAAGAATAGGAATTAATTTTCAGAAAATGAATGCATATACTTAAATGTGCGCTTCAAAAGATGTCTAAAGAAAGTGATGAGAAGAATTAATTTCATTGTAGGTGGCTAATACTTTTTTAATAAATAAACTCCTGCAGTTATTTCCCTTTGAAACTGAGGTTTATCTGAACTTTTTGAGGAGCAGAGGAAGAAGGTTGAAACAAAAGCATGTGTATATGATGAACAGTGTGAATTTCTCACATCTCCTTTTTGTAAGCGTGAATGGCTCCTTTCTTCTAATAACTTTGATTCTATTCATTTAGGAAATGTACAGTACCTCAAAGCAAACTTCATTTCTCTTCAAAATCTTATATTTATTTTAAGAAGCTGATATTTCCCTAATTTTATTAGTTTCCCCACTCAACCTTAGTTGCAAAGATTTGTTTTTTTTCTAAAATATTATGTACATAATAAAACCCAAATTCCTTTCATTTCTATCTCATGCACAGACGTCCGTGTTTCTCCCAAGCCTGCTATTGCTCCCTGTTTTTGATGAAGCCATGCGTGATGTTACAGTTGTGACAAGTACAGCACCTTAGAGATATAAGTGTTATAGACTGAAAGGGGTGAGGGGAGCAGGGCACAAAATAAAATATCAGTGTCTTCCCACCAACATAACCCAGCCTGCCATCATGGACAGATATACAAACTGGGCATTGGTTATGGTTACTCAGAAGAAATTAAGTATTGTAAGTCTGAATATTTTTATTATACGAAACACTTTTGCTAAGCATGCTAGGGATGAAAACAGACCTCTAGTTGTATATAAGGTGACCAAATACATTCCTAACCATAATTACTTTTTTTTCCTTTAGTAAGATTTATTTTCCATCCTCCTTACTTACTGTGTGCCAGCTGCCAGCATTTTTTCCCCCCAAATCATGGGTGAAGACAGTATTGGTGAGCCAAATCCTTAACAAGGGATGTAGTATATGCAGTCAAAAAAGGCTCTGTAACAATATTCTTACATTGTAGCATTGCACAGGACCAGTTTAATCTCTCTGTATGTACGTATGTATGTGATTGTTTATTAGATGTTGTTGGAGAGAGTATAGAAAATATTGGGAACTGGTGGAAAAAATGAAAGAGATTAAGATAATTTATTTAAATGAATGCTAAGTATATTCAATTGTTTTTACTATTGTTCCAAGAGTTCAATGACTGTTTTCTCTAACCTGCTTCCAATACGTATAATCTACTACAAGAATTAGTGACAAAAAGAAAGTATGAGTGCCAGATGGTTAGTTTACCTATGCATGCCATCTTACCAATGATTTAGGGGGCTGCTACTGGAGAGAAAAAGATTACAGAAACATGAGGCCGAATATGGACAGAGTCACTGAAAAGGTTCCTTCCAGTATTTTTGCTCAAACTTATTCTTCTTTTCTTCTCCAGTTACCTATATGAGTTTACAGTGCTATGATCTCTGCATAACTTCGCTTTCTGTTGAGGGAGCTTCACCAGATCAAATAGCTGTATTATCTCACCTAAAACTTTGAAATTTATACATGTTACATTAAGAGGATAATACTTCATATACCTATTTAATCTAGTTTATGTATTTACATATAGAACATTGCTTGGAATTTACATAAACATACAAACCACATTTATCTATGGAACAGTTGAGAACGTGACTGTACGTTTGCTTAGAATAAAGTAGTATCTGACAAACTAGATACATGACAGAGAAATCATGTACAATTATTGCTATTTCTAGGAAGTTCCTGAAAATATTTTGTACTGATTTCTGCTCTATCTCCATATGAAACTCTGTTTTGCCTTAGAAGCACTGAAGGACTCCAGGCCATGTCACCTTGCCTGTTCCCAGTTAGTATTTTTGTGATGACATCAAGAGCAGGAGCTCCCCCTCTATTTTACATTACTGTAAAAAAGAAGTGTGAAAGGGGCTGTCTTGTATCAGTTGACCTATATTTAGGAATACAAGTAGTAGGGTTATATGCAATGGTTCAATGCACTGAACAAACAAAAAACCAGCAGCAATAAAAAAAAAAGTTGTATAAAGACACTTGTTTCCCAAAGTAGAGGGAAAACAAGATGAATTGTTACCATCCTAACTTATCTTCTGCTTTAATCTTAGTAGCAAATCTATGTGCTTGCTCACAGCAGACTGTAAAATTTTAGTGTTGTTCATATCTCTTGGGTGTGTGCAACAGAAAAACTGCATCTGGCTTTAGGTTGTCACACAGACTACAGCTAACAAAAGAGGTCTGGTATTTCAACTTAGTTAATGCCTCTAAGAACAGATTTCTTCCTAATTTTGGTAGATAGAAGGTAACATGCCTTCTAAAGACATCTAGTATGACTGAAAAATGCATGGTCTTATGCATATCCTATTTCATATCCCCTGCATAATAATTAGTGTCATTGCATGTTAAGTAGGTTGGCTATTTATGAAGTATGTGCATCAGATAATTGCAGTTTGAGTAATTAAATCAGGTTTGGAACTTCTGTGCTCTGCTTGCAGTATAAGGATTCATTCAAGTACTTGACAAATACTGTACTGTCATAGGAACTAACACCTTATGTGACTCTGGAAAAACAGTGGAGAGAGTTGTAAACCTAATCAGCAAGCCTGCTGCAAGACTATTACCTTATTAGCCCTCTGTTACATCTTTCTGGCTGTATGTCCATACAGGAGTTTGGACATGCTGTAAAGAAATTTCCACTTATGCTCACATGTATGATCAGAAAATCTGGTAGCGTTAGTATAATGGCAAAGCTCTGGAATTACCTTTGTTCTATATTTTTGAAAATAGAATATTTAAACATGAAATGGAAATCAATGATGGCATTATTCAGTGTCTAATTAAAAAGCACGATCTGCAAACAAATCACAGAATACTTTTGACGATTTTGTTTAGTATCTAACCCTCATGTTGTGCTGATTTCTTATGTAGGATTCTGCTTTGGCAAAAGTATTTTAGGAAAAAAGTGTATTTTGGCAAGCTGGTTTGACTTTTTTTAATGTAAAAGCCAGATTTTTGTAAAAGAAATGTTGCTGGGTTTGTGCATCATCAGAGTTTTCTGTAGACAGAATGGGGATTGCAGTCTGACAACCATGTCCTAGAGGAACTCCTTACTGCTTGATTCTCCTCTTTTCCTTCTGTCTACTTTTGTTTCTAATTTTCCTTTAAGTAAACCTAGATAGAGTTGATCTCTTGATTCCTTTGTACACTACACCTAAGTGAGCAAGCAAAAGCTTGCTATTGTATGTTTTACATGCATCATAAGATTTGCCTAGGTTGTTCACATCACTTCTCTTACCTAAGACTTTGAAACTTCCTATGTTTCCTGCCATCATTTAATTTCAAGTGACATTAAATTTAATTCCATCTCTGAATTCAAAGGGCATACCGAAAATATTTTCTACTATGTTAGATGTAGGAGAGAGCAAGACGACTAAAAAAAAAATATTTCTTTTCAGCAGCAAGTTCATGGGAAGACTAGGCAAACACGAAACATAAAAAGAACAGCGTATTTTTGCCAGAGATCCCTTTCATTTTAAAGCATCTGTGCACGACTGTCCATAGAAATAGGAGTTCACATCTGTGAAGAGATCACAGAAATGATCTCATTTCAAAATTTTAGTAAGTCTCAAGCATTTCTGATCTGCTTCCACCTAGCTTTCCAAAATGTGCCCTCGATAGCTCAGGTAACCAGGAGTCCTATGGTTTGACAGACGCTACTCCTTTGCAGCCTGCCAGCCCAGCCAGCAAAGAGCTCTCAGAGGCCTTGCACATAAATTTTTAAGAATTGAGGAAGCCATGGGCATTGGCACTGCGTGCACAATGAATTTTGACTACGTGATGTAGAATATTTTTTCTGCATATGCAGTACACAGAAATTGTGCATATGTACATTGGCAGCTACCCAAGGGGATTGTGGCTAAATAGCGAAGCAGATGAAGATTTGCTTTAAGTGACAAGTTTCAGTAAAATATTTCATTTCCAATTTGTGTATCTCTAACTAAAACCATAAAATGAAATACTAAACTTAGACACTGCTGTAAAAATTTGATTTATAATTAAATTCTTAAGAGATATTCCACTGATCACAGAAAAATCTATGAGGTTGGATGGGACCTAGGTTTATTTCCTCCTTCTCCTTTGGAACAAGTTTGCTTCTCTCAACTCCTATCTGTGTCTTTTAACCAGCTAGGAGTATTGGCTACCTGCGTGGGCGCATGATTTAAAACAAACATCCAAAATAATAAAAAAAACCCCTAAAACTCACTTATTTGACAGGTTTCAAGGACTGGTAGCCAGATATCTAATCTGGAATGATCAGCTACTAGCCTGCTATGTCCCTCTTAATTTTTTAAAATTTGTTTGGTTTTTTTTCCCCTTTTAAATGGATCAGCACTGCTAGGATGAAGGAGATAATTTCTGGAATATCCACTAGAGTCCTTGCCAAAATGTTTGTGGGACAACTGGATGACCTAAGCACACGTCCCCTTTCTTTCTGATTCAGAGCAAGGATGTCAGGTTTTCTCATCCTAAGAGGTTAAGTATTGGGTAAAGATCAGTAAGAACACTGGCTTTATCAGTCTAGCTAGCCTTTCAGAAACTTATTCCAAGTTAATAAATACAAATCAAATCCACAAATAGTTTTTGGATAAGAAGGAAAAACAGATTTCCTTTTTTTTTTTTCCCCATGAATTAAGCTAATATTATTAGAATTATAGGCTGTCATAATGTTATTTTTATAGACCCTTCACAACTGTAAAACAATATTTTTGAAATTTTAATAAAGTTGCTTTTGATACCTCTTGTTACTTTTGACCATTTTCTGTTAATGGTAAGAGGTATCCATGTAATTATTGACCTTTTAGTCTGAAGAAAATGTTCTTTATATGAACAACTTTATCCTCTGTTCTGTCCATATGAATACCTCAGCATTTTCTTTTATAGAACTGTTATACTTGGTCACAAGTTTGCCAAAGTAAACCTATTGTGGGACACAAAAATTATTTCTGAAGAATTAGGAGACACAGAATTTGACCATTGGCAAAATAAAACAGAATTCTTCTTGTGCTCGTTGTTTAGGTATAAATGGACAAAGTAAGAAAATGCAGAAGAAAATCCCCAACAACTTGGAGCAAAAGATATTGTCAGAATTGGTTAAAAATAAGCGCTCAGCAGTACCAGAAAAAAATAAGTGCATAGGGAGGTGATAATTGTGGGTTTGTACGTATGTTTCCATATGCACACTTTTGGGTCTGAGAACAAAAATAATGGATTATAGAGTAAAAAAGAAGTTTGACATATTCTATCTTTAAAACTGCCATGGCTTTTCAAAAACCTTGTAATTCAAACTCCTCAGTGATCCTCAATACTTTTAGTGTAAGAGAATCAGACTGCTCTATATATGCTATACAAGAATATGAAACACTAAATTGTTCATGCCTTACAAAATGTAATGCTTTGCCCTTCATTTCTTAGTGTCATAAAAGTCATGCTACATCAGTTCCATACCCTTCTGCAACAAGGACACGCAGTAAGAAAATCCTCTAATAATTTGCCATGTAGAGAGCTGAATATACAAATTTGAAAGAGTTTTGGTTTGTTTTTTAAGGTTTTTGTATACTGTATTTATTCATAAATTAAATACATCAAACCTTAAGCTTACCATTAAAGGACACCCCATCTTTGCCTCTATAAAATTAATGTGATTTTTTAAGAATCCAATTTTCTATTAAAATAATAATCTATAATATATAAAAAGCACTATAAATACATACATACACACACATGCATATAGTTAATATAGAAGTATCAAGTACTAGTTGTATGAAATGATCTATCTTTAGTAGACAGATTTGCAAGTGTTTTCATAATCTACTTCTCAAATAGGCATAACAGAAGTTGACTATGTATTGACTCTTTTTAAGAAAAAAAGGGGTTTTTTTTCCATGTTACTCTTGTGTGATGAGAATTAAACTGTTCTGGATGAGGCAAAATATGCCATTTAATTTGGGTTTGTGTACTTTTTGGTTTTACTCTACTTTATGTAGGAATTCTAACTTTACAATGAAAAATTGGGTCAGTCTAGAAAATGTGTACTAATAAAACTCTAAGCTCTACTATTATGATCTGTTATTTTGTGTTGGTTGGTACAAAGCCACATTTTAAGCAAGGAATTACTTGAAAATGGTATTATGTCAGTAAAATTTTACTAAGCTAAAACTTTTGCAGCTGTTAGCTAATTAACACATCACACTTCAGTGCTGAGCTAGTTCAATAGCAAACAACTTAATCTTAGTTTGGGTCTTCACTCTTTCTGTATCAAGTAACACCTAGAACTGATGTGGTCATAGCTTGTGCTTTCTTCCTCATCTTCAACTTTTCAATGAAAAATTAGTGGGCTTAATCTTGGGGTTTTTGGTTTAGTTTGGCTTTAAGGGAGATTATTACAGTCTTGATCTATGAGGTTGTTCTACAGCCACTTCTTTAATATTAATAACTTCTCTTATACTGGGCTAAGTGGGCTATATTGCTGAGCAGAGACTCTGAATCTCTCTCATCAGAGTTTAGTTAATCTCTTTCCCTGAATTTCACACTCTCTCGCAAACAGTGTTTCCTTTCTTGCTGAATACATACAATCATAATTTCATTATTGATCTGTCCTTTGGCAAAATAAATTCTAATAAGTGGAAAAGGAAGATACTGGGAATAGAAAAGGAAGAATATGAACATGCACACTTGTTTTTGTTAATTGTTTAATGCAATTTTTGTCTATAAGTGAAATGAGCTTACTTCATTGAAATTGTAATAAACCCTGCAACTTGTACGAGAATGTGAAAAAGGCCACAGATGCTTTTATGATGCCTTTATGTTAGAAGGCAAAACATGTTCAGTCCAGTAGCTTCTAGATTTACAAGACCAAGTGAATCTTGGCATTCAGTTAAACAATAAGATATGGCAACAGGGTTACTGCTTCAAGACTGTCTTCGCAGCTGGCAGTGCAGAGCTGTGCATGTAAGCATTTCTATAGCAACTGATTAAAAATTCCACAGAAATCTCTGATCTTGGTAACTAAAGAAAATCAACTTGAAAGTCTGAAGTGCCAGATTACATACTTAAATTTATCGTTTTCACGCTCAACAACCTACCGATCACCTTACAGAAGCTTAGTTGGATTACTGTCTTCTCACTTCTACCAAATTGTTCTCTGTGGCAGTTTTGTTAGATATGTCAGACAACTGCATGACCATGTTCTATGTCCAAGCACAGAAATTTGAAGCTCTCTTGTCTCTCTATTAAAGGTCTTTTTCCTTACCATGAATTTATAGAGATTGAAACAATTGATATTTATGGTCTTCTCATGACCTGCAGCTTTCAAAGAGTCAGAGGTGTTAGGGAGAAGGGCTATTCCAGAGAGCAGGGAAAAGAACCAGAACCTGGTTTCCCTGTTCCCCAAAACAGTGAGGTAACAGCTAGGCTGAAATCACATTTCTCTCCTGTTTAGAGACAGGATAGCTTCTCTTTTTCCTCAAAGTAGCCTGCAGCCCTATGATTAGGGTTGTTCGAGGTAAAGGACAGGTAGACTGGAGCTCCTTCCGAAGAGCAGGGCAAACTGGTCTCCCACTTACTGAATAATTTAACCACTTGGTTTCGATGGAAAAGGGACCTGTGACCTCTTCATTCATCTTGTGTCTTCAAAAGTAACAGTTGGTTGTGCTGGAATGAAGGTACAGTTAGACATATAGATGATTAATTCATTTTATGACAGGTGCCTAATTCTTGAGTTAGGTGCTTAAGCTTGGCCGGAGTGAATTTCAGAGGCGGTGGTGGTTGTTCCCAAATGGTAGGTGCAGTGTGCTGATCCTGCAAGGCTTCCCCGTTAGAGGCTTATATTTTGCCGTTCAATAACAGTGAAATCAAGGGCCTGACTTTGAACTTAGTTAACTCCAGCAGCTAACTTTTAGGCACTGCAATACTCTTTGTGTCAGCAACCATGTACTTTTTTGAAACAGCAGCATGTTACTACCTGTCAAATACTTAATGTTGTATAACTCAGCAGAAATGGAAGTTACATGCTACAAAAGTTATCACGGTGTAAATTCAAAGTGTTCAGTTCCATATTTGTTACCAGCTTGTATTTGGACAAATTACTGCTAAGTGGGCATTTTGCCTTGAGAAAGGTGCCTCTAATTGCTGTAGCACAGTAACGGTGGTGCTAAAATACTTCCATCAGATTTATATTCAAGGTTTGTTTTTTTTTTTTGCTGATGCAGGTTATATTTCGTTAGTCAGTTTTTTATATTTTTTATATATATATATATATATATAAAAAAAAATGGTGGATTACTTACTGATACAGATGGTCATCTGCGCCTCTCTCCTTCCCCCAGCCCCAGGGAGGACATAGTGTGGTATCATGCACTGAATCTTACTCATTTGAATTGTTGTATTAGGAGTAATGTAGCAAAGGTTTGTATTAAATTAAAGTTCATAATTCAACCTGAAAAAATGCTAGATTTTACAGGGAAAATAAAAAAAATCTGCTTAACAAAACCAGAAGTTAATAAAATCATAATAATTAAAAAAAACCCAAACCAAACAGAATGACATATTTTGGATTTTTTTAAGCTTTTCTGCATCTTTGTAATGATGGATTGCTTCTAGTTCAAGTTCTTTATGTAAAATCTGAATACTCTTCAGTAGGTTTTTTTTTTTCTCAGTAGACTTTGAGGGCTCTTAATGGTACTTTGGAAATGTTTTTTTTTCCTACAAATGCTCTGTTACAGTGATTATTTTCACATTTGGTAATTGTCCAGCACATTAAATTGATATGGAGAAATGTATTGCTGTTATACTTTTAACCTGATGGCATGCATTTCCACATTTCTAATTGCTACCCCTGAGAAGTTAGCCTCCTTGTAATGAATAGCAAGAATTTTTTTAATTTGACAGTGATTGTCAAAGCCTCTTTATCTGATTATTTAATTTCATATTTGGTGTTATATTACTGGACACGTGTGTATAGATATTCTGCTTTTCAGAGCACAAAAGGCTGAGAAAAGTTCCTGAGCTGATGCCTCATGAACTCCCTGTGAGAATGCCATTACAATCTCAACCGTGCATTTCCTTTTAGTATTTTTGATAACTTTTCAGCACCAGGTAGTTTATCTGCACTGATAAAGAAGAACCTTAGTTACAAGGGTTATCTTGAGATTGAGAGGCCAGGAGATAACTTCCCTGTGAGAGTTTACTTTAAAAATCTGAGCGATGAGTACAAAATACTTGTACTCCTAGGAGGAAGAGAAAAGCATCTTGGTAGAAAATAACCAAAGACAAAACAAAACAAACCCCACCCCAGAAATGAAAGGAACTAACTGTATAGTGATTATTAAGTCTCAGAAGCAGCTGGTTATTCTCTAGTTTGATCAAATTTGGAATATGATCTTCCAGCATAGACTCAATTTATTCAGTATTTCCTTCACAATTTTTATAGCATATGTTTAACAAAGTATAGTAGTTACTTTCTAATGATATTTATTCTTTTTTTCAAAGAATATGTAAGCCAGTATCTTGTGTCATAGAACAGAAACATTACTGAAATGTTTTGCTATTTTAATCTAATGTTATTAGAAATATCCTAAATTTATGGTTCAGTTTAATCATTATGTTATAATGTATTGGATATTGTAAAATAAAATAGTTGCTTTAATAAAAATATGCACATGTAAGATTGTACTTTGTTAATTTTTAAACTTACACTGAAATGACTGACCAAAATGTGGATTTTTTGTCTGTTAACTTTATTATAGCAGCAGGCAATGGCTATATATTTGACAAAGAAACTTGCACAGTATCTCTTTGTTGGTCTGTTCTTGGTAACTAAGAAAGTGCTGCTTCATACTCTGAGGCACAGGATTAACTTGAATTGTTTGAGGCTGGGATGCCTATTAGGAAAGGAAATCAGCCCTTTACTGCTGAGTAGAATTACTCTGAGCTTTTCTGCAGATTTATCTTTCTTATTTAGCAGTGGAGCATAGATAACCTTAAAGATCCAGCACTGTCGTATTATAAGCCATTTATGATAGATGATGATGCATTGGACCAATTCTCAAAAGGGCAAAGTAAACTGTCTGGGTGACTAGAATACTACTTAATCTTTTATAGTCTACCTTTTCATGACTGTGCATAGCAATCAGAATGGAAGAGAATCACAAAGTCACCTGCTCCTCAGATCAGAAGGTGATTGTGGCTTTGAGTAGATATTAAGCAGCCACAGCACTGCCTGGTCAGAAAGAGCAAGTGTACTAGCCTTTTACTTCTTGAAGATCTTGGTCCTCATCAAGCGCTAAGGTTTGAAACCCGGAAGAGAATAATGTCACTTCCCTGTGGACACCACATCACAAACTGCCTTTCCACGTAATCTGGTATCGTGCACCACAGCATCTCTTCAGAAGAATCCTGGAGCGGAGTAGCGAGGCAACACAGGTGAGTGACAGAGTGCCAGCCTCAGTGATGGAAAGTATTTCTTGTACTTTGCCCTAGGAAAGGAAATTAATTTCTTTATTTTCTTGGTTATACCTGTAATCACTTTTGCAATTAAAAACAAAGACGTGCTTAGGCAGAAATACTGTAATGTAAAGATTCTCCCTAAATGTGAACAAATGCAAACTTTTATGGAGCTGATACCTATTTAATTTCTGTTACAGAAGTAAAGAATTATGTGGATGCTTTGAAATTCTAAGAAAGAACATAGTACTTTGGAAGAGCAATACTGTAGTTTCTGTGGAATAAAACCACGTACCATGTTCACTTCAGACTGTAATTAGATCCTAAAGATTATGGCTACTTCAGTGTGATTGTCTTGCATAAATATACTCTGTTATTCAAGAGTATCTGAGGGCAGCAAGACCAGAAGATGAATTGATAAAAAAAAAAAAAAAAAAGGAAATTGCGGCCTGCCTAGAGCATAAGACTTTTGTCTGGATCATCAGCCAACAACGGTTCAGAGAAGTTAGTCTCAATTAAATTATCTCTTACCAAATTCTGAGACTGCCTAGATCATTGATTCATTTTCTTTTGTAAAGCAGGTTTGTCACTCCAATTTTAAGAGGCAGTAAAGCAGCATGCTTTATAAAGGAAGGAAGTAATCAAGCATTCTGTAATTCTTTGAATTATAGAGTGACATTCTGGATATTTCACAATGTGTTCATTGCTCAGTTAGAAACTTTATCCCACTATAAATTCTAAAATCTATTAGTTAGGGTTTTATTGCAAGTGAAGTTTATAAAAGACAGCCACTAGCGCTAAACAGGAAGCATGACAGCAAGTATTAGGCCTTGGAGCTGCTGTCTATAATACAAAACAGCCATAATCCAGAACTAGACCAGACCTAATTCTATTTCTTTAGTGTTAAATGCTTTGCCACATTTGCCCTCCCAACTCTTCTTAGATCTACGCAGTTAAACTCTTAACTTTAATACTTGTATAATGTCTTTTGAGACTTAGTGTTTTTTGCCAAAATAGCTATCTTATCAAGGTATCTTCCCAAAATTAATTCATAATAAGTATAACATAATCCAGCTAAATTTTTTTCACTAACACATTTCCAGATTCCAGCATAGCTCGTATTTAATGCTATGAATACTACAACTTCATCTTTCTTTCTAGTGATTAAACCTCAGTGATTTTGAAGCCTGGCATGTGTGGGCTCTTTTTTTCCTCTCTATTCCCTGACTCCAGCCCATGTCTCTCCCAACATTTCCATCTGCTTGAGTGAGCTCAAGAGACCAAGAACTGTGCAAGAAATGTTCTAATCTGAGGGGACAGTTTGCTTGGCAAACTTGATTTCTTTGGGAATGCGGCATATACTGTGAGATAGGACTTTATTATGTGAAATACTGTTATAGGCTTTCAAATAAGCTTCAGTAGTTGTTCTACACCGGGCAATAAAAATGTTTATCTTATGTTTACAATTTCCTGAGTTGTTTAAGGGGTAATAAAAAAGGAATGGAAAACCTTAAAATAAGGTATCTCATCTCACCTACTTAACAAACTTTCTAAAGAAAGATACAGATCAGAAGTTATACAAGTTATAAAACAATAAAATCTATTTTATGTCTAAAATGAAGGGCATTCAACAAATCCTATTTCTGCAATATGAATTATATGAGCAATTAGTTACCTTGGCGAGTATGTGATTTTAACTAATATGTTTACTGACTTAGTTTCACGTACAGAACCCATTGAATTAAAAGGAAATTGTAAAGGTGAATTTCAACAAAATTGCAAAATGCCAAGATTTCAGTTCTTCAGTAACGCTGTAGTCATGTTCAAATGCTTAACCATTTTATTTGATGAAACTACATTTTTCAATATTGTGAAGCTCAGATGTTCTGGAGAAAATGGAGCTTCCTCTGAAAAAGTAAACTAAAAAAATGAGATGTTGGAGACCCCATTGTGGTTAACATATTGGCTCTTTTCTGCATGAATGATCTGGTGTCCAGGAACTGTTCTCTATGCTTCAGCTGTTCCTTCAGTGGGGCAATAAGAGGGTCTCTGTCATCTGTCTTACTGCTGTTTTAATGAAATAAGTAGAACTTGATTGTGTTCTAGAGCTGCTTACCAATGTCAAATTTGGTTGAAGCTAGACAATGATGTTAATTATAGGAGGGTTTTGTTGTGTTTGAAAGCAGCTAGAGTACACCTAGAGAAAGGACTTGGCACATCACTTAATGGCACTTCCTTAGGAAACCAAGCTAAGAAACATCCTTGTATGTTCTAAATATAAGCAAGGAAAAAGAGAAGTCAACTTTTTCGTCAGTATTTCCTCACTGATATTTCTTGTATTTTTTGGAGAAAATACAGCATATGTGTGCAGCAGTAGCCACATCAGGGAGAGAATTATTTTCAACTAACTGTAATAAAAGGGCTTCAGAATTCTGAATACAATAAAATGTAGCCCTAAGTACGTATGTATGCTGTGTCTGGTCACTTTGATAATGCATCTATGCTTTATTTTTTTAACAGTGGCAAGCTACTCTCATGCACTAAGTCCAAATGTAACGAGTAGCTGAATTCTTAAATACTTTAATTCTTTTTAGATTAATATTTTGGGAGTGTTGTTCATTACGATGCATAGTATGAAAAATGTGACGTGTTCTGTTTAACAGAAAATGCTACAACCATTTGGGTGTTCTCAAAACACAATGTAAGTGAAGAAGAGTTCTATTGTTTCTACATTCTATTGCATCCTTTTTTTGCTTCCTAATTAATATTGATTTGCATTTATGTTCGCTTTTTCTGCAGTAGCAGTGCATAATTTATACTAGCTTTCTGTATGTATGATAGCAATGTAGAGATAATCTTACACATTTGACTTGTTTTACAGTACTAACTTCAATATGCATACCTTTAAGTCAAAGATTGTTTTGCCTGAAGCTGCATGTGGAAATGAGAGTAAAAGCAAGATATGACAAAAATCTCAAACTTCTGAAGCTGCATTTGTTATAGTTTGTACAGATAAATTCCTGGTAAGGTTTATTCCAGCGTGACTCAAACTGACTTGTGCTCATATCTAATTTCTCTGCCAAACTCCAATGAGAATTTGCAGTGCTTTAACAGATTACAAAGTGTGTATTGTGATTAATGGAAACCTCTATTCCAATCATTATTTGGAAAAGCATTTACGTTCAAGACATTACCCATACATGCTTATTTGAGTAAGTGAAACTGGTCTTGAGGTGGCAATGATGCTTTTACTTCTTTGTAATCTTATTCTGAAGAACATGGGTACACAAGTGCGTCACTGTACTTGTGCAGACCTACCTTACCCAGCTTAGATTCTACCAATCTGATGCAATGCTAACAACAGAGAGCTCTGCGTGCCGAGGACTACCTTAGGTTTTACAACCCATGCTGAAATTGCTGTTTGCTGATAGAAGGACCTGAGTCAGGAAGTTAGAGCTAGCCTGAATATGTCTGTAGGATTTGCCCCATTAATTTGTCTTTTATTTGTCATAGGAGAGCCTTGGTATCCAAGACGATTAATTTTTATTGGTGGTATGGTTTTGGTATCAGAAATTTTCAGTATAGATATGATCCTTGCTAATGACAGACTTTGCTGCTCTTTTCCTATTGTTTACAGTAAACAGACTCCTCTCTTGTTTCATCTGGAAAGATCAAACATACATATTTAATTTCTGAACAAGGAAAGGGAAAGAATAGTTCTGATGCTGATCAGTGTTTTTAAAGAAAAATAATGCTTTGGAAAAAATGTTTATTTCATGTTTTTATGCTTCAATTTAACTTGTTTTTCATTGTTTTTTATAGTTTCTTACTTTACAAGAGTGTACTTCTCAAAAAGTACAGCTTTCTATTATGCTGTATGTAAAATAGTAGCACATTTTGTCATTTGTAGGGCTTTCAAATACTTTTGTATGTCACAAGTTACTAGTTCTCATCATTCGCCAGTGCCAAGAGTGAATTCTCTGACACCTGGATTTAAGGAGGTCCAGAATGTATTCAGTGGCCATCTGTCACTATGTGCACAGCAAGCTTGACTTCTGTGCAGTTGAGGTTCTTCCCAGAAGGACTGGAAATTGTGGCCTCGCAGTAAAATTAAACTGTCTGGCTGGTGCAGAAGATGAGGAAGGGAATGGGCACCAAACTGTTTAAAGCTCAGGGATGTTGATGGCTCCTGGTGGAGCTAGTAGGTGTTTTGTGCATGACTCTGACCAAATGAAAGTGTGGGAGGTGGTGGTTGTTGTTGTTTTCTCTTTTTTTTTTTTTTTCCTCTGATCTGTTGATATGACAGTCTATATGAAATGAAGGAAGTGTCCAATCATTTCTACAGATCTCTTCCACTAACATTTTCTTGGTTCTGTGTCCAACCTGTAAGCTTCTTCATTAGAAGAACTATAAAAGGGATATATATACCAGTTGAGACTATAAGACTCAAATATAAACTTCATCTCAAATTCAAATCAAATGCATGAATGGTCCATGTGTGATTTATGAAAAAATGCTAAAATATCCAAATACCATTTTAATGAAAATTAGTACTTTCCAGCCAACAGGTGAAAAAAAATGCAAGTCTGACACCTTTTTTTCTTTAAAAAACAAACACACCCCACCCCAATTATTCAAAATTTACATTTAAGACTGCTGGAATGTACATTCATTATATTGTTAGTATGTTTTAAGCAGCATAGTGAGGACAATTTGAGGTAAGCTTAAGGTGTGCGACTTTTAAGTCTTCCTGCGCATTGCATTCTGAAGGAATAATTAAAAAAAAGGGGAGGGGGGCAATATTATAAGTTAGGTTATTAGGACAAAGAAGGGAACTCTTTTCTTATTTTACTCAAGTTATCTATTCATAACAAATAATTCATCACATATATTTGCTAATTACTTGATTTCATAGTACTGAGACTAGAATTTTATGAAAGCATAGTCTCAGTTTGTGTGATATAAGGACTTCAATATAGGATGTTAAAGCAGAATTTAATCTTTATTCAGTCCAAAACAATTTGGAAATAAGGAACTTTTCCTGTATTGTCTGAGACAGAGAGAGATACAGAAACTAATGTTACTAATATTCTGATAGGTGCGTGTAGCCCTGGAGACTTCATGTTGGTAACCTTCTTCCTAGCTGGTCGTAACAGTACTATTGCAAGACTAGCAATGTGGCAAACTATGGGGTGCGCATGACAAATATGCAAAAAGTTGTGCATTAGCCTCTGTAACACAAAAGCTTGTGTGCATCATTCAAACCTGTGATTGCAAGACATTACTCGTGCAAATTATGTACTCATTTTCAGTCTTAGTCCATTTGCATTCAGCTGAACTGCACCTGAATAGAGTTTAAAACCAACAACAGAACTGAAAGTTTAGGAAGAAAGTATTAGTCAAAAAAAAGGATCCCCTTCATTCCCTTCCACCCATATTTCATGGCACAGGTGTCATGTCATATACTGTTGTATATGATGTTTTTTTTCAGCAGTGAAAACAATCATACTAATGGCTGCACTACTCTCCAGGGTCATTAGTCCCATAGCTGTTAGTTACTATCATGTCCGTCTGAAGACTTTGGCCCTGGGAGTAAAAAACCACAGATTTTTTAAATTTTTTTCTTCTTATTGGCTAATAGGTGTATTGTTTTAAATATTGCTGCCATGTTTCCAGGTATCTGCATGCACAGTAATTGCAGGTGCACAGGAAATACAGAATGACACTACTAAATATTAAAAAACCAACCAACCAAACAAAACCCACCAAAAAACCCCAAACAAACAAACAAAAAATTTAGCTTGATTTCACATGGGTCTGATTTTCTAGAAAGCTGGGTCTCAAGTTTAAATTTACACTGCTCAATAGATTGTTCCTTAGATTGATAAAATATTTTCTATTGAAGAATCGAAGACCATACTTTTCAAGTATTCAAAGTATGTTTTCCCCTACAATTAGCAAAAATGTATATAGAAAATGAGAGCTTACCAGTGGTAATAAATGGAATAGAGAAAAAAACATGACTGTTATGTCTTTCCAAGCTTCAGAATTGTTTCATCAAAAGTTTAGAAGAATATGTACTTTAGAGCATGACATACTGACTAAAAGGTAGCTAGAAGGACCCTCTTGTATACCAAGGCCATTTCTCCCCACTGACTACAGATTACTGGCAAATTATTACACAGAGGGAAACAGACAGTTGAAATTAATAAATTGAAGCCGTACACTGCCTGAATTGGGAAAATGGGGAGAAAACTCAATGCCTTGAATGCCCACAATACATAACAGTGTAGATCACAGGATTAATTCCAATATTAAGCAAAATATTTCAGTAGGTTTCTTAGAAGGAAACAAAGTCTGTACAAAATTCAACTGTGCATTTTTGGAAATGCACACACTTAGCCACATTTAAGCATCTGGCACAAACACTTCCTTGAAGAGAAAAGAAACTGAATATGTCTATTGACTGTGAGAACAAAATAGCTTTTTTGCCAAAACTGGTACAAATCATCAGTGCCAAGGCAAAGTGCTTTCAAAAGTTTGGCAGGAGTCCACTAAGACTTATTTTAATCAGCTATAAGGAGAAAGGAAAAATGTCAAGCTATTATGTCACATTAATTTTAGCCCATGTTAGCTAAAAAGAAAACCTCCACCAAACAAAACCCTTACATTCTTTAAAAAAAGTTTAATTGATTAAACTGTGTTGTAATTTGTCACAAAGCTGTTTCCTTTTATTCTACTTTTGATAGCAATTCTTGCAAAGCAATACTCATATTGGCTACCAACAGATAATGCTCTGGACTCCTATCAGTTGTACAGGCTAGTACCTGATGAAGTCCTTCACCTCTAACTCCATCTACAGTGGTTTGTAAGGTAAGCATCTTCAGGAGCTAACGGTTCTGAGAGCTACAAAAGTTTATTGTGGTTGAAATGCAAAAGACCAAAGAGCACAGCACGCTATTCATGCCTCAACAAATACATTTAGATATAGACAAGTGCATATCTTTCTAACTGTAATGGTACTTTTTAATGCTTTTTCTGTATGTTTGAACTTGGAAAGATAAAAAGCTGCTACAGAATAGACCAAAAAGAACCAGGTTGTACGACACAGTGACATTCATCTGAGGGAGTCTGAGGCTCAGGGGCTCAATCAGAGTACAGGTAAGAAAGGGAGAGGGGGAATAGGTGAGTGTTCATAAAATAAAATATTACTATGCCAAGAAAAATAATTTCAATCTTTCTGTTGTCTCCTGCTTCTAAAGAAGCTGAGAAAGGCATGCTTAGGAAAACAACTATTGAACCCCACTGAAAATCATAAATTGTGTGTGCCACACCTTCAGGTGAGACTATATCACTTCACTAACAGTTTTGATATAGCCAAAACATCCAGTATAGCTTCACAATTTATAATATTTCTGACAAGTTTCATTTCTCACATTCTAAAATAGTTATAGAAATATCACTGGGTCTGCACTGAAGTGGTTAAAGTAGCCTCAGTAAGGAATGAGGAAACCTATATTTTAGCATTGCTTCTGTACAATTTTTGACAGTTGTTTAAAAAGCAAAACAAAAAACACAGAACAAAACAATATCCCTGTGTCTGTCCGTGTCTGTCGTCCCCACCCCCCAGCTGTGGGACTTCATAGCTTCCATATAACAATTCTAAGGAGCTCTTTAGGTAAAGAGATAGTAATGTCTTCATTTCACAGCTTGAAAAGTAAAACAGATTAAATTATTTCTTTGCCATACTGCTTTGGAGAACTGAAAAAAATACATCTGAATTTCAGTAATGCATTAAGGCATTTAATCACTCATTCTCATGATATCTGTCTATTTTATTCTCCATATTTTTTCTCTTTTACTCAGTCTAAAATACCAATTTGCTCT
Source organism: Grus americana (assembly GCF_028858705.1). Lineage (NCBI taxonomy): Eukaryota > Metazoa > Chordata > Aves > Gruiformes > Gruidae > Grus > Grus americana. The sequence continues at coordinate 31,931,846 of NC_072855.1, read as the reverse complement.
AGAATTTCACATTGCTTTGAATACAATCTTAAGTATTTTGCTAATCTGTGCACTCCTATGGGATACACTGATGCTTCAGAATGAATAATATTTTACTATTAAAAGGGGAAATAAGTTTCACAAGAAATTTTATTTCCAGTTATAAATTAAATTGGCCTGTTTGTCTTATCCTAATTTAGAATTTGCAGGTTTTACTTTTGGGCTACTGTTTCGTTAGCATGTTTTCACTCTCATAGCTTATGTTGATTCCTGTATTAACTGTTTTTATTATTTGTTTTGATTGCTTAGATTGTATGCAACTGTACGCGCTACCATGAAAGGTCTCGTGTCATCTTCCCATTTATACAAGAGTTTTCATGCTTTGATGAATAATATAGTTTGTGTCTGAAGCTACCGAGGATAATGGGAATATATATCTTGCACTCTTTTAATTAAGTATGAAGTAGTACCCTTATGGAAAGTATTCATAGTAGTTCCAGTGTATTAGGCGAGGCTATTTTCCAGTTTTAGTGAATAGGCTTAATTGTTGTGGGACTTCAATACACTAAATAACTCTGACTTGTTTTTTAGTTTAATAGTAAAAGCTACTGCTTAGTTAAACCATTGAATCTGTGAATCCTGAGAAGTTCTAATCTGCAGTACAAGTTCTTTGTTTCTGTCTTTTTTATTCTAATCACTCACAGTAATGCTTATTAATTGCATACTAATTTCTCTAACCTTTACTTAGGTCTTGGATAACAGTTCCTACAGATGTTTCATAAACCTGAATTTTATCACTTTAAACCTTGATGCTTCATATTTTGATAAAACCAGAATTCTGAAATGGCTGGAAGCCTGGAAGTAACTTGATTAGCAGAACAGAAATATTTCAGAGACTTGTCCCATTTCTTTTGCAGTTCAGGTTTAGTGAGGTTTATTTTCTAGCCTCTCTCTGATGGTATTCTTTCACCCCCTTCTCTTTTTAGACATGCTAAAAAGAGTAAAGGATACAATCAGAATTAGTGGGACTTGAACAAAACGTTGAGATGTTGTGATGATGACAACTCTGGGACCATTCTCCAAAGGCTCATCTTGCTCTCCTCTGGGTGTTTAACATTTGCATGCAGAGACACCAGTAATCCTTATCTGAGCTGTCAAAAACCCCACCTGCTCCTTAATGTAGCTCTAGGAAGAAAAAGCCATCAGAGCAGAGACTGCTAGCAGGCAGCATATCTGCAAGCAGCACCACTACATCCCATCTAGTCATGTATCTGGCTCGTTGGGTAGTCCGAAGGCTTTGCAGCTTGCATTTAATGGTATGACTAACAGTGTGGTTTTGCTTGTTTTTTGTTTCATCCTTTCCCTAAAAAGAGAATTATGTGCATAGTGAGGTGCTTTCTCCTGCAATGTATTTTTCTAATGTTTTATTTTGCCTTCATCATCTTCTCTCATCCACTGTACAAAAAAAAAAATCACTTCTACATCAAATCTGGAGATTTGTGACACTCCTTAATTGCTGAGAACATTAATACTATTGTATTGAACTGGTTCCCACAAAAGTTTTAGAAAATAGAGTAAAGATTTCTAATTTAATGTCTACATTATATTACTGATTGTCTTGAAATTAAGAACTGATACACTCAGCTAGGTTTAATACCTTAAGAAACCCAATGTTACATTAAATTGCATTTCAGGTTTACCCTGACCATTGTACACAATTTGAAGGCTTACTACAACATAGAGTAATATGGTTAGTCCGTGGTTCTAAAGTGCAGATCACAATGATTTCCGTTCCCCTTTAATAAAGAATGCAGAATATCAAAATGTGCTAAAGATGGCAATCTGACAGGATTATGACACATCAGATAGGGCCACATGCCTGGCCTTGCATGGCTGCAGTTACATGATGCAATTAATCTTTCACTGTCATCAGCTAACAGCTGCCTTGCACCACAGGAACAATGGCGAAAATGGCAGAATAGTCCTGCTCTCTTTGTACATTCACCAGGGAGAGCAGGGAGATTTCCTATTGCAACTCTGCCTGTTCATGTAACCAGCCCTGTGCGTACGCAGCAGAGTTTTTTTTCAGTCCTCCAAAGCTGGAGAGAAGTCAAGGTGCTGCCCAGGAGCCAGAAGTCTGTCTTCTCACTTCTTCCCATTTCAGCTCCAGGGGATGGATTTATCCCCCAGACTTAACATTATCTGGGGAGTATGATGCAGTGTAGAACTTAGGAGAAAAAGGCTCGTACTCTCCAATTCAAACTGAGTTTGTATTCATGCTGGGTAGTCCCTGTAAAGTAAGACAACAGCCTACAGCAATAAAAAATGAACTTTCTAATCCACCAGCTCCAAACACTTTGAACTGACCTATCTGCTACGAAAACAATAGTTTGCCACAAATATTTGCACATATTTGATACTGCAAAATTACACATGGGTGAAAGACTATTGATTTTCTTTTTCCTATGCTTGTTTTGATTCCCTAGAACAATACATTGTACATAATGTTTTGGGGTTTCTCTCTTCTGGGAGTCCACGCTTGTTCAGATCAGACAGTAATTTTGAAAGTTGCTGCTGCTTTATCGATTTTTCTGCCCAAATCTATTTTGCTAAGTAAACTGATATAGGAAGTAGGGCTTGAGATCATCTCACAGGCACAATAACCAAGCCCTACCCCATTCCAAAACACCAAAGCTTTATAATCTTTAAAACTGACTTTTATTAGACCCAGGTGACCTGTAAAATAGAAAAACTTCAGATCTGCTGGGTGGAATAGATGGAATAAAAATAAGGAAGTTTGCAAACCCATTGTCCCTTGCTTGCTGTGTCCTTGAAGGGGCGAGCCCTTTTCTGCGGGCTTCCTCTCAGTCACCTCAGACACCAACTGCAAAATTCCTTCAGTCTCATGGTTCCTGAGAAAAGGCCTTTCTCTCCATTCCCAGAGAGACATGGCCTGCCCACACCTCTTCCTGCAGCGAGTAAGCCAGTCCTCCATCTGCTCCTCGGTATCTGCTGCCTCTCCAGCACTAGAAGGTTCTGCCAGGCCAAAGGCCCTGGGCTCCCTCCTACCTGGGGTGCAGCTGCTGCAGCCCACCCTCCTCTCCCCTGCTGCCCCTGTCTGCTTCACTAAAAACCTCTCCTACTACTCTGGTTGCTCTCCGTTGGAGACCCTTTCCATGGCAGGATGGTGAGTCAGAGAAGCAAAGGAGGGGAGCTACACTTTTCCCAGTTAGCGTGGTCTTGGTAATGGCTGCCAGGCCAACAAAATGGCTGCCAGGGCAGGCGAGGCACTGGTTCTCCTTGGCCCATTCATATTCCTGTAATGGCTGCTTTATTTTTTTTTTCTGCTGCTATGCTTCTTGCCCTGTCTGCTGGCAGTGGTGGAGCTCGTAGCGCTTCAGTGCGTAGGTGTAAAGGGGCACTAGGCTGCACAGCCCTCTGTGGACACTAAGCAAAGCATCAGCATAAGCACGGTGGCATCTGAGCCCAAGACTCGGTAAGTGGCAGGTTTTAGGCTTTTTTTTTCCTTTTTTTTTTTTTCTTCTTTTTCTTTTAATAGGAGTGAGAGAAAGAGCAATTACTGTTCAATTTGCAGTAACTGAGGTCTAGACTGGACTTCCCTGACTTCTGTGCCTTTCAGGAGAGAAGTAGCTTGCAGTTAAATGATCTTTCAGGTACGCTTTCCTTGGGGGTGCCCCACTGCAGCACCTTTACAGACAAGTAATGTTCTGTTACCATGTTATTGCATAGTGATGATAGAGACTTTTTATACTCACGTGGAACAGTTCAGAAAGAAAGAAACCATTCATAGAGTCTGGGGGATAAATACTCCCCCTCCCAAATGGGGTTAGCTCAAGTGGGGTTCTGTGGTTTATTCACTTATGTTTACAAGGTTATGCTATATCGCATTTTTGCTCATATGAAGCCAGATGCAAGTTCAATACTTCAAATGCACTGGCTCATTTTAATGATAAACTTTGTAAAATGTTTGTGTGAAAGTTTTGTAATAATGCTGGGTATTGATTTCTACATTTTACATGGTCAGTCTGAAAACCCATGTATGTTGCAATATTAAAAAAAAACCCTATTGATGAATAGTGTTTTGCATAGTTATGGTATTTTCCTTACTTGTGTCAGTAATATATCTGACTTCTCAGAAGATGTTTGTTTGCATTCCGCGAATAGTGCATTAGGAATTTCATGGCATTTTATTCATTTTGGTTTTACCTGCAAGAAGGTTGAATTAGTTTTGTGAGCCTTCACTCATTTCACATCATCTGGTTTTGGGTACAGTACTGCTGTCATGGTCATATTAGGACCGTTATTAAATTTTATAGTGATTTTTTTTTTTCTTGGAGTAGTAAACTATATCACTAGGGATCCATTTGATTATATTACCTGATCTCTTGTGTAGAAGACTGCAGACTTCTCAGACATAGTTTGGTTAAACTAACATGTATCTTATTCAAATAAACCTTGGTTTACAAATGATTTGGTGTTTTTTAATTAAAAATAACTTAAAAAGCTACTAATTATCTAAGTTTATTTAACTTTTACTAACTGACAGTATTGATAATAGTGTGTGCATTATAAAAGTATAAGGTTACAATTCTTTCAAACTGAGAATGTTTGAGTTCTTGGCAGTGGGGACGGGGGATTAAACACCTTATTTTCAGACCTAAAGTCATCTATGCCATGTACTATAGTAAGTCCTTTGCCTCATGCAATGTATTTGATTTTTTTACCAAAGAATTATAGCTTTTGCACAAGTTGTTTTCAAAGATGTAAAAAATGGTTCTATGTACAGTTATTACCCAACATCAATGGTAAGAGACATTCTTGCTTATTTACCTCAGTTTGCTTTTTGAAGTACTAATTCATTCATTGAAGTACTAATTTGTGGGTTCATATTTGAGATACTACCAGAAGAGTTTTGAGAAATAGGGTTTAAGATTAGTAATCTCATGCAATGATGTATACAGAGTTGAAACAAATGGTCAAATTTCTGTACGTTAGTGGATAATTTCATAAAATCATTTTCCTGAATGCGCTGTTGTGCAGAATATATGAAAGATTATACGAGGCCAAAACCAGGTTTGTAAAGAACTCGCGGGTTGTTTCTCTAGATAGGTTTCCAGTTGGCACAGTGTACAGCTTTCTTTTAAAATAACTGTTTGGAAAGCAGCTTGCTACTTCAAAAGTTTGAAGTGAAGCCATTTTTAAGGCTTGATCTGTGGTAATTTAAAAAACCCCACAAAAACAAACAACAACAACAAAAAAAAACAAACCATCAAACCGTAATCTGAAAGAGTATAGTGGCTTTGGGTAAAGGATGGAGAAATGTGGCTGGAGATATTGATGGCACTGCTACTGTGTGAAGTGTGACAAGGGCAGGTGAATTTAAGTTACAGTCAGAAAGGATATATTTTACATGTTATCATGGGTGACATCTGTAGTTACAGGTATTTTGCTTTCAAATACATTTGCTTTATTTGTAAGCTATGTAAACTAACATAAATAAAGACAAGAACAGATTCTGCAATGGAAATAATGGAGACAAGGAAAGGAGAGCATAGATTGCTAACACTATTTTTTAAGTGTGAATGGAGATAGAGAAGTATGGAGAAGTTTACTTTTGTGGATGAGGTTGGCTTAGGTGATGTCATAATTTCTTATGACAGTCCTTTAGGAAGGAACTTATGGTGAGGTGGAAGGGGAACTAGTTTTTCCGTTGTCATGCTACTATCCTGTGACATCTGCTATGTATGGTTGCACAGGAAACTACGCTCACCTTGAGCAACGTGGGGAGGAAGAAGCTGACTGATTGCAGGCCAGAGGGAGAAAAATTGTTTTTCCAGCCACTGAAGGAACGAGTTACAATACCCTTTGATATTCTTACCTAAGGTTTAGCAGCTTCTCATTTCAGTGAAAGCTTAAACATAACATCAGTGACACGCTTGGGTCAAATGAATGACATGAATCCTTGCGTTGATGAAAGTCTACTTTATAAAGACTGGTTTCAGGGAGAAGGAAGATGGACTTGAGGTGGCCAGGGTCTAGCATCAGGTAGGTTTTTCCTTAGTAGTTAAGGAAGAGAAGCTGACTGTGAAACAGGTGACTAGCTGGCACCTACTGCTTGGCCATGAGACTATGACATTTATTTTGACACTCTATAGTATGATGTATGAGGAGAAGGTGGACTGTGGTAATTTTAATATTTAAACATTTTGATTTGTGATTTTGTAAGCCATTCACTCTTCTAATTATTAGAAATTTGTTTAGCCCCTAACTTCTTTTAATATGATTAATTAACAGAAGGCATAATGTTATGACATATATAAGTATTTTCACTGCTTTTAAGTATAATTCCTTATGTGAAAAATGCTAACTTTTTCTGTGAATAAAATAACTTTGTCATTTTGTTCACTTATGTATAGGACTCAGATTTTTATTAGTCAGCTTCATATTTCTTTGCTGCCCAGCAAACATAAAATTTCTGTCTCCGTTTTCCTTCTCTCCACGTTAAATGTATTGACAAAACTTCTCCAAACCCAGGAGCTATGTAGAACAACCATCTACCCAAACAGAACAGCTTTCTTTTCTATTGATTGGCAACTGTACTCTTTTATAGCACAAGGCACACAGTAGCATTTCTTTTTCCAGACTGAAATTACCTCACTATTTACATTTTTTCATTTTTCTTTTTTCTCTTTTCTCAAAAAGTAATGAGTACAAAGTTGTGTTGTGCATTGTAATACTACTGGTAGAACTGACATAGGCAACCCATTTGCATTACTTGAAGAAAAAATGTCTTTGTATTTATTTTGGCTTAATTTTAATAGAGAATATCCCGGAGAGCTAATTTTCTGGTAGTTCAGAACTGTTCATTGGAATTTACCACTGCAGCTTCACAGGGATTAACAAAGGTTGGACCTCAAAACCAGAGTGAGTGATATACATGATATTCTACTGTGCTGCAGCGAACTGCAAACAATGTCGTTGGATGTGTTGACATTTCGTAAGAATTAGTGTGTTTGTCCTGAGCTGTTTGAGGATAGTCAGTATAGTATGTTAAAAGAGGGAAGTTATAATATCAAAAGCACTTTATGTCACTTCTACATTCGTTTTGGCAACAGAAACTGTAAAAGAAGTCTGAAAATTATGTAGCAGCTTTTAATGAGAACTGCCGTAACAGCTGAGTTTCCCCACTTTTTAGTGATTTCATGCCTGTATTGTGTTGCAGCTCTGTGTAAACGAGAAACTAGTTGATACCTTAATCTCTGGGCACCAGATTGTGCCTGCACAGCCCCTGTGAATGAAATGCTTCTCTCTGCGCCAGGACCACAAACCAAACCAGGGTTGGGTATAATCAGCTGGCTTGGCCTGCTGCATTTTCAGGTAGAAACTTTAAAATCCCCTGTCGTGCCCATTGCCTGCCACTATTGCCAACACCATGTCCTCGCACTGACAGTATTTGTGTGCTGCAGCTCCACTGAAACCCAAATGCTCCTAGTTCTCTGGGAATCAGAGAATAGTGGAGAAGGCAGTAAGGTGGTGCTGTGGGATGTTCTAGTGAGCCAGGTAAATCTGTGCTCAGCATGCCTGTTGTCAGGCAATGCCTGAGGTGTGCAGAAACAAGCACCACTTGGCCTTGAAGTTAACATAAAAACATTAAATGTCATAAAAAGCAGAATCCTGTTCCTTTTTTCTAAAAAAGCATAGTATATATTTAGGAAAAGTTGAAGTCCCTTGGTATACTTTTAATTAATATTATTATAGTGGCAATGGATAAATTCAGGAATCCTTAAATATACAAACTGGTTTTTAACTACCAGTTCAGATTTTTATGAAAAATTGCTTTATAAAAATTGCAAGACAAACCAATCTTGCCACCTAGGAGCTGAATTCTAGTAGTTTATATGTAACAACCAAGCTGTATCAAGGCAGTCTTTTTCCAGATATATTTTATGCTTCAAATTATTTCACATAGAAATCACAAAAGCCTTAAATAAAATTATATGGTTAAATAAATTTTGAAAAGCTTGCTAACATTTGTTTTTGAACATTCTTAGCTTGCTTTGGGAATAGCATGGCTGGAACATTCTTTGTATTTTGAACACCTGTGGCCACCACAACTATGTTTAGGAGGTAGCTCATGTGGCTTTACATTAAAGCAGGTGTTTTTCTGGTGTTTATTCTCAGTTGCTCAAACTTATGTATGATAGTGGAAATGGCAACTAATCACCAGGACTGAGGAAACATAAAAAGCAGCATAAAACTATGATTTTGATTGAATGGATCCATCAAATATCGCTTTGAATTTGCAGTGAGTGAGAGGATTTGTGCATTCCTGCATAAGCTTTAGGAATAAGTTTTTTGCAGGAAATCTAATTATGGATATTTATATCGAGTTGCCATTCTGAAAACTCCACTGTGTTTTTACCATTTTTTTAATATACCAGCATAAAATTGCACTATTAAGAAAAAAACTTAAAACCCCACAAAACACCAGCAAATCAAAGTTCTATGATTACGTTAATGAACTTTAAGCATGACACTGTTTTTAAATGCCTCTGATTAGACTGAGATTAATTGGAAAGAGAAAATAACATAACAGTGTTGATCTCTTGAGAAAACAAGGCTGACATTTAATACAGCTTTTACATAAGACAAATCAGTTTTATTGTATATCGTGCATGTTTTATAACCACTAATACACTTGAAAATGGAAAATCCTTGTGGCTGTAAGAATTTTAAGGTTCTGTACATTTACCTGTATTCAGTTATAAGACCTGTCTTTCCTTCTTTCATCCACCCCATCTCTCCTTCCATCCTCAGCAGTTTTCTTAATTCCTTGGGTTTGTTTTATTCATCTTCACCAGACCTCTCCTTGTCCAGGAAGAATATTATTTTTGCTTGTGAGCTGAGACTAAGAAAAAGTAGATTATGAAGTCTGTGGGTGGGTCTAGTCAGCAAACAAAGGTGTATCGTACATTTTATCAGTTAGTAATAGTAGTGAGATAAAGCAGCATGCAATTCAAAACGCGCTAACAACGCAAATATGGCACAACATGCTATTGGATATTTTTTAGTCAGCTAGCCAGCTCAAGGCCACATCACCGTGGTATCTTTCCCACTGTTATTTCTGTTAATAATGTTACTCGTGCTACAGATGAGCCTTATGTTTTAGATGTATATTTTGAAAGACTATAATCAGTCTCTGGATTTCTTGCATCTCAGTCTGGGGCCTTCATCACTGGACAATATTCCTTTCTTACTAACACAGTGTATGCTGTTTCCTTTGTAAAATGCAGTACCCCTCGTTATCTTGTGTCACTTGCAACAGCTTTTGCCAAAGACTTATTCCTCCCTAGCCGATGAAGTCACTGAAATTGCAAATGATGAAAAAAAAAAAAGTGAAAGGGACTCCAGAAATAAATGAGGTGTGGGAAAAAACCCAAAACCTGCAACCTGTTGTGTATATTCAGTTCTTAAATTTAGGCTCTCTTAACACTAGACCTTGGTCTCCACTTTGAATTCTTTCTATAACGTATTTGTATACTTCTTGATTAGAATTTAGTTCACCAAAAATTGTAATTTATGTCCAGCATGAGTTTTATGTAAATTATTTTTCTGTTTTTTTTATGAGCTATTAATATTGAAATGAATATTTCAGTAACTTAATACCATTATGAGTTGTTATGGACTAAGGAACAGGAGTGTAATTGAAAAATATCCTAAGGCTGAGCAACTGTGAATAATAGAGACAAAAAAGATAATAGCAAGTTAGTGGCATTTTGCACTAACATCTTGCATTAACATCTTTTGCCACAGATGTCAAAGACCTTATGCATCTTGTAATGGATCTTATCTGGAGCAGTGTTCTCTGCTTCATGAAGGAAGCTTTAAGCATTTACGTGTGAGCCTGCTTTTTCTTCACTTTGCACCTTCACCTGCTGCAGAGGCTACGCATGACATTGCTACAGATGCATGTACATCAGACTTGAATGCAAACTCTTTTTTGTTTTCTCATGTTTCTCCTTTCATAGTTGTACTAGAAAGGTAAACATATATGCCTAATATTACTCCTCAAATATTTTTTCTAGCATTTTTCAATGTCCATAGGAACTGACTCAACTCAGATATTCATGCTTTATCAGTTTTCTGTTAACACATGCAAAGTTGCGTATTTATTGAGGAAAACCCATAAATTTGGCTATGTGTGTTTGAATCCTTATGAACATATCTCTAGCTTACAATGGTGTATACATTTGTGTGTACTATAATAATTATATGTATATTCATATGTAGATATAGAAGATATATGCATTTCTGTATGTAAATACATTTGAAAGAATTTTTATGAAAAAATAGTTGATAGAATTGGAGATAAATAAATATGGGTCTATGCCTAATTTTAATAATGTAGCTTTTATCTGTCTTAAGTTTTTTGATATAAGGGAAAATATACACATGGAATCCATTTAAATACTTTTCTAATAGTCCTGTGGTAAGTATACTTAGATTAAACCAAAGTAGTGTGGGGGAAACACTTTCCTCCTCTTTATATAAAGACCAGGGTAGAATTATTGATACAAGTTACGGATTAGTGGTGAACATGGTAAACAGAACTTGTTCTCTTCATAGAGAAAATGAAAATATTTGTTCAGCACTGAATACCTGTGTACTGTATGCAGTTCAGCTCTCCAAAAAAAATTAGAGTAGTTTTGAGGTTGTCAAATATATTGGCAACAACTTCAAATTCAGTATCTCAGTCCATGGATGCTGCTATATGATACAGTGAACACTTTAATGCTACATTTAAGATCTGATTGAGGCCATGCATTGACCTGTATTCCAGGACTGGAAGCAGTTTCTTTTGAGTTCTACTTGAGGGTGAGATAGATCAACCTATAATGCTGATACTTATACAACTATTACAGTGATTGAATTACTGTATATTTCATGGATAGCAGTGAACAGAATGCTTCAAGTTAGGACACAACTTCATTTCTATGTGGAGTTCTTAATTTTTTTAGTATTTGGTGTCAATGGTGGAACAAGCATACCTCGTATTAAATTATTTCCAGCATTTGAAGAGAGAGCAAATCAACAGGAGAATATTTAATGTTGTCAGTAATAAGTAAAGGTTGGTTTGTAGTAGACCTTTCCTAAAAAGTGGCAAAAATCTACCCCAATTGCAAACTTCATATAGAAACTTTATAATGGTTAATATATAAAAATTATATGATTTATATGGTAATTTTATAATAACTGTTCATGTCTAAATACGCCGCAAATATGCGTAGCCATGTAACACGTTGGCAGCGTCAGCTGATTCAAAATACCTACTGGTCTTCAGAGACTTTCTTACACTGTAGGATAATATTTGTGAAAAAGTCTAAAATTGCAGTAGTGTAATTTGAAATCTTAGAGACATCTGGGAAAGTTGTTTCAAATGGAGTAAGACAACTGGAAGAAAAACTGGTAATATGGATACTCTGAATCACCTGCTGGAATAGCCTGTTTGTTTGGGGGTTTTTTAACTGAAGATATAGAAGGAGTTTACATCCTTGAATTAGGCATGTAAACTTGCCAGCTAAGGTTAAATGGCAGAATATAAAAGTCCAAAGCAACTGCAGTATCTAGTGACATTGACAAACATAAGGAAAAGTTACGTTGAGAAATTTTGTGAGATGAAGTAGTGCTTGGAAAGTGAATGAATACCTGGAAAAATGGAAATGCTGTGGGAGCTAGCTATGATTATAAAAGAAGATGGAAACATTTTTGAGTTATAGGGAAAGTAAGGAGGAGTAGAATGTATCAAAAACTATTAAAAAAATCACATTGAAATATCATGCGAATTTGTATGACAATGAGTATTTCTAGAAGTTCTAGAGAAATGGAGAGGTTTGAGGGTACTTTGTCAGTTTAAACATTAATTATAAGCTGGGTTGGTTGGTTTTTTGGGTGAGTTCAAAGGGAGGAAGGAGTGGCAGGGTGGCAATTTGGATTGAATTGGTCAGTCTTGCCTGTGTTTGAATAGGAACACCCATTGCTTCACCTAAGCATCATTTCTAGAAAAGAGGATGTCAAACAGTTTTTGTAGGAGTGATAAAGAGCAGCAACAGCTGTCTTTGTGATTTTTTAACCTCTTTTTTTTTTTTAAGGTTTTGCAGAGGATCTCTACTTGCTTATTGTGTGTAATACAATTTTTCATAATCTGATGTTTTAATGTTTTATTAAACTCCTCAGCTGATACATTTTTGAGGGTTTTGATTGTGTGATGCTAACAATAACCAGAAAAATGTGTTGTCAAGAGCTTTTTGTTAAAATGGCCTGAATATAGTAATAACAAATTATTTGGTATAAGGGACCTACATTTAGATATAGTCAATTTATGCCTAAAATAAGATGAAAACTTGGTTTCTCTATAATACCAGCTGTTCATTTTTTGCCAAGAACATGCAGGTTTATATGTCAATTCTTTCTTCCAAGTCAGGCTGACAATGTATAATCTTGTTATGAATAGTTTGAAAGAGTGGAATATGACTATATCATGTTACTGAAGCAAAACTACTCAGTATTAATTTAAATGTGGGGAAACCATACCATTCATCCCAATATTACATTCTAGTTTTTTTCTTTCAGAATTGTTTAAATGTAGGTAACTGTACATATAGCTACACTTACATGATACGATGTAAGGAGAATTAGTTCTTTGATTCTTCTGAAGAAGAATGGGTTATACAAAACCATTAAGAACAACTAGAGGAGTTTGTCTCCAGATCATTATTGTGAATTCAACTTGATTTAGGACTGAGAAATGTTACAATTTGATGGCTGATTTTTGACACAGTCACAAAATTGAGAACAGGGAAGGGGGTTGAGTGCATTGTAAGCAGAAGAAAAAGAACATTGAGATATAGGTAACAGTTTAAAAAGAAAGAGATGTCATTGATTTTGAGTCTAGCAAGCAAAGTAGCTAGCTGTGTCATTGTTTTGAAAGCTTTTCAAACTAAAGGGAAGGTTTTTCCTGATTGTATATATAGATTGGATAGAAATGTAATGGAGTAATACCTCAAAGTAAGTTAACTGTGGTTGCATGTGAATAAAAGTAAGCTTAATAACACTTTTATAAAATATAAAATGTATCTTAGTTCCTCTGGAACTCTTCTGCGCAGTAGTTACAAATGTAAGAATTTTGATCTTTAATTCTCAGTTTCAGTAAAGTGCTAGCTTATTATTGGAAAATATTTTGCATTTGCCATCTTGTATTATCAAAGGAAAAAAGAATCCCCAAAGTATTTAAGTATTATATGCTTTTAGAAGGTAAGCTATTCTAATTATCATTAAAGGCTTGTTTTATAAGGTGGGAAAAAAATCCAAGACACTGCACACCATACTTAGTCAACCTTTTAAATCAGAAAGAAGTTTGTGTCATGATAAGCAACGGCAATGAAGTGAAGTCTGATCTTCCACTGATTTATTTTTATCCTTTAGAAGGGCTCTACATAACAGAAATGAAGCACTGTGACTTAATGTTCAGAAATATGTAATGAGTTCATTCTTCAGAAGTGTTTAAGACTGAGTCTTTAGGGATTGCTGCACTCAAACTCAAATTTCTCTTGAGATTCAAAACCCACGGTGAATAACATATACACACAGAATAATAATCTTCAGTTCTTACATTATACTTTTATGGATAAAAACACTACTTCTCAAAAACTATCTAAATATTTTGTTCTCATGTAGAAGACGCTATGGCATAAAGTATTTCTAGAAGGCATAAAAATTATATTCATACTTCTATTAAAAAAAAAAGGTTATCTTTTTGGTTCCCCAGCTGTGACTAAGCATGGAAAACTGGAGTGGACAGGAAGCTGTTTTTGAAAGGGTGGGAGGAACAGATGTTATGAAAGAGCAATAATAAAGTTTATAATGAAATATCCCTTCAGATGTATGGGGTTCTTGTTCCTCATTTAGGATTTTATAGAGCTTTTTTTTTTAAAAAAAGTCTGTTTAGATGTTTTATTTCACAGAAGTCTATACAGACAGTGGAGAGAAAGGTGTCCATGTCTCCTGCCTTGTACTTCTTGCTAACTTTCTTCTAGATCTATTGCAGAAATTCAGTTCCTTTCTACATCTTCACTACTACCTTGCTTTCAGAGTTCCTAATTTCATAAAAGTAATTTGTCAGATGCATTGCTGAAGCCGTTTCTCATCTAGAGTCTGTCATGCTTTGCAGCTCAATAAATCATAGGTAATTAAATATTCTCATTTAGTGGCTACAAGAATTCACACTGATTATGTAATTAGATGTAATGACACAAACCATTGTGCAAAAATGGCCAATAATCTAAGGATGAGGAAAAAACCCACAACAATTTACAAGATAATATATAGGCATAAGGCTGTGGGATGAATGGTCCCTGATTGCTCTATTTTGCATTTTCTTGGCATTGTGTACTTCAGTTTGAACACCTAACGTTCATGTAAGATGTCCTAGAAATATTCAGAAAGGCATAGATGATCTTGAGAAAGATATGTAAGGTTGTCCCAGTGATATTTCCCATTTAGGAAGAACTGCAGGAAAAATTACTCTTGTGGTTCCTAATTGCAAGTATGAATCTTGAGCATGTAAGAGATTTGTAAATTCACTCTTCCTCAAATTGCAGGTGAAATGACCACACTTGACCTCTTGCAAAGAACTATAGAAAATCGCAGCGCCCCTGTATTGTTAACTTCTTCCATATATTCTTGCAGGTAATTGTTACAGTGTTGGCTTCAATAACAGCTTCTTCTTTAACCTTTGGTCTATAAATTAGGTCTTTTACAACTGAGTGTAAGTGAGGGATGATGATCTGTGATGTGCTGTCTCATTTGCTAATACAAAGTTTAACTTAAAAATTTACAAAATGTAAGCCTTCTCTATAGTCAATAAGCATTATTCATAACTTATTCTATAAACTGTATTTACCAAAGGATTAGGACATTTGCTGAGTCCTTTCTTTGATAATTTTGCATTGAAGTTGTAAAGCTTTCCAATGTGTGTTGTATGGATCATGTCTGTCACTTTCAGTGAAGTCTGTCTTGCATAAAAGATTTTGTGTGTGATGATATTTTACAGAATTTTTTTAAATTATCAAATGCTTGAAAGATAGCTAATAGATGATGATGCTGTAGTTGGAAGAAAAACTGTAGAAGATATGTTTTTTTTCTTTTCACTTTGCTCAAGAAGGAGAGCCTTTTATTGTTGCTAACAGTAATGTATAGAAGAATGGATCTTTAAATTCTGTGCATCTCTATCTGACACCCATCCTTTATCACACTCTTTAATGACAATAAGTCATGAATTATTTACTATATAGTGCCACCTAATGTTTTCCTGTTTTATGTACTTTCACTGTGAATTTGTTCCCAATTCAGTTCTTGCACTGCTCTGGCTTTTGGATGAAGCCTAGAAAATAAATCTTGCAGGTGTTTTTATACTAGAAGGTCATAGGTTTTGCTGACAATTACTCCTGTATGACAAGATGCAGTAATTTGTTTTTCTTAAATCTCTACCATAGATTATACCCAGAGTTAACTTCACTCAGTTTCACAGTTTAAAATAAATGGTAGCCTTCAGCATTCAGATTAGCTGAATAACAAGATTTCAAGATTCCAGAGCTCCTTCAGGAGCTTCAACTTCACAAGCTCTATCTTATGCTGATCTTCTGCTTTTCAGGATCAGTGTTCTCCAGGGCACCTGCCATAGTGTCCCTTTATTTTAAGTATGTCCCTACTATCATGACAGAAATGTTGGAGAGGAGACTCAAAGACTGTGCTAGTAGCAAGATCTCTAAGGCACTCAGTTCATCCTCTTTTGAGTAGCTTTGAAGATGTTTGAAACACACTGTTCTTAAACGTGAGCTCATTGTATCAAGGAACCTCATCCCTATAAAAGATGAGTTTATTTTGTATGTCATTAGGAAATTCCAATTAATTTGGAATTATTAACTTTTTTGTTAGCGAAGTAATGATGAGGTCAAGAATATGAGCAGAATTTTTTAAAAGGTGAAATGTGTCATCAAATCATAGGAGGAGTGTAAGAAGGGCTGTTGGACATGAGGTGTAGATTTATTCTCCAATTCAGGTGGTACTTCTTAGCAGAAATTACTAAGGTTGAGAAGAATTTACTGGTGAGAGTACTGCTCTGTATTTTCCCTGTTCTTATGCTCTTTTTCTGTTCATTGTCATCTGGATATTAACACAAACACAGGACAGTAGGTTAGATGGACTTTCCCTCTAATACATTATGGGTAGAATTATAGAATCATTTAGACCCTTAAGATCATCAGGTCCAACTGTAAACCCAAAACCCAACACTGCCAAGTCCACCACTAAGCTATGTCCCTAAGTGCCACATCTACATGTCTTTTAAATACCTCCAGGGATGGTGACTCAACCAGTTCCCTGGGCAGCCTGTTCCCGTGCTTGACAACCCTTTTAATGAAGAAATTTTTCCTAACATCCAAACTAAACCTCCCCTGGCACAACTTGACGCTATAAGGGAATAAGTTAGTACTTGCTGCTTGTGACTGTAGTACTGTCATAATGGCCATAGAAAATCACTCTGATATCCAAAATAATCAAGTTCTGCAAAAGACTCTCCATAAATGTTAACAACCTGGTAATTACAATTTTAAGCAAATAAATACAAGTTTCCCCCCTCACATGTATTGTTGAGTAATGTGGGTCAGAGCTTTTAGATATACCATAGCAAATCTGTACCACATTTTTAGGAACTTGCCTTTAATACTCTATTGTTGCTAGTGTCTTTCACAGTTTCACACTGGAGAGTAAGAGAAGAGTGAATTTAGGACGCTCATGGCTAAATGTAGCTATTCTGAGTTTGATTCAGGCCTGGTATGCTTTAAAAAAAAAAAATTAAAAGATAGCATTTGCATTTGAAAATTTAGAGAAGAAATTCACTGCATCTTTATTTTATAGTTGCTGCTAATTGGTAGAAATGTTAGTCAAAGACTATACACTCAGGGCCCAAAATAATTCTGGATCAAAATCAGCTATGTTGAGGTATATATCAGATGAAGACTCACATTTCTAGATAACTCCTTATGAGGAGTAAAAACAATATTCCAGTTCTGCTTAATTTTTATAAAATGTCATACCTTTACTATGATTAAGTGAAGGAAATATAGGTCTGTGGTTCTTCTGTTTTGACTTCTTATGGAACTCATCTTACATGTGAAAGAAAAAATGTTAAAGAGGATTTGAATGGGAAGAAAATATATTCAGGTACTCTTAGACTTATTCGTGCCTTCTGATCCAAATTTGCATTATTCTTAAATTATTAAAGCACTGTTCCAAGTATGCTTTTATATTGCAAACTCAAAAAAAACCCTTCCTGACTTATCTATCTACCTATCTGAAGAATCTACTAGTTAATAAAATCTTTTCCATACAAGTGCGTGCCAATGTATTATTTCTATGTTAATACAACTGTAGTTCTATGAAAATTAATACAGAAAAAAATTAGGCTTAATAATTCCAAGGTTATGACTTTGGTAACTGACAGTGGTTCTAATAGTACGTGGATGATCCATACTTGCCATGTGGGGATGTATATTTTTGGTTCATTGGATAATGAGGAAATAGACCTTGTATGTTCAGTTGTTAGGATTTACAAAACTTTATGCTAAATAGTAAGTTTGCTTGCATCCTTACCTCTGTAGTGAAAATACAACTCCCTACCGTAACAGGGATTTAACAGGATGACTGTAACAAACTAACGAACTTTCCTACTTAGAAGCAAAAGAGCTACATCATTATTCATGTTGTGATCCACTAAACTCACTAGATTTCTGCGGAGAATATTTACCTGGCAGGTTGTTTTCCCATCCTACTTTTGTGCATTTTATTATTTTAGGGACCCGAACAAACCCTTTGTGGTACTGTAAATAATTGTGGCCGAAATCTTGATGGCTGACCTTGAGCTAGTGGCCAGCTCAGTTTTTATGTTACACAGGTAAAGGGAAAGTATTATTTTGGAAAAAAAATAAGTGGAATGTAGAGAACTGGCCTCTTAAAATTAATAGACTAAGTCCAGTAGTATGGGTGGCTAAGTTTAATACCATAAAATAGTATTATTTTTGCAAAGAGAGATAGTACTGAATTTTGTGATTATGACAGGAGAAATCAATGGATTTTGTGACATAATAATAAACACTTTTTTTATGGTAATCATGAAAGAATCCAAGACAAAAATATCTGTGCCATTTTGAGGTAAAACTCATAGACAGTATGAAAAAAAAAATATTTTGAACTCTCCTAGTTAGCAGCAATGGTATTTGAAAATGTTCCAAAGCTATATTATAAATGAAAACTTACTAAAGAGCCAAACTTTTCCTTGATAAAATGTTTTCAAAAATGTAATAAGATGCATCCGTCTTATTCAGACATGAAATTCTTTTCTAGTTCTTGGCAACAAGATAAGTTACTCTTCCCCTGCAATGGTCTAAATAAAGGAGTTGACAAATAGCAAAAACAATTAGCACAGATACCTAATTGTCCATTTGGATTAATTTCTCAGTAGCTCAATTTGTATGCTGCTGGTTTCAATAGCAACAAATAGTAAGTGTGGTTTTATGGAGAAGTAGATAGTGAACACAGTTGAAAACAAACAGCAGGATAAAAAAGACATTGAAGAGATAACTAATTGTTTGAAAAAAATCACATTAGACAGAATGCTTGGAAACAAAGAGGTGATGTACTAAACTCAGGTCTCAGTTTTCTTTTAACATTTTTCAGCAATTTTAAGGTTATATCATTTCCATATATAGAATTATGTTAAATTTGGAACTTAGATTGTTGCTTGCAAGGCTATAAATAGGTATTCATAACTTAGAATATTTTTTATTGTGCTAAAATTGTGTTTTTACACTCTTAAAACCTGCGGAGAACTAGCTTCAGAATTAGCTACAAAAGACATAGAGAAAGAAGACTGTTGAGGACACCTGAATATCAGCATAATGAGAAAAGTGAATTGTAGTATCTTCATTTTAAGGATTAGTGTAGAGCGGATGTCAGTACATTAACATGATAAGGTTCAGTGTGGTCATGTGTGCAGATTTTAATTATAACTTGTTTTACAGTAATTATATAATGGAAGTCTAGTCTAAATTAAAAAAATTACTCATTCCATTACTGTGCATAGTCGCCTTGATAGAAAAGTTATGGTACAACTTTGCTTTTCTTTTGTCTGAGGACATAGACTAAAATGCTATTTTTGTCAAAAATGCCATTCTTTCTGTAGAAAAATTTCCTATCAGTTCAGACAAAGATGTCAATATACAGTGGTTTTTGCATGTGGCCTCTGTAATTCAGCCACTTTCTTGCAGCCTGATATTCTCTCATCATGAGGATGGCAGTTCTTTAAAGTATAAACTGTTTTTCTGTTGGGGGTGTGGGAGAGAAGAGAGAGAGCACAAAGCAGTCCTGGCTGAGAATCCAAAGCTTGAAGAAGGATGAAAACAGTATCTGATGGCAGTCTTATAAGAGGTCATAACAGGAGAAGAGGGAATACAGTTAAATAACTTTTCTAGAACTGCTATGATTTTCTTGGCATTTATTTCTAAAATTGTCTGGTTTGTTTTACTGTAACCCTTGTAAATGATAAAATGGACAATACATCAATATGTTACACCTTTAGTCCCATGCCCTGTTTTATCTGCAGTGAGGCTTGGAGAGTACCAATGATAATAAGGTGCCCATTAAAAACCATGTTTGAAACATTGCTTTTGCTCTTAATAACTTTAACATTTTCTTCTTTCCTCTCCATGGTAGGATTCAAAGCTCTGTTTGCTTTGTAAGTATTTCAGTATAGCAAACTTGAACGTCTCCAGAGTAGCCTCAGACAGTGAGAGGACACATTTTGATGCTCGGAGTGTCAGGCACTGGAAAAAAAAGCAGCACTGATGATAATGTTGAAACTGTGGACCTTTCTTCTGGGTTATACCAAATTGAACGTAACATCAAAACATTCAGTCTTAGTTGTTAAAACAGTTACATAGTTAGATTTCTAGCTTAAAAAATTTTATGTAGGGAGAAAATAAATATACCTTTAGAGCCAAATTTTCATGTATAATATTTCAGGATTCAAGTTGTAACAATAATAGATCTGAAATGTATGCATTAGCTGTGATATCTACATGTCCAGATGCATGCAAAAAAACACATACAAGCTGACTTTTATCTTTTTCTTAAACTCGGTTGAGAAACAACTCACATGGAGTAACAATGGCAGATTTAATATTTAGGAAAAAAGCAATTCCAATTTAGTCTATAGTGGTGCTTTAGGAGAAGCTCCTGTTATTAACCATGTCAGTCTGATTGCTTTTCTGACTGCAGTTTTCAATTAGGCATAATGTGTTCTATTCATGTGTGAAAGTAGAGGATTTTTTTGTTAGCAAATCATGAATTTGAGTAAGCACTTAAAAGAAAACAGTGTATTGTAGCTGTATTCAAGTTATTTTCTAGATTGAAATAAATGTAGCTACCTTGATTAAAGGTACACTTCCTGAAATGCCATCTATCACAAAAAGGTTTAGAGTTCTGTTTTTGTTAGATAGTTTGAAAGTGGTCATATGATAACAAGCCAGTAAAAATCTAAGTGACTTTGCTTATACTAGTCAGTAAAGAACTTGTACATTTTATACAGAAGAAACTGTCTAAACACATTGAATCTTATTTTGCAGAAGGATGTTTTCCTACTTTTGAATGTTTTGCTTTGTTTGATGAGTTATAAAATAAAAATTCATTCTAGTATTAAAAAGTTAAGTTACTTTGTATCTGTGATAGTATCTGTATCATAGTATCTGTCCCTTTCCCATACATGTCCTGTGCTTTGATAGACAGAAAGATTGTAGTGTGGAGAGGTAAGGGCAGAACTTCTGTTTGGAATCCCCAGGTGTGCATATGCATCTGTATAGAGGGACAACTGCATACGTATTCTAAGTGTGGGTTTAATGAACGTAGAAGGAAAGTCGTAAGCACTGTCACCTCCAAACTGTAGTGGCTTTGGGATGATGTTTGTTGGTGGGTTGTTTTTGTTTGGTGGGGTTTTTTGTGTGTGTGTGGGTTTTTTGGTTGGTTTGGTTTGGTTGGTTTGTGGGTTTTGTTTTTTTTTTAAAGCTTCCTGAATCAGCTTTAACCAGTAGTATTCATTATGGACCAAATTTCTCATGCAAGGCTTACTGTAGTGGCTAGTGGATTGCAGGTATTCTGGCTGGAATTTGGGAGCAAAGACCCAAATCATCATAGGAGAAAAGACCTAAGGAACCAACCTTACAAACAAAAGTAATATCTTCTCATTTTACAATCACTTAACTATTAAAAATTAAACTTAATTAAAAAAGTGAGTGCAAAAGCCAAAGATAATCCTTAGTTTATTTGAAAGGTGTACTCTCCAACTTCTTCACAGGGCTGAACATTTTGGCTGGATTATTTTTGCAGTATTGTTGCTTTAAAAATTACTTTTTTTGTTTAAGCAGCACTTCTCCCTGGCAAGCTAGTCACTGTGATCGGTACCAGTTGAGAGATAGCCCTTTTGCTTTCTTCCCTAAAGTGCCAAGCTGTCCAAGCCCTGTTTAAATTTCCAGTATAAATTGTAACCAGTAAGCTGTGAATACTCCCACATAAGTTCTTATACCTGAGAACTGAAATGATTGTCCAGTAATGCACTGCGGCTGAATGAGAAGTAGTAGAATTCTTCAGAATAAGAGTGGAAGCCTGGGAGGAGAAAAAAATTTGCACGTAATTGGTAAGAAAGCCTTTGGAAAATAATGTTAAACCACCCTACCCAGCAGAAAAGCACTTAAAATTCCGTAATACGGGATCTTACCTTTTTTATAATTTTTTTTTATACTGTATCTTCTATTTCCTTCCTATGAAGAAGTATTTCACGGACAGGTAGATGCACACTGCCTGTCTCTCCAAAGATCACGATATTCTGCTCAAACCCCCTTCACAACCTGCAGTGGCCTATTGTTCTTTTTATGGCTTCCTGTCCCTGGGAGAAGTAGGTTAGAGACAATCACAGAGGGATGTTCCGCCAAAGTGGTAACATTGATTTAGATTATTGCAATTTATTGCTTTTAAGAGTATAGTTCTGGTTTTTATGCACCATACTAGATCAGAAATAACTAGTGGCAGAAGCTGTAAATTTTCCTCTGATTGTAGTGCACAAGAGCTATTCCTCTTCAGTTTTTGTAGAGAAATCCTGTGACCTTCCAGGTGGGCTTTGCTACAACAGTAGGTAAAATTTCAAATGGCCCATTACACAGGGCAGAATCTCTATTGTCTTTATAGTAGTCCAGTTCAGATGAAATATGCTAGTTAAACGGAAGGAAGAACAAATAGATAAGACTGGACACCATTTACAAAAAATCATAATATCTGGAGATGGGACTTTCAGTTCAACAAAAACCCATCCATTTAATTACTGGCTGGTAGTTAACTAAATGTTCCTTTTTACTAAACACCTTTCCTTTTCTGCCTCTGCTTTTGGAACTTTTTGCATCATGACATGTAACTCAAGTTAGTATTACTGGCAGACTTCAGCTTTGTTCCTTTTTGGTGGTTTGGATTCATGCTTCTTGCTCTCGCTTACATTTCCTGGTCTATATAGCCTTACGTCATACTCCTAACCTTTGTCAGCGATGAGTGACCTTGCAGTTATATTTTGACATGAACTGCACTCATCCCATTACCTTGGAGTGTCAGTTAATACCTTCTTTTCTGGTCCGATATCTAGTTATTAGTTTCTGGGACAGGGAACAACAGATACAGAACCTATTTTAGTGCTCCTGTCTGCTAAAGGCTGATAGAGTAACTAAAGCCCTCCTGGCAGGGACCATGTGCAAAGCAGCTGATGTTAATTTGCCTTGAGCTTTCAACATTGCTCCAGCTCTTATTGACTATACCTGGTTTTGACAGCATTTTCACACATTAGTCTTCTTTAGACAGGCTGTAGTTCTGCATTAGGACACTACCATTAATTTTTTTCTTAGTGGCTCCTCAGCATCTCCAAACCCTTCTTCTACCAACCTAGAAATTTAATCATCATATCTTGGGTTTCAGGCAACTCAATGCAATTTCTGGCTTGCCCTCCCAACTTGCATTTGGTCTTTAATCTGTCCTTACTTATACCCGACTTTTTAATATACAAACCCTGCATTTTTATACTGTGAACATTAATAATTTTTAACTCAAGTACCTCAAACATAACCTGTGCATGTTGGAAGATTGCTGTTTTTCCCTTTATAGTTAGAAACTTGGAAGGGACGGAAGATTAGAGCTGTCCTCTATTGAAAGAAACACATCAGAGGTGTGGAATGCTCCTACAGATGAACTCTGGAACAGCTTAGGTTTTAGATAAAATTTATTCCAAAACCTCTTACAGTTTGAGTAACTTTTTGTGCTAAAGCTTCTGTCTTTAATACTTGTGGCACCAATTTGCGGAACACATACCACATTAAAAAAAGGCTAGATCAATATTTTATTTTATGAAGGATAGCCATCTGTTGTGGTATATTATGTATTCAGAATTTGTTTTGTCTGAGAGAGAGGTACGCCTATCATGATGCTTTGGTTGCTGTAGCAGAAATTAGAGAATTCATTTCTGATTTTAGCCTTTCTGTTACTTTCAATGGATGACAACCATTCTTAAAAAGATACTTTTTAAATTTTGTTTAGGTTTTGTTTCTGAAGAACAGTAATCCTTATGCCTTACTGCCAATGTGCTGATGGCCAAAGCACTTATTTTCACGACCAAAAATACTAGTAATTACACACTCTTTTAATGGATGGTTGCTGCTGTTGACCTAAAAATTTGAAACAGCCTGTCAGTCTTTCTTGAAAGTCGAGAACTTTTTGTTATTGGACAATGGGTTTAAAAAGTAAACAAAACAAATGATCTAGCCAGTTTTAAGTAGGAGACCAGTTCAAAATTACCTGAATGTGTTGCGTATTATTAACATGGTGCTGGCAGCAATAATTTTCACTGTATAAGTATTCCTTTTTTGGATAATAAATGTCACAGAAAATGTTGTTTGCTCATATCTATATGAGCTTGTTGCAATCCTAAATCATATTCTCCAGAAGTAGGCATCACTGAGTTATTTCAGCATTGCCCTGAAAGTCATATGTATGAACTTGGAGTCAGAAGATTTGAGCAGTGATGACAAATAAATAAATCCACATCTTATTTTTTTCCAACATATGTTTGGTTACAAACTAATTCTGAAAGATAAAAGCAGTACAGTAACAGACTGCAGAGATTTATCTTCCTCGACTACCTCATTACAGTTCTGTTTGGCTGACTTGAAAATATTAATTAGCTAACGCTAAATATAAGGCCAGGAAATCTAAAAAACAAAAAGTTGTTTTTAAAAAATATTTTAAAAATACTGTGGTCATTTTGTGTCCATTTTTCCTGAACTGATGTACTCAGAAATTAAAACTGAATCTTCTCAATATATAAGTAAAAAATGGAACCTGTTTCATGAATGAATTTAAGAAATGTTGTCATGCTTCAGTGGATAGAATAGTTAAAGATAGGGTTTTTACATTTGTCAATAGGAATTATAACAATATGTTGTACATTTTCTATTTGTTTACAAGTAGAATCTATTTTCAGGATTTTGCATTTCGTCTAAAAATAAGTTGTCATGATTATCAAACTGCACCTGCTTTATCATGCATGGGAATTGGAATCCAGATAGTTCATTATTTTTTGACAAGATTTTCTTTGAAAATCTTCTTTCTTGAAGCTCTGTGATAGCCTCTTTCTCCACAGAAAGCATGCTAAATATTATTCTGTGGGATTTATGTAAATAACAGAAAATGTTGTTGAGGCACCTGAAATCATAATTTCATTCAGTGGTTAATAAATAAACTAATAAACTAATTGTCTTTTGGGTTTATAGAGCTCTGTGTACATTTGGCAGAACAAATTATCTTTTAGGAAGAATTTAGTCAACTTACTAAAGGATTTAGATGTTTTAAAAGAAAGCACACCACTGAGGAGAGGGTGTCTAAAATTTTGAAAAAAGTCTAAGTTCTAAAATCTGCACCTTGTCTGTGAAATGCACATTTCATTCCCTGCTCAACTCTGGGCAAAAAGGTCTTTTTTTTTTTTTTTTTTTTTTTTTTTTTGGAACCTTAATATTGGAAACAAAAGTGATTGTTTGGAACAATTGTGCAAATTCTATAATTAATTATTTTAGACGATTGTAAGTGAACTAAATGTAAAATTGCTGTGATTTTATAACTTCTAAATGTGTTCTTCAGACAAATATTTTACCTGTATAGTCCCTATCTAATATTCCCACAGTGGGATCATGTATTAGAATTCAGATAGCTTATTATATCATTATACACATAAGTAGTTATCATGCGTGACTTTTTTTTTCCTGCTTTGCAACCACTGAAATACCAATGCAGAGGAAGTATTTTCTAGCCAGCACCTCATGGGACTTCGGATATTATTTAATACTTTCTTGAATAAACAGATACTTTATACTATATATATTTTTCACATGATACTGTATGAACTTCAAGAGAATTTTCAGCTTCAGAATCTAAAATGGTAGTTCCCAAACTTTACTGGGTTTGACTAGAAGTTGTTTCAGGTTTGCAACTACAAGTTTAGGCCGTTTATTTTTCTGTAAAGTTCTATATTCCCCTTCTCTTTCCAACTTCTTTCCCCTTTTCCCTGCACCCCTGAGCCCAGGGTTTTTGAACTGAGATTTGAGTGGTAGAGGTACAGTTTTGCATTTAAAAATATCAGATCCTATTTGCTAGAACTTGGAAAGCTTAATTAAAATTTGAAATGGAAAAACTCCTGAAAATAATTGTGATTACATAAAATAACCAAACTTTGGTGTTTTGGTAATTGTACTGTTAATCTGAAGCTTATATTTGTGAGTGAATATTCATGGTTTTGCATATATTCAAAATGTTAACTGTATGAAAATGAAAGATGGGTTGATATCGAATTAGTAATATAGGAGAAAGAGGTTTTAGAGAGATGTCAAGCTGAGTATTAAGAAAAATTAAATGTTATGATTAAATGTGACATTTGAATATACTTAGATGAAGGCATCATTAAGGCAGTCAAATAACCTTAATTCTGGGTTTTTTTAGTACTATTCACTAGCACCATGATTGCTGTTGTGGTATTTCAGTATTTCTGCAGATTAGATTAAAATGATTTAAAAAAAAGTCTTTCTTTCCTTTTCTACTTCTTACCTATTTGGGCAGATATTTCCTGTAAGATATTGTATTACTTTTCTATATCTACTGTAGAGAAGCTTTTGAGGCTCACAGCCTTGTTTTGCTCAGACTAGCTCCTGTTGTTTCTAAGGGTTTAGAAAAAGAATTATATCCCAGGGCTACAGTATGCTTTGTAAAAAACATATTTTTTTCATTAATGAAGTTCTCCATAATAGATAATTTATTTTAAGTTATAACTGTCTCTCATGAATACATATTTTAGGAGCATCATTCCTTAAAGCATTATTGAAGGACACATTTTGTTGTATAAACAGTTTGTATTCTAATGCAGGTTATGGTTATTAGTTTATAGAAATAGTTTATAGAAACTAGTTTAGAATTAACATCAACAAAAAAAAAGTCTAAAAACCTTTAAAAACTCTATAGTGACTTTCCAGAAAATATAAGTATCTTGGTTAATCTAAAAGTTTTAACAAGAAGTTCAGTTAGAAAGTAAAGTCATGTTTTAAAGACATCAGCATTTAAATCAAATGTTTAAATGTTTAATTGGGACCCTTCTACATTATTCCTCAAACAATTTAATTTGCAAGAAAGCAATATTGGAAATTGTAAAGGAGACAGACTACTGCTTGCAGGATTGTAGATTGCCTGAAGTTTTCATCTATGCGATTTCGAAGCATTTGATCCGAGTCCTTACATATTTTTGAATAAAGCATGTGCCAATTCTTAATTAGTATTGCTTCAAACTGTGAAGAAGATTTAAAAGCAGTAGGATAACATTATTCAGCAATTGTAAGAAAATGAGAAGCAGTATTAATGTACATTCTGCCCACTGTCTGCATCTTAATTATTTTGAGGTTCTCACGATAAAAACAGGTCCTAGGTAGTAGACAATCAGTGCTAAAACTTAAGCAAAGTAGCTGTTACTGAAGGGTCCTGTTATGTATTTTGCTAGATAAATGGTATTAGTGAAATAAAACAGTATAATAGAACCTTTGTAACCACCCTGATAAAATAATATAATTAAGGATTTCAGAGTTAGGAAATATGAGAAATAAGACTAACTGTATAACCTTATATCACATCTCATCTGCTTGTATTTATGTATAATCTGTAATTCTGTATGTGTATAGTGTTTCCATGGAAACTTTTTCATTCATTTTATAGGATGGACAAAGTTCAAAGACTAACTGCTAATACTTTTTTTTCCTTTTCTTTACTCTGTGCATGACCCCATTCCTCATTCATTAGTAAGTATTAAGTTATGCTCTAAAGGCAGAATTCTTATCTGCCCTACCTTTTTTCTATAAGAATTATCTTTGTGGTACCCAAAAGTTTCACAATCCTTAATTTATTTTTATAGTATCATGGAAGATGATATCCCCATTTTCATCCTTACTTTCATAGTAAGTGATAAAGTATGCATGGTGGGATTTCCAGTCTGAAGTATCCACTAACGTTAAATATTCCATCTGGAACAGTGAATACTTACAAACGGGTATCAGTATGTAAGCTCAGTATGTTCAAGCACAGCTCCTTTGGCTTCAGCTGCAGATAGAAGCTCTGAGCATTTCTGCATGTTAGATCCCATAGTCTAATTCAAATCTCCCTTGTTTCGTTTGTGGAAAGATACCAGTGTTAGTGTCTGACATCTCAAATTTTTTACTTGTAGATTCATTAAGGTACTTTGGTCTGTTTCTTCTGCTGCATTGCAGAAGTAAAAGAAAGTATAGTAACAGAAATTCAATACTTGCTGCAGTACAGAAACTGTTTTAAACTGCTTGTGTGGTAACTAAGGTAACCAGTTATTCCAAGAAATTGAATTTATATTTATCAGTTTTCAGTATGTGGTTTTATGTGTTTATATTTTTAATGGATTTTTTCAAATTAACATCTAAAAGTAGGCTAATAAATAGACTTGAGCTTTTACTTGATGTACGTCACGTGACATACTATCAGTCATAGATGAGTCCTTTGACTTGAAAGAAATTAACCCGGCACAGGAAAAGAAACAGTCACTGAACTACTTAATACTCCTTGATCTTTGTTTTGAAGTTTTGCTTTGATGTATATTCAGGCCTGTGAGAAATGTTGCCAGCTTATGTTTGTACTAGCTTTTCCAGTAATTTGCATCCCAAATTGAATCATAGACTTATTGAAAGTGGGAAGGAGGTCTTCTTGTCCAATCTCTTGCTCATAGCAGGTCCATTTCGATCAGACTCTGCAGGTCTTGCCCCATCAAGTTTCACATATTTCTAAGAATTGAAATTCTGCAATCTTCCAGTATTTGACTGCTCTCATGATATATTTTTTTTTTCCGTTATACATAATCAGAATTTCCTGTGTTACATTTTATGTCTGTAGTCCTTTGACTTAGCTCTGTGAACCTCTGAGGAGAGTCTCGCTGTGTCTTCTCTACCTCTTCCCATTAAAGAGGGAAGTAAGGTCTTTCCCAGTCTTCTGTTCTTAAGGGTGGGGAAAAAAGTTCTCATTCTTTTCTCAACCATCATGCACTCTGGGCACCTAACCCTACTGTACTTGCCCTATATCAATTTTTTCCTTGTGCTGGGGAGCCCAATGCTGCACCCAGTACTCAAGGTGTGGTCTCACAAGTGCTGAACAGAGGGGAATAATCACATCCTTCCATCTCCTGGCTGCAGTCTTGCTACTACAGTCCGTTGTGTGGCTGAATATCTTTGCCACGAGGGTGCACTGCTAATTCAACTTGTTATCCACCAAGATCTATTTTTGGGCCTGCTAGTGCAGGAAAGAGGTTCTGACACGCTGAAGAAGCTATT
The DNA here is from genome assembly GCF_028858705.1 of Grus americana. Lineage (NCBI taxonomy): Eukaryota > Metazoa > Chordata > Aves > Gruiformes > Gruidae > Grus > Grus americana. Next base: position 31,902,771 of record NC_072855.1, on the reverse strand, counting down.
GAAGGCTACCAAGATGGTTAGGGGTAGGAGTGCATGCTGAAAGAAGGTCAAGGGGTCAGGATTTTCTTCAGCTTGAAGAAAGGAAGGCTGGGCATCTAGTTGCTGTCTTTCCATTTAAAGGCATTTAGAGAGAAGACACAGCCACACTTTCCTTAAAGATACACAATGAAAGGGCGAGTGGAAACAGTCACCAACTGTAACAGGGAAAACCTTAATTGGACATAAGGAGAAGATTCTTCACCATGAGAGTGTTAGTGATTGGAACAAGCTAGCTGGAGACTGACAGGACTGGGCCAGACATACCTCTGAGGAGCCTGGTCCAAGGCGGAAGGTAATCTTGCTTTAAGAAGCCTTGGACTAGATGACTTCCAAGAGTCCCTACCAACTTCAATATATCTATGATTCTTCATTAGGACATTTTTCAGGCTACAGTTCCCCCAGCTGTGATAGCTCATTATCTTTACAATGTCTATCTCTTCTCCTTCAGTGTACCTCTGGTGGAGAAGTCTATGAAAATTAGCAGACATACCTTTTTATATGATGAAAAATATTGCTGTCCTTTCATGCACAACAGCAAGGTACTGTAGGCTTTTTTTAACTGCTTCGTTGTGCTTTTTATTAGCTGTTCTTTTTTTCTTTCTGTCAAACATGATGCACTTAGGTATAATTATTTGGTCATAGGAAAGGTCACTGGAAAGGTGAGAGTAGTACAGTTCATTGCTAAATCCATAGACCAGCATAGTTCAACTTCTGATTTAAGTTGGATTGCTGGAATAGTGGTCTGGCAAACTCAGACATTTTTGTGTGTGTGTGTTTTGAGAGACTACTACTAGTAGAATACTAGTAGTAGAATACTACTACTAGCTTGAGAGTGACTGCTTTAGGAATATTATAACTTTTGGGTAAGGTAGGAGAATCTTATGACAGGGAACAGCATCATAAGAAAATAAAATACATGAATAAAGTATGCCCAATAGTAGTATGCAGCTGAAAGGATAGGTAGTAATTATAATTAAGAGCATCTGATTTTTAGGAAGTTTGCTTTAACAGATTGTACATCCTCTGTATTATCTCTAAAATAAAAGCTGAAATGCATACATTCACCATTTTCACATTAAGGTAATTACATACTTAGCATTGTATTTAATGTTCAAACAAATAAGTTTGTGGGTTGTATGTATGGTATTTAGAGTTGCTATTTGAGGATGTAGTTACTTGTGCACACTAAATGCTTGGTTTGCCATTAAAATCAGTCAATTCTTTGACTTATCTGATTTGGACTTGGGATAGCTGTGCTGTTAAGAAACTTTCTTTCTCACACATACTCATGGGATTTCTCATGCTTCCCTCCATGCTATGGTTCCCTCACCACCACCATATTTATTCTTTATTTTCAACAATGTATTGGTTTTATTTTTTGTAGCATGCTTTTGAAACTATTTCAGTAGTTTATTATTTATACATGAGATGCAATGAGAATCTTGTCCACAAAGTCTGTGCAAGGGTTTATCTGCTACAAGTGGTTTGGACATTGTATGAAGCAGCTGAAATATTACAAGATTTTTACTGTTTACTGCCTGATTATTTTTTTTATGAGAGATTAATGACTAGATATCAAAATCCTACAGACCTTGTTGGAGAACAATATGGATTTAGAAAAGTTGGAAGATAAGCAATAAGTCTTTATTTTCTTTCACAATTGTAGGTAGAAATTGTAAGTTAATGATTTTCAGTGTATGGACAGTATTTCTACTTAATTGTTATTTATGTATTTTTTAGGGTGTATAATAAATCAAGAACTTGATGCATTTGGATGTCAAACACAAGTAATAAACTAAATAGTAATATAATAGTCTAAATATAAGTTTGTACCACTCTGACATGGTCTAATTTGTATCAGGTCTCTAAATACCTGTCTAGTTTGTGGACTTGTAGATTAAAAAAAACAACAAAAAAAGTTATTTCCTGAGCAATAATGGTCTAATTTATTCAGAATTCTGTTTTGTTGTGAAACTTGTGCTTTCATTTACTAAGGTAACACCCTTCACAAATTCATCACTGATTCCTGATATTTATTCCTTCTCTTGTGTAAAGAACTGTTTTGGTTTTGTTAATGTTATTTTTACTCCTTTTTAGAATTTATGCTTAAGTAAGTTGGTTTTGTCACAGTATTTTCTGCCTGGTTTTGAAATTCATAATGCATTTCCGTTGCTTTCCTACTATTCTTTTTTTCCACAATGTTAATTCTTTTTTTATTCTACTATTCTATTTCTCCACATCTTACAGTGCTTTGGTCTGACTTCTTGATGTTTTGTTTATATGATTGCAGCCTTATTTGTTATATATTTATTATATTTCATGGTTTGTAACTGCTCAGCATTGTGTTCACTGTCCATCTTCCAGTCTGTAGAAGGTGGAGATTTGTGGGATTTTTTAGTTGGGTTGTCTTGTGTGGATTTTTTTTTCCTGTGATCTTTAGTTTGATTAGAACTTCAGATCCAGCCTCTGAGGGAGAAACTATACATTATATTGATTAATCATGAAAGTGTTGCTTGCTTACAGCTTTTATGGTCTCTTTTGGTGTGTGTGTTTGTCCATGTGTACAAGAAAGCTGCAGTTAGAATATTCTTTTTTTTATCTAGGTGTATGGCTTCCCATTAGTAAGAGTCAGAATAAAAAAAGAATAAAATAGACATTCTAATTTTTCTACAGTTATAATACTGCTCATGGATATCTTTTTCTTATTCCAAAGCTATAAATTAGGTTTAATTTTACACTAATCTTTACAGAAATTTGAAAATATAGATATTTAATAATTCACAGTTACATAGAATTGCTACAGTTTATACTATTGAAGAAATTTTGCTTCTCATTCATGAGACACATCTTCTAAACTCTCAAATGTGGAACTAATGAAAAATGCTACATTAAAGTAAAGGAATGAAATAAGGAGTCATGCTTGAATTGGAAGTTTCTTGTGACAGTCTAAATACCTGAGAAGTTTTACCTAAAAAGTGAAGATAATTTACTGTAATCTCAAAAAGAAAAAAGTGCAATTTAAATGCAAAACATACAGGGGAAAACCCCACAGTGTTTAGCAATATTACTGAGAGAAGGCAATACTGCTTTCTATTGAATCAGAGTGACAATGCCAAATATTAATGTAGGTAGTTTTCTATGAAAAAAATGTAAGTTATTTGAAGCTAAGTTCACTTTTCTTGTAGAATCAGTATTAGCTGAGAAATAACTGGGCTAAAAAAGACGGCTGAATTGTTGAAATCTTGAGAAAATATGTGGAATGTATATATGTGGAATACATGTATTAGTATCTATATAGCATATAAAATACATACAGGTAACAGTACAATATACGCAATCATTGCCTAGAAATTGTTGAAATTGTTAAAATTATAGGCAATTTTTTTCCTTTATGACAGAATATAAAGTCTAGATGTCTGAATACCGTAACAGAGCTGCTGTTAGCTTAACACAAACCCTGTGACCTATTCTTCTAAGGGAAGCCCTGTATGTAAGTCTACAGTTGCTTCTACAGTATTTTCTACTAGTGTTTTGAATAGTGAGAAAAACAGTCCTACTCCTATGTATTTTCTCTATGTTTTACCTTATCAAGAAATAGTTATCTTTGCAGTTAAGAGCTGAATGATGTTTCTGTCCATATCTTTCGCTGTAGCTTGAGACATTTTAAACCTGTATTATTTTTCTGTAAACTCATCATGAAAAGACAGAGTTTTGGTCACAGAAATAACACTGTGTTTTACTTATCAAATGAGAAGAGTTAAAGCAGGAACAAACTGTAAACTAGAAAACCATTTCAAATTGGATAGTAGAAAAGTCCAAAATACAGTATAGAGAATCAAAACTGAAGGAGGTTTGGGATGATATTCCTAACTGGACTTCAGCTTAAATATTGTGTTTGTCTGGAATAAGGTTATTGAACAGAATTTATAGGAGCTTTGAGCAACTAATATTTATAATTATGAAAGGGATTAGATCAGCACTTTCCTAAGTCCTTTTTTTTTTTTTTTTAAAATGTATGGAGTATCAGCGAAACTTGTAGATATCTTTCTTTCAGTTTTTTTGCTGCATATCAGGTGAATCCTAACAGTTTATCTTCTGAAATTTTACTTACAACTCCTACTCTGTAATGAACACACACCCCTATTAGATGCATTTCTGTTACTCTTGATTTTAAAGCCTTTTAAATCCATGTCTAGGTATTAGCAATCTTTTAACAAAACACCTTGAGGAAAAATATGTTAACGTATTTAACATTTTCTTTTGTATGTTAACAGACAAAAAACAAGATAGCACTTTCCTATTTTATAAAATTGAACTGATTTTTACAAGCATTCGCAATATCAATTATGCCAATGAGACAAATGTTTGGGGCAATTGGTAAGTGAAGTGTTTCAGAAGTGGAGATGTTTCCTGAAGGATGCTATTATTTGCTTCTTTTTGTGGAAGACAAAAATTTTCAAAGAATGTTAAATTAATACTCTCTGTCCTTTTTAACATAGGATTTTTCTCTCTTAAAGTAATAAGACGAGACAGGTTGACAATTAATATATTTCAAAGGAATTTTAGATAAATAAGTAAAATCAAGACTAAATCATTTAAATAAAAGACTGAATCAGAAAGACACTTGCAAGGGTGTGTCTCTACACACACACACACGTATATACAAAACTGAAAATTATAAAAGAATTAATGAACTGAATGCAGCATGAGGATTAGGAGCGTTACTGTCTCACAAATTAGTTCCCACATCACTATTTAGGAAGGTTCAGGGGAAATGATTTATTTGGACCACGATAGTAGCAAAACACTGGGGTCAGAGGATCTCTAAGCCACTGAGTATTATGCAGTTGCTGCTCTGCACTTCACACAGTGGTCATGCCTTATATCTGACTTTGATTGTTTCAGTTTGCCTTTAAAATTCCTCTTAATTGACTGATATTTTTCATGTCTGTGTCCAAATTAAATAGCAAATGGAAGTAAGAGTGTCTACTAAAAAGCAGATGAAATGTAAAGGGTAGTAGATGTTATGTACATAAAGAAGACATCTGTAATGTTGATGGGTAGAATTTATTTAGTTAACCTTAAATGTCTAAAATGCAGACATGTAGAATTGAGCTAGTGAGCTCCAGACTCACTTGAATTCAGTAAAGGAAAACAGGAAATTCTGGAATCATAGAATCTTAGAATTGTTTAAGTTTGAAAAGACCCTTAAGATCACCAAGTCCAACTGTAAACCTAACACTGCCAAGTCCACCACTAAATCACATCTACATGGTTCATCTGAACTGTTTCATGTAACTACTATAGATGAGATGAAATCTACATCCTTTTCGATAACTTTCTTTCACTTACTATAAGGTTAGCTTAGAGTAGTTCAGATGTACAAGTTCATATTATAGGTTGAGTTTCATCAGACTAAATTTAAAGATATCTCTCACTACAAGGAAAATGACTTCAAGCAGTAATAACAGAAGTTAAAACTTCATGGTGAAAATGTCATTATAAACAAAAACATTGGTTCAACAAGGTTGGTTCCTCTTATCATGTGAATGACAGCTGAAAGGTAGCCAGCTTAAGGTGGATAAAACTTAGGTCAAAAACAATTAACAGTTCAGAGGGCTGGAGCACCTCTCCCATAAAGAAAGGCTGAGTTGGAGTTGTCCAGCCTGGAGAAGAGAAGGCTCGAGGGAGACCTTATTGCAGCTTTTCAATAGTAAAGGGGACTGATAAGAAAGACAGAGAGAGACTTTTTACCAGACCCTATAGTGACAGGAAAAGAGGTAATTATTTTGAACTAAAAGAGAGTAGATTTGGATTGGACATAAGGAAGAAATTTTTACAATAAGGGTGGTAAGGCACTGGAACAGGTTACCCGGAGAGGTTGTGGAGGCCCCATCCCTAGAAGTGTTGAAGGTCAGGTTTGATGGGTTTTTGAGCAACCTGATCTAGTGAAAGGTGTTCCAACCTATGGCAGGGGGAGTTGGACTAGGTGATCTTTAAAGGTCCCTTCCAACCCAAACCATTCTGTGATTCTATGTTGCGCTTTGTAGTGTTTTTTCTATTGGAGGCACCTGTTAATGCCTAAGGGTTTCTTACTTGGATTGAAAGCTGGAATCCCTCTTTTTGGCACAGGAAAGAATTCATCAGTTCAGTGTTACTCCAGGCAGAAGAGAATCTTAAGATCAGAGTTTATCTGCTATCAGCAGAGAGATTGAAGTATAATTCTTACAAATCATCACGTACCGGATTATTTTTAATTATAACCAGGTGAACAAAATGGAAACCATTTTAAAGGATGTGGACAGGCTCTGTCAGTTTTATATAATACAAATATGTAATTTTTTTCTTCTTGTACTTGACATCTTAAGTTTATTATTGAAATAGTAGCCAGTCATTGACATATATCAGTGAGAAGACAGTATTAGTTTGCTGTTGCTGCTCTTGGTTTTTTTTTTGTTTTGTTTTTTTGGGTTTTTTTTGTTTAAAAAAGTGGATTGAGAAGGGAGACAGAGGTTCTGTTTTCTACTTAGACTGGAATTTTTTTCCTCCTTTAGGATTGAAAAAGTTACCCATATCAGTCATAAAAGACCTCCCAAGCAATAACAGAATGAAGAAAGATTAAGCACAACCTTGACTTCATTGCTCAACACTTCATCTTTCTGCTTAGTAAAACATGAACTGAATAGAAGAGCTAAGATCCCGCAGTAATTTAGAAGTAGAGCATTGGTTGAATTCTTTGCCAAATATGCCAAACCTTTAGCTTTTATATAATTCCTTGTGATTGATATTAGATCCTTTTGTGCGTTATCTGCCAGTTGGAATGAAGTCTGGCATCCAAAAAGTGGCAGTTTTGACATTAATACAGCTTCAGAGAAATTAGATTTTCTGTAAAGCTTTAGCAGCACTGAAGATAAATACAAAGGGTAATAAGCAGTGTAATGATATTTGAATCTGAAGCTTCATCCTATCCAGTATCCCGGAAGGCTAATGTAATTTCACAGGAAAAGGTACTAAGATGTATCACTTATCTTTCTCTTCCATGCCTATGCTATCAACTCAGATGTAATACGTTAACATTTGAATGAAAAAAAAATTCGTCAATCAAGAAAGAGGCATACATTTGATGGCAGAAAGAAGGGAAGGGGACATGCAAGCATTCTGATGCAGAGTTTCGTTATGAATTTTGACACGTATTTAATGTATTAAAATCTCTGCTTTGAACTATAAATAAAAAGCACATATTCTGTCACCGATGCTATCATAATGATTTTGATAGCCTTTTATTTATGCAGTACTAATATGAAGACTACTCTGTAAAGTAATTGTGGAATTCCGAGTTAATCAAGGTATTTCAATACAAAATGTAAAAGGAAAAAAGCCTCAATGGTTTTAAAAGCTGTGAATAGATTACAACACAGGTATGAATTAATTGAAATGTAAATTTTTGCTGTGACAGAAATGAGTTCAAAGTAGCATCAGTCCTCATTTTCTTTATTCTACCAACTATACTGGCTATATTTAGGTTTTAAAGGAAATCTGTAGAGATTCTAACTGGCTAAAATATCATTAACAAAAATTTCCTCATTATTTTATATTTTCAGGTAACATGCAGTTGGAACAGGAATTAATACATTTCAGGGCCAAAAAAAATTTAATACCCCATCTAGGCAGTCTTACGTAACTGAAAGTCTAATATCAATATGCAGAAATGCCTATTTTATCAACCACATCTCTGATCCAGAATCTGTTTCTGTGGTTTCACAGTTACTGTTATTTATATTCAGTGTTTATTTCCCTCTCTAGTCACTTTATGATTTTTATTTTTTTTACCCCAAGTGGCCAAGAAAAGCAAAATCCTTATGTTCTGACCCTAATAGTAGAAATCAGAACAGCATAATCTGATTAATTTTTTTTCTTGAGTGTTTATAGATTCCTGTTTCAAATTGTGTTCTGGATTGTTTGAACTTTTAGTCTTCCAGTGAGCACTGGGTAAATGAAACCCAGAAAGTGCTACTTGTTTTGAGATTGCAAAAATCATAAAAACCTTAGGGTTTCTTTGGCATAAATTCTACCTTAAATCCATAATTTCATGTAAGCTTTTAGAAACATGTAAATTCCAGGAAAATATTAGCTTGAATTTGGGCTGTTCAAGTTCTGCCTACCTGTATCCTAAATCTTATTTTCTCTATAGAACTAATTTTGAGAAAGCACTGAGAATCTGTAGCTGCTCAGTGCTCATTAGAAATATTCAGTATCTCAGAGTTATTTGCTTCTGATCTAATGATAATACACTGATAAAAGAAGTTTTTAAAACAGTGAAATAAATTTATAAAGTATCATCACTCATAAGAAAGTAACTGAATGAATTCAATTCTGCTTGTTAGGTAGATCTTTAGTTCCATTTTAATGTGGAGCTAGGGAAAAAAAAAAGAAGATAAACCAGTTTGATTTACAAAGTTGAAAGGAAATTAAGTCTTTTAAGTAATAAATTTGTTTTTATATAATGAAAGTATGAGCATTCATATCATGCTTTGATAACAGCCACTTTGATGGCCTCTCTGCATTCCAGTTATTTTTATGCTGGTGAAATGGGAGTTCTGCCATAAGTATTTTTCTTTCATTTATGGAATTATGAATACTGAACCCTAATTTAGCTGTGAGAATTTTTCTGTCATTATTATTATTAATTACTTGAAGACTCTTTGGAAGCTGAAGAAAGACCAAAGAGGTCTATGTCAGTATTTAGAGTAAGCAAGCATTTAATTAAGCTTAGTTGCTTTGATGTATGTAAAATACAGTCACTGCTTATTGACTGTGACATTTTAAGTCAGATTGTATTTTCAGAATAAGAAATATTCAGAATATTTCAGAATAAGATCTATGAATTGGATAAGAGATCAATGAGAAACTGCAATGATTTCTGTTGGTTTTGGGTTAGGCTATCAATGTATCTACTCCAGTTGCATTTCTGAGTAGCTGAAAGCTGTATCTGGACCTGCATCTACATACACTTTGTGTAACCAGAAACCTTTAACTTAGGAATTTTCCAGTTACAATGATTAATGAATTGCAAAAATATCTTCGGGGGAAAGATGTCCCACATTTTTGGACAGAAAGTTAGACAAGACATATATTAAGCTTAAAGCACCACCTGTCTTGAGAGGCAAAACTGTTAGTTTGCAAGTGCTATTTTATATGTCTAAGACCCTTGAACTCATTATCAAGTAACTAACCGTAACAGAGTGAGTATTTTAATTGATTTTTGAAATTATATTTTAAGTAACATTACAATGAATTTTGTACATGGAAATCTGTGAAACTTGGACTTTTTGAAGCCATAACTGATTCTTATTTCTCATAATTATAGTAGTGTTTTTCATCAGTCCATGAAAATGGACTTCATAATTTTCTTTGATTCATTTTCATACAGGTACTATCCTATAAATAATAGAAAATATATAGCGAAAATAATCCTCAACAGAATTACTTTTAAGTAACAGAAGTTAATGAGATTAACTGCACTACCTTAAGAAATATTCTCTGCTCTGAATTCATTGATGTCTTTCACAGACCCTAGTGTTAAGAAAATGAATTTTAGAAATGCTACAGGTTAGTTTATTTAATAGAACATAGTGTCGAACCTGAGAGAATAATTTTTGCCTTAGATATGCTTCTTAAATACCAACTAGTCAGTTCTATCTTAAATATTTTGGAAAGCAAAGCATTCTGTCTGGTATGGAAACTATTTTAAGTGTTTAGTTCATGAATGGTAGATTTTTAACTTATCTAATGTATGAAAATATAGCTTTCACTTCAAATTCATATCCCAATAATAAATGTATTTGCAAATTAATCCCAATTTGGAAATAAAGATACTCATTACACAAGCCATATACTAGGTTTATTGTTTGCTCCTAGCAATTATTTTTCCAATTCAGTATTCTTGGAAGTATTTAACCATTTGTTTCCTAACACAGGAGAGCGGTTTTGTACTATTTATTAGATGGATTATACCTTTAGTTTGGTAAGCACGGACTATTTAAGAATGCAGAAGAAATAAGATGTAACACTGTGTTTGTTGATGTCATTATCCAAAGAACTGTTGTGCAAGACTCTCCTACCTATTTTTTGTGGGTGCACTACAAAGATAAACTATTTTTATCTATTGATGACTGAGTTAAAAGAGGTATTTCAGCATACCGTATACGTTATTGAAGGCTGGCCATGTAAATTGACTTTAATCAATATCATAATTCAGACAAAGACACAATCATCATAATTGTCATGTAAACAATAATAATAATCTAGAGAATAGTTCTTTTACTGGATTGTTTACTATAAAATTATAATGTGAGATGGACGATTTGCTTTTTTTTTCACTGGACAGTAATGGTTTTCATTGGGCAGGGATTATGTCCAAGCGCTGTTTTTTAACTGTGTGTTCTGTGAAGTTAGATTTTGCAATTGTTCATTTTAGCTACATGGAACATTTTAAAGGGTGTGGGTTTGTTAATAGTAGTGTAACTTATTGATAGCTAGGAATCCTTGATTATCATTGTACAGAGGCTTTGTTTGTGTGTTTCCATGTTGGTGTTTTGAAAATAAAAAAGGTGCTGTGACTCTCCTTAGATTTGAGAACCAGAAACCAAAATAGTCTTCCTGCCGTTCAGTTAAACTGTTTCCTTGGCTACAACATAAACCACAGCTCTCAAGCAAGACCTTCTGCATGAACTGTCATAATACAGAGAGGGGCTTGTGCGTTCTTTCTTGATTCATTGTAGTTGAAACCAAACATGCAACTGTAAAATTAATGAAATTATTTCATTCTTAGAACTACAATGCTTAGGAATTATCATGTTTCCTTTAACTACCAGCATTAATGTCACATCTCTGCATATGAAAGCAATGACTTAATGCTGCTGCTTTGAAATTTTTGCTTTTGGGACTGTGAAACCCTTAGAGCTTTCTACAGACTGTTAAACTATAGTGTTTCTCTGAAGATGCTTTGCATCGTTTCATGGAATATAAAATGTGTATCTAGTACATGTTCTCTAGAGTAGTTACCTCTCTGTTTTGGCATAGGATACTGTTTTCTGTCACTGATGAATGACAGTTTATGTAGGATCTCCTTTTTATAGTAGCTGTAAAATATAATGCCTGTCTTTAAATTTATATAGGCAGAAAATTTCAGGGAAAAGAAGAGTGAATGTCAGGTCATGTAACAAAGAAATGATTGCAAAATATGCAGATTTTTTCTTTCTGTTAATTCTTTTTTGCTAAACAATGTATGCTAGCAAGTACTTTAAGGATAAATCTGTTTCATTATACTGGATCTCTTTCCTTCTGAGAGACACTTAGAAGCTATATGAATTAGGTGACCTATTGGTAATTGACTTGCAGATAATCAGTACACCTTGGTTGTACACACAGTTACTTGCATTCTGATTTTTGTTGTGTGTGTGGTCTAAGGACCATTGTGGAATTAGGGGCTATCAGATTGTTTAAGATATCAGCTGAAGTTTTGGTAATCTCTGAACATAAAGTACGGGTGACCAGATTACTGGGCTTTGCATGCCATGGTTCTTTTTTCTCATTTTGCTCAAGGTGTGTATTTGTTCCTCCTCTTCCAGAATTACTTTCACAGGCAAACTTAAAAGTTTCTCCAATTATTTTGAAAGGTTTGTATTACAATTTGTAAATCTAATTTTGTGATTAAATCATTGAGGAACCAAAATGTAGACTTCAGTTGAAGAATCTTAAGTGCATCTGGGAGTTTGAAGGTACTGTTTAATTCTCCTTTTTCATTGTATGCTTTTCTCATGTTTTTGGTTTGCCTACAATATTTATATCAAAATCATGATTAATCTTGGGATTAAACCTTTTTTAGTATTGACTGGTATCCTGGAGAGGATCAATAATTACACATTAGATTTTGTATACTCTTTAACAACGCTGCATACAAAAGACCTGTGGGGATTTTGAATGAGCTATCACTTAATAGGCAGATGGAACCATTGAGAAAGAATGTAAAACAATTTAAGCGAAAAAAACCCAATAACCAAACCTTCTAATGTTCCTGAATCCTTTGCACTTATTTTGAAGTCTTCATTTTTTTCTTAATACATTTCTTGATCTTTTTTTCTTCCTCCTACTACCTTTTTTAATCATGTGCTAACTGCTGAGCAAATTCTGAAATAATCTTTGTAAATACAAGCGAGACTCTGAGCAGAAGACATTAATGATTCTACAGGGAATCTACACAGATGTGCTGCAGACATTATTTTCATAATGTATCAAAAAAAACCCCAAAAAACAAACAGAATAAAATTTCTTGGATCTATTCACTTGTAACCCCTCTTCTCTAACTTACATCTTTCCTAGCCTTGAAGCTACAGAAAGATAGTCCTCCTTCATTAACATTATAGTCCCTCTTAATCTTTTTAACCCGAGTCTGTCCAGGCTCTTCCTCTAGTCAGTGAAGAATAGATCCTTCACAGTGTTCAAGGTAAACATCTATTCTGAATCACCTAGTATTTGTGATCCATGAAGGGACCCACCCACTGGATGCGAAACACTGATTGAGGTAAGCAGCCACTGTGCCTCACTGCAACAGAATCTTCTTCAACTTTTCATAGTATATTTTACACCTGAAAACATGCTGGGGTATTTCTGGCAAATTAAAATGATGTTTTAGAGCTAAGAAGTATATGTAAGGAATACAATGGGGTGGATAAAATGTATTGGCAACATCTGACTGTGCATTAAATAATGAAGTGAAATTTCTGATGAGCAAAAGAGCTTTCAAAATATTTGGCATAGGTATGCTGATCCTCCTCAATGTGTTCAGTGGTCTGAAACCTTTTGTGACAAAGGTAGTTGAGAAGCTTGCCTGTTTGTAATATAACAAAGCAGTGACTCCTTGAATACATTTAAATAGCCTTTTCAGCGAGGGAGGCCTACTCATTTGGGAGAGACTGTGTAGATGAGAATGCTAGTAGGAAGACTGGTTTAGTAATGTTTAAAACAGTACCAGAAAGTCTTTCCAGGAGGGAAAAACATATGAACTCAGGCTTACTGTCATTTCCTAAGAGTTGACTGTGCTAATCATTCAATGGATATACTCAGCTGAGGTAATAACACACTTGGCCCTGAATAGCAGTAGTGATAATGAAGGGAGCATAAACAGTAAAGTGATATGATTCAGAGATAAGATGAGCAGTACCTACTCAGATAGGAAATATAACAGTGAAATCTGTCCAAAACTGAAATTTGTCTAAATTTTCTCTGGCTAAATCTGGGGGACTGAACAGTTAATAAGCCATCAATCATGCCATCTTTACGGACTGTTGGATTTACCTGGAAAGAGGTGAATTGCAGGAAGAGGCTACAGACTATCTGAGCAACACTTCTTGGGCTTCTGTTGTCTGGACGTCTTAGCAGGAGAAAGAATTGTGGATATGTGGTAAGGAATGAGAGTAAGACAAGAATGAACTATGAAATGCACAAAAGAAGAGGAAGAGAAAAAAAGGAGAAAGAATAAAGGGTAGACAATGATGAAAACTAAGAAGAAAGACCACGTAAATAAGATAACAAAATAGAAGGAATGAAGGAATTAAGAACTTCAGAATGAAAGAAAAGACTTCATGTGCTTATGTGCCTGTATCTTATTATTACTACAATAAATAGTAACTGCAGTCATAAAGAGGTTTGCTGTTTTCCTAGGAGCTCTAGAATCTTTTAAGAGTCAGTCTTGGCAGTTTGTTCTGTCTTTTGAGACAGAGATAGAATAAGGAGGTTTTATTTTAAACTTGACCTTCATTTTGTTGACTTACTCTTTTGTGGTTTTGGAGATGTTCACTTTGTCTAAAATGTTGGTTGTCTTCTGATTTTTTTTTTCTTAATGCAATCAAAGCTTTTAATTTATTTCCACATTTCTTTATATATAATGTTAGTGCTGAACCCCTTAGAAGTGTTACAAAAATTTCTATTGACTTAATTTTCCAGTCTCTGTAGGAGTCCAAGTTAATTCATACTTTCTTAAATCTATTTTTCTCTTTCCTTTTCTCCAATAATTAATATCACAGTCCTTTATTTTGTACTTTGTTCTGATTTTTTTTGTTACTCATGTTCAAATACTATATAAGAACAATGGAAGGTAAGAGGAAAAAAAAACATTGAACTTTCTTTTAGATCTTGATTTTAATTTGAGTGCTTGTATATAAAAGATGTTTTGAATGTATTCTGATACTGCAGTAAATAGGAATCACAGGCAATAGAATAATTTCTGCAATTGAACCCAGCACTCTTAGAGATTTCATTAGGTCTAATTATAACTAATTCCTTTAAATTCCCATGAAAATAACTTAATAGGCTGGAAACTATTCTATTGTACTTAGTTAATTACTTTTTAGTAAAAATGAGCAACCAGGGGCCTGCAAAAAAGAATAGCAAACGAATACATCAGTCATTGAGACTTTCTAAAATCATTAGTTTAAATCTTAGCATGACTCGCCCATTTGTGAATTAGTTCTTTTAGCATGTTTTGGAGCCATATCTATGCTATTTCCCCTCAGAAAGTGAGATAATACACCAGTCAAGGTGATCTGTGTTTAGCAAAGCCATACTGATGGTGTTCCTGGGAAGAGGTGGAATCAGATTCTGCAAAGTTTTATGTATTCTCATCTTAGCAAAGTCAGTGAAGCTGCTGAACTTGAAACCTGCCAAAGTTATCTTTACTATTGCTGCAACAGCCATGCCCATTGATATGACTTTTTTTGGGGAAAAAAAAAAAAAGTAAAACCTTTCTTTTTCAACAGCTTTGTTGTACTAGAGAAAGGTTAATAGGCCTATCCGTGCAACAGTTCCTTCATCATAGGGAGGAATTGTTTAATATTTGTGTAATGACACTCCTTGCCCACACCTCCCCCTCACCAAAAAAAAAAAAAAAAAAAGGAATTGTAGTGACTTCTTCATACAGTGAAAGATACCTTTCTGGAGAGTCTTAAATATATTAAATGGTCTTCCAGCCTTTCGATACTCTAAATAAGAGTTAGCTATTTGTATGTGGTCTTCACTTTTAACTATGTTGAAAAACATTGCATTTAATTTTTTTTTTTGCTTTCATTTGATTGAGGAAATGGCTAGAATGAATTGTTCTCCCTGATTCTAGATACTTGCCACATGAATCAATCTTGAGCCTAAGACAGAAAAGATTATTCACAAGATGCTATGCAGGCTTGGTCAGGAAAAATAGAAATAAGAGAACTGTAGTCCACTGCACATTTCTTTCTTGTACAGTCTCTTTTCAGAACAAAACTAGTAAAAATCTGTTCCAACTTTTAGATGTAGTGAGACTTTCTCAGCTGCACTTAGCCAAAAGCAAGGGTCTCAATCTACAAAGTACTAACTCTGTAAGTACCGTCTTGGTATTTCCTTTTTCCTTTTGTTCAGATGACCTGTGACTCTAATGACAAATATTTTTCATAAAGCCTCTGCACAGTATTCCTAAGAGCACACCTCTGTTTCTGCTTGCTTTTTATAAAAATGAGGGAAAAAACCCTTGAAAATGTCACCTAGACAGATGCAAATATGACGTAAGTTTTTTTTTAAAGAACCAGTAAAGAAAGAAAAAGTGCTGAAATTCCTCACACTTTACACTTAGGATGATGCTAAGTACATACAATGACATACAATGTTTGAACTGCTTTCAGGCTGAGAAAATTATATTATTTGAAGACAAGGAAAATTCAAACCGGCAAATTTGGAGTTAAACTACCTGATAATACAGCTAAACTTACAATACAGTTTCTTTTGAGCAAAGAGATCGAAAAGATGATGAGAACTAGGACTCTAATATATGCTGTGCATTCAAATTCAAGTCCTATTTTATTAAGTATAGTACAGTTGTGCAGATGAGAAAAGGAAGATGAAAATTGCTTCTAAATTACTACAGTCAGATTCTATTCAGTTCTGCCTGTCTCTGAATAGTCAATAATATTTTTCAGCTTATGAAATGGGAAACCGTGTTAGTTACTTTAGTTCACTTTACACTCCTTAAAAAGAAATATGGGAATTGCCCTATATCCAGACAGCAGTAGAACACCATGGCTTTTTTTAATGTCAAATTAAATGGTGGAGCGACCATCCCTGGAGGTGTTCAAAAATGTGTAGATGTGGCACTTTGGGACATGGTTTAGTAGACATGGTGGTGTTGGGTCGACGGTTGGACTTGATGATCTTAGAGCTCTTTTCCAACCTTAAGATTCTATGATTCTATGAAATGCTGTATCAGGGGCCAAGTACTTAAAAAGTGGCTGCAATATCTAGCAGTAGATTGTTCAGACAATTCTTTTATACTTTTTGCTTCATGACACTCAGAAATAAGAAAGTTAACAGTGAGATATCTAGTTTTGTAATCTTTCATTGCAGAAAAATGGAGGTTTCCTTTGCATGTTTGATAGTAGTGTGCCCTGAAGTAATTAAATAGAAAGTTAGAACTATACACTTGAGGGGTTTTTTGGTTTTGATAGTTTCCTCATCTGTTTTGATAATATGGAAGATTCCTTAATAAATGTTGAGTGATTACTTTTTGTCTTTTTATTTTCTTCAACATCACGTGTTGACATGCATTCATTTGTATAAATTAGTGAGGGTTTTGAGCTGTTAAAGGTGAGTTGCCACAAGGCCAAGATATGTTTTCTTTACAAATATGCTTTAAGCTTTTCAGGTCAAAGAGTGTGTTCTTCGATCTTGTTTTGACGATTACACTTCATAAGTAAAATGAGAAGTAGGTAGCATGCTTTTGGGATTTCTGCAATTCCCTTTCCTTCTCCACTTTATTCTGCTGATAGATGTGGATGATCTTGCTGCCTCTAAAGCTGTCAATTTTGTCTGTATGTGTGTATGTGTGTGTCATTTTTAGCTTCCTGAAGAGAAGTTAGGAATACCTTTTTCCAGGCCAGTTGTGGCCTGAACTCAGGGCTCTTTCCTGGAAGGTTTGGATCCTGCTTTGGTATAGGAAGGAATCATATACACATCTTTCTTGAGTGAATGTTTTAGCCATAGTTCTCCTAAAACAGAGGACTTGACCCTTGTTTTGTTTATTTACATCACAAGATAAGATTCTTAACTTCTGAAGAATGTTTTAAAAGCAAGGGCTCTTCCATCAGCCTAGCAAGGAACAATGTTGAAGAGGGTTGGGGGATCACAATATTTCCTACAAGTTACTTAGATTTCTTATCAGGAGCAAAATAGCTTTTTTTTTTTTTTTTTAATTTAAAAACCAAATAAGTAAAAGCATTTCAGTGTTGAGAATGTGCCCATAATACAAGTTTTTGGAAACCTAACAGCATGAGACATATCCATCCCACATGCTCTTTAAATGGTCCTATTATTTATTAAAGGCTTAATAAATAATACCTGATCCATTTTAAGAGGGTGGTCAAACACTGGAACAGGCTTCCTAGAGAGGTGGCCAAGGCCCCAAGGCTGTCAGTGTTTAAGAGGCATTTGGACAGTGCCTTAACAACATGCTTTACCTTTTGGTCAGCCCTGAAGTGGTCAGGCATTTGGACTAGATGATTGTTGTAGGTCCCTTCCAGCTGAAATAGTCTAGTCCTATTCATGCAGTACTTGAGGGATTCTCACTTTCAAAAGCAGATTAAAGTTAGATTTTACATCTAACTTTCTTTTCATTATTAACAATTTCCTTTTTCCACTTTTGTCCTCAAAAATCCACCACCAGATATATTCGTGAACCACTGTTGTACATGGTAGGAGTGTCAGGACTATAATTATTGAGTAGAACCACTGTTTTAGCCTTTCCTTTCTTTTTTGTTCATAAAAGGCTTTAAAGAGTCTTATGATCCTAGTGAAGTAATTTATCCTATGTGCTTTACTTCATATTCGGTCTGGTCATGATGCTTTTGATTCCATCCTTCGAAACTTCATTCTGATGCATTCTTATGGCATTATTCATTCCTAGTTGGTCTGTTTATTTTGAACAAAAGCACTAGGAAAGAACACCCTGCTCTGTAAAGTGTGATGCAAGCCATGAATTTATAGCAAGTGAAAAGAAAAAAACCAAACTAAAACAAAGCCCAAGCCTTTCATTTATCACGCATGATCTGGTAAGTGTGTCAAAGAAAAATGAGGAGGTTTTGTGTTCCTTTTCTTCAAACGGATGACTCAAGAAAATCCGGGGACTCAGTCTGTTTGGATGAGGTTTGTTTATGGGGTAGCACAAACACAATTTTGAAGGAAACTTTGTATCAATAGGTAATTATGAGAGGATAAATGTGTTTTGGCACTTAACAGGTTACTATCTTACAACGATAGGAGGGGAAAAAGGCACAGTTGCCGCGAGAAACATAGGTTACCTTCTCTTTTCTTCCAACTGCTTACTCTCAAGGGATACTAATGAGCCAGCAGTTGAGGTTTCCACCCCACTGCCCAGCTGCAGTTTTCTGGCAGCGCAGGTAGAAGTGCAGGGGCTTGTTTAACCCACATGCTTATTCATGAGGGCAAATTCTAGCAGTAGGATACGTGTATGGTGTAAGTATTGGGGAGGCAGGTCAGGTGATAATAATGCTTATTTTCTTTAGGGGAGTGTATACAACCAAAAATACCCTGTTTGTCACAAAATGAAGAGAATTGTCTTGTTACTTTGGTCTGTGTAAAGTGCCAGTCCCTCTGAGAGATGAAATAGGGACTTGTAATGCCAACTGTTCATATATAACCATTCGTAACATTTATCAGATATATCATAGTGGTTGTAAGAGACATTGGAAGACTTTATTTATAGGCCTTTGTTTTAGATCTTTTTGCTTATGCTTTGAAGAGACTGATATTTATCCCTGGAGCAGATTTCCTATGCCTGCAAAAGGAAAGCAGAATGTGCTAAGAAAGCTGTCAGCACTTCTGTCTTCATTGGGTTCCATGATAAACTATAATTTTTTTTAGTAATGAAAATATGGACTGTTAATATGCTTGGAAGTGAACTCTGAAGGTCAAATTTCATCCTCTATTCTGATGAGTTACAAATGCAGTGGAGGTGCTGGAGTGTTGCCTGCTTACATTAGAGATGAAGTTTGGCCCAGAACATGATGGAAGATAATTTTGAATATCATTTAACCCAGCTGGGACTCAGCCTTTTCTGATTAAAATATAAAAACATAGGTTTGCTTTTCACCAAAGCCTACTGCAATATATTTCACTCCAAGTCAGCTCAGAATGGCAAGTAAGAATGCCAAATAAAATAGCCACAAAATAACTGTAAAGATATATCTATAAAACTATTATATAAACCACATATATTTTCCCTAATACTAAGTTGAAAGCAAAGAAGCAACAGGTAAAACATAAACTGAGTAGGGATCCATAAAGAAAGTCAAAGAACAGTTAGTCTTGGTAGTATGTAATTCCACGTAGATAGACAAGAACTCACGCAGTTACAATTTGACAAATGGCCAGGAGACCAGAAAGACTAACACAAGACTATCATTGCTGCTGTTTCAGTCATGGGGGATCAAGCTCCAGATGTAAGATGATGTGAATCAGTTATTGAATGAGGTCAAAATGAATATGTTTCTAGCACTTTCCTTTTCCTGTTTGATGTTGTTTCTAATTTTTCCAGATTTACTTTTGTTACTTTAAACATGGTAAAGGAACTATTTCTTATTTACTATGACCTAAAATATTTAAAGGATATTACTTTATTCATGCACGTGTGCATTTCAGTATGCTCTCCTGTGTACATTTGGCCTCAGAAGACATTACTGTCTCATAGTGATTATTTTATGTGTCATTTGCATAGACATGTTTATAGTTCCTGTTTAATACACAGTACTGGGGAAAATACAGTGAACCAAAAGACTTTTTTTTAAATATCTAAACAGAAGTGAATTGGTCATTAAACCTTATACCTTTGTCCTTATAAAATGCCATATTAGAAGTTGATCTGTAAACCTCACTTTATTGGATACAGGTACTTGCTTCCTCATTTTAGATTACAAGTCTGGGTTATTCGAGAAGCTTGTCTCTAGTACTTAGCTTATGAGCACTGAATTTATGAGTAATTGGGGGTACGGAGAACGAAATGTCTTTAAATGCAAAAATTAGAAAAACATCCTGATTATCTTAATGAGTACAACCAAATAAAAGCAGTAGTGGGAAAAAAAAAATCACATTTTCAGAGGAGCACATTGGTAATATCACATGCAGTGCATTGCGCACTGCAAATGCAAAACAGACTTCTATTTGCATCCTTGTTATTTAAGCTGTGAATAATGTACATTTTCATTTCTTGGGTTGAGGGTAGTGATGTGCAGCTTGTTATCAAGCAGTATTCATTTTGCCTTAACTTGGTATTACCAGTCCCTTCAACCAGCTGATAATCTTTTTACTATTAATAAAGCGATTTTTTTGTGCATCTTTGAAGTTTGCTTTTTAATTATTTTCTAATTAAAATACCCATTTAAAAAGTTCATTAGATTTAGCAGAGACAGTTAGTAAAAGGTGTATGTTGTAGATTAAAAAATTGAGTCAGATGTGAGTAACGTTTAACCTGATCTTTTTTGGAAGTCACTAATCAAAAAGAAGGACTGTGAAGTGTGGCATAACTTCAATAATGAGAGCCCAAATACATATCAAACTTACAATGCAATCAGTGTTTTTCAGGCTTTCCTCTGAGATTGCTTCAGGAATAGGAAAACTTAATTAGCAGGCTATAGTCCTACAAAATTCCAGTGATAGACTGTCACTAGGGAATACAGGCTTATTTTTCATCAAAATGTATATAAACACATTTTCAGGTTGTTTGCGCCCCCTCCATTCCTCCTGTTGCAATTGAACTTACATCAGGACCTGGGATATCAGAAGAAAAAGAAATGGTTTTTGTGTGTGCTGCTGTCTTGTTGTTCCATGAATCATTAGAAAGACACGTGTCAAAATATACCCTTTACCTTTGAGAATACTGCAACCACATTACTGGTGAGATTAATCTTTTCCATATTAATTAAAGGTTGGTAGTTCCTAGTACATTTGACACAGAAAATCAATAAAAAGCAATATTGGATCTTTTCAGTACAGAATTGTTTTCTTTTTTTATTGTAGAGCCACCCTCCCTTCCTTGCTGTCTATCTCTATGTTGAGAAGCTCATCGGGGAGCATTCATTATTTGAGAACATAATGGAGTTGAGTGCCAGGTTTTACCAGATACTATTATAATCTTTCACATACTGATGAGCCTAATAAATAAGGCAGGAAAGAAGCTAAAATAAAATTCAAATTTCAATCTAGTTAATGTTGTTAAGATGTGCGAAATAGTTTTTGTTCAATAATGGGGAGTAAATAGAATACCTGTGTCCTAGTTGAGTATCTGCAGTAATCTAAGAATGGATATTGAAAACTCTTGAAACATAAAGGACTTGACTGTGACATGAGATCAAGTGACAATTAATCCTGCTTTTGCATGTGGGTGGAATCGTCAGTGTGGTTAGTGCTCTTTACTAGCACTAAAGAGAGTAAAATGAATCTTCATTTGTGACTTCAGTGATACCACAAAGAGGGCTTATCTCTGCAGAGGTGGCATATAAAATTCAGTAGATCTGATGTTTTATGAAGGCATCTTTTTCCCAACTGACACACTGGCAGATGGCATGAAACCTCTTTTATCTGAAAGCATTGGGGTTTTTATCTGGCATGACTATTAATGGATGTAGTAATACTTTCTATTGAATAAAAGGCACATTTCATTTAAATAGAATGTAAGTTGGAGGTCTTTTTCTGTGTAATGGTGATATACCACAAAAAATAGATACTGTTTTCTCTGCAGAATAACATGTCTTGAAGAATCGTAGCCCATCGCTGCCTGGAAAAAACAGAAATGAAAAACATGAATGAGAAGAAATTATTTTAAGATGTATATTTAGAGATGGAAGTAAGGAGAAAAGCTGACTGTACTACAGCGCACTGCTACAACGTGCGTGTTCATGCATAAAAAAACCAAACTTAGTTATGTTAGCCCAAAATATAAGCTTACCCAAGAAGCAGGACTAAAATAGTTGTGCAGTTTATTTTGATCTGAGCTGTTTGGTGGCACAGCGAGAATGCTAGCAGCTATTTTTATTTTTCTGTAGTCTAGTCCAGTCGCAATATGATGATGACAGACACATGCTATCTGAGATTACTACCTATTAACAGGATACAAATGAAGTGGATATCCATGACAGATTGTATTATCATTAATTTATCAAAAGACAGAATCTCTTCTGCTAGGATTTTGGATCTCTGTACTGGGGTTGGATTGAAGAAAAAGGAAACACATAAGTAATATAAGGGCCTTTTACATGCACTTCCCCCCACCCTCCTCCTTTCTTTCAAAAGGGTGTCTCAGTGCTTTATTGATCTGCCTTTACTTGCATTCTAGTGAAAATTTCTGTTGTGGTTGTTTAGTCACCTATGCGTTTGCTTTTCTTTCAGCCTGAAATTGTAAATTGCCAATAAAATTATTGTAAGTCAATTTTAAACAGGATTTATGCAGCAGTTGGTAGTTGGAGATGCCAAAGAAAATTGAGCTGTAATCTTAGAGGAGACAGTGGAACGTGAAGGGAATTATGTTTACATGGATCACAAGGGGAGAGTTGACTGTGGTTGTTGCAGCAGAGGTATAGTATGTCTACTTAGGACTGCTGAAGAGAGTGAGAGAATCAAGTACAAGGTACTTCCCTTGCCTCTAAATAAGCTAGAAAAACAAATACATTTTCATGATGTAGTACTACTATGAGTTACCTGCAGATTAGAATAGTTACCAGTAGACTGTGAAATACCATATTTTATGAAATGATAGCACAGAAGAGTTGTGAGCACAGTTCCTTGGAGGCAGACTACTTAAAGGAAATTTCGGCTGCACTGAAATGGAAATAGTGGCTCATTTGGGACTGATTTCTAGAAAACTAACGTCTTTAAAAGCGTTTATTACTGGTGATACTGTTGGAGGAATAGAAACTCAGGAAAAACTGAGTTAATTTCTATATAGACATTTTCTTTCTCAATCTCATATAGTTTCTGATCTCCTGTTATACAAGATTGTTTGTTTCATTGTTTCCAATAATTAATTTTCACTTTGTTTGCTCTGATTCTCTTCTGAATTTTCTTCTAACAATGTATTGTCCCCAACTGTCAAATATGAGAGATTTGCTGCATGGAATTTTAATCAAGCTCTTCAATGTCATGTTGTATTGTGGTTTAAATGTCTAGAGTCTCTGAATCAAAACTGTCAAAATTTTTCTTCTAACCTCCAGAAAAGCAAATTCTAATTTATTTTTGTACTTTATATTTGAATTTTTAAGTAAACAAAGTAAAGGCATTACTTTACGATAATATAACTGAGTTTTACAAGAAATATTCAGAGAACTTTCTACATTAAAATTTGCGCCAAGCTTTAGCCGGTCTTCCTTCAGAGAAAATCTACGATTGATTTGTCAGCTCTTGTGAAGATTAAGTTGGCTCATAAGTTGGAAAATTAAAGAAAGAAGGGAATGTAAAAGTGACCAGGAAGTTTACAAAGAGATTTCTTCCAGGAAAAGTGGAATACTCCTTAGGATCTCATATGCGTTTGTGTTCTATGTATCTATTTCTGCACACTTATGCTTGCAGTGTTGTCTTGAATTTGTGATCACTTGCAGATTCTCTTGTTTTGCTTCAGATTTTTCTCTGGTTGGAGGGAGTATTTTTCCATGACTAGACAATCCTATCTGAGTGCTCCTCTGATGAAATGTAAATTCTTAAACCCCTTTTGAAATATTAGCTTCGTCTTAGACCATAGGTTCTAGAGGGAAAGCAGAAAGATGTACTTGTTGGTACAGTTAATATAAGTTAGCATCATCCCTGCTAAATAATTTCAAGAGAAGGGAAATTAGAATAGTCAGATATGCTTCAGAAACAACACACAATTCAAAAATACTATTTTTAATTGATAACTTCTGATCCATTGACGGGTATAATGTGACTTGCGTGCAATACCTTTTCTTTCAGCTGTGTCCCAAGATTTATGGATGTCAAATCACTGTGATTTAATATGAATCTTATTTAAGGCATTGGAGGATTAGAATAAGAGGTAATGCGTAGATTGGACTAATCCAGGGCAATGTATAAACAAAATGCCACTCTGAAATTACAAGCACGATTTCAATGAAATACCACTCTAATACATGAAATTCAGAGCAGGAACATAAATGTACAGTAATTATCTTTGAGAGATGTGAATTTTCTTACTTTTTTGTTCTTCATTAGTAACATAGATTTTAGTAGGAAACTCATCATAGAAGACCGGGGAAAAACTATTGTAAATATAAATTAGGATGGCCATGAGATGTTAATAGCTAGTACTGAATCTAAGAAGATGTGGCTCAAATAATACATTTTATTTGCTTTTCCTGGGTTCATGCCACTGCTTTAGGTTGCTGGAAACTTGAAGTGATTTTATAAATACATTTATAAACTTAAAACAGCTTGCAGGTATCAGCCAACTTCAAATGTCAGTGCACATGGATAAAACATCCATCAGTTAGGAAGCAACCTATAATCATGTAGGACAAACTTCCTTTGGGATTGCTGTGGGCAGGATAAAGTAGATCTCTTCTGAATTGAAAACTATACCATTTACAATTACTTTTAAGTGACGTTATTGAAGTTCAAAGCTCACCACATTAACATTCTCTCTGCAGTTAAAGAATTCATTAAATATGGCTTATGAAACAGCATGTATCCTAAGGATCACTGCACTTTTGTACTTCCATGCTGAGCTCTAGAGTGGAGAGCTAAGTAATGTAAACATCAAGTTTAATCAAAGTTTCTTGGATTAGATTAAAACTGAAAAGACTATTTCCAAACAGGTATACCAAATGCTATTCATTGCATTATGGAAGGGCTAGGTTATATTTTGAGTTTGGGTCTAAACGTGCTCCAATCCAAACTCCCATCTGAATTCCCAGTCTCCTATCCAAACGTTTTGGTCACAAGTTCATGTTCACCTGTTCAGCAAGATGTTAATTTATGATCCTCAGGGATCATAACAACTAGTTCAGGAGTCTTAATGGTTTGTTTAAGGTAAAATAAGGGGATTATGTAGCAGATTAAAGGTTAAGTTCAAAATCCTTAAATTTCAAAGCTTCAAAAATGTTGGGCGTAAGTGTTGGGTTTTATTTAGCTTTGTGCGTTGCTAAATGTTTGGGAATAAATTATCTGATTTCTGATTTCTAAACAGCAGTAAAAAATAAAATATGCGATTTATCTTAGAAATGTGTTCTTTAAGCTCTTTATATGTAAATGTATTGGTTCATTATTTTACAGACAATAGCAGCTAGGAAAGGTGTACAAAACAAGATGATTTTATTTTATGAAACCTTTGAAAACTTTATGTTGAATTATTTTATAAACTTTCATAATGAGATAATAATAAAGATGGGATGCCCTTTTTTAATGATCATAGTTGTAACGTTCATAGAAAGAGCTTATTTTATATGTGAATGTGTATATTCCAAATAACTAATAATTAAGAAAGATGGGTGTAGAAAGTGATGATACCATACCATTGGTACTTGTTTCTGGAAGTGGGTGAGATCTGCATCAAATTGCTTTTTGAAAATGGATCTTTGATAATAAAACATCAACCCAGCTCAGTGGTTGCTCAGATGGCTGTTGTTTGGCACACCCTACTTAAAAATCCATATAGCAGCAGAACAAGAAGCTTAGTGAAATCACGGGAGCTTTGAAGTCAGTAAGGAATGTGCCACTGACTGTATGATATAATCGGAGTTAGCATTTCTAGATCATAGAATCATTTAGGTTGGAAAAGACTGTTGAGATCACTGAGTTGAACTGTAGCAATAGAGATTAGAGAGATCTCTCTTTTTTTTTTTTTGCTTTTATTCTCTTTTTATAATATGCCCAAAATTGTCAGCAAGAAATGAATAATTCCACATAAATGTGTTGATTATAGAGGAAACAAATTTATTCTGTGCCCAGTATGCTCAGAAGCTGTAAGATAAAATCACTACTATTTTACATTCCAAAATACATTTCCAAAATAAATTTGCCTCCTTATCCAAAACAAGAATTTTGACAACCTATGAAAAGTAGCTGAAGACAGGCAGAGAGAATTTGATACTGCAGGACAAAAGGCAGGTTTTTTTCTTCCTCCTGTATTGTAAAATCTCCTTCAGTGATCTGTATTCTAGTTTGTGTGGGCTTTACTAAGATTCTTTTTATGAAATACACTTAGATTTGCACATTTTAATATGTTTAAGATTTCATCTCAGTCACTGTTACTTCTTAGTCCCTAAAAAAATTTCTTACTCAGTTTTCTACATTTATGCAGAGAATACCTGAGTCAGGAAAAAGTAACAGTGCGTACACAGTTTAATGCTATAGATAAGAGCAGGTGTGGCTGTAAATAGTCCCTCATTAACAATTTATTTAAATATTATAACAAAGTTCTGTAGAGCAAACTACTCCAGCTGGAAAGGAGGAGGTACTTCGGAAAAAAAAATTAAATCAATAAACTTGGAATTTGATTATATCAGCAATATCAAAGACCTTTACTGTGCCAGAAAAATTAAAACATACTGGCATTTTCTGTAAGAATAACTAAAACAAGACAAATGAATTATTAGAAATGTTTTTCATGGAGCATAAACATAAAATACATATTTCAACAGTGTTCACTGTGTCATGAAGAAGTCAAATAGTGAGACTTAAAATGATGGACCAAAGATAATTTTTAAATATAAACACACAGACTAAAAGCATGCAAGTCTAAATGTGAAAGATCACTTCTTACTGGGAAATGTGTACATAATAAAAAAGATGCAGTTAGCTTGGAAAACTCTTCTAAAGGACTCTGAGTTTTCCTAGTATTAGAAAATGAAGGTGTTGTGGGTTTTATTCAATTTGTTAGAAAGTATTGTAATTTATTGCTTGGAATTAGATATGACTAGGTATGCAGAAAAAAGAAATATTTCCTTATTTAGTGAAGTTCATCTTATATGACTTAATTTTGCAGTTATTCAAAAACTAGGCAGGTACTGGAATGTCGTCTTCTTGAGGATTCAATAATAGTAGGTAAGTCTTTAGAGTCTTGCTACTGAAAATAAAGCTGAATGCAGATGAGTGATATAGTTGTTAGCAAAGCAGAGTTTTGTTTTCTCAAAAGATGAACGATGAAAGCTGTAAAGAATGAAAACCATTGGAAAGACTGATTAGAGAACTGATGCAGTTAAAAATAAGAGGTAGAAGAAAAATATAGTTGGAAAAGATCTTGTGAAGAAAGCTTGCATTTATAGAGAAAATTTTTTTAATAGTTCTAGGGAGGGCAGAATTTGAGACACAGCTAGAGATTTGTAGATAGATTACAGTAAGACTTTTCAAGGCAGTATCGAACCCCTACTTTCCTTTGACTTTCAAAATAAATATGAAACCTTCAGAGCCTCCAAAGGAAAAAACCAAACCAAACCAAAAACTGTTGCAGGTTCTGTGAGGATGCAATTGAGGTAAGGACAGCATTTACCTCAAGGGACAAGTAATTATAAAAATGGAAGCTTTATCTTTAAATGTAAGCAGTTTAATTGAACTGATTTCAAATAACTCTAAATTTAGAGGTATTGAAGTTCTTAGTATGACCAAGCTCCGATTGCTCATGTTATTGAGTGTTAGTAAAGGTGATCCTTGCAACTAAGGTTTCTTAAACCTCTTTGGAAAAAATCTGCTTGGATATAGTAACTAGCTGCTGCAGCTTTCAGTAGGATGGTAATGTCTTGTTCAGGTGAAGTTTTGGAAAAGTCATCTTTTCCAGCAATAGATGCCATGTAAGTCAGAGGTGGTTTTTGTGGTTTTGTTTGTTTGTTTAAGCGTAGGAGTCTATATATGTAGCGTGGAGAGTAACAAGAAACTACATTAATAAAGCTATTCAGAATGTCACTATGCGTCTGTCCTGCAGACAAAACACTTCTAAGTCCTGCTATATTTAATGTTCTTTCTCCTGTTGCTTCCTCCTCAATGTTTAACAAAAAATCCATCTTTTCTTCTATTAACAGCTGCATTAACAGCCATGATTATTTCACCTGTGTTATGTTGTCCTTTCCACTGTGTAGCAATAGGCTGCTAACTTTTTCTTCACTTCTCTCCACCCTTTTCTGCTGTGTCTCATTTAATCTTGCAACACATGCATTCAAGGTGAAATACTGTGAAATACTGTTTCATTTAATCATCAATCTGTATACTTGTTCTTATTGTTAAGATTGTTTTCCACCTTCACATTCCAGTAATACCAGCTGGATTCCTCAAATTCAGTTTGTGAGGGTTTTGTTTGGGTTGTTGGGGCTTTTTAAAATTATTTTTCTGCAATAGAGAATGCTCTTTTGGTTCATTGCAATCCTAGTTCTAGATTCAAAAGTTTGTTTATTTCATTCTTCTGAAATACATGAGATGATAATAAGTATTTGAATACCTCATGTGTCCCAGTACATTGTGTCTTTTTTATTGTTGTCAGTATGCAAGTTTTCCAGAATATAGATTTTTGTTTTACACTGCTTCAAGTGCACTTTCAGTCAGTTGTAGTCAAAAATAATAATGGACATCAATTTTCTACCGCTAAGATTATACTAGAAATAGTTTGGTCTTGTAAAAAGCGGGAGAAGTAATGGATGGTTGGGAACATGTGTAAGACATAGAGGTCTGTGGAAGTGAAAGCTGTTTCCTGCTTTGAAAATCTAGTAATTGCCTTAATGGGTAGATGGAAAATTAAGGCTGACTCAGTGGGAAGAAAAGGTGCTCCAGTGGGTAAGAAGATATAAATAATGAAATAGAATAGGTATGGAATTGCTTTTTGGTGGAACAAGGGAAGAAATTCTGTGGAAATATTTCTATATGCTCTTTTTCTTTTTTTTTTTCTTTCTTCCTTCTTTACTCCAAGATATGACCCTTTTGCATATAAAACTTCTTTTTACAATGCTGTAGTGGCTGAATACATTGCCATCCGGTGCAAGTGCTTTGTCAGTGCTAGTCGCAAGTTTGAGAGTGGTAAAATATGGTGCTTCTTCACCTTATTGCCTTTCCTACTGGTTTTGTGGAACAAGGAACTAAACTCTTGTTACACTATGAATCCCCTTCAGGTGACTGAAAAAAGCTGAATGTGATAGATGTGTGTTCCTGCTTACAGAGAAAGAAGAAAATACAATATTGTTGTCATTGACTAAGACCATGAGTTTTCCAATATTGAAATCACAGTAGGTGCAAAGTGGCTAAGATGTAGAAAATATGAACAAAAATGCATTCATTTTTAAACAATGCACTGAGTGACATATGTTGTTGGAATTTGTAAATATTATGAAATACCAAAGGTAGAAACTGAAACTAGACTCATAAATTTGAAATACAATTTAAGTCTCATAAGCAATGTATGTCACTTCATATAAGTGATGGAGGTGTATGTGTGGGAGACATACCTTGAGCATCAGTCAGTGTGTTTTTATAGGTCTGTACTAAATGGAAGCATTATTTAATATGTAATGTAAGGTTTTAGTCATTCATCGTGAGAATGGAACAAACTTTAAATTTTATAGTTAGGACCAATACCATACACGCAGATGACAAATACCAAACAGACAGTCGTCTGGAGAAAATCCAGAGGAGGGCCACGAAGCCGATCAGAGGGCTGGAGCACCTCTCCTCTGAGGACAGGCTGAGAGAGTTGGGATTGTTCAGCCTGGAGAAGAGAAGGCTCCGGGGAGATCTAACTGCGGCCTTCCAGTACCTGAAGGGGCCTACAGGGAAGATGGTGAGGGACTGTTTATGAGGGAGTGTAGTGACAGGACAAGGGGTAATGGGTTTAAGCTGAAGGAGGGTCGATTTAGATTAGATGTTAGAAAGAAATTCTTTACTGTGAGAGTGGTGAGGCACTGGAACAGGTTGCCCAGAGAGGCTGTGGAGGCCCCGTCCCTGGAAGTGTTCAAGGCCAGGTTGGATGGGGCTTTGGGCAACGTGGTCTAGTGGAGGGTGTCCCTGCCCGCAGCAGGGGGGTTGGAACTAGATGATCTTTGAGGTCCCTTCCAACTCAAACCATTCTATGATTCTATGAATAAAAGGGCCTGATAATCTTGGGTTGGGGGGGTTGGAGTGTAGTGCCTCCCCCGCCCTGCCATTGGCATAATAGTAATACAGTGACATAAACTCACGTATTTTTGCTAAACTTCACAGCATGAGAATTTATGAGGAAGTTAAAATCAGCTTTTCACTTACTTGATTTAATAGCCATATTTACTGTTTTTCACCTCCAATAAATAGTTTCACTGAATGCAATTTGCTTTTTTGAATATTTTTGTAGACAGACTGCAAGTCAATTGGTGGAAGTAAATGCTGTAAATTTTGTCTCTATTAGTAAAGTTACATCAAATGGTAACTTCCTTATGGAAATCTATGAAAATCCTATGAAAAACCCAAATAATTTTTAATTATTTTGTCAATTTGATCTTTTCAGGCTACCATATACATTATTTATCTATGTTTAGATGTCATTCATTTTATGCCATTCATTGAAAATCAGCATAAAAGGATTCTATGGTTTATATAACTTTAGGTTGTCATATATTTATCCCATTTCGTTATTCGAGTTTCTGATGAAAACAGGCATGGGAACAGTATAAATGGTTTCTTTCATCTGGATGAAAACACATTTGATTCTGTGAATAACACTGCAGATCCTAGCTAGCAGTTTCTCAGCAGATTTTCAAGCATTTTTTTCAGGAGATAAATATTTTCTGGATGGAAAAAATTAAAGATTGAAGTGAAGGTATGTTTAAGATTATTCAGCTAACCTCTGGAATTTAGAGCCCCTTTCTCTAAGTCCAATTAACTGGACTGCAAATACACCTGGAAAACATTCACAAGTAGTTTTGTATATTTGCATGCATTTTTAATTGCATAAATATATGCCTGACTTTTTAAAATATTTTGCAATTAGATGTTATTTATTATCACAGACTTTGCTGGAAGACTTCTTAATAATATTGAAAGTAATAAATTTAGTGCTATGATCTAAAATTTCTAAAAAGTACTTAATTAACTTGCATGAGTATTTTGCCCAGCAGCAGAAAGGGTGAGGTTTTCAGAATGCCAGTAAATTTGAAGAAAGCTGATGTTTTTCAGGTGCTTCAAGTGCTGTTTGGTTGAAACAATTTAGTGATATAATGAAACAGAAAAAGAAATATTTTTCACAGTGTTAGTCCTGTCAGAGTAAAGACCCAGCTCTCTGACTGTGCATGTCTTTGCATGAGTGGTGCTGCAGGTATGAACAGCAAAGATATCCAAAAAAGCACTTCCCAAAACGGGGAAAAAAAAGAAAAAAAAAGTGCAAACATGTTTTGTGTCCTCAAGCTCATTTATAAAACCTTACCTTATTACCTTTTTGCTCATTAGTGACAATCTGGTAGCTTCTGATAGATAGTCTTTTCATTTAAACAATCACACATTTTATAGCTCAAATAAAGCTGGCAGTAGGTGATGATACCTAAGAATTACTGTTGCTAAATTTAAAATATTCACTTAACTACACTGGTAAGGATTATTATTATCTTTTTTTTTTTTTTTTAATCTAATATCTCTTAAATATGGAAGAAGCATGCCAAAAATTGCAGGGAAACAGGAAAAACTTCATGCACAAGTTTTTTCTCATTATTTTGTACCTTTTCTTGTGAACTTTTGGAGCAAAACTGTAGCTGAGTGCCTGGAAGATATTTGTTTATAATGGTTCATATTTTTACCACTTTCTTAGCAGCATGTGGGAAGGCAAATCCCAGCTATTTCAATGACTTTGAGTATAACTAAACATAAATAAATATCTATAAAATGTATATGAAGTTAATATCTGAGAATGATTTCTGTTTGGCTAACATTAAGCTACAACATGATACTATCATCTGCTAAATCCTTCACTTGTTTTATAATGGGATAAAAATGCATTATTTAAAAAAAAAAAAATACTTGGAGGAAGAGACTTAATTTTCCCAGTCACTTAGGCCAGTAAATACATTACAGTATGATATGTAAATTATCATTAGAAGCCTTATGTGTTAATGCCCTGTTGAAATATGTGGAATGATTAATTCAAAAATTAGGAGTAGTAATGAGGCTCACATCTCAAATATATCACTGCCTAATTTTCTGTAGCTTAAGCATGTTTAATTCATTTTATGTGTTTATATAATTTCAAGAATATGATACTACTGCCATTTGTCCAAAGTCACATCAAGATTTTTAACATCCTTAGAGCATTTGTAACATAGTGGATAGGAGCATGCGCTTCCCCCCCCCCCCTTTTTTTTTTTTTACATTTATGTAGATGTGTTTTACAGTAGATAAGTTGAAATCAAGTATTTTATAAAATAATAGCAGGAATATTGTGATTATAACTGAGTATTTTAGGCAATGCAAACTGGAATAAGAATATAGAACATGACATTTGTAAGAAAAACACCAGTTTGATGTTTTCGGAATTTAATGTCAGAATAACTGTAAAAATCTCTCTGAAAACAGTAAATGTCATCATTCAGTTCACTTATGTACTAACATGGATATTTAGTCAGGATAATTTCCAGTTGATTTTCACTATTTAGTTGCTGATTACTTGGCATACAAAAATGCTTCATCTAATATTCTTAGGTATGTTTTGTAATATTTGCACTAATACTTCTGTAGATTCAATAGACAGACAGTAACCTGGAGAAATTCAGTTTTAACTTTTAACAATTTGTTTAACTCTTGGAGATCAACCTTCATGGTAGGAAAGAATGGATTATACATCCTTAAAAGTCAAAAGCCTGAACAATTCTGTTGTGATTACCATATGAATTGCCATGCGCAACCTTCCAAGAGAGTGCAACTGCTCTCCCTGCATGCTGCTGCCAAAAATTAGCATGTAAGACAATTATGTTTGGTCAATATGTACTTCTGTTTTATGTTGAAAAAGATGGTAGAAGAATTAATTTTTACTGTAAAATAAGGGAAGACAGAAATATAATAGTGAGTGGATGAGAAGGTGAATCCTTCTGCACTTGTGCTCTTCTGACATTCTTTTTTGTTGGATTTTTCGCTTGAGAGTTACCCAATCCAGGACGCCAGGCTGCATATCTCTGCCTGGTTTGCCACGGAATCCATAGTTATCTGGTTTTACAGAAAGTACTTTTTGGTACAGAGTTGTCCTTCATTTGTTTATTGTTGCAAGAGAATTTAGTGTGGTCCCAGAACATCTAAGGGTAACAATGTATAGGACCAGAATTTTAACAAGAAAGATAACATATTTACCTTTGATTGTAGGTCTGTTCTTGCATATAATTAATATCACCCTCGAACTGCGATCCTAGTTTGTCTGGTAGTGTTGTAGAATTAGTAGGCAGGTAGGTGGTTCTAGTAAAGTAAAAATATGGTCTGTGGCTAAGAAAATGCTCATAGTGGAAACACTGAATTTTCTTTTAGTCTTACAAACTATCAGTCCTTAATTTTTGTTTGTTTTCTTATGCAAAACAATTGCAGAGAGTATGTGTTTCATTTAAAACCAACCAGCTTTTGAACTTTACAATGGCTGTAGAAATCTGTGGAAATCTTGGAAACAGTCCTGAAAAGCATAAAGCAAATAGAATAACTGGCTGTCTTGGAAAATGTCCTCCAGAACAGTATTTTACCATGGATCTCTATATGGACTTTGGGAATTTTCCATTTTTCCTACTTAATATAGTTTTTTAGGAACTTGCACATTCTTCTTACAGCAG
The DNA here is from genome assembly GCF_028858705.1 of Grus americana. NCBI lineage: Eukaryota > Metazoa > Chordata > Aves > Gruiformes > Gruidae > Grus > Grus americana. The sequence continues at coordinate 31,868,914 of NC_072855.1, read as the reverse complement.
AAATTTAGTAAAGGAAATATAGGCGCTTTTTTGTGCACTGAAGGAAGCTCAGTCAGTTTTTACACTGACATACCCTTATTGTTGCTGTGTGACCTGAGCCTGGCACAGAAACTAATTTCCACAAAGTCGTCTTGATTCTTTTTTTTTTTTATATTTTAAGGATCCAGTCAGGTAATATCAATTTATTTTTAGGAAAGTCTCATTTTTGTGATTTTTATTAGTTATTTTCTAAATTTGAGATTGACAATATGCTCAAAAGTTTGAAATTATTAGGATGCAGTAATTTTTTTTCCACTTCTAGATCATTCACAATAGAAAATTAATGTTTATTTGCGACAGCTGTTGTGTGAATAACTGTTTGCTGACATGAGTGGTAACAGTTGAAAACAGTACCCATATAAATTAGTCTCAGAATTAATTTCTTTTTATGCTAATATATTTTAAATGACAAACAATTATAAAATTTAAGTCTCGAAATAGTAATGCTTCTGAAAGCCTGGGTATCATTATCAATAGCTAGTACTAAAATCCCTTATTAGAATAGTAAGGGCGGGTATACACTTAAAAATCCTTTCTCTTTGTAACTTATGGCACACATACATAGGTGAACGGGGAAAAATAATTTGTCTTGTGCTGTCTTAGGGTTGTGTAAATGTTTTATTTACTGAATCCAAAAAGTGGAAGTAAAACTTCTTTCTGATCTCTGCTAAATTAAAAAGCTTGACTTTAATTTAGTCTATGTCTCTAATTCTGGACAACAGGGAATCTAAACTAACATTTATATTCTTTTCACACACTGTCCTTTCTAACCAGTTATTGCACATCTCTTTAACTGCTGGATTTAAAAAAAAATTATACTCTGGATTAAAATAAAACCAATTCTGTGTTTTGGGATGGCACTTTCTTTAGCTGTCATTGTGGTGGGGTTTTTTACCTGTTATGGTACAAGTTGGGGTTTCCTTTTTTTGTCACTCGTTTTAAACTTACATAGGGCTTTTGGAAAAGGTATGAATTGCAGTTCACTAAGAAAAGGGTTTTTATTTATCAATAAAGAAAATACATATTAACTTTTCCAAATTATTTAAATAGATAGTTTGAGTACATGGCTTTGATTAATTTGTAAATTAAGCATTTCTATGCTGTTAGTGTGTTTTATATAATTTATCTAGGTTTATTATTACTTTTATTTTCATATATTGGATTTCAGAATAGTAGAGCTTGACAGAGATTGCCACTTCAGTTTCAAAAGTTAGGAGAGCATTTAATTTTCACATTAGAATTAAGATCTTAAAAGTAAGCACTCTTACATTAGAACTGTTATTAAGAATTTTGAAATATGCTTTAGGAAAGATGCAAAGCTTATGTTATGTGAACAAAACGGAGCACTAATGTCACTGGAAACCTTTTAATATTAGTGAGATGGTGCTTGATTTCAGCCAGCTTGTGTGTAATGAAAAATTTCACATTGTCCTTTTTTAGTTTTAAAGTAAAACTTGATACCATTCAAGTCTGTCTGCAGAGAGCTTTGAAAGTAGCAATTATGGCCCTTGGGCAGGAAGGATGGTGTTTTTTTCATTTTTTTTTTTTCTCTAGAATGTCAAGTGTCTTTTGATATACATAAGAAACACAAATTCAACAAGCAAGCAAAGTAGTTGTGCTTTGTTGTTTATGATGATGGAAAGGATTTGTGGCAAGATAATTGGTTCATCTACAATCTATAATTCTACCTCAACAAGTGAGAGCGTACATGGACATGGTTGATGGGCAATTCTCTGTCTTCTGGTCTCCTGCATAAACAGTCACAAGTAATTTTTTTGATAGATTGTGACAAAAAGCATAAATGTATTTCCTGAAGAAATGTCATCTTTAGCTACGCAAACATGCATTTTTTTATGTATTATGTTTGAAGTGATCAAAGCATTTTTGCCTCTGTGTAAATTCTGAATAAAGGTTAGGAGCTACAGATTGTGGTCATACAAAAACAGCTGGAAGGACTGAAGGACTAGCATCCTGCAAGGGGGTTGTGCTGCTGCTGTTGATGTATGGACCTCTATCAACCAGCTTAGAGTCATGGAGAGAGGCTTAGGAAAGCTGCTATGTATGTAACTTAGGTTTGGGTTTTGCTATAAGTTTTTCTTTTTGTAACAGTTTTGGTCTGTGTTTTTGATGTGATGTGACTGGTAGCCAGAGAATTATCCTTGCTGGTGCCTACAGCAGGGACATAGTGTGTTAAAATGGTGGGTTTGCCTGTAACTTTTTCAGTGTAGTTTTATTTGTCTGGATTAAGAGATGTCAAGAAGGGAAGGCAAACTATATTTAGTTTAAAAGTTATTTCCTAGTTTAGTATGTCAGTATGGATGTAGCTTATATTGGATCTCTGTAAACCAAGTAAATGAGTGGATGTATTTTTAGGCAATATAAACTCCATTCACTTATCCAGTTCAGGCAGATGGAAGCAATATAAACTGCATTTGATTATCCAGTTCAGGCAGATGGGTTACTATTACACAAATGTTTTGTATTTTCAATGCCCATATTCATTGCATTGCTGAAGTTCTAGCAGATACTGCAAACAGTGGGTGGTAGGTGGCAGCTGAAAGCTGGTAACAGCTCAGTTCCCATGTAAACCATGATCCTAGTGGTGGAGGAAGAAATGTATGGTACCAGAGATCACACCTTAGATCCATGTAATCTATGCAGGGGACTTCTGCAAATCTCTTGGCTATCAGTTTTATTGTTGATTGTTTCTGTGATTGTTCCTTGTTCTGCCAGTATGATACACTGGTCTGTCTCTTAGAAGTGAAATGTGTAGTTGACATCTAGTGTGGCTTGTGGCTTATGGTTCCTTTTTATGAGGTTTTAGTTTGAATTAGAAAACATGCCCTGTCTGATGATGGCTAGATCAATGCAGTCAGAAAAAAACCCAAACAAACAAAAAAAACCCAACAGAAAAGATATGAGAAATGCTTGGGGGTTTTGTGCAGTCAGGATTTCTGATTCATTTTGCCACTCCATGGCAAATCAGAACCAAGTAGCAGGCTTAAAAAATGTATTGCAGGAAAAATGTATTGCTTTTGAAAAATTTTTGGGGGCCGATTTGCTAGGTACTGCTATTGACAATAGCACAGTTTAATAAAAGAAATATTTGATTTGTTATTGATAAAGTAAATGGTATATATTGCAGTTTCAAGCTAGTGGAAGAAATTTATCTTTTGGTAGCATCTGCATAAGTCAGATACACAGATATCAGAGGGTGGCTTACATACACTGCCTGTTTCCCTAGAAGGTGCTAGCAACGCTAAACATATAACAGTCCACGATCAAACACAGGGATGATGAATCCTCTAATGAGGATTACTTATACAGGGTAAGGAATAAATACTGATTATAGGAAGTGTTCTCCTACTTTTCCAGTTGATGTTTAGAAGCTACCTCCAACAAAAGATACATCTTCTACCAAGTTGTGGAAAGTTGTTGGACTTGTTTTCTTCACAGTTTTCAGCAATTGCACTGGCATTGTCTTAAATGGAATTTATTGCAGACTCAAAACCGAAGCAAATTTGCTTGAATTGTTTTGAAAGTATTGGAGGTCTTTTTGTGTTGAGGTGGGCTTTTTTTTTTGTCGGTCTCTGTTAGTTTTGTTTATTATTAACTACACTGGCTTATCGTAGGCTTCGGAAGCTTTTTTACCAGAATTGTTGCTGTGTACTTATTGCAGAGGTTAAGCTGAAGCTCTTTGCTGCACAGGACCCTGCATAAGTAGTGTAGTTTTCAGGTAGAAAGTTCTTCTGTACTCAAGGCTTAGTGCTGTTAAGTGTGAGGTTTAAGCCAGCCTATAATGAAATCTGAGAGGAACTGGAACTGAGCATTTTAAAAAGCTTAACACTATGTTAGAGGCACTCGTAGAAGTCTGGGAGAACCTATAACATTGAGCAGTTTCTTAAATGGCTGATGGCTTCATGTCGTGCTACACAAACAGATGTGAGGCAGCAGAAAGCGTGGCCAGCTTTGATCTTTCATCTAAAGATGGTGTTTCCTAGCTAGAAGGTCTGGAAAGCGTTACTTGCTGAGGCTGCAGTGGAGGAGCTTCAAATCAACTGAACTGAACTTTGATAGCAAACGGTACCACCACAAAGATCCCAAAGTACTGAAGTTCAAATTAATGGTATTAAGGTTCAGGTGACTGAGTTCAAGTTAAATCTGGGAGACAGAACTTAACTATGATATGGGACATTAGTCAGAGAAAGAGTTAGATGGAATTGCTTGGAAGTGCCCTAGCAAGGAAATTAATGATCAATGAAAACACGCACATTGCTGAGAATAAATTCAATATGATGCAAAGATGTGCATAGAAAAAGCAAGATGGCTTTTACACTAAGTTTGAATATTTTCTCTAGATGGGCAGGTGCATTTCTTCCTTTTTGCCCTAAAAAAAAAAAAAAAAAAGCAGACCATGTTCTTTTACATTTTAATTAAGACCTGAAATTATACAGTGAATATTAACATATCTGAACTAATTTTTTTAATAATTCTGATTTACCTGGTGAAAGTCTTCCAGCAATAATTCTGTTGAATTATTTCCCATACTGTGAATGTTCCTAGTTTATATCCTGTATATTAATTTTAAAATTACTTAGACTACTGAAAGTTACTACTGCTTAGATCTGCTTTTTTGATTAACCATCTCAGTTGTGAAAATTTTAAAACCTTTAGTCACATGATTTACTGTTTACTTCTACTTGTGAACTTGCACACTGATGTAAGTTATTTGAATAAAGAAAAAATTAGTCCACGATTTAACTTCTTATTCTCTGTATAAGATTTAATGTATTACAAAGAGTTTTAAGAGGTTAATTACTGATCAGCAAATTGCACATGTGACTCGCAGTAATATCTAGACCTGAAATCTGTAATAAAGAAACCCTTAAGATTTGGGGTAAGGATGAAGGGGAGTAGGGCTGTTTGTGATCAAAAAAAATGGCAGTGTCTTCTGCTTTAATTAGGGTTTTGTAGCTTTACTTTTATGATTAAGTTTCAGAGGTAGCCCATGTTATTAATTATTTAAATTAAAAAGTGTTTTTGATAGGGAGAAAGAATTTGCAAACACTCGTATTCATGGGTATGATTAATACAGTTTGTTGTATGTTTTGCATGGGAGTAAATCTCTAGTAATCATATTCTTAATTATAATTTATACTTGCCTCAGTAATTGATGATTGATGTTAAACAATCTATTGTACTACGATTTAGTTAATTTTAAGCTTTCCTTTCGGTTGCATCAGCTGTGACACACCTATTTCTGTGTATTTATGTATAGATTTTCTTCAAACTTTTAATCTTATGGGAGGCATCAGAGCAAGTAGTTTTGTGCAATTCAGTGTTTTGTTGGTCTAGTCCAAAGTCTAGTGTCTGCCACTTTTATTTTCTAGCATCCAATATATTTATGACTTGTTTTTTCTGTGTTCCCTATCTGTACTTTACAAGCACTTCCACTTAATAAAGGAGTGTAGCCTAATCACAGATCAAATAAAACATAAAATTATGTTGCTGAGTGCCACTTCAGTAGTTCAGTGTTCTTGATGGAAGGCTATGTATAATAAACAGAAAAAGCAGGTCAGTGTGATTGCTAATGCACTATTACAGTAGTTCGAATAGAGAATTTTATCACCAAAACATTGGAAATAAAGGGAATAATTCTTACACAGAAATAGGATACTTCATATCCTCTCTGCATTACACATAGAAATTCTTCACTGATAAGTCAGAGAAATATATTTAAATTATAACACTTATTTGGTAATTCGTTTCTGTGGTTCTCAGTTTCTTTCTGGGGTTGCTAGCATAGCCTGTCTGTAAATGTAGCTGAAAGGAGTTTTGTTCATTACAGTGTAAATTCAGGCTACTGTTTGCTCATACTTTAGCAAATGAACATGATAACCAGAAGGGAAACCTGCTGGGCTGTACGTCTGATAAGTACTGGTTTTGAAATCATGGATCAACTACTGGAATCTACTGGCTTTTCTTTTAATTACAATGTCATGTGTGATCAAGAACTCGATCTACACAATTGCCCTGCAATTAGGTGCTGTAATACTAATAGTTTTGCCATTGACATTGGAAATCAAAGCCAGGGTTTACCTGCTGCGTCCCCTGTAGTGAGAGGGAGAGGAAGGCACCTCGGGCTGGAACCCAGACACGTGCAGTGTGTGATCTGGGGCTGTCCACTGCCAGGCACTGAGCGTGGTGTGGGATCGTGGTACAAGCTACGTTTGTAAGTTTTTGTGGGAGGGCAGAGTTTCCTTTAGACCTGCTGCTTAATATGTAGCTGTGGAACAGCCTAACTATATTTAATGTTAGTTCAATTTATATATGATGAATTAAATCTCATCAGAATAAAACATCAGCTGTTTGTTGTAACAAATTAGGTGTTTATGTTATATTACACTTTAATGCTTTCATGATTTTGATAGCTAGTTTCCCACAATTTTGTCTCAATATTGTCAATGTAATTGGCTCATCTCATTTGCCCTTTTATTTTTGCAAACTTCAGGCTTTTCTTCCCCCTCTTCTTTCAAAATTACCAAATCTTTCACATTGGTATTATATCATGTCTGCATCACATCTTCAGAATCCATATTAATGTTTTGAAGTGTTTCTTACACAGTTTTCTTAACAGTATCAATGCCAATGAAAACTTTTAGATTTCACTTAACAGTGAAGTGTTAAACACCTTTCCAATAACTCCCGAGATTCGTATCCTTTTATCATTTTAATAGTTAAGTCATGCCTCTATTTCTTAAATACTTTTTCTACATCATAATTAGTGATTTTATGCTTCCAGTCTAGTTTCATACAAGACAGTTACAATTTTTTGAGTTGTGTTCATAAAGATTTTAGCTTAGTGAGTTTTAACTTACATAATCAGGATTTTTAAATTGAGCATGTGTAGTTCTGTCTATATTAATTTATATATAAATGTTAATTTCCTGGACTGCAACAACTTTCTGCTCACTTGTGCTTAAGCAAGGTATATAGAACATGATTGCTTGCACCTAGAAAGCAGGTTGCAGTTTATTTTTCATTGATCAGTTCACCTTTATTTGATGGAGGAATTACAAAATAGTTACAAAATTTTTAAAAGGTATCATATTCTGAATTCAGTTCTGGGTCATGAAATCATGTATACGAGGGCAGAATCATGAAATGCCTATAGAAAAGGTTACGGAAAATGTAGTGGATATTATAACAACATTGAGTCTGACTCCTATGAATCATATCTCTTGTTATGATTCTCATTCTTTTATTTGCTGAACAGTATATATGTAGCTTACAATGAAGGGTACGTGGTTTTGATTTTGTTTTCTATTTAGTTTTCTTATGTTCGGACATTATTCTTCAATTCTACAAGTATGAGACAGGGAGACTCTGTAACAGCAGACTAACAAATTACAACTCATGCCTGCTTTTTTCAGTTGTGGTAATATAATTCTGCTCAAAGTCTAGGAACCAAGTATTTATCACCTTATCTGGAAAACCTCAGCATTTTAGCTTCTATTCAGATGTGTAATGAAAATCTTATGGAAGTTAATAGGAAGTCTTTAGGATAAGCCTCCGTTTTTAATAGCTTCATTGTTGATGCACTTTAGGATGCTTTTATTAGTAAAAAGCTTCACCTAGAATTTCTTCCCCCCCCGTTCCTCCCCCCCCCCAAGCTGTAACAGTTGACACATTCCTGTTGGCGAATTAGTGCTGCATTTCTGTGGACTTGCATCTGGTTTTGGAAAGTAAAATTCCTGACCTGCTAAAAGAATGTCAATTCCCACGAAATACAGGTTTGCTAGAAGAACTTGGCAAGACAGGTTTTAATCCTGCTGCCATTTTTAAGAACCCAATAAGGTCACGACATTTGAAGCAGGAAAACTGACTGTGTACTCTGAGTGCCAAAAGCCTTCTCAGTCAAGTCTGTGCTGGTTTGCTTTCCTTCTGCTTGTCTGTTCGTCAGTGTAGTTAAAGACAGCATTTATGCAGATATGCAACCACTCTGCTAGTATGTAGATATCTGTAGCCTCAGTCTTGTGCCCTATCTCTAACCTAGCGATTGGACATTGATCCTAGAAGCATGAATTTAAATACAAGCTCTGAATTAGGCAACAAAAAGCTTTAAAAATTTCCTATGTTTCTAATATATGTGCTACTGATTGAAAGCTAAGAGATGAAAAGCAGGGTGTTCAGAGACTACTCCAGTAAGGCATGTAATCCGTATTCATGGATCCAGCTATGGTCTTTTTAGCATACTTGATTCTAGCTGTGTTGTTCCTTATTTCTTTTGTCTCAGTGCAGCAAAGCAGCATTAGCTGGTGAAATCGTCCTCCAAAATGGAGACCAAGGGGGGTAAGGAGAAGGAAGTCGTTCCCAGTCTACATCTCAAACTGCATTCACACAAGCTTAGCAGATTTGTGGAACAATTTGTATTGTGAAGACCTAGACAGAATTTGCATTGTAACATATCAGGTCATAAAAATACGTATTTCTGTATTGCATCTTGCAATGCATTTTCAGTGTTGAATTATTACTGGCTTGATTATTAGGTGATTCAAAATGGGTGTTTTTTCAAAAAATGTTTGAATGAGGAGTAACTGCAAGTCAGTGAGAGTTGCAAATAATAAAAATGGAAGTTTAAAGCAGGAGTTGAAAAGTTTGTGTAGAGAAAACGAAACATACAGAAGGAGGAATATTCAGAATACAATACAGTTGAAGGGAAAGCAAAAGATAATTGTGGTAGAAAGGTGTCAGTTACAAAGATCTGAGAAAGACTGTTTGATGAAGTCTTAGAGAGTCATGACAGTCTGTTTGCAGAGATTCCAAGCAAAGTGTGAAAATAAATAGGTTTGGGTAGGTCTAGGAAAAAAAAAAAAACCAACAAGAAAATACCCAAACTTGTAAGATCATATGGGAATCTGTTCTGGTGTTGCTGTCACTGAGTCTCTTGGCCTGTATTATGATGGCTGCAAAGAAGTGGGACAGAGGTGGGAAAACAAGCCTCCTTTTTCACTTGACCTTAAGTTATTTTATCCATCTGTAAAAGGTTTTTAAAGGATGGAAATGTGAAGATCTCGGAGATGATTAAAATGAAAAGCAGCTAGTAAGTTTCTAAATAAGAATTCAAAGTCATAGGCACACTGCAGTGTTTTGTATTCATTTATTCCTATCTTCTATATACAGTTCCTATACATTTACTGTGTACAGTACATTTATATGTAAATATATATATTATTTAAATTATTTTTGTATGTTCCTTCAGTACTCAGGAAACTCTAATTTACTAAACATATTTTGAGGTATATTAGGCCCAATAATGTCTCTTTCTGCTGTTTTGGTTTATTCCAGTGTTCAAATTCATTAGTATAATTTCAGACATTTATCATAGGATGCCTGTGCTGAGAGAAGCTTAGTTTCTCTGGATGGTTAATATTTTGTTGCTGGACAGTGAGTGAAACTTCCAGAGGGCAGTTTATCTCAACTTAGAGCTGAATTACCATGTCAAGGTGCTTATCTTTTGCTACTATAATAGAGAAAGCTTTAGATAAATAGGCTGCTAATCTGAGAACTCATTTAAATGACTGAATTGCACTGCTGAGTTAGATGTGAGTAAAGTCAGTGTGTGTGTATGTGTGGGTCTGGGGTGTTTTTTATTTGTTTGTAGAGTTGTTTGGGGTTTTTTTCCTCCCTCGGGAGATATTCTGAAAATATATGTATATTATACATATTGTTTAGTATACTTACACATTGTTTGGTATACTTACACTACTTGTTGACTAGCACAAATCAGGAGCAAAACAACTTTGTGCTTGTGTCTTGGGTAAGAAGAAAAACTACACCCTTCCCTTCTAAAATTCCTCGGAGGACTAAGCTTGGCTCTTCTGTATTGATGGGGATGCAGCTAACTCTGCAATACAAAGCAACAGAAAATTCAGTAGTAATTGATATACTTTAAACTAAATAGTTGATGATTAGTATTATTTATTTATAAGTTGTAAATTTGCCTTTTAATTATGTACGCTGAGAAAACTGAATAATATTACAAGTAGGTAAAGGAAATGAGCACTGCATGAAGAGTTGGCAACTTTTAATTATGCAAATGAGCACCACTGCAGAAGAATTATTTAGTAATCTTTTTGTGTTAGAATTGCAAATCTCTCTCCGCGATTGTGTTTAGAACAAATGAAACTGGATTTGTGTAACCTCTTTTCTGTAGATCTTCGCAATTAATGAGAGATTGAGCAGAAGTATCAATAGTCTTAAGAGACTGTATGTAATGTGCAATGGGTCAGGGGTATAGAACTAAAATATTACTGCCAATATTCTTCTTGTAGGGGATCCTGTTATATTGTACTACATTACTCAAGAAACAACAATTACCTATTTTTTCCTGATTTATTTTATATTTTTATGAAATGTTTTACTAACTTGTTATAGCTATAAGTTTTTATGTTCTCTTTCCACTGTGGAGCCCAGTTGGGTATCTAAGCTGTGGCTCTTCCCAAGTGGTCTATTTTATCATAGTCTCTCCCCACTCTTGCAATGCCCTAGATTATTTTCCTGGGGTGCCTCTCTCTTTCATTTGTTTTTTTGTCTCGTGAATTCTGCAGCCTGGTGCTGCTCTTGCTGGCAGAGTACTTAGCACTCTGGCACTGGCTCAATGAGTAAAGAGTACTGAAAGAGCAGGCTAATTTATAGTCCCTTCACATCACCCTAAAAATGTATCTGAGCTTCAATAATGCTGGTAGGCAGTAGGAAGTATATTTTTTAAATTCACTGGAAAAAAAAGAAGGAATTAAAAGCCCTGCAGAATAGTATTATGACAGAGGGATACGTGATGAATAAAGTGCATTTAGGAGATTGTATGCTAAACAGTGAATATCCTTTCCTAATCAGGGAAACTGATGGGAGTTAGGTGACAGACTGTTGTCTGTCACTGTCCAGCTTGATTGAGCTTTCCTTTTCTGAGTGAGAACCCTTGACTTTCCAAGTGTAAAAGTCAAACTGTGCTACAGAAAACACTACACAGGGGCACATGTCTTCCCCAACACCGAAGAATGGGCATATATAAGTGAGTAATGGAGGTAATCTGGCAGCTACCCATATTCAGAAATTTTATTTCTTACATTTTAGTGATTTATCTATGCTACAAAAAAAGGACTGATACGAGACATTGCATAACATTGTATAGTATTAACTTCTTTCTTTCTTTCCCTTTGTGTGGGACTGGGACTGTGGCATGGAAATGCTGTTTCAAAAAGAAAAATGTATATTTTTGGAAGTGGAAAACCTGAAATTCAGAATGTGACCATAATTGACTCTTGCCTATTGACACTTTGGATGAGATCTCCCAAAATCTAGAAATATCAGTTCTGAAAGGCAACATTCCCCAGAATATTATTAAAATGTCACCCTTTGATATCTTTTACAGTGGGTTTTTTTTTTGCAATGCCATTTTATGAATGGTGACAGAAGCATGACAGGTCAGCCTCAAAAGGTTTTATTTTTATGTCTTGAGCATCCAAGAAGTCTAACTACTTAGTTTAAGTATATACATTAACCTAGATATGAAATAAGACTCTAAAAGGGTAACTGGTATTATTTTGTTTCTATTGATTTTTTTTATAGGATTATGGCTAAACAAGGATTCAAAAATTAATACTCTCAAATTTTAAGAAATTGTATGTCATTTCCTATGGAGGTCAGCTGTAAAGTTTAGCTGATAATTTATGTTAAATGATTTATTTGCAGTTAAAATGGATATGGAATTTTAGTTCTCAAATTTGAAATGCTAGTGGGAGGACAAGTAGTTAATGGGGAAATTATTTTTATAGACAAAGAGAGATTTAAAAAAAATTAGTAAGTCTGATATCCAAACAAACCCTTTCTCGAGATAGGAAGGAGAATTTGCTGTAAAAATGATGTCAAGTCATCATCCAACATACACTGTGAGTGAAACACAGCAAAAGAAACCATATAGTTTGATTCACCAGTTGAACTCTTGTAGTGAAGTGTTGCACAATCTGTGTTCTTTGCTCTGAATGGGGAAGTTGTGTTGTGAAAATGTTCTAAATTTCACAACTTTTAGGAAGTTTTGCACTTCTCAAGTAGCTAGTTTATTTTTTAGTTAAATATTCTACTCAATCCAAAATCATAACACAGATTTCATTCTCGTCAGTTGTTTATGAGCACTGCTCATTTGTTTGATAAACAAGACACTGCAAACCACCAAAGTGGTTGTTTAAATGGAAAAACCATAGAAGCATTTCTTTGTATTTGACTGCATGTTCTGCTCAAACCTTTGAGGCACTCAGTTGGTTTGCAGAACAATAAGATACTCTATATTGTTTACTATCTTAATAAATCTTTCTTGTTCAGAATAATGTTTTGGTCTTGTTTCCCTGTACTTTATTTCTTCTATCTCCTCCGTACATAAAATTTATCTTTTTAGAGTTTTATCCCTTTAATTATTACACTCTTTCAATCCAATTTATTTATTTATATGTTTAAGTACATTTACTACCTTTCTATTACATACAGAAACTGTTCTTTCAAATGATTATTGTAACCTTGATCTTGGTCTCTTTTTTTTTTTTTTTTTTTCTCTTGCCATCACCTACCATGGCTGTTTTAAGTCTGCCGTATGGGAATGGCTGGTATAAATCTGAGGTCTTGGCACCACAAACACTCACAAAAGAAACCTCCTCACTCCGAGCACCTTAAAATTCAGATACACGTTTCTACTTGGTGCATGCATAATATAACATTGTTCCTCATAAGAATTATTAAACATTATAATGTTTGGGGAAAAAAAAGAATAGGAAAACCGACCAAAACATTATTCTGAACAGGATAGATTTATGAAGATGGCAAACATAATATAGAGTTTATTGTTGTCCACCATTAATTTTGAATGGTTCTGCTAAGATTATTATTAGCATAGAAAAAAACATGTCCACTCGGTCATTCAGGATATTGTCTACGAACAAGTTCTGTTTACTGAACAACTTCATTGTAATGTGTTACAAGAGGTTATAACTGCTTGGTATTTTGTTCACCTTTTGACATGTCCAAAACCATAAATTGCAGGTTTGTGTTTGCTTTTCCTGCAAGGGCTCTAAAACCTGTCCCGAATTATTTATACATGCAGCCATCAACACAATTCAATAGCCAAAGTTGTGCTTGCGTGTAGCTCTGGACAGGAAAATTGAGTCTAGTGATTGGAAAAAGGAATTTACCATGCTGCTAGCTCTTGTATCCATGAAGAAATAAACATTCTTCACATTCCCAAATACTGATAAGTTTTCAATTTCAGCTTTGATTGTCATTACAATTTACTCTCATCAATTCCAAGAAATGAAATGTTCAAGGCTGGAAAAAACTCATTGTAATGTTAGTTCTGCTACATTCAGATTTAAAAAACAATAAGGGCATATTCACAGTAAATATTACAAGATTTTACATTGTTCTTGCTATAAGGTTAGTCAGAGCAGCATGCTGTTTTCTCCTTATGCTCTTGCAACAGTGTCATTGCTGCTGTTTAGAGGAAGGCTGGCATAGCATTGATGTATTCTGCTTGTTACCTGTTGATGTATAGGATAAAGAAATAAATACTGAAAAACAGTGAAAAAATAATGGTTCTTTGCTCTTCTGAATTCAGAAAAGTAATGCTCAGTCATTAGAAAGAAATTTAGTCCTGTTGGTGGGTGTAATTCTTTCTCTTCTGCTTCATTCGCTTCTAGTTGGAGAAGTACTAATTTGGAGTCTGGGCAATGAGCAACTTTGGTCATTCCTTGCAATTTAGAAAGACTTTGGGAAGATGGAAAATGCTTCTTCTAGAAATTGTGTGTTTTATAAGGGAGAAGTTAAAACAGGAAAGTAGAATAGTTAATGCTAATAGTCCTAATAACGCTAGGGAAAAAGGAAGAGTTTCTAGGTTCAAAGGGATAGCTCGTCTTTTTTTTTTTTTATGTACAATATAAGAAATATAATATATCATTATTTTCTAGTTGATGAGTAATTTTACAGGATACTTGATGTGCTGCCTATCAAAGCTGTGGGTAGTTGAAGATACTTTAAACAGTTTCTGTTTGCCTCTGTTCATTTAGGATTCATGAATTTCCATCTAAGCAGAAGTGTATGCTTTTTATGAAAAGGAAGAGAAATGTGTCATTTTTAGAAGCTCCTTAGCTTGAAAACCAAAACCCAAATTATAAGTATCAGTGAATGACGTAAAAAACCCTTATACATAGAAACCAGTGGAAAAACACATTTCCAACAGGACTTTCAATTACACATAATCTTATCATCACAACTTTAGTGTTTCTGTCAATATGCATATGCAGCTTGGCTTTAGGGAATTTTTTTTTCCAGTATTCAAAATAAAAGTCACTACTACTTCTTATCTAATGTTTTATAATGATTATGTAATGTTAACTGTTCCTTTCAAAGGCTGATGGTGGTGAAATGTAACAACTCTGGAAAATTCTAAATAAATGCTACTTATTGTAGTTGGCTGTTGAGAAGATTGAAAAAACAGAATAGATCCCTTTTCTCCTCTGTCAAATTTCGAAGCCTAACTTTTATGAGTTTAGTTGTCAGTATAGTAAAATCTCACGTTAGTAACTGGCTCCATGTATAAATAAGTGAGCATAATTCCTTAATTTAAAAAGTTTAAGTAGCTTGTATAAATTTTGCTCTATTTGGATGGGATTTTTTTCAGAGTGTGTTTTGTTTGTATGTTTGATTGGTGGTTGATGTTTTTTTTTGTAATTCCTGAAACTACTCTGAAGTGTCTTGGTATTTCAATAAGACCTAAACCTCAGAATTCAAGCAACCCTCCTCTTTAATTGATGTTTCTCCTGGAATAATCCAAGGCTACAAATAATGCTAAGGAGTTTGACGATAGATTCAGGACTGAATACATGGTCCATTAATGTGTCTTTGAAGTACTGATGAATTTCTCTTGAATTTCTCTGAAATTCATTGTCAGAGTAGAGCTTTATTTCATGGTTGTGGATGAGCTGCTGCTGCATTATAGCTAATGTATTCCTGAAATTTTCCAGCATCCTATAGTTCCATATTCAACTCTTCATGAGGTATTTGAGGAGCTTTAAAATGTTTTGATGACATTGTAAGTGTTAAGCCGATGCTCCATTTTCTTTTTTCTTATTTGTTTTTTTTTAAAAAAATTGAAGTATTTTTGAAATATGCAGAATGTAATTTGAATAAAACTTGAATTTTCTAGAAAATGTTGCTATTTCTAAGATTGTAATAAATTACTCAGTTGAGTCAAAATATTTATGTACTGCATCTGTTAACTTTTTATTGTAAAAGTAAACATGGACGTTCATATTTGTTGTAAGCACTTAGGCTTGTATAATTACTTGGTCACCTCTCAGGAAATTAGTACTGCAGTAGCTGAATCCTGCGTTCTCCATTTAGTCAGCCAGGATTGATTCACGACCATAACGACCTTCTTAAAGTGGTCGTGCTATTTTGAAATATCAGAAATTTATGTATTGTTTTGTGTATTGTCTTTTGAAATAGCTAAACAACTTATACAAAACAAAATGCATGCAGATTTCTTTTCTTGAATTTCACATAAATTATTGAGGTTTTTTGCCTTTACTATTTGCTTTTTGTTCTTATTGCAGCAGCACTTACATAATGAAATGTCATTTAATTTTTTTTTTTCCCATTTCATCGTTGAATTTTGAAGGGTTAATAACTCCAGATATAATTTTCATTGAAAACTTGACGCTGAAGAACCTTCTGCAAGCATTCTTCTTTTAATTTTTTTGTGATTTGAATGACTGTGAATATTCTTAACTAAGAAAAAAGAGTAGTATTTCAGATTACTTCTTCTCCTGCAAAGCAAACATGTCTGAAATATATGATATGAAATGTAACAGATACTTTTTTGTTACCTGTCTACATTCCATCCAAGAAGGAGAGGGGAATCAAAATTTAAAAAATGAAAATAAAAATGTTTGATACAGAATATAATGTCTCCCGGTGCAGGAGAGAAGCCCAGGATCAGCCTATGCATCAATTTAATCCTATAAAATTTTAAAAAGATTACTGCACAGGCCATTTAATCTCAAGCAGTTGTGAAAAGTTGTGTTGAAGCTGGGAGATATATTGCTATTCCACTATGAGTATCTTCATAGTGGTGTCTTATCGCAAAAATATTCACTTATTAGGGTAGGATTCTACCTACATCTTGAGATTTGCATTGTATTATCTGGAATATGATAAGCCTGCAAGAAGAATGCTCTGGAGATCTTACTGATAAAAAGAAATGAATAATACAAAAGTTCTTTCTGTAAAAGGAACAGTCCTAAAGGTTACTTCTGGAATCTAATGTGTTCCAAGATTATGTTAATTCTGTTGGAGACTGTAGTAACCTCTTGAAAAGATACTTTCTTTGAAGGTGTTTCATTTGTCATTATATTTTATGGAGTTATTTTACTAAATGTTGACTTTACATGTGCGTCGTACATGTTGTATGGGGTTAAATTATTAGTTTTATTGGTAATCTAAACTGTAATACTTTCATAGCATTTATTTTGGTCATCTTGACTTTGCCAAACAGTTCAGAGAAGTATTGCTACATTTAGAATAGGATGCAACTGTTTTCACTGTGTACACAGCTGGCATCTTGAGATGTTTTAAAAGGAAAGCTGTTACAAAATGATGTGGAGGGTCAAAGGGATATGTATTGCCTGGACACAAGACAGGATGAAGAGCAATTTTAGAGGAAGATTTTGGACAGGAGGTAGGCAGATGAAGACAGACTTTGGTGGTGGTTGGCTGGAAATGTTTGTAATACTTGATGGAGGGGCAAAGTCATAGTGTGTGGCGTGCAGGACAGAGCAGCTCACATCCTGTGGGCACTGTCGTAATTTCTGAAGCTGTGGGAGCTCCTGAAGTGATGAGAAGCATCATGAAAAGCCAAAGGGAAGTGGTTTAATACTTAGGTAAATTGAACTGAATTACATACAAGTTAATTTAAATGGTTATTTATAGAGCTTCTTAACAAAAGCAGCAGGAAATAATACATGTGAAACAGCAAGAGGTAGAGGATAACGTGTTTTAGAAATGAACTCATATATAAGTTCTGTTTCTTCAACCAGTTGATAAATAGTGGCAAAATTAAAGTGTAAAACATGAAGAAACAGCCAGGAGAGTGAGAGTCCCAAACAGGCTGGAGACAGAGAGAAAAGTAAAAGACAAAACTGTTTCAGTTGCAAGTATTGACAAAATCGATGAGGGAAGAGGAATACTGTCTTTTTCTGAGGTTAATGACCTAACTGGCACAAATTTGAAGGAAGGAAGATAGTCGAGGAGAACTCTAATGCAAAAGTACAGAGTATATAGGAAAGTTTAGGACAGGGAGATTGATAGTGATGATACATAATTTAAAATGAGATTATAAAAACTAATAATAAATCCTTTGGGTTTTTTGGTGGTATCAGAAACAGAAAATCTTGCAGACATTGTAGGAGCAATGCATAATCAAGAAGGCAAAGCCTCTGAAAGATAAGGCCATGGAATGGAGAAAAAGCGATTTTTTTGCATCCACTTTTTTCTCACAGCATGTTAGAAACGCTGTTTCAAATCAAACTATTGATAGAAGACAAAATTGACAAAATCAACTATAGCAAACTACTTAGTCTTTCCTTAAGAATTCTTAAGCAATGCAGCAATGGGATAGAGGAGCTACGAAGCATCACATATAGCCTCTTGCTTGAAGATACCTTTGTATCAGGGGATGAGAAAGTGGCAAATATGATGCAGATTCTTAAAAAGGCCCGTAGAGTGCTAACCCCCACCATGAACTGACGTAGGAGACAACAAAGTTTAGAGAACATTCTTACAGAAATCTATGACTATTAGATAACAGATTTTAAATAATTTTCTTTAGAACTTTAAATACATTAGTAGAAATTATAACAAAGAATAGAATTAGTGGCACAATAAAAAAATCAGGAAAAACCAAATATAACCTTTGTAAAAGGAGCTGATTGATACAATCTATTAGAAGTTTTGAAGGATTCACTGAGTATGTGGATAGGGGAGAATTTCTTGGTGGTTTTTAGTTGACCTGGATTGTCAAAGATCATGCAGCAATACCTCTTGCCAGATGGAGAAACTGAAGTAAACTATTATCCATAGGATGAGAAGGAAGGTCCTGACATAGATGAAGACCTATTTAGAAAACAAAGGATATTATAATAGGTTAATGATAAAGTTTAGAATTGAGCTAATTCTGCTGCTTTGCAGCCTTATTCTCTACACATGTATTGACGTTAAAGTACAGAAAATAAATGCAGTTCAAGTGTGTAAAATAAGCATGTTTGAAAATCTTTTCAGGAGCCTATATTTAGATACTGTTGTGTTCTTTAAATAGTATGGGATGGTTACATAAGTGATGTGCTGGAATACAATAAAAGTAATGTCGGTCTCATCTTGAGGTTATATTAAATGATGTAAGCAATTTTTAGTTTTGTGGTGAATGGGGCTTCACTTCTGTATACCAATCTAAAACAATTTTCAGTATTAGCGTGATACATAAGTGTGTGTATATATATCTCTTATCCCTTTTTCCTCTTCAAATTTGTCTCCCCATCATCAATTTTGTACAATATCTCTAATATTTTTCTCTAGAAATCTGTGTAAATGTAAGCAGTAAGAAGATGACTCTAACATAAAATTAATGAATATTAATTGTTCTTATATTGATTGTTAATGAGAGTCCCCTTTTTTCACTTGTTTCATCTCGCAGTAACTTTTTCACTATTTTAGATGGTTTTATTCCATATACACAGTTTTATCTCTTTCGTTGGTTACTGTCCTTGTAACATTACCACTCATCTCACTTATCACAGTAGTTCTGTTCATTTAAGTGGCTTTTTAGGTATTTCAGAAAATTGGATAGCAGTTATGATATTTGACTTCATCTTTTTACTAATGGAAATGATTTTTTTGGGCATGTTAAATTATGTCACAGTTATTTTTCACTGAAGACATCTGACACTGTAATTCTTGCAATTTTGTATTAGTTATCCATTACCAAATATTGGACAATTTTCCTTTTTTTTCCTTTTATTTTGATAAAAAAGTAAAACTGAATAGTATTAGTAACAAGAAGAAAGTTACTTTAAGGAAGCAGTAGATGTATTCTTCAGTCTAGCTAAATGTGTGAGAGTTCACATTTGTTTTACTGCTGTGATGAGTGTGTTTTTTTGAACTTACTGTTCCATCTGTGGAGTCAACCTAAAGAACTTAATGTGGAAGTATCTCATGATTTACTTTAAAACAGCTGTTGTTTTATATTTACATAGCGAATCCTGGGCAAACAGCAGGCTGTAGGAAAACATTAATCGAGGTTTTCTACAGTGTCAGGATGACACTACATTCTCAATATCCTTCCTAAAGCATTCCCAACACTTTATTGGCTCATTTTGGCTGCTGTTGTACATTGAGCTGATAATTTCAGAGAAACATCGCTAATGACCTCAAGATCTCTTTCCTTCATTGTAGCTTTTAGATCTGAGTTCATGGTTATGTAGGCATGGCTTAGATTAATGTCCCTAGATGCATTACCTTAAAATTATCGACTCTGAAGGTCATCTGCCAACATGTTGCACACTCACTTGATTTGGCAAAGTCTTCAGAAATTGCACCACCACCCAGAAGATCTTAATACCATCTGCGATACAGACTGCACAGCGTACTGCCTTCTGCAAAGCACTAATGAAGTCATTGAATGAATCCAGTACCAGTCTTAACCAAGAGCTTTTCCCCCATCCAACAGCTGCTTAGCTTTTCTAACTCACTTTGATGTGGAAGCTTGTTAGTGCCTTTCTGAAAATCTAAATAACTTTTGCCCACTGGTTCCCCTTGGCCGTGTGCTTACTGATACCTACTTGCCATTCACGTGGTCTCCGAGCCAGGATTTCCCTCTGCAGAAGTTGTGCTGGCTCTTTCCCACAGACTGTGTTTGTCAAAGTACCTAGTGACGTTATTCTGTATTACAGAGTTCCTAAGAGATTGGCAGGAATGGAAGTCAGGTTTGGTGATCTGTAGTTCCTTGAATTGCTCCTTTGGAAAGTAATGGGCTTCCTTTGCAGGTGGAGGTTGCACTGACAACCTGACACTGTCCTGCTGCCTCAGCTTTTTGCAGTGACATTGCAAAGCTTTGCCAGCAGTTCTGCAGTTTCCAGTTGGTACTCTGGGGTGAAAGCTACTCGGTCGCGGTGACTTACTAACATCTGACTTACCTATTGATCTATAGATGCTGTTAGACTGTTAAACACCTTTTTTTTTTTTTTTTTTTGTTGGGAATGTGCGATAGGAAACTGTTTTGCTGTTTTACCTATTTATTTTTTCTGTTTGCTTACTATGTGTCTGTGACCAGTTGGCAATTGTTTTTGTCAAAATGCCAATTGCACCCTTGGATGTTTTCACAAAAAGTACTTGAGAAAAATTAGATAAAATTGAAGACATAACCTTACCCTAAGGCTATTGGTATTACCAAAACATAGGGATATCAGTGTGTGTAAATATGTATAATAGGTGGAATAGTTAAAGGAAAAATGCTAGCAACAGTTAGATGCAAGACTCAATCTTAAATATATAAATTATAAGGTTCACAAAATAGAATAAACTGAATTGGGAATTTGGAAAGATTTTTATTTATAAGAGTAGCCTTTGAATCTCTGATAGTCTTTTTTTTTGTCTTTTTTTCTTTTTTTTCCCACCAAAGTTTACCTCAATGTTAGGACTACCTCTATGTAGTGCTTTGTTATCTTCCAGGCCATCGATAAAGCAGCGTTAATCTGAAAACAGTCCCATATGAGGAGTGTTAGGATCAAATATGTGTGATTCTGCACAAATATAAATACTAACTAGCTTTGAAAGTGCTGGAGTTGGATTTTCTATCCACTGTTTTATGATAAGCCCAGAATTCTCCTTTAGTTAGTTATGCTTCTACCTTATGAATCTTTTCAGCATCTGTTAGATATTACCATTATCTGTAATCTCTATATGTTGTGAAAAGCGTCAGATGGCATCTAGTCATGGTGATGATCAAAACCAGTCTTAGTTTCTCAATTCATATAATGCTTATCAGGATAAAGTTGCTCCACATATATATGTTTAAATATGTTTAGAAACAGTTAAAAACTTTTTTCTCTTATGTCCCTCCTGATAATAGATGTGACTATCCAGGATTTTTTTTCAATACCATGTTCATAGGTGTAGTTGTGAATATAGTTAGCATAGCTAGGATTCTTAATTAAGCAATTCTTTCCTGCCAGATATTTTACCATAAGAAAATGCTGTGCACATTAGTTTTCTTTTGTGGTGTGTGTGAGTGTGTGCCCGTATAAATGTCATAGTAGATTGTGTTTGGATTTCAGACTCACATATTTGTGGTTCAGCATCAAGTTTTTCACTTCACAGGGGATGTAATGTCTTTGCCTTGTTTAGCTTTCTTAATGAATGTTTTATAACCGGAGGAATCCAGATTTGAAAACAATCCTGCCATAACATAATTCCTGGATTGCTCATGATAAAAATGAGTTGACTGGAGTGTGCTGGCCAGTTTCAGTTTAGATTTGATCTCTCTAGACTGATTCTACTTTGCATGTACCTTAACCGGTGATACTCTGAAAGACAGATATACATATAGCTTTTGTTTTGTTTTGTTTTGCTTTCCAGTGATGTTAATGATCTTGAACTCCATTTCTGGGTATCGTGCTTAGCTGGCTTCCAAACAGCATGTTGCACATGGCCATTCAGAGCCAAATTACATTATGGACACTGCCAGATTTTTTCCATCTATTTCATGTGGCCACATTTGTAAGCAATAGTCTAGAAGGATAACTTTAATAAAAAACAAGTTCTTTCATTGGTGAATAAGTTCCAATATACAGTTCTAAGAGTTCTTTCTGGAGGGTTAAACTCTTTGTCTGATGGACAACTTAGGTTAGACTGGTGAAAGAGGTTATTTTGAGTGGCACTCTGGTACTGATTAGATGCAAATTGAACTACTGCTCAGGGAAATTTTTTTGTCATATTGCACATTTTAAAGTTGAGATTGAGCTGTGTTATGTAGTTTCCTCTTGGCTGAATGTGTCAGTCTACATGTAGCTTCCTGCTTGCCTTTATTTCATAGGTTTGTATGTTAAGACATTTCAGTTTCTTTCTTTCTTTCTTTCTTTCTTTCTTTCTTTCTTTCTTTCTTTCTTTCTCTTTCTTTCTTTCTTTATTTAGTGACTTTCCATGAGTATTGGTTATTCTGGAAAGTACAGGGTAATGACTGATTTGTTAATAGAAAGTGCCAAGTAACTTCAGTGATTTTAGGTGAAAGCTGAATTGTGGATGTTAAATTTAAAACTTTATTTTCTTAAGGTACTTGTTTAATGAAGGAAAAATATGTAGAGAACATTCTTTGTAGTGATTAATTCATTGTAATTCTATATTGTATTTAAGTTTCAAAGCTTTTTACGATTAGTGGTTAGTCATTAAATAATGGTAATTCTGGTATTAGTAATGATAAAATTAATAGTTGTTTAATAGAGAGGATTTTAATCTTTGATAGCTTTCAGAAGCTCTTTGGATAAATGCTGTTCTTTCAGATATTTTAAAACATCTCATGTAAGCATAATCTTTAAGGGGATGCCCCGCATATAAGCTGTGATTCTGCCCATGGCAAGCTTTTGATGTTGCAAGGAGGAGAAATATATCCCTGTTTAAAACTTTAGTATGTTGATATATGCACTGACTAGCTAGACACTGCTATTGACAAATACAGTTTTATAGGACAGTAAATATCTGTTAAATGGAAAACCAGAGCCATGTGCTGGTTATTTCTTTAAACTGTGATCATATTAGGGAGAAAGGAAGTATAGGGCATAGTGGGGTAAAATGCTTGTAAATACCATTTAGTTTCTCTTTAAAGCTACAAGTTGTACAAAAGATGAGAGAGAAGAAGTAATAAATTATTTCATTTTCCTTTATGCAGCACCTGGTGCATAGCTTCATAAAATCTTGTACATCTGTCTGAAATATTAGCAGAATGAAAATAGAGCATAAATTAAGAGTTTGTCATAACTAATGACAAGAGGTAATTTGGCTGTCAAATACAACGCAACACAATAATTCAAGCAAGCAAATACTAATATGGCTAGAAAGAAATGCATTACCTTTCAAGTCTCTCTTTGAAGTTAACTTGAGATGACTTAGATGGGAAGAAGAAACATTTGGAAGGCATTGAGTACTGCATAACAGGAAAATGGATACCGCTCTTCCTAAAAATATTGCTTGAAATTCTGAAGTCATTTAATCAGACCATCATATGACACACAACATCATTCTGGATAAAGTTTCAGTTGAAAATAAGGACCTATTTCCTAATCAACTTTATTAGGTTTCATAGTAATTATTAAAAAAACAAGCAAATGAACAACTGCCTCCCCTCCTGTGCCAACACACACCACCACCCCCCAATCCATGGCATCACAAAGGCTAAGAGTAACTCTGCATTCTTTTGTGACTTCAGGCACTAGGTCCCTGTTCATACATTTATCTAAGCAAATTACTTCACAATGCAGTTTAAAAACAAATGAAGCTCCCACTTTGGAATCTTCCTGCAAGAAATGAAAAGGGACAGGCAGGAATTAAAAATAGGACCTTAGCTCACAAAGAAAATAACAAAATTAAGATGTGGTTAGAAAAAAACGTAAGAATAAATTCGCTCCAGACCAAAATCAACGTACTGATTCAAAAGAGAGGAATATTTACAAAAGAGATGGATTTTAACATGCTTAAAAAATAAACAGAAAACAAACCAATGCAAAACCATTCATCTTAAAGCCTTGAAGAAAATGCCATCACACAGTGATTCTGGATATTCCTGTAAGGAACTCTACAGTGAAGTTTTGAAGTTCTGTTCATTTTCAGTTTTGCCAAATGGTGTGGTAGGAACAGATTATTTTCCTTCTCTTTTTAAGAAGCAGTGCTTTGAGTTTCTAGTAAAATGGGACATTATTAATTTCTTCCAGTGATGTCTCTGTGGGTAACCTATTATACAAGTGTAATTCTTAACCTTCAAATACAAATATTTGAAAGCCATATATTGAAGAAAATGAGTGCAGTAACAGTGCACCATCTCATCACTGTCTTCTGTAGACAAATTCTACATACTTAATTTAGCACGTGCATTTTTTGATATGGACTTTCTTGGATGTTCCAGAAGGAAGAAAACTTTTAAAATATGGGACACTTTCTTGCAATGAACTTTATAGGGAAGATTGTGTTGCTGTTGAAAGATTTACCCAAAGAATGAAAAGCTGTCTGCAGGTTCCTTATTTGAGGGAGGATTAAATTCCCTTTTTTTCTTTTTTTCCCTTCACTTATATCAGACAGTGTAAAGAACTCTTGTTCCCTTGTCAGGAAGGTGATACCAAAATCTCTTTAGATTAGAATACTGCATGAACAAAGATCACTTTAATGATTTGCTTTTTAAAAACTTCATCCACTGCTATTCAAGTTTCTATCCATTTTTTTTCTCCAACAGATTGGTGTTGTATGTTTTAATATGGAAAAGCAGATAATTTAAAGTGAAGATTAACGTAATGTTATTGTCCTTTTTTTAGACAAATTTTTATTCAGAGTAATTCTGACATACTGCATATTTTAGAAAAAGTTCAATTAATAGTGGAACCTATTTTACTACATATACTACAGCTGGTAGTTTCAAAATTAATTATTAATAAAATTCTACCATTTTCTTAATTGAGTATGGCTTAGTAGAGATTTTATCAGGTTTTATCTCCTCATGGGAAGGTAAATGTGTTGTCTGGTGAGTACATTCCTTTATGACAAAAGAAACAAATAGTTTTATTTAACTACTTGTAGTTGTTTCTGACACTTTTTTTTTAAATAAATAGTATTTATTAAAACATGTAAATGTACTTTGGCCTGATCACTACATTTGGAAGCTTCATGCAAAATAAGATTTTTTTTTTTAAACACCAGAGATGGTGATGTCTCTGAAATAGGGCTACAGACTGAGATTATATTTGCACTTCCAGAGCATTTTAAACTATATTTGTGGTTGGCAGAACTTATTAGGGATGGATATATCCTAAATCAAATGTGACAACTAATTAATTGATTTGGGGCACGTTGTTCTCTCCTATTCTTCTCCTTGTCCCCTTGTTTTCACTGCTTCCTTGTTTTTATGAAAATAAGTAGGAGATTTTTGTCCAAATGACAACAGTGATCAGAACAATTATATGACTGAGAAGGGATGGAGTGGGCAAGCTGTGTTTAGGAGCTTAAGGATCCTTCAGTCCTCCTGCCAGTAATATGTATTGAGACTGATCTTGTGCTTGCCCAACGTAATTATTTCTAAATATCCCTGGATCAGAAAGACACCTTTGCTCTTACCTGGCAGTCTTTGCATCAAACTTTTACAATATATCAACCTGCAGTTTTTGTAAATGCAAGCTGTACTTTCAGATGGCATATTGAAAAACTTTTAAAATTGTATTTTAAGATCATATGTATTAAAAAAATGAAATACTTTTTGCAACACTGTGATGATATTTTAAGGTGTTATAACAATTATAGTATAAAAATATTGATAATGTATCTATTTTTCAAACAGCAAATAGTCATTAGTTATAAGCTCAGAAAAAAGGAGCAGTTTTTAAGTAGTGTAGAATGGTGACTTATTCACAGTAATACCATTATAGTAATGCTTTTTATTTCAGAATTTACGTGAAGAAGATAGAAATCCATAGGTTGTAAGCTAATTAACCTCAGAAATTTTGATTTGGATGTGCTTTTTGTTTAAAACAACTAATCAAATAGGAAAACTGAGTTTTATACCGATTAAAATCACAGTAAGTTTTAACAGCTCCCTTGTGAATCCATCTATTCATAATATTATCCCCATGAATCATGAACACACTGAGTATCTACAAAAACTGTATTTTCTAGTGAAGCATTGCTATTAGAGGCTTCTGAAAGTATACAATAATTATGCTTCCTACATGTTTTAAGTAGACATGTATATATAATTACATTTTACTAAAATATAGTCTAACACAGAAATTACAGCAGCACACAAACAGATCAAAAATCAATTGCTAGTGTGTCATAAGTACA
Organism: Grus americana; assembly: GCF_028858705.1. NCBI lineage: Eukaryota > Metazoa > Chordata > Aves > Gruiformes > Gruidae > Grus > Grus americana. The sequence continues at coordinate 31,842,688 of NC_072855.1, read as the reverse complement.
CTATTGACTGTAGAGAATGATGCCAGAACACTGTTGAATATTGATTTTAAGTTCAGGCATCTCTTCAACACTCAGTAAAGACATGCTCTGTCACTCTTGCGGTAGAAACAGCTTGCTGCTTTTCTTACCTATAATGTTTCCTAATTGTCATAAATAAGCTCCTCGGTATGCTGCTTTTATGGGTTTTTTTCCCCCTTCTTTCCCTTCTTTTTGTTCAGTGTTGTTACTTTTATAGCATATATAACTCATTTTATGGCACAGTAATTGAAATACAGCTAAAGTGTATTTTACTTATTTTACATTGTGGAGTCTAGAAAATACACAGTAGAGTGTTTCCTGGTGTGTGATACTATAGGTAGAATTAGGCAGGCTAAGCAAGTTCTGGTTTCTTTCTTTTCTACGCAGAAGTATATATTTTTTTCTCTGTCTCATTTGGACTGGCAAGGAACGCATAAGTAGCATGCAAGGATTGCATCCGTAGCAAAGTCTGGCCATTTAATTTCGGTTTCTTAATTGTCCTTTCTGCTGCTTGTTGCTGGAACTTGCAACTTGGACGACTAAGTGAAATATGCCATTTGTGTAGGACTCTGCAGTGGCTTCTCGCTTTCAGTATTAACTGAGTTTGCATGTATATTTAGGCATATATCCTCAATACTCATTGACATCTTCATTTTTTTTTTTTTTTCCCCACTAGTTTAGAAATAGCAAGGTTTTTAGAGTCAGGACAAAGATCTTTGATTAGCTGAAATAATGATACAATGGGGAACTTGATTCCTCTGTTTATTCCAAATCTTCATAAGCTGTAGATGCCTTTAGTGCCTTTCAGTTCTTTTCCATTGCAAGGCTCTATCACCAGTCTTGGGTGAACGATATGATAAATGATTCAAATGAACAAACACTACAGTGAATAAAGTTGCAGCAGGAAATCTTTACTGACAAATATAAAGCAAATATAAATATATTTTTGCAGATAGCAATTCTTACACCTTGAAGAATCTGCATCATCATGAAAAGAGTAGAAAGGAAAATTCCTGCTCAGAAAAAGGAATTTCTTAGATAGGAATAGGTTATCTTTATCTTTACACTGAACTGGATTTCCAAGGAGTTAGATAATCAGGGTATGCTCATATACCTGACCTAGAAATTTAAACTGCAATATTAAATTCATTCCCTCTCTAGAACAGAGGCCTCACTTTTAATTGTATGCATGCCAGATTGCCTTGAAAATATTTCCCACGGATCTCATGAGATGATGTCCCAGAAACTTGACTTTTAAGGCAAGAATGACTTACTTTCTACAGAGTGAATGTATAAGACATAAAGTAGGGGTACAAGTTACTTGCTAACCAATTTTGTTAGTGTTTCGGAGAATAAAGTATTTCTGTGGTGTTTTCTAATATAGTAAAGTAGAATTTTATTTCATTTTCTTTTGACAATAGTTACTTGGTAATTGAAGCTAATTATAATTACAGGATGCAGTAAATGTCTCCTTTAAGCATAAATATTTTTAAACTTTTTTTTTCTTTTTAACTTTTATCCATATTAAATCAGACCAGTTAGCCTTTCTCAGGAACAATGCTGCTCATCATTAAATTGATACAATCTTAAATTGCAGTACTTTGCATTCTCCTACACTAAGTATAATACAGGCAATGAAGAGCCCAGAAGAAAAATTTTTGTATTCACTAGGTGAAATATCTTCCTGTATAGAGGGCTCAGGGAAAAACTTAGCAGCTTTTCATTTTTTTGGTCTGTCTGAAATTTAAGAGCCTGTATGATAAAATGAGATGCGTCTTACATAAACAAGAAGATCAATCTAAGCTCTCTGAGAGAAACGTATTATGAATGATAGTGGTTCCTCTGCTTTTTTTTGTCTGCTACATTGATTTATGCACTAGAAATGTTTGATTTCAGTCTAGATATATGAAAATGGGACTACTGTAACATAGTATGCATAGATTTTATTTAATTTAGCAGGCTATAACATCACCAAAATTTTGGGTTGAAATATTTACTGACTGCAAAAGCCAGGCATATTGTTCTAAAACAAAATGGTAAGCCTGGAGTTAAAGAAAAAAATCAATTTTTTATATCTTTAGATCTTGTAAGCAAATTCATTGCCTTTTTGGCCTTATAATTCCAAAAGGGATTGATTACCCACTCTCTTCCAGTGTTTCAAATAAAAAACTTTTATCCAGTCATAGAGTCCTGAAGAGGCGGGCATTACTTTTCCAGCCTAGTTGTACATATCATGAGTTTACACATGAACTGCACAGTATTGCCTTTCTGATAATGAATAGTATTGTAGGCTCAGGGAAAATCAGTACTTTGGATCTGACATTTTTCTTTGTCACAGGTGCGTTATTGTAGTACTTACTGTCAATATTTTATTAAGTTTTCCCAAGGTGGCTTAGTGAAAAAAAATGAAGCCACTGATGGCTGGGCATGTGCTTGGTGTATGGATGTGGAAGAGGTTGGAGCTGACTGAAGACCTTGTGCTTGGTTACAGGGGTAGAGGCTTCAGATGGGAAGAAGTCTACGCTATTTTGGCAAAGCTCAACGCAAGCTTTACCTACACTGAGAAGGTTTGAGAAGGAATTGCGTTTCATCAGACAGCTTAATGTGTAGCTGTGCAATGCTTCACTACACCAGTAGCAGTTTCCAGTGATCAGCATGTAATGTGAAGCACTTCTAGAGAATTTAGAGTAATTGTTGTATTTCCACTAGCAAGAATCTCTGTGCAGAAATTGCGTGATTGACTTAATATTGACTTTAGAAGCCAAAGATAATTCACTTTGTGTGTGGGTGTGTCAGTCCAGTTGTTTTTCTTCTTTTTTCCTTTTTTTTTGTGAGGTATCAGAAATGCAGTATTTGAAGTTCTGTCTTCTCTGATGTGCAGAAATAATGTTATTAGCCTCCTCTACAATATGATACTTTTGACTATGAATTTTGAAGGTGATGGCTATTCTTGTCTGCCAAACCATCTTGGCTCCACTTACCTTTTTTTCCTGTTCACCACCAGCCTCGCTCTTCCTGGTTCCTTTCATGATTTCTAAAACTCTTTTTCCCATTTAACAACTGACTTTTTATTCTCAGTTTATTTCTAAGAACCAGCTTGCCTTTTTGAATAAAAAAATGCTGATGATTAGTTTAGCATTTATAATTCTAGGATTTTTAAAGTTCTGTGAACCCAGTTTCTTTATCTTCACTGCCATTTGCGTGCATAAATGATGCTGTGTACCATTCTCTGAAGTTTTTAATGAAAATATTAAGTAAAAAGAGACTCACAATTGCTGAATCCAATCAGGTAATTTGCTAATCAGTTCAGCAAAATATCCTTATGTAATGTCATAGCTAATCCACTGGCAATTAGTTTTGCAAAGCTTTTATGAGCACTAGTGTAAATGTTTTATGAAACCATGTTTGCATATTGTTCTTAATTCTATTGTTAATTTTAGGTTGTTATTTTCCATTTTGCATTTCATTAGAAAATTAATTATTCTTTGAAGCAGATATGTGAAGTGTTTACATTTTACCTCTTTTTCCTCAGTTAATAAATACTTTCTGAAAGGATCTTGATTTGTTGACCAACATTTCTGCTAAACAACACCCCTTAAATTAATCAAGTATTTATGTTGCTGCTTACTTTCATAAGCCTACTCTGCTGTTCTTCATCTAAAGCTCAGTATATATGTTAGCTAATTCCCATAATTCCATGCGATGTATAGTTCCTATGTTTAATCTGTATTCCTTCAGCCTCTCTTAACTATTCTTTTACCTGACTTCATAGGAACTATTTTTCATGATCTCTCATGAGTTATAAATTGAAAACAAAAACAAAACCAGGAACTCAGAGTCGTAGTGATACTGTGCTGATTACTCATTTGGAGTCTTATCGTTGCGTAAGATTTCACAATAGGTTGATATTCACCAAATAGATCCTGTCTCCAATGATGTATTTGTCATATATCGAAAGAATCCCAATGTGTTGGGTTTGCGTGGCAAGGTTTGCAGGAAGGGGGGGGGCACAGGGGTGGCTTCTGTGAGAAGCTGCTAGAAGCTCCCCCTGTGTCTGACAGAGCCAATGCCAGCCGGCTCCAAGACGGGCCTGCTGCTGGCCAAGGCCAAGCCAATCAGCGCCTCTGTGATAACATATATAAGAAGAAGAAAAACACTTAGAGAGAGAGCTTTTGCAGCCGGAGAGAGGAGTGAGAAGATGTAAGAAACTCTGCAGACACCCAGATCAGTGCAGAAGGAGGGGGAGGAGGTGCTCCAGTCGCCGGAGCGGAGATCCCCCTGCAGCCCGTGGTGAAGGCCATGGTGAAGCAGGCTGTCCCCCTGCAGCCCATGGAGGAAGGATGAGGGGGTGTAGCGATTCCACCTGCAGCCCGTGGAGGACCCCACGCCGGAGCAGATGGAGGCACCTGAAGGAGGCTGTAGCCCATGGGAAGCCCACGCTGGAGCAAGTTCCTGGCCGGACCGGTGGACCCGTGAAGAGGGGAGCCCATGCCAGGGCAGGTTTGCTGGCAGGACTTGTGACTCCGTGGGGGACCCACGCTGGAGCAGTTTGCTCCTGAAGGTCTGCACCCCGTCAGAGGGACTCCATGTTAGTGAGTGATCTCTCCCTGTCCTTATCTCGACCTACAAGCATTTCGTTATACCTTTACTCCCCTGTTTAGTGAATGAGGGGAGTGAGAGAGCAGCTCTGGTGGGCACCTGGCCTCCAGCCAGGGTCAACCCACCACACCCAACTAAATAAAATTAAGGCTTTGAGGAAAATATTCTCTCATTGATTAGTCTGTGAGATTTTGCTTCCTAACTTCTTTTCTGTATTTATGTAGTACTAACCTTTAAAATAATCTGTTCTAAATTATAAAAACACAATCCACTTGCTTATTCACTCTAATTCCAAAACTGCAGCACCATTTTAATTATTTGCTCAGGTAACATGAGTTTTCTGGTGTAACTGCTGTATGAAAGCTATGTCTATTAATTATTAGAAGTTAACTATTTTACAAAGGAAATTTTCCCAGCATCGCAAAGTGATAAGATTAGAGTAATGCTTCTGCATGTTCCAGATTCTTCCTTGTAACTACTGTCTTCAGGAAATTAAATTAGTTTATTAAGAACTTTGATACATATAGACTACTATAGTGCATATTTAAAAGTTTTGGTCTGTGTTTTCCACAGTTATCAGTGTACCTTCCAGTAATACATTATTAGGCTAATGTTTTTTTATTTCTATCTTTCTACAAGGAGGATAATGGAATGTCTTGGGTTTTGTTATTAAATACTACATTTTTGTTATTTAATTGTGCTAGAAAAGCCAAGATTGAAGAGACGTGACTTTTAAGTTTTGCAGCATGGTATCATTTGTAATAGCCTCTAGTAGTTTTTGCAATTAGTGAGGATGCTGATTCTCTAGTTGCATGTAATCCCTGCTTGACAAAATGCTGATTATGTCTCCAGCAAATTAGTCTTTTTGAATCTGAATGCTAGAAGAAGTAAATAAAGATCAAAATGGCTTTTAAACCTGATCATGGGCTACTTGAAGAGATGGGAGGCTGAAAAAAAGAAAGCAAGTTTAGTAGCTGTTTTAGAAATTAAGCAGGAGGAGATTGTTTTCAGAAAGAGTGCTGCTTTAAGTCATGTTGCATGGGACTCAGACCACAGGCTATGAATTAGATATGGAGGTCATAATCCAACAGCAAATTACAGAGTCACCAAATATTATAATGAGATTTCTCACATTAATGGTTAAATTCCTAATATTTTACAGAACTCATGAAGAAGACAGATTTTTTTGTTTTTCTGCAGCTCCCAAGTACCTTTTCAGGTGTCCAAAAAAGCAGTTCTCTTAATGACACAGATATACATGGGCCGGATGCATGGCATTTGTCAAACATCCTGTTTGGTTAATCTGAACAAATGTACAGTGGAGAATCAGTCTGTTTTATTAAGTCTCTGTGTTGTGGATGTCACATGGTATGTCATGTATTCTGTCACACAGTACCTACAGACTTTGGAAGGCATATAGAGATTCATTTATTCACACTGTTAAATAATTACTCACTGCTTGTTCCAGCAGAAAAATACTGTTTATGTGTTACTCACTTGCCTGAGGAATTAGGTGTCAGCAACTGGCGTTGCCTATAAAATCCTTGAAATTAATCCATGCGAAAGAAAATGATGCCTGTCTCTGAAGGAGAAGTCACAGTTTGGAGAGGAGGGACAAGGAGTGGGATATTTAATTTCTAAGAGGATTCTGATCAGAATCCCTAAAATAATTCAGATTACTAAGGAAATTGAGTCAATAAAATAATTATAAGCATTTATTATTTTCATTGTGTTCGTTCATTATGTTCTTGCAAGGAATGGAAAGCTTTGGAACCCTAAAAATGATAGGTTGGTTGTTGCTTTAGCAGGTGGAAGAGAGCTTGACAGGGGTGATGGGAGTGGAAGGAATAGCTAGTGTTAAAGCAATGATGAGGTCACTTTCTATAAAGGAATAACTGCCTCAATAATATGCTGAAGTTAGCAAGGAATTAGCTTTCCACAGAACTGGAGTTTCCTGTGGAATGGCCCTAGCATCTTGAGTCAAGATCCTAAGTCCATTAATGTCTGGAAGCAGGAAGTCTCCAAAGGCTGCATCACCAGAGGTTTGCATAAAGAGGAGATAATAGACCAAGAAATAGGATGCATCGACCAAAAATTAATGTTACTGAGGAAAAATGCATCAATGCAGTAGGAATTTTCTTAAATGTTAGAGACTCGATTTGCAGACTTTAATATCAACTATCAGTAAGTCTGTTGATCAGAAATATAAAATTTAGGAATTCTTTGTAGAGGATATTCCTCATCAGAAATACAATATAGAGAAAGAATTGGATTTTTGCAAACTCTGCCTTTATGCATCATTAATCACTACAAGAAAGAGAGGAAGTATTCTGAATTTTTCTGATCAGAAGGCTTGATTCATTGAATATGGGTGAAGTATAGAAAATTGGTCAAATGGGAGATTCTTTTCTGGTTCCACTATGCTTCAAGCATATTGTCTCTGTGACACTTAGAAAGTTATTCATTCATATTGACATGCTGATGAGAGTGTTCATGAATGACTCTTAATTACTGGTGAGCTTACACTAGCCAAATTAACTCTGAAGAGTAACATACGTTGTTTATTAACCTGACAGACTTTATCTATAGGAAACTGCAGAGGCTTTCACTTACTGATAAGATAGGGTGGTAAGGGCAAACTATTGAAGAAATAATCTCTTTTGGGTTTTTTGGGTTTTTTTGTTTGGTTGGTTGGGTTTTTTATTATTTTTTGTTGTTGTTGTGTTGCTGAAGATTTTTGCTGGCTCTTGAAGTTTCATGAATTTCCCAGATTGTGCTCAGTAAGTTTCTTCTTGCTTTTTGACAGTCACAGCTAGTTTCCAGGCTATGCAAAGGTGTTTTCTGCTGATGCACTAGCTGCCTTCCGAAAATACACAGAGAATTACCTTACTTTTGCCAATTTTAACAGTGAATGTTTGGCTTCTCTCCCAGTTCTTTTACTGCAAAATTTGTTGCTTCTTGAGCCACAGTTCTGTCCCTTCTTCTTTTTTTGGTGTGCTTTTTTCTTTCCATACATTCTTCCTTTGCATAACTGTACTGATTGGATCATGCCAATCTTCCTCACAGCTCATTAAGTAGGCTTTTACCCCTTGTCCATGGATATCTAATTAGTTATAAATTCCAGTCTGAATCACTGGTACAGCTAAAACGGACTTCTGGAGGACATCTGCTCATTGTTCTGTTTTTTATAGCTGTCTCCACACTAGCATCTTCAAAAATCTTTGTTTTCCAGTCTTTTTTCTTCTTCCAGATCATTAAGGAGTTTGTCTGTCTCTCTTTGCTGTACCTAATGTCCCCTGAATATCCTGTTCACAAGAATCATACCGAGTAGTGACATCTGAGTACACGGTCTCCAACAAATCAAGTGTTTCATGTTTGTCAGTTTTCCATTTTGCTGACCCAAGCTTTTTGCAGGGACAGGCAGCTGCACACTGTCTATTCATAAAGCTGCCTCAGTATTGTTCCAGAGAAGATTTTTCTTCCATTCTTCCAACAGTGCTTACAAGTATCTTAGAAGATAGAATGGCATAGGCACTGGATCCTCCTTCAGTCTCTTAGTATAAAAAGAAGGCTTCATTTGTTCAATTCCAATCAATCTTCTCTTTATCAAGCTATATTTATTCTTTTGTCTTTTTACAGCAGGGAGAACACATATATAGGGTGAGTCTCATTTAATTTTCATTACTCATTTGAGGAAAGTAGGGAAAAACCTCTAACTGCAGTAGACTATCAAAGGATTTATCCCAGTTCCTTCCAGTAAAGAACTGAAGGTAGCTGAATGCAGTAAAGATGAGATACAGATGAGATATAGATGACCATATATAGCTAAATCTCTAGATCTCCCACAGTGCTTGAAAGATTGGAGATTTTTATCCCAGAAATTATTTGAATTCAGTTCTATTGTTTAACCCATGATGTTGGCACCATCTTTTTGATTAATTAAAAAAAAAAAAAAAAAAGAAAAGAAAAATTTAGGAAAAGGAAAAAGGACTTGTTAATGTGCCTGGCAAAAATGTGATATTTAATAATTAGATATTAAATATCTTCAATATTAGCAAGTTCTTGAAACCCCTGTTCAATAAGGAAACAACTCTTGTGTGGTTGAGCTTCTGTTCTCAGTGCTTTGTAACCTGCTAAATCCGAACAGGTTGACTGTTAGGGAATGAATGTACTTCTGCATGCATTTTCTGGAAGGAGAGAATGCAAACAGGAAATGCAGTGGAGAAACGTGGAGATAATTAGAAGAATAAAATAAAGGATGTGCTTCCATTTTTGATGAAAAAAATTTCCAAGGTGAAAATTTTGCCAAGGTGATTTAGGAGTTTAGAACTCCTTTTCCAAAGGAATATTATGCCTTTAATACTGTCAGCCACATTTAAAATAGGTTTTGAAAATATTGTCAAAAATGTTTTTCACCTTGGGATCTTAAGTAATTTAGGAGCATTCAAATATACTTGTTATGTTTCTTTCCAAAATATCAGCTAAAATCTGAAAAGAAAGTCAAAATTCTTTTGCTTTTTAAAATATAGAACTGAATTGTTTAGTTATTAAAGATAGTTTTAAAAGTACAACAAAATAATTTCAAATTTAATGTAATAAAAAAGTGGATGTTGCTTCACTCTTGTATTTATATTGCTTTTTTCAGATCATTGAGGAAGATGATTCTGAAGGTTACTCTTATTTGAAAGTTTTACAAATTGCAGTTCATGTTCATCATCTGTTGGTATAAGTTTTTTTTGTGTGAGATGTCATTGGTCATGTGGCTGCTGGAAAGATGAGAAGACTTTTGTTATAATGTTAATATGCCATGGCTGCTCTTTATAAAGAGGCAGGAACAGGTACAGGCCATCACTGTGAAACCACATTTATAGATGATGAGATTACTAATCACAGGGAACAGTTACATCCATTATTAACAAGGAAGATGAGGGAGCTTAATGTAAGGGAGGAAATGCTGAAGACAAAAAGGGAAACAAATTAGGGACTTGGTCCTATATATAATATTGAATTAAGAACATGTAAAGTTAAGCAATTGAACTGTAATTTCATCTTAGATTCCTGGTGTCTGCACAAACAACTCGAGTGTTTTCTCTTGCTTTATGGTATCATCTGAAATACATGGTCAGATTATACATAATAACTGAAATCTGTATGTATTTTGTTTTTCTCCAACCATTTCCATCAATACAATTTCATTAAAATATTCTCAGAATATTGTAATTATTGGGTTGTTCATGAGTGTTATCTCAGCACAATGGTGGTAACAAAAATGTTAATATTAATCCCATGGTAAAACATGCCTCTTGTTTTAATTTTTTAAATTTTGTTCTTCTAGACTGGAGCAGGACCCCATGTTGGTAGGTGCTATAAAATGAGAGATTAGGATATATATATATATCTATATATGTATGTATTTTTTTAAATCTAATTCTGGCAGTGTAATCTATCTTTTTCTATTAAGATAAATTCTGCTGTTTTCTGGCTGTACTCTATTAGGCAGACAGGTTAAATATAGGTAATATTTTTAGAGCTGTGGATAGCAGTAAGATTTGATCCATGCTTATGTTCATGTAAAAACAAGACTTTTGTTTGCATATTGACATCATTATAGTTACTGTTGATTCAGATATCTTCTGAAAGGATGGGGAATCTGATTCATATTGAATATGAAGTCATCAAATTCACATTAAGATTAAACTGGTGAATTAAAAGCTCAGTGTCACTTTGGGGTATGGTATTGTTGCCTCCTTACATCACAGAAGAAGCTCAACAAGTACAAGTCAAATCCAAAATGTAATCATTGTCTTTTTAAGGCATACTCCTGTTCTTCATATCACAGCACTTAACTCAGTGCAGCTCATTCTGTACGCTTTAATATCTGATCCATGTATTTTTAATTTGAATTAACAGAGATGTATATGTTAGGCCAGAAGACACATACTTGTATCTTTAGATGTACAAGCATTTGTTTCCTAGCCATACAGGAGAGTTGCACTACACGTGTGTGCAAATAAGAGGAAAAGGAACTGTACTTAAAAGCTTGTTCTTCAGCTGTCTAGCAACCCATTATTTGGTTCATGTTTCCCATCTCTTTCCTGTTCTTTGATTGTGGACTACACAATTACCCCACCACATGAATTTTAGACTTCAACCTACAGGAAGGAATGAACTAGTTGAAGAGGACATTTCCTCTCATAGTTCAGGTGTTCATTCCACCTGTTTCTTCCAGTCCAGCTGAGTGTGTTCCCTTGGGCAATCTGCTACTCTTAAAACTTCTTTCCTGACTCTTGAAGATTATGCTTTTGTACGCCACCATCTACTAGAACTGATTTAACCAAACGTATCACTCAGAGAGAAAAGCTAGTGCCAGTTTGTGTGAAGCTACTGAAATATTGGTCCTGCCGTCTTCCATTGATGTGGTTGCCAGGTTTCGTCCTGATGGAATATCCTTAACAAAGACATCCTCCATCTTATCTTCTCAGGGGCCTTAAGAGAGGGAGTTGAGCAGAAGATATAAAGTGCTGGTCACAGTGCTTGTGGACATGCCCTGGTTTATTGAGATGTGTAGAGTGACAGGGATGAAGGCCTACCAGGATTAAAAGTGGTGGGCTTTGAACCAAAATCTAGTGATTTACTGTGGCTTTCCTGATTTTATTGCTATTTTAATAGACTTTTAGAATTTCTTCAGTAAAACAAATTTAATCTGTTTTTTCTAGTAGTAGGAATATTTGAGATAAAGTCCAGAGAGCTATAACAGGTGCTAGTGCTGTATGCTGCTGTATCTTTCAGCAGTCTAGTCATCATCTACTTGTCTCCTCAGGTATCTGCTTTTCTCTAAGGCAACTCAGCGAAACTGAATCTTGTGTTGCTGCTACTAAACTGCTTCTGTGATTCCATCTAGTTTAATTAAGGTTATGTTTGTAATATACTATGTTGACAGTGAGGCTAGATAGAAGACCTCAAAAGTTATTCTAAAACACAACATGTAAGTTTAGATGATTATAAAGCTAAATAAAGTGAAGTAATGAGTAAGCTTTTGAAACCAAAGCTTCTTTAAAAATACACTGAAAATATACTGGAAGTGTTCTGGTTATTAAAAATGTAACTTAAAAATAATATTACTATGAAACTTCATAGCCTGAGATGTATTTGAATCCAGCTTCCTGAAGAATTCAGTATAACATATTACTATTTAGAAACATTTCACAGAATAGTGGGAAAAATATGATTCTATTCATTATATGATTATTTATTCTTGTTAACATGCTGTGAACTTCATTGTGCAGTGAACATTACAATTAAATATCTTAAACACAGAACAGCCATAAATGTTCTGAGTAATAATGGGAATAGTATCAGCTCACTGGTATCCATTTTTGTGAAGTGATAATTTTATTGGAGAACAATATTCAAGATGCAAACATTTATTGTCCTTTTATAGACAATTGTTCCAATAACTGTTTAGTGAGCACTAGCATCATAGGGAGAAAATTGTGTACTTCAGCTGCTGTCCTGCCTGTGGCTGTAATGAAGTCTCTGTAGTAATCTAATTGTATTGACTTAGCAAAAAAAATGGAATTCTAATTGACAACATAAAACCAAGGAAACTGTCAGTAAAGACATGCTGACTTAAGCCTTGTTGACACTGATGTCAAAACTGTTCTTTGTGGCCAAGAATTAAAGACAGATTCTTCTGAATTATTAAACTTAAAAACACATAAATTATATAATCAACTGACTTTATGTACACCTTGATCGTGAAGTTATTTGCATGTTCTTTCCTTTAGATTTTCAGGGGTGCAAAGGGGTTTCCAAGTGTGTTGCTTAAGAAACACAATTTTGGAGTTTTGAGTACAGTTGCACCTCTGTTTCTGAAAGTGGCCAGGGCAAAAATCCATGCCTGAATCAAAAAGGCATCAAACTCTCAGATTAGAATATTGAAGTCCCTCAGATTTGGCACCTTTTCCTGGCAGTAGTAGTTGGGTCTCCCTATGTAGTCAATCTGGAAGTAAGTTTTTTCAAGTTGGAGATTGAAGACTGAACGAGTGAAGCCTCCCCTGAATCATCTTTCGCTGTAATGTGGTACTGACTAGGATGTGGCCTAGCCATAGCCAATATAAAATATGGAGCATAAAATTTTTCCAAAATCTTAGTGGTCCCTAAAGCTCGACTGAGGGCCTACTTACATTAAGTACTTTCTACTCAGCAATCAGTTCCTAAAGAGATTAATTTTAAGATTAAGTGCTTTTTAAAAAGAAGTGGTCTGTGTTTGTATCCCAACTGGGAGTATTTTTCAACAGAAGGTAGAACGTGAACCTGCAATGAGCCCTTGCCACGAAGAAAGCTAACTATCCTGGGCTGCATCGGGGAGGAGTGATACCAGCAAGCTGAGGAAGGTGATCCTTCCTCTCTATTCAGCACCAGTGAGGCCACACCTTGGGTGCTGTATCCAGTTCCGGGCTCCCCATTAGAAAAGAGACATGCATATACTGGAGAGAATCCAGTGAAGGGCCATGGGAGTGATTAAGGGACTGGAGCACCTCTTCTGTGACGAAAGGCTGAGAGCTGTGACTGTTTAGCCTGGAGAAGGTTCAGGGCGGATCTTATCTATGTGTACAGATACCTGAAGGGAAGGTGCAAAGAGGATGGAAGCAGACTTTTTTCAGTGGTGCCTGATGACAGAACAAGAGGCAATAAGCACAGACTGAAACACAGGAGGTTCCCTCTGAACATCAGGAAATACCCTGTTACTGTGAGGGGGACTGAGCACTGGCACAGGGTGCCCAGAGAGGTTGTGGAGTCTCTGTCCTTGGAGATATTCAAAAGCCAGTTGGATATGGTCCTGAGCAACCTGCTCTAGGGGGCCCTGCTTGAGCAGGAGGTTGGACTAGATGACCTTTAGAGATGCTTTCCAACCTCAAGCATTCTGTTTCTGTGACATACCCTAGTGCAGGTCTTAGAAGGACTATACTCTCCCAATGCTTTTGAATTACTGTAGCAGTTTTAATAGTGATTGACCTCAATTATACTAAACAGAAAAAAAAATAATAATCTGACAAATGTTAAAATTGCCCATTAGGGCAATAAGGATTTACACTGATTTCTGTTGCCAGTAATGTACAATAGAGAGATGTGGCTTTTATCATATCTGGCCAACAATTTGTGGCCCAGTGACCACTTATACCAGGGTCAGTTGCTGACATGCTTTTGGCTGCCTTTAGAACGGCTTGAATGGCTAACACTATAAGGAGAAGACTTTGCAGGTGTCAAGTGTAGCCCAGATAAAGTTGTTTTCAGAGGAAGCTGCTCTCTCCCTCCAATATTTAATTGTCTAAAAATGCCGCTCTACTACCTTGTCAGTCTATTCACAGCAGTTAATATATCCCCACTAACTCAAGATGATACCATCTTTTTCTATTATTTTTTGGAAATCAGTTGTAGAGTACCAAACCCTTGCAGAAGAGAAGAAACAATATAGCTGTCTGGCATTTTAAAAACTTTCGGAGAAAATCCATCCTTTTATTCGTAAGGCCTTTTCAAGAGATACAAGCTGCTTGCTTGCCAACTTCGTATTTATTGTTGTAATGGACTCCTCATTGATTTCATCCCAACTCTTGATTTTAGAGTCAAGGTTGGGGTATAACTTAAGTATTTGTGTATTTGCTGTGTAAGAAATGTTACGGTTCTTACAGCACTTCCTGCTCTGTGTGATAATTTTTTCACTACATGTGGTAAACTTCCAGCTAAAGTCTATAAAGAAAACAGTAAAATAACATTTCAATTATAAGCTTAATTAATGCCACATACTGCGTAGAGTGGAAGCAGAATGAATGACCTGCTGTAGCATCATACAGAAAGAGAGCTGTCTGCAGCATGAGCTGCTGGCCAGAGGCTGTGTTACTGTCAGGATGAGTGGAGAGGGCCAGCTGGTTCTGGTAAATCATCTGTATGATGTCCTCAGCTACAGCTAGTTATGAGCAGATTGCTTTTTAGTTATTATTTTTTTTTCTCTAAATGCTGATGTGAAGAATTTTCCCTGGGAGCTATAGTTTTTCTTCACCTCTACAGCTCATCTGATTGCTAATATGTTCCTTACCAACTCAAATCATTATTGGATCTATATGCTGTCATACTGTATTTTTATATTTTAAAATTCATTTATGTTTTTGTCCTGGTTTCAGCTGGGATAGAGCTAATTGTAGTCCTAGTAGCTGGTATAGTGCTGTGGTTTGGATTTATTTATATGAAAGCAATGTCGAAACACACTGATGTTTAGTTGTGGCTAAGCAGCATTTACAATTAAGTCAAGGATTTTTCAGCTTCCCAGGCCCTGACAGTGAGTAGGCATGAGCCTTCTGCAGGAGGTGCACAAGAAGCTGGGAGAGGCATGGCCAGGACAGCTGACCCAAACTGGCTAAAGGGATATTCCATACGATATGATGTCATGTTCAATATATAAGCTGGGGGGAGTTGGCCAGGGAGGGCTGTGGCATGGGAGCTAGCTGGGCATTGGTCAGCGGTGAGTGATCAATTGTGCTGTGCATCACTTGTTTTGTATAATCTATCATTATTATCATCATCATGCTCTTCCTTTTTTGTCATATTAAACTGTTTTTATCTCAGCTCATGAGTTTTACTTTTTTCAATTCTCTCCCCCATCCCACTGTGGGGAGGAGTGAGCAGACAGCTGTGTGGTTGTTTTAGCTCCCTGCTGGGTTAAACCACAATGGTTTTTCTGTCTATGAGATAAGAAAATAATGCACAAAGAATCAATCAGTAATGAAAATGTTTAGAAGCAGTGTCATGTGCCAGGCTACAATTACAATACCTGAAGTAACAAAAATCATATTAGTTTTTGGCTTATCTGTTTCATGATGTGAGTAGTAAACAGTTTCAGATTTGTATCTGTCAAATTAGATGTTTGATTTCTTAGGTTTTTTGAACATAGCCAAGTACTTACTGTGATAATATCTTGTCATACTTGAAAATTGCTTTTAGTTTTAAATAAATATTTTCCATTCATATTATAATAATTATCCAATCTTTCCCAGAGGTACCTTTCTACCAGCATTAAGGCTATTTTCTTACCAAGTCTTGATATACCTTTGTCAGTAATTCCTGTTAATAAGAAATATCACAAAAATAATGAAGTCTCAAAAGAATAGTCATGGAAAGAAGTAATGCTCTTGTTTTTGTTTCATATATAAATATAACAAAATAATTGTGTTGAAGTTCTAAATGTTGAATATTCTAAAAAATGGTGGCAGTTCTTAAAAAAGGAAAAAAGAAAAGAAGAGAAGTTTTTCTGTCACTCCAAAGTATGGGTGAATGTCTGATGGCATCCATCTCCATTTTATTTGGAGTTTGTTCAAATGGGTAAATTTCAATAAATCGACATGCTTACAATAAGAGTACTCTTCACTGAAAATTTCAAATCACCTTTAATGATTGTATTGATGTTTCAGACATACTCAGTTTGATTTTTCTGCTCTATACTCTTGGGAATGTAGACAGGCTTTATTAAACACTTTAAAAATATCTGTTAATAATATTTTTCTCAAAGGTAGGAGTATGAAAGCTTGGTTAATAGCAAGGACTGTCAAGTGAAATGGATTCACTGAAGCTAGCAGAAAATCTGGGTAAGATTAGAGAGCACTGAGGGTCTCTAAGCAATCTGAGATACAGCATTTGCTGCAGGGATTGTGGAACTCTTGAGACCTTAAACTTGAGCTTCTCAGAAAGCTAAAAAGAAATTGGGAGAGAACATGAACTAGAAAAACTAATTTTTGATCACCTCTCATTGTAATGCCCCCAAACCTGTATTCTCTCTAAAACAGGAAAAAACCCCTGACAGCAATGCTAAATGGAAGGCAGTGGAATGAGACTTAAGTGATTCAGTTCTTCAGTTTTTCCACTAGTTTGCTTGTTGTCTGTGGAGAAGTTTCTCTCTCTCCCTTCCATTCCTCATATGCACGATGACGCTGACATAGATCTTGTTTGTTGTAAAGAGCTTTGCTTGCTTGAGACATAGATTTGGGATAGGAAAAACACTGGAGTCTCAGCCTGAATTATGAGAGAAGAATGCTTGGTTTAGGTCTGAAGAACATTGTAGTTATCTTGAAAAATCATTTGTGAAGTTTATTTCTTCCTTCTTACCTTCACTCACCCCTGCTGAGATACCAGTTTTTTATTAGATTGCCTGATTTTCAAACACGGAGAAGCCATACCAACCTGTATAAAAGCCCTCTGATAACTTCTGTATCTGTTAAGTATAATCATACTCTTCTGTAATTATCTTTGTTTCTTAAAGCATGTTGTGCTTTGATCAAAGGTATTGCACCCAGTTTAGCCTTCCACCTGTTTAAGCATCTGGATGCACATGGAGAGAGGTGATCTTCCTAAGAGCTTCTCGGTGTGTCATGGAGAAGCTACTGCATTAATCTTGTTTTTTATTCAGTCAACCACACTTTGAGAAGAATGTTTGAATTGCCTTACTGGGATGGTATTACCATGTGGCACCCAGCCTCTGCCATTTAAGAATATTGTATCTAAATGTATCTTTTATAACTTTTTTTTTCCCCTGCAAAATGGTAAAAAAATTACCTTTTAACACATTTAATTGTATTCTTGGGTGACTTGAAAAAATGTAAGATGAATGAAATCAACATAGGTTTAGAGCATATGTACGGATGATCCTGAATTAAAAATCATATTTTGTCTTCAAAATACACAAAATAATAAAATTTTATTTTCAGAAAATTAGCTGGAAGCCAAATTGCCTGTTCAGATCTTAACAGTAAATATTGGATTGTTTCTCCTGTTTGACTAACCATTTGTAATTAAGAACAATGATCCTTTTATTTCATTCCTTAGTTTTGAATCTGATTCTTCTTTTATGGCACTTAGAAAAGAGCCGTTACCCATTAAGATAAATTTAAATTTGTCTAGAAAATTATTTGCAAGGCATAATCATGTTCTAAACATTTTTAGTTAACACTTAAGTAGATTGCTACCCTAACTTCAAGAATTATACCAACAATCTTACCCTCTAGATTTAGTTCATTTGCTCATTGTCTTCTCTTTCATTTTTCTGATTTGAAAATTTACCTCTGTAAGAGATTTTCCCAAAGACTAAAATAAACTTTGAAAATGTAAAATGTCTCTGGTCCATTCTTTAATTACTTCTATAAGTCTAAGATATCTGTTCCAATAGTACATTATGGCCCTAAAATATCAATAAAGATCATTGGCTTGATTGTGATCTAGATTTCATGCTGTGTGCTTACTCATATTCACCTGTGCCTAGTGAACATGCACAATTATATTTTTATGGTACTGAAAAAGATCAAAAAGTGTAGGAGTAGCCAAAAATGAAAATTACAAATTGCAAAATATATTCAGGTACAGTTGCGACATGACTAAATAGTTTACAGTGCTATGATAGTTTCCTTTATCTTGTTTATGATACTTATTCAGTGTAAGAACTGATTTAATTTCTTTGTAGTTACTGAATAACATATCCCATATTACTTTTGGTTTGAATTAGAAATCTCAATAATTATCAGGGCACAGGAGTTATTTCTAATTTCTTTAGTGTGTGGCTCTGGGCTACTTATGACTTTGTGTATATATGCATGTGTGCACCATGGAGGTTACTAGTTTAAGATGCTAACATTGAAACCCTTCAAGTATTTAATGGAGCACTTCTGTAATTAAATTATTTTTGGTTTCAGACCCTCAAGCATCCTAATGTCAGAAACCCAGCTAAACTTTCAAACCATAGTTCTTGTCTCGTCTTGAAATGTCACCAGTTGTTTTGTATTTACAAGACCTGAATAATGGAATAGCATTAGGTATATACTGCAGTGAGATTTTTTTAAAATGTCCATTTAATAATAATTCCTCCTCAATAAGATCTGCTAGTTACCTAGTTTAAAATGTTTATTTTTATAATGTATTTTGAAAGTTCAATAGGATGAAATAGCAACTCAGTCATCAAAAGTTTGTGTGTATATTTATATGCATTTCTATGATCTGCATATATACATATTTATTCATAAATACCTGTATGTATGTGGTTTTGTATAGAAAGTATATGTGCACTTTATCAATCAGAATTCTTGGCAAAAACTTGTCAGGATTTTTAAATGTGACCAGTTTTTTGAAAGATGTTCTGTCATATTGCATGGTTTATCAAGGTTTATGTAAGTCACTTTCAAAAAATATTTTAATAGTTTGTCTTGCTACTGTTCTGGAATTTCTTTGCCTTTTCATGATTTACAAAAACACAGAGCTCACAGCAGTTCCTCCTCAGTTAGAAACTTATCTGAAGTAGATATGGCCTAGTATCTATTCAGTTACTGGTGATAAAAACATGATACTAAATGGGGGTATTTATCAAGCATTTATGTGTTTTTTCTTAATACATTTAAAATCTCCGGGTACTAGTTACCAGACCAACTAGGATTTGTTTTGGTTTTCAATAGTTTAAAAATCAGCTGATGATTTTTCACAGGAGTATACAAATCAGTGGTGAGGGTGCTGCCAATAATTTTAACTGGCCAGATTAATAACCTTAAAAAATAAAGCCAAAATCACACTAATATTTTTATATTCGTAGCAAATGGCAAATTCTTTGGGCCTGTTTATTATGTATATATGTGCAGTTCTTAGAAAACAGTG
Organism: Grus americana; assembly: GCF_028858705.1. Lineage (NCBI taxonomy): Eukaryota > Metazoa > Chordata > Aves > Gruiformes > Gruidae > Grus > Grus americana. Next base: position 31,823,389 of record NC_072855.1, on the reverse strand, counting down.
TCTTTGATCCTTGCGAGTGGCTGGGAAGGATTGATGTCACGTGAATTGGGTCTGACCAACTTGCCTGAGGTCCAAAGGCAACTGGTGCTGTGTGGTTTTATATTGAACAGTTTCAGAATTAAAATGTTTATTGGAAAAATATTCAACAGATTTAAGAAAAAAAATTGCTTGTGCATGATTGTGGTGATAAGGTCTCCCCTAAGCTTTCTTATCTCAAGGCTGAGAAAACCCAGTTCTCTCAGCCTTTCCTCATATGGCAGGCTTTCTGGTCCTTTGATCATCTTCATGGCCCTTCTCTGGACCCTCTCCAGCCTGTCTACGTCTTTCTTGTATAGCAGGGACCAAAACTGAACACAGTATTCTAGATGTGGCCTGACCAGTGTCAAGTAGAGTGTGATAATGACTTCTTTATCTCTGCTGGTGTTGGCCTTGTTGATGCAATCCAGCATCCTGTTAGCTTTCTTTGCTGCTGCAGCACACTGTTCACTCATATTGAACTTATTGTCCACCAGGACCCCCAGGTTGTCTTCCACAGAGCTGCTCCCCAGCCAGGTAGATCCCAGGCTGTGCTTCACTCCTGGATTGTGTTTTCCTAGGTGCAAGACCTTACATTTGTCTCGTTGAAATTCATAAGGTTCTTGTTAGCCCACTCTTTCAGCTTATCCAGGTCTTCCTGCTGGGTGGCTCTCCCTTCCCAAGTGTCCGCTTCCTCACTCAGTTTGCTATCATTGGTAAACTTCATCAGGGTACATTTGATCCCATCATCCAGATCAGTTATGAAGATACTAAACACCCTTGAGCCCAATATCAATCCCTGGGAGACCCAGGGACAGGATAATTAGGGTTGGATAATGAGAAATAAAAACAGTCCTTCATGAACTTCTCCAATGTGAGTCCTGCCCATGGGGCTGCAGTTCTTCATGAACTGCTTCAGCACGGGTCCTTTCCACAGGATGCAGTCCTTCAGGACCACCCTGCTCCAGCATGGGTCCCCCATGGGGTCACAAGTCCTGCCAGCAAACCTGCTCCAGCCTGGGCTCCTCTCTCCACGGGTCCACAGGTCCTTCCAGGAGCCTGCTCCAGTGTGGTCTTCCCACAGGGTCACAGCCTCCTTCAGGTGCCTCTACATCCTTCAACGTGGGGTCCTCCATGGGCTACAGGGGAATGTCTGCTCCTTCATTATCCTCCGTGGGCTGCAGGGGGACAGCCTGCCTCACCAAGCCTCACTCAGTTGAACAGTATGCACTGAGGGAACTGACGGATGCCTGGCTGTGGTGATGGAATAAAATGTCATTGTATTTAATCATATGCAAAAGGTGTATTTCATTGGGCCACATTCATAGTTTTAGGGGCAATGTTATTTCTGACATTCTCACAATCTGGAAGTTGAATTTTCAACTTTTTTTTAAGGGTAATAATTGTTTGGTAATAATATATAAACTAAGGTCACAAGACAATGGAAATGGTGTAAAAAATACTAATTACTTTAAATCTCAAAATGTAATCATGGATTGCATTTTTGTTACAATGGCTGGCTAAATAAATGTGTAGAAACTCATTATAAGGAGGAAGATGATTAACTCTTTCATGCATTCAGTTTCTGAATTCATAAGGAATTCAGACACAGCTAGGATGAATACTGCCAGGATACAATAAGGGAGTGATCTAAGGTCTTGAAGCCTGGTGACTCTCTGCTCTGGGAGGACTGAGAAATGTCGTTTAAGGAAGTTCTGTTTGTAAAGGTTTGCTACGTAAACAAACTGCTAAACATTACATTTAATTGAAATTACAGGCAAAGAGAAGCAATTCTGTTTGAGAAGAATAAAAATGATAAAATGCCTGTTTACTAGCTTATTTGAAACCTGCTTTATAAATTCATTATTTCTGTTTTAACTTATTTCAGTGATAGATGTATTGTTTTAATATGGATGTGTATTCTATGACTTGTGGCTGTAATTATTCAGTGAGTTAATTTATACTATTAATATCTCATTCACTAGCAAGTGCATGGTAAAACCTCAAGAGTTTTGATTTGGATAAATATCTAGCAATACAGATGTTTATGTAAACATTTTTGAGCTTTGCATTTTAAAAATCCTATAAAATCAACATTTGTTTGATCCTTCAAATGGATTCAAACTGTTTCTTATTTCTACTGACCCATTTTTGTGCATTTTTTACTTTTTAGTAAAAAGAAAGGCAGATTTAATCATCAAACTGATCATTCTATCTGGTTTAAAAGTTTGTTGGGGTTTGGTTTGGTTTTGGTATTTCTTTGTTTTGGGTTTTCTCCCTCCTTCTGAGCAAAAAGCCTATTAAATCAATCTTTTTAATGGGCATGTTTCAGGAAGAACTTTTATGTAAACAGACCGAGATTGCTTTATTTTCATTTTTAAGTCATGGAGAAAAGTAAATACCTTCCAGTCTAAAGGCAATGTGACGGCTGAATATGAATGTAAATATCTGTAAAAGAAAGTTAAGGATGTAAAAAAAAAGTTAAATGGTAAACATTTTTGCTCTAAAGAAGAACTGAATTAATGATAACTTCTTTAAGCAGTTTGCAAACGGTTACTGCTTGCTTGAATGCTAGAAGAACTTAAACTGGTTTAGGAAAACAACAGGTGATGGTAGTATCCCTATCTCCTAATGGGCCAAATTAAAGCTTTGAAGAGTTTTGGTGTTTCTTTTTGTGTAAAATATGGCATACTTCTGTGTAAAATATGGCCATATGTATATTGGCATAAATTATTAATTTAATTTACTAAATACAATAAAAGAATGATGACTCCACTTATGATAGATGCATTTTTAGAAAGAATAGGGTTTTCTTCTATTTGTATGAAAGAGTGTACTGTTTTTGGCTACAAGCTACTTTGAAGAAAATAACTTTTATTTCAGTCAAAACCAGTACAAAAAAAAGTTACATGAAGTTTTTTCTCCAAAAACAGATTTTCCTGAATGACTTCTTAAAGGACAATAAAACAGTCTTCAGAAATAGAATGTAAAATATATACATGGATTACATAATATTTTTTACAGTTTCTTGCTGATAAATTCAAAACGCAAGTCCAATTTGAAATATCAAACCAAAGGTTTACTTTAAATTAATGAAACCCACCAAATTCTTACCAAATGCCTAGTAAAAATAACATTGATGTGGTTTATGATGAATGAATGAATCCCGTCTGTGCCTGTAGAAACTGATTTTCTGTACATTCTCAGATAATCTTTATGTAATAAAATCTATGAAAACCAAACCTCTCATTTGCTTACTTGTACTTATATCTTTCTTTTCCAGATGACACGAGAGCAGTATATATTAGCAACACAACAGAACAGCCTTCCAAGGACTGAACATCCTCAGTTTTACCCAGTAGGGATTTATGGATGGCGAAAGAGGTGCTTATACTTCTTTGTCCTTCTGCTGTTGGTTACCATGATTGTTAACTTAGCAATGACAATATGGATTTTGAAGGTTATGAATTTCACAGTGGTAAGTATCACAGTAACTTTATGTACCCGGTTTCTTGAAGTAATAACTTGTAGTTTTAGTTCTCTTTCCTTTACCATGTTATATACAAATCTTGTAATTTTGGATTAAAAATCATATATCCTTCTTTGAGTGTTACTTGAGATATTTATACCTTTTTGTATATTCTGCAGTGAGTGGACCTCTGCCGTGTATTTTCAGATATTTTTCGTTAATCTTTGCTGAAAATATATCGGGATCTTAGATTTATTTATTTTTTTGCCCAACCGAAAGCATCATGGTGACTGCCCCAAGGATCTCTTGGTTGCTTGTTAGTTAGGTCAATTTAGGGTGGCTTTTTTAGTTTATGTTGTTCTTAGTATTTTGATAGAGTTTACTGACCATTTGCACTGTGTTTCACCTAGAACTTAGAGTAGCTGTTTTGATGTTGATAAGAAGGGGTAGGTGGGTATAAAAGCCATGGGCTTTTATGAAACAGCCTCCATCTGGAATCTTTAATGGCAGCAAAGCGTTACCGAGTCTGTATTTCAGATGTACACCTGAAAGAACACCTGTGTTCAGTGGAAACTGTGTTATCTGCCCAGCTGTTCCCAAAGCTTTGTTTGGATAAAGGTGGTAGAAGTGCTCGCTAGTTGGCAGTGGAGTAGTGTGGTTTTGTACATCAAAAGAAAAGATAGAACACTCCACAGTTTAAAATAGCAGCGCTTCTGCTAGGATCAGTGTATTTTCTCTCTCTGGATTTTGAACTTCATAAGCCACATTTTGATGTAGCTAATAATACATTTCTAATTCCTAGGTTCATAGCACATTTCTATTTTCCATTAGTTTATTGGAAATAAAAAAACAGCCAACAAAACCAGAATTAAACATATGTATAAAATTGTTCTATATCGGCTGATGTTCTGTAATGTGTAGGGTTATCTGATACCGTTGTCTGGTGAGACGTATTGTGGAAACACATTCCTCCTTCTGAGTTGCCACTAGTGGATGAATATGTTGATTCATATTTTGACGACTGTATGAATTTAATATGTACTGAAGAGTTGGAAGGTTTTTTTTTGGGGGGGGGTTGCTTGGGGGTTTTTTGTGTTTTGTTTGTTTTCATTCTTCTTTTAGCATGATGTGCTTGCAAAACAGGATATTCACATATGCTTTTGCTATTTGTATTAGAATCATATTTAGGCATACCTGTTGATTTCAGTAAAATGATCTGCTATTATTCCAGAGAAGAATTAAGCATAGAAATTTAAATAGATTAAGAAGGTGTTTTAAAAACCACAGATTTTTTCTTCATGCAGAAGATTGCATTCCAATAAAATATTTGAAAATACAGCTTTGATATCTAGGCACTGTTTGACCTTCCACATTACAAGCTACTATAGCACTATCCAGTTTAAAACTCTTACAATTTAAATGTAAAATCTTTTAAAAACAAAAACAAAAAAGATATTTTGAAATATTTTTATTTCATGCATGTCAAAGCTTTGTTAGAAAGTTAAAGGTTTATGGTGAATCACTAAATCAGTGTAGGAAACTCGTGCGGGGAACAACTGGATTGTTTTAGCAGTTCTGTTTAGTAGTTAGTAGACTGCAGACCTTGCTTCAATAGCTTGAGGAATATATGTATTTGAAATAATTATGTGAACACTGGCTTAATAATTTCACGAAAATAGTCTTTGAAATGTAATGCACTTGATTTATACGCTCGTTATTTCACTATTACAATTCAGAAATCACAAAGCTTATGTCCATCTTTAATAGTCCTGAATTTTTTATAAATACAGATAAATGGTATGGCACTCACTAGTGTGAGTTATCCTTTAACCTTGCCGTTACAAAATTAAAATTAATTTTGTATATTCACATTTACCATAGTCATATATACCAGTAAGCAATTTGGAAAACAGAAGTGGAGCATATCACTCCTCTTTCATATGAACCCCCCCTCAAAAACATTGCATATGCTTGGCAACATTGTTCATTTTGGAATATCATATACCCCTTAACTGCCTCAGAAATGAAAATTGCTACTTAACAGTTTGTTATGAATAATTTGCAAAAATTACTGTTTCCAAATGATTTTGTACTTAAAAAGAATAACAGAAGCATTTCAATGTTTATACCACCACCAGATCATTCTTACTCAAATTTATATGTAGTATATCCCTGTTGACATAAAATTATTAAGCATTAATTTTTTAATGGCAATATATTTCATGCTTTTGTTTAATGAAATGTACTGCTTCAGGACTGCTTTGTTTTCGTCTTCCAACTTTTATATAAATTTATGGAATCATCTGTGGTTAAACTGTTGCAGAAAACAGAATCCATAGGCATAAAACTATGTTTTATGACCCGAAATTGTTTATTTTAAGGTGCACACATTTGTTTTACAAAGAGACTGTTAAAAAATATAGTAATTAAATGACATGACAATAGGTTATTTAATGTTATAAAGCTATATATGATAGCTGTAGGCATATCATATAACTTAAAGCTGAAAGAATGAAAAAAGTCTGTCACTATTTACTTCTGCTTTTATAACAACCATTACTTTGGATCATGTTTGAATCCATTTTGTTAATCATACACTGAAGAATACCAGGTTTCCTCTGCAGATGCGTGGAATTGTAGTCTTCTACTTTGACTAGTTAGTATCCACATTAAGGTCTTTGTATGGGTTCAAAAACTGATTGCTAGAAGATTGTCGTTAAGAAATTCAGTAAAATCTTGATGCTTATGTCCACACATGCACAGTTGAGTGCCAGTGGGAAATTTGTATCAAGTCTGAAGGAGTCACATTCTTAGTGACAGATGTCTGAGAGTAAAATAGTTTAGTTTATGAACCTAAACTTTGTGTATTGAAAGAATGCAGTAGCTTTGAAATATACATATATTTCTTCCATGTGCACGTATATATGTACAGATATAAACTTAGAAATTGTATTTGTGTATCTGGGCAGTGGTAGGAAGTCAGAAGTATAGCTAGAAACCTTTTGAAAAGGAAAATACTTTTGCTAAACCAGTTTAAAGAGTATTTGCACAAAAGAGGAATCTAGCCATGATAAAATAATTGTTGAAATTGAACTGATTGACATTTTGATATTATTTTAAATTATTGCTGTTTTAGCATAAGCCAATGTTGAGCTTCTTATAAAAACAATAGTAATTGCACCACTTCAAGGGGTCCTGAAGAGCCAGGGCATGAGTTTGTCATTGCTGGCTGACAATTGCAGCAATGTTAATTTGTGTTAGCTGTTGACTTTCTATTTTTAACTGTACAGCTGCAGCCACTGGCCAAATGGCACAATAAAAGCCTTTCTGAGTTCAATTTATAGATTCTTCAGTAGGAAAAATTTTCTGAATACGCTGACCTTGCATGTAAAAGTCACATTCTCAATCTGAGCTAGTTATCCCATGCTTGTTTTATACTCAGAGAGGAGAAATAGGGTCTCCTATAGGGCATTCATCTCATAGCAAGAGAGGCAACTGAAGTGAATTGTCCTTAAGGATGTTGAATATCTTATCAAAGAAGTAATTGAAAAGGAAATATGGCTTATTTGCAATTGTGTAAAAACATACTACAGGCATGTTGTGCAAGTCTCCTTGTATCAGATCAAGTAGTATAGCTGGGAAAGGTAGAGAAACCTTCAGGTATACAATCCAGTGTACAATGTAAGAGAGAAACTTGAAAGGTAAATAGAAGTTACAAATAATTGTCCTGATATAATATGTATCAGATGAGCAAAACTGAAGGCAACGAGTATCTATGTAGCAGAAGGAATATTAGATGGAGGAATCAGAGATATAGTAATCATTTTTTTGAAAGATATTCCCCTACTGGTAGCTTAGTGCTACTGTTCTTTAACATCTAGTAGAGATCTGTTACCTCACTGTTTGATCATCTGTTTAGAAAGATATGAGTGAAAGTATGTAAGAACTTCAGGACATTCCACTGATAAATAGATGCACGTAGCTGTGACACACCATACTATCCTGGGTTTATGTGGAAAGTGATCATTCAGGAGTAGACTATATCAGAGGAAGATCTCATCTTGAGCAAAATACTCTGCCAATAACTCAGCCCTGAAATAATCCCCAGGCTAAACTCGTCATTGGAATAAAACTCTGTGTTGTTTTACGTGCATCAAGTGGATCTACTCTGTCCTAACTGGTAAGGATAAAATAATTTGACAGCCTCTACAATATATTGTCCCCTAATGGAACCATCAAAATCTCTGAATCACAAGCTTGAACTGCAGACTCCATCTATTGTATTAAATGCTTTCCTGAAAAGTAAACAACTGCTATCTTCAAGAATGAACTCAACTTTCCTCATGTCTCTTAAGCCCGATCTTCAAAGGAGACATACAGAACTTCTTGGGAAAATCAAGCCGGGAACTAAAATCTATAGCTTTTGTCAATATCAAAATAATAGACTTCGAAGACGTGAGTTTTATAGAACATTTATAATTTCCTTTCCTTGTACTAACCTTCCCATGGTCCACAGGCTTCCCCATGGAAATGTCTTTCACCTTCGCTCAGGATGTAATTATCTCTCACTTAGTCTAGGTTATATATGTCTAATGAAGCTCAAAGCTGTTAGTTACTTTTTTTGTGTCTATTCAATTAGTATACTAGGTGTTTCAAGAAGGATGGGACACTCAAGTCATAACTTGGTGACATAACCATAGGGTAAAGTATGGATACCTTGTCTTTACTACAACCTGGTTATTTCACTTATGTAATATATATGTATTTTAAAGAATAACAAGGAAAGAAATATTTTTTTACTGTGCCTGCACTCTTCTCATCATGTACTTGTATGGTTCATAGAATAGGTAATTAGCTTACTTTTTCTTTGAAGATTTAATCACTTGAACATTATTATCTGAGTAGAACTATAATTTTATATAATTTATTCTTTATATAGCTGTTAACAAATAAAGCATATTGACAGTTTTTCAGTCTGAATACTTACTCTATAAAAGAGATTTACCTTACATTTTTGTCACTAAACAACTACCAGTGTAGAAATATGTGACTGAAAGTTTTCTGCAGCTATTTCAAATTACAGTTTTTAAAAAAGAAATTCAAAGTATTCTTCTTCCTGTTGTGAAGTGACATGGGGCAAACAGCATAGAAACTTAAGTCCCTCTCCTGGTGAGGGAGGTGTTTGATATCAGTACCTTTATATATTTACTAATATGTACACAATTGACATTGATACTGGCATTTACTTGATATTACATTATTCTGTTGCTTATTACATTACATTGAAGTTTGGAGTTTACTAAAACTGAAAAAATTGTAACGGAAGGAAAATGCAAATGTGAACCCCTTTAGTTCTTTGGATCTCTTTTGGGTTGGCCAGTAACTCAGCCAGATACCCTAGGAAGTATCAGCACCAAATTGTTTTACTGGTTTTGGTTGTATATCTGATTTTGTATGCCTCCATATTCTGCTTTCCCATTAGGGACTGATGTATGAAAAAGACTTATTTTTTGTACCTATTTAAGAATGCAGTCACCCAGTTCAGGTATTTTTTCTTGCTGTAGTTACTTCCATATTGTAGTCAGTTTTGACTGCTGTCATAGCACAGTATTTTCTGTATTGATACGTGTTAAACCCCTCTTGCCAGTAGTACCATGGGAATTTTAAGATCAGGAATGAGACAACTTATCATCTGGGCTGAGACAGTTATTTCTCAAGGGAACTTCAACCTAAATTTAGCTTCAAATATAAGCAAAGCATAAACAGCAGTTTGAATTTCCTGGCTAGAATTCACGTGCTTCAAACTCACAATTGAACATACTCTGATTGCTGGCTGCCTAGCTCCAACTACCAGCTGTCCAAACAACGTGTAGTTTGCAAGATGGTTGAATGTCTGCCAGAAAATACACATGACAACTAAGCATCATTTCTTTTTAAGTGACAGCATATATAATAATGCAGATATATGCAACCATTAACTCCTCTCTGTTTGCATCTTTATAGATTGTCCCCATATTCCTTTAGGAGTTTAACTTTTAGAGTTAGAATCTTTCAGATCTGCAAAAATGTAAATCTGAATGATAATATTTTCTTGACATCACTTATGGAAACCAGTAAACACAAGTATATTTTTCTGGGTTTTGGTTGCTATGCAAGAATGAGGAAATTTTTCAAATTTTTAACTATGTTGTTGGGATACACACACACTCTTCTGATCTTAATATCCAATATGGAAAAAATACTTCTAATTTCTTTAAAAGTAAAATTTGTCCCTTAAAGCTATAAATAGATACTTAAGGTTTTAGTGGTACCCAAATAAAGCAACTGTGTGTGATGCTTTTATCTAGACCTATAGCAAACTGTCTTGGCATACTGTAGAATAAGAAAATAATTTCTTTGCAAAACTGTACTGTAATACTCATCATCTGTTTCTCAAAAAGCATGACAGTGATATGAGCTGTCAGGTTTCTAAGATTCTGTAGCCACCCAGATCTCTTTATGTGATGTTCAAAACAGTATTTGTTCTGTTATCAGTTCAGTTGGTTCTGCTGATCTGTGCAATGAAGATGGTATTTGCCCATGGCAGCTAATACAATTTCAAGTAGAACTAAGAAAAAGCTCTTTTCCATTTCTTAGCTAATTTTTGTTGAGAAATATCCAATTTGTAGCAGATTGGCATTTGAAATTTATGAAGTTGTGTAATAGCTGTACTTATCTCCACTCAAAAATAATTTGGTTGTTTGGCAAACAGACAACTTCTTTCATTTTACAAAGGCAGCAGTTCGTTACTAGGTTTTGAATAAATATTATTATTTAATAGTAGCAGTTGCTGTGTGCTTGATAAAAATGTTCTGTCACATCTGCAGATTTCATTTATTTCAATGCAATCATTTATTATCAATAATTTATTTTAAACTGTAAATGATCTCATTTTCAAAACTTGTTATCTCTTAACTAGATAGAAAACTATTTCTCTACATCCTTCAATATTTTAGTTTTCAAGAACCTGATGTCCCATTTTGGGAGGAATACAAGAAAGCTTTTGTTTCCTTTTTGTTTGTTTTTTGTAGTGAGAAAGATCCAGTCCAGAGCAGGCAATATCATTAATTATTAATGATTAAGAGACTTAGTCAAGATATCGGAGACCAAGGTTCAAATTCATGCAGTCTCCAATATAGATCATGTTCCAGGTAAGTGTCCTACTTATAGGCTATTAGTCCTTCTGATTTCTGGTGTTCCTTTTTAATAGATACATGACCTCTATCTTACTATCTTTTAGTCTCAAACATTAGATACCATCCTTATAACAAATTTTATTGAAAATTTCTATGAAATATCTGTATATTCCTCAAGATTTATAATTCCTTTGAAAAAATGTTTAGAAAATTGTCAGCTGGCTAAAATGAGTATTAGAAAATCATACACGTGTGTTCGTGCACATCTGCACACATACAGAGTCTTATTTGTGTAATTGGCTATGTTCTTATCTCCTTTTTACATTGCACTGGAAAACAGAAACTTAATGAATGAACCTGTCAGCTCTCAAATGCTTGCTCATAGCACGTCAGCGAAAGAATCTTGCTATGAGTTAATTTTACTTGTACTTTTTTTATCCCATTTATTAACATTCATGTAAAAGCACAACTTTATGGAGCTGGAGGGTGTTTTGTAAAACTCGTATTCTCTTTCATTTGGAGTGCAGTGGGTAGGAATGAACTGATTTATTCTTACTCTCGAGTGTGTCACATAGTTGCTGTTCTAAGTACAATGAAGAGCTCATTTTAAGCATTTCTAATACCATTCTTCTAAATCACTTTGTATATGTACCTCCTTTGCTAGCACTTATGGGGGAAACAGTCAATCTTAATCGTCAGTGCAAATATGGTGTAGATTTACTTGACTGTGTAGTAATTAATGCGCACGATTCTAATTAATTTCTGTAAATCTCTCTTATCTCCTTTTTTTTAAAAAAAAAAGTCAAAATCTGTTGGGTCACAGTGGAAAGGCAGCTCGTCTGAAATCAAGTTTGCAATCTCCTATTTGTTACATATATGCACAGCAACGATTTGCATGAATAGTCAAGCCACTGTTACACGTATTTGGTTAGCTATTCTATAGTAGTAGGCATCTCATGCAAAGGCATCTTCCTGTAAGCATTAGGAAGGTTTTATTTAAAACAGTGCTATCTAATAGCACTTCTTAGCAAATATGAATTGCCTTGTGCCTGCCTATGTGCAGGTTACATTGTTGATTCTGGGTGGCTGAATGCAGATTTTAAATATTTTATTTTATTCCTGAGAGATATATCTGTATGTTTTGGTGTTTATTGCTACAAATTATCTCTGATGAAGAAAATTAATTTCTTATTTTTATATTTGCATATTTCATGCAAATTTAATAGCAGAATACTGTAAAGTTCCCAACAGAAAAAGGGAATAAATACTTTGCACCCTACTTAACCTTCTAGAAATGTGATTTCATTCACTGTGAAAAAAAATTTAAAAAATCTTTTTATACAGTAGTTTAAGTGATTTAAACCTGACCTTGTATTTGGGGCTTTGGAAAATTGTACTATAGTATCCAGAACTTGAATGCTTAGGGAAAACTGCCTATAAACAAGGTTTACTTTATAGAGGTGCATTGAGAACATAAAGAGATATTTGCCTGTACAAGGTCACTGCTTGCTCGTTTGTCTGATTGCTTCAGATTTGTTTCATGAAGTGTCAGCACTGATTTAGAATCAGCTTAAGGGGCACAGATTTGTAACTTGTACCTTTACCCCATGTCAGCAGTCCAGCATGCCACAGGTAGCTTGCCCCATGTTTCACAAACAGTGTGGATGGCTACATCTTCTTTCACCATTCACTGCAGTGATTCTGATGTGCATTCAACTATGACTTGTGCAACCTCTTGTAACAGTTTTAACATTCAAAAAGAATGCTGAGTGTGGCTATGGAAAGTATAGAAGAGGGCAACAGCAACTTCAATTCATGTGATAGGTTAGATGACAATGAAAATATACATTTATTTTCAGTTCGTGGACGTTTGCCTTCTATTAAATAATAATAATAATGTGTTTTAGCTGAGTAAACAATGTTTACTAGACAGCTTATTGTTAATCATTCACTGTGTAAATAGGCTGAAACAAGTATCAGAATTTTTTTTCAAATATTTGCTTTCATGAAAATTGAATTAACTTAATTCCAATTATTGGCTTTTAGCTGTGTTCCCTTTCCATGCGTATTCTAGCATGCCATTAGTGTTTGTGGAAAGTGAGACTTTCAAGAGAATATTATACAAAGATAACTTTGAATTCTTAAAGGTTTATCCAATAAGCCAGTTCCGAGATTTAGATTAGTCCAATTGCATAGCTTGAATAGTAGATGTTGGAAGAGAGTTGTTGATGTGCAATCATTTCTAATGGGTAAAAAATAAAAGAGAAAAAACTTAATTTTGCATATTAAGGTTCAAGAAAATAATCAACAGAAAGTCATTGCATGAAAAGAAAAGAAGGCTAATGCTTCAGCATATTTGTCGCAAATAGGGAAACTAAAGCAGACCAAGTTAATTTTATAGTTCAGGCCAAACAGTCATGTTTTGTAATGTTATTTAGCAGTAATTAGAAAGATATCAAACCACTTGAACAAATTTTAGTTACTTAAAGGCACCAACAATCTGTATCAATAATGAAATGTGTCATGGTTTCTTCTTTCCCTTCTATTATTGGGGTGATTTATATGAATATATGTGTTGGGTTTGCATGGCAAGGTTTTGGTAGCGGGGGGGCTACAGGGGTGGCTTCTGTGAGAAGCTGCTAGAAGCTCCCCCTGTGTCTGACAGAGCCAATGCCAGCCGGCTCCAAGACGGACCCGCCGCTGGCCAAGGCCAAGCCAATCAGCGCCTCTGTGATAACATATTTAAGAAGGAAAACAAAGGAGTTGAAGTTTTTGCAACCAGAGAGAGGAGCGAGAAGATGTAAGAAACTCTGCAGACACCAAGGTCAGTGCAGATGGAGGGGGAGGAGGAGCTCCAGGCACCGGAGCAGAGATCCCCCTGCAGCCCGTGGTGAAGGCCACGGTGAAGCAGGCTGTCCCCCTGCAGCCCATGGAGGAAGGATGAGGGGGTGTAGCGATTCCACCTGCAGCCCGTGGAGGACCCCATGCCGGAGCAGGTGGAGGCACCTGAAGGAGGCCGTGGCCCATGGGAAGCCCACGCTGGAGCAAGTTCCAGGCCGGACCGGTGGACCCGTGAAGAGGGGAGCCCACGCCAGGGCAGGTCTGCTGGCAGGACTTGTGACCCCGTGGGGGACCCCACGCTGGAGCAGTTTGCTCCTGAAGGTCTTCACCCCGTGAGAGGGACTCCATGCTGGAGCAGGGGAACGATGAGAGGAGTCCTCCCCCTGAGGATGAAGAAGCAGCAGAAACACCGTGTGCTGAACTGACCGCAACCCCCACTCCCCGTCCCCCTGTGCCGCTGAGGCGGGGGAAGGTTGAAGCCGGGAGTGAAGTTGAGCCCGGGAAGATGGGAGGGGTGGGGGGAAGTGTTTTAAGAGTTGATTTTATTTTCTCATTCCTCTACTCCATTTTGCCTAGTAATAAATTAGATGAATTCCCTCTCTAAGTTTGGTCTGTTTTGCTCGTGCCGATAATTAGTGAGTGATCTCTCCCTGTCCTTATCTCGACCCATAAGCTTTTTGTTATACTTTTTCTCCCGTTTGGTGAATGAGGGGAGTGATAGAGCGGCTCTGGTGGGCACGTGGCCTCCAGCCAGGTTCAACCCACCACAATATAGAGTACAAATAAAAAATTACAGTCTATGGTTGGAATCCTGCTTTTATTTGTATTAATCTTCCATCCTGAAATCAATACAAGTCTGTGTACAGAGGCAGAATGTACTCATGTCAATCTAGTCTAAATTAGATCTAGTACATCTAGAAATTATAATAAAAAAAGAAGTAGGAAGATCAGATATGTAGTGATATGTATCTTATGTGGCCGAGTATTTCCTCCTCTTTCTTACAAGTCAGGATATTAGATGTGTGGTTGGAATCACAGGTAGGATTAAATGATGAAATCAAATGTTTTAAGTAGGAATAATACAGTAGCAAGATTTTTTTTTTTTTAATCAAAAATGTGAATAAGATATTTGTGTGTTCTGCAGGGGATTAGGAAACCTTGATAAAACCTTCACCTAAAAGATGCAACACTAATGGAATATCTTGTTTATATTTGACAGTCATATTTTACTATACTGCTAGATGCAATCAAGGAATAAAAATCAAGAAATACAATAAAAGCAGAATATAAATTATATTGTCAAAGGCAATGTAGAAATAGTGGAACCACCACTAAAATAGAAGTCAATGTTATTACACTGTCCTAAAGCTCTGAATTGTAATATAAATTTGGTTGTCTAATGATTTGTTATTGCCGGCAACACAGTGCATACCCTTTCTGTCACATCAGTGTCCATCATGCCAATAACGTATTCAGTTGAGCATCAACCCTCAGAGACTCAGTGCAAATTTTTTTACCATGCCATTTATTGTACCAGTTAAGTAAAACAAATAGTACAGGACCTCCTGTAAGATCTTGAGAGTTTCGAGTCTGTCTATTGCATCTTACAAAAAAACCCAACCAAACAAAAAAAAAACAAACCCCCCCCCCCCCAAAACCCCCAGATACATATTTTAATATCTCTAATAATGAAACGTATGTTTTTATGGTGTACAGAATTGTTTTTAATTATATATCTTTCTTTCCTCTGACCCCATTGAAAACTGTCTACACAGTAGAGCAATACCAAGAAATTATTTCCCAAGCAAAAATTCTAGTTACTGTGTTTACTTTTCATATTGTGTTCAAAGCTCAGGTTTATAAAAGCAAGGATGTGCAAGAGGGTAGCAGATTTCTGTCTACTTCAACAAAACCTAATTGAAATAAGTGTAATAAAATACAGTATGAATTAATATATATAAATTTTGATTGACTAATTCAACTTTTAATCAGTCATTTTATTTTTGTATACTGTGATGGCACAAGTCAAAAAAGGAAGAAGAGTTCTTTTCATTGAATGAAAATCAAAATTACTGTTCTGCTCTCCTGCTCAGTAGAGATGATATTTTAATAATGAAAGTAGATGAAGGTAGATGTATAGGTAGAGATAAATAAATATATACGTATACACACACACTTGGTCATCTTCAAATCATACTTTTAAGGCATTTTTTATAGAGATGGAGCATTTTCCCATTTCCTTTATTGTCTTCAGGAATATACAACTCATTGAAACCATCTTTCTTGGCCTGGGCATGCTACATAGAAATAGTAGAGGAGACAAAAATCTATGTTAGCTCTATTGGATGAACATGCAATCCAAAACACCTCTGTTTGAAATAATTTTTGTCCCATTAGATGTTAACACACATACTTGTTTTAATTTATCAAATTATGATAATTATTAAAGAACTTACTCATTTTTACAGTAGTTAATTTAAAAGAAAAATGTATGATGTGAACAGTTAATAATAAAAAGAAATTTGCCTGTGGATTTGTTCTCAGGGCTGATTGATATAATCTTATGTGTATATACACATCCAAAACATGTTTGTTTGGTTGGGGTCTTTTTATCAGGAGGGATGTAGACTGTTTACATTTTAATTTTCTTATGGTTTCATGTTGGTTTTGGCTCTTCCATAATTAAAATGCTAATAAATGATTTGCAAAGTGATTTAAATCACCTTATGAGTCAACAACTAGATTTAGAATTATTTTATTGATTATTATCATTATCTTGAGTGTAATTTTTAATATGGACACATTAGAATGCTTAAAGAGAAACAAATTTATTAATAAAAGTAAGAGGCATACGATTTTAAAAGATGGTATAGAATTACTCAAGCTAGAATCTAATGTGAGCTAGCAACCTCATCTTTATGGCACTTCTTAAGTTTTAATGGAAGGAACTGGAAAGATGGAAATTAGCAAAGCAAGGGTTATCTATTTCAATCACTGGGTTAAGAGATCATATTACTGTTATGTGTTTTGGAAAGATTACTTACGTAAAAATACGTTTTAGTGGATATTGTCATTATTTCAGTTATTAAGGCTATATTGCTACTCCATAACATTTGAAAGTAACTGTTTCCATTTCTGCCATTTTGTAAACCAGTTCTGTTAAAATGATCAATGGCGGCTGGAGATGGAAAGAGTTAAAGCCAAAAAGAAAAGAGTGGGAGAGAGATCAAGCTTGCATCCTGAGCCTTTCTTACTGCACGTGGATTTCATTACATGATGTGGATGCTAAAAAATTATAGATGTTTAAGAAGGGATTGGGAAATACAGAGAAGAAAAATGTACCAAAGGCTGCCAAAGAATGAGGCAAAATTACTGAAGGGCAAGAATATCCTATTCTTATGTTTGGGTGTCCTCTGTGTGCTGCTGTCAGAAATGAGGTATTGGACTAGGTTGACGTTTTGTCCCATCCAGAATGTCCATTCTTATGTTTTTATGAAAGCAACGCTGAGGACGTAGTTCTCAGTTTATACATTATATTGATTAACCAATGGTTTGTATTGTGTATTACAGTACATCGTAGTGTGCAGTAAAATTAAAAATTTAAGGAGCACATTTTGGCTAGAGAACTAGGTGTTTCTGCATGAAATTAGAAATTATTTAGGTTCTTTAGGAAAAATAGGAAAGGAAATTAAGTAGTATGCTAAGTAGCAGCGTTGTGACACAACAGAACAAAACTAAACTGAGATACCTGGTCAAACCAAATGTTGGATTTGTATCCCTAAATCAATGCTCTCTGCCATAAAAGTGTGACTTAGTTTACTAAATTATCTCTAAGCATTGTCTGCCTTCATATAATTTTACAAACAGATGAAGCTGAATTCTGATGAGATGGTAGAAAGAATAATGCAAGTTATTGGAATAACAGTTTATGAATCTGTTCAGGGTATTTTCTTAGTCGGAATTTTGAGGTTTTTTCCTTCACATTTACAAATGTAATTCTGTTTGTATTGGTTGTATAAGTTCTGAAAAATACTTCAAAATCTATAATGTATTGTCTTGATTAGAAAACATAGAATAGAATCATAGAATCATTTAGGTTAGAAAAGACCCTTAAGATCATTGAGTCCAACCGCAAACCAAACACTGTCAAGTCCACCATAAACCATGTCCCTAGTGCCACATCTACATGTCTTTTAAATACCTCCAAGGATGGTGACTCAACCAGTTCCCTGGGCAGCCTGTTCCAGTGCTTGACAACCCTTTCAATGAAGAATTTTTTCCTAATATCCGATCTAAACCTCCCCTGGCACAACTTGAGGCCACTTCCCCTTGTCCTATCACTTGTTACTTGGGAGAAGAGACCAACACCCACCTCACTACAACGTCCTTTCAGGTAGTCGTAGAGAGCGATAAGGTCTCCCCTCAGCCTCCTTTTCTCCAGACTAAACAACCCCAGTTCCCTCAGCCGCTCCCCATAAGACTTGTGCTCTAGACCCTTCACCGGCTTCGATGCCCTTCTTTGGACACACTCCAGCACCTCAATGTCTGTTTTGTAGCGAGGGGCCCAAAACTGAACACAGCACTCAAGGTGCGGCCTCATCAGTGCCCAGTACAGGGGAACGATCACTTCCCTGGTCCTGCTGGCCACACTATTTCTGATACAAGCCAGGATGCCGTTGGCCTCCTTGGCCACCACATCAGTCAGTTGATTCACAATTTCTGCCTTTGGCTTCAGATAATACCTTAGGCAACGCATTGTTACGCTTGTGTAAATTTGTCAAGCAAAATCTTGTAGGTGTTCTTTTACAAATAATTTGTTTTCACTTTACTAAAATGGATTAAACCCCCTTCAAATTACTAAAAAAAATTCCATATACCTAGATGAATTTTTGTGCTTATTCTCAGGTATGTCTCTGTCCCTCTATAAAGTCTACAAGGAAGAGGCAAATCAGATCACTTTCATTTACCTTTTTTCTTAATTGCTGCTTATTACAACAAGTTAGGGAAGTAAAAGCATGGTATGGCGCTCTCTTTCTTTTTTAGAATTCATTACGGGTCTGTTACACTCTGGTGTATAACTTCTCTGTGTGTGCATGTGTGCCCTTTGTGTTTTCATATGTGTGCATGGAACATTCATATGTGTAGTTATACAGGTATGCATGTGAACCATAGGCAGTCTTTCTTATGCTGGCTGCACTTTAATATCGATCTGTTGTTTGCCCTCTGATCTTGATCAACTCAACGTGTAAGCTGGGATTTCCAGAAGCTTGTCCATACATTCAGATTTGAATATAGTTTAGGATTTAGCTATAGAAACATGATATCATGTGAATTTTAATTTACTTTGCCTATGTTGTTGGAGTTGATTAATCTGTTTGAAATAGAGCATCGTCACAGAATACTAGAATATTTTCCATAGTTCATTTTGAAAGTGCCAATACTTCAAAAAAAACCCCTCCATTATTTTTTTTATAGAATGGCAGTTTTTATTCACCTATCAACCAAAGGAAATGAAAAATGCAATCACCTCTGATCCACATACAGCAGGTTGAAGGTATGGTGTTAGTATTACTGAGATATGAGTTATTGGAAAACCCAAAAGCATATTTAAAAACTGGATAATGAAATCAGCATGAATGTAGAAGTTACTAGAATTTTACAACTGAAGAAATATACGACCCAATGGATCAATTAAAGTACCCTTGGTTTTTGGCAGCTAGTATATTCCTCTCAGAGGGAATAAACGCAAGATGGCTTGATTACAATGTAGTGACAGAGTATGTTTTGCTCTGGGGGGGATTCATTTAATTCTTATGCATCTTCTGTCTTTGCTCTTTCACACTGAGTAAAAAGAGAATGTCCTTGGGGGAGGTAGAATAAGCATTTTTGTTTATTAAGAAGGTTGATTTTTGAATGATTAAGTGCTTAACTTGAATATTGGTAGCAAGCAGCCTTGGTGGCTTTCAAAAAGTACTTGATTCTTGATTTTACTTCATGCATTTTCTCATGCTCTTCAGTCATACACTGTCTTTAAATAAATAAACATTGTAATTAAAAAAAGCTTTTCTGATAGTAATCAACTTAATTATGGAAACAAGCTTTTTAATATATAGTTTTGGAAAGGAAAAGGAAATGAAAGTCAAGAAAAAAATTGTGGGAGAGAACAAGAAAAAGGAAGGGAAAAAAAAATCATTAAAAGCAGGACAAAACCAGTAACTGTACTCCTTACTCTTTCAAAGAGTCTAATGTGGGACTATGCAAAGTTCTACTAGCACTGAGAGATACTCTGAAATATACCTAAAACTGGGTTCTTGAAATGGTTCTTGCATTTTATTCACACAGAATAATACTAGATATGCTTTATTATCTTTCATTGAAAATAAGCACTTGGTTCAACTTTCTCTGAAAGTCTCTCCTAGAGGAAATACAAGTCTATTCTTATCAGTTATGATTACCTTTCATGTCACTGTAAGATAAACTCTGACATATCTAGCAATACCAGTAATGTGGGTGTGGGTTTTCACAGTGCTACTATAGATGCTCGCATGTATGTGTTAGCAAAGAAGCAGGAAGTACATGGCACATTCATTTTTATATGATTTATAGGTTTAAATGTATCTTGAAATATTTAAGTATGCTAAAAGTGCTTGAAATATCTAAAGCTATTCATTAGTTGTTCTTTTATTACTTTGCCCAATTAATGAAGGGCTATAAATTTTATATTAATTTAGAAATGCATTTGGCCTATAGCCATTATGATCTTTCATGATGTGATGGTGACATAAAATAAACACAATTGCTGGATGCCTGAACGATTTTAGAAATATTTATTACTTACAATAAAACTGTCTCTAAACTCTATAACGATACTATAAAATTTGTAGTGCCGAGAGAGAAAGGTCTTTAGTAAGAAGCGGTTTAAGGCTGATAGTAAGGCAGAACAAAAAGGAGGAGAATACAGGCTGAGTCTTGGAAATGAGAGAAGATTCAAAAGAAAGAAAAGGAAGAAGAGAGAAAAGAAGAAAATACCATCTCTTCAAATTAAGTTGAGAGTTTCTAGGTGTTGATCTGAGGCTCATTAGCCAGGTATATCTAGCTACACAAGCTCTAAGGAGAGTAATTGGTGAGACAAAACATAGGTAAAGGTTGATGGATTAGCATAGAATTATCAATGCTGACAGCCCTGTGTTTTCCAAGGAAATGTTTGTGTGAAGTTAGGAACAGATGCTGAACAATGTGGCACATCTGATTTCATGCTGCTCATGCAAGCTGACCCCTGGCATTCTGTGTGAGGTCAAAAGGTTTCTGAAATTTCAGTCAGCAGGAACAGTGGACATGCAGGTTGATGTCTCAAATCAGGTTCATGTCTTGCCTTTCAGCAAGTGTCTGATGATCGTGGGTTTAAAATAAAACCTAAGGCTCAGAAAAGACCAACTGACGTGCTAGTTGTTGTATAATTTTGCTGCTTTTTAAGATGTGTCGTATCTGTAGTAATTTATTCCTCTCTTCATTTGATTATTCAGGGTAGAAACTATTATTGCAAGTTACTCTTACCATTGAGAATTAATTTCAATAAAACAACTTGTAATGCACAGTTTAGGAAAGGATCTACAGAGATAAACTGTTAGAGTTAGCTAGAATTGCATTTATTACCTGATGCACTATAAATTAATTTTTTTTAATTGCACAGGAAAAATAATGATTCATCCAAATAAAGATCCAGTTTTCATTTAAAAATTAAATAACTGTTCTCCCTGTCCCAAAAGTTTACATGCTGATTTTTAACATTTAAATATTGTTACTTAAGCAAACTCAGTGTGTTTTAGAATCTAGCAGTTGAGATGCACATTTGTCTCTAGCTGCTTTCTCGCATGAACTTTTGGTGCAGATATGGAGAAAGGGATTTGAGATAGTCAGCAGAGAACTATTCAAAACCTGTGTTCCTCCATGGCCTTCACTAGAACTAACATTGTTGGGATAAACTACTTGATGACATATTTATCACATATGAGACCCAAGTTCAGTATCTTATCTCTGACAACAGCAAATAGTGCAAGTGTAGGAAAGAATGTAGACCAGAGCAAGTGTATAGTAGTGCTTCCCCAGGGCTGTCCCATGTGACAGCTTCAAGATTTGGAGACTGAGTGCTACGTGACAGCCTTGTGTTAAGAGGCAGTAGATGGAGTTGGGGAAGAACGACAAAGGTTTGCCACCATCACCCATAGTGGAATAGAAGGCAGACAAAATTGGCTCTAGCTTCTTGGTTCACAAAATTTAGCTTTCTTGGATCCAGAAATATCAGGAAAAAAAGTACTTTTGATATTGAGAATTTAAAGGAAAGAGGAAAAAATTGCTACTGTGTTTCATTTCGTTTTTCTTAAAACTGTGACTGACATCTTCAAGGTCGTGTTGGTCATCTCAGACTACCATACTCATAAAAGGAGACAAAGTATTAATGGAAAAAAATCTGTTGTTTTGGACCAACTTCTTTCTTAATATGAACAATATGATTATATTTGATGGCAGTATTCTAGGATAGCATTTTTGCTTTCTAATAGCAATGGAATGCAACATGTTTTTAATACTCAAGGACATAGTATGAAACTTGTTATTATTTGATTCGTTTGCCATAAACTCTAGAATGTATTCACCTTCAATTGATTAAAAGATCTTGCTTTTATTTTCTGAAGTGATAAGCTCTTACATATAGATGCCATTACAATGCCATAGAAATATTTATTACCTGAAAAAGCTAGATAGAAAATTTTATTAATTTTCTAACAAGGTAAAAAAAAAAGCCCTGATAAAGATATAATCTAGAATAACATATCAAATAGCACAAGATATAATGAAAAACATAAGCAAATACAACAATTTTCCTGAACAGTTATTGGCAGAAAGAAACCAATGTAATGAACACGTGGTGCTGGACAATTTTATAGAAAATCTCATTATTTATTATTTAAAAAAAAAAATCTTTCAGAATATTTTTAGTACTGTTGTAGGAAAAACCTATGTGTGATGGTAGATGATGGTAAAACTGAGGAAGGCATTCGCAGTGTTGTAGAGTGACTGCTTTGATCCTAGGCTTTCCTTAAAAAGGTGATTTATTCATACAGTGCTCTTTGGCACTCAAGGACATACAGTATTTATTACTATAAAGCAACATGCAGAGGAAACAGCAGGAGTTGTCTACAAAACTGTGTTTGTTGTTAATATTGTGATACTCCACTTAACCCCATGAGCTAGATGAAAAGACCTTCTGAGCTGTTAATGCAGTTATCCAGAGCACCAACCTAGGATGAAAGACAGGATCCAGAAAGCAGATCACCAGGGGAATGGAAGCTCTTGAGAAGCAAAGGAGGTAGTAGATGAAGAGTCAAGCCAGTGGTGTTAGCTTTCAATTTTTTTATTTTCCAGTTCTAGTAACATTTTATTTTGGTTTTAAGTAGACGAAACCAACATTATTTCTGGGGGCAATGTTTTGTTTGGGCTTTCTGAGATAATCATACATTAGGCAGGCAAGGAAAGCTTGTCAAATAGTAAACCTATTACCTATAATAAACCTATAATATTATATAATAAATAATAGTAAACCTTTAACCTATAAAGTGAATGAAATACCCAATGTTTTTCTGCATACAGTGTGTGCTTGTTAAGTCCATATTTGCAATACCGATTCCTGTGAAACAAAAATACTGATCATATATTACAGGGAATATATTTCTGTGTTTATAACTGTGGAACTGGTTGGCCAATTCCAATGCGTATTCACAAAATACAGTAAAATTTGTGTAAAAAATAAGGAGACATACAGACAAAAGAGACACCATAAATATCTCAAGTAAAGGGAAGGCTTTACTTGGCAGATCTGACTTTAAGAGATGGGAAAGAATTCACTTGGAGAGAGTCCTTCCTATATGTTCAAACAACATGGACAATCTCCAGTCGCAGCTCGTGCCTCCCTTAACAGCAAAATCAATCATCCGTGAGACACAGGCTGCAGAATACCTGGAATTACTAGTCCAATACTTAAAGAATTACTTGGGTTTATATCTTCTTCATTAACCTTGTTCCGTCATCGCTGTATATATCAGATTTCTTGACTTCCCTTTGCTTTCCCTTGTCATTTATCTGAAGCAGTAACACAACTGGGATTCAGGGCTAAACTCTTTCAAGAACAAAAACAAAAAAGGTACTGATCCTTCTAGTGGCAGTGAATTCATATAAATTGGGATACACTGAAGATTTCCAGAGAGAAGAAAAAGGAAGAAAACCAGAACAGCCCCATTACTAACAGCTTCACAGAAGGAGTGAGTTACCTTAATGAATGTTCATTCTCAAAATCTGTAGCTTGATTGCCCTTTAGATATAATTTGTTTGTGGTCTTAGAACTCATAAAAATGAGGAGAGTTCTGACACCTCCATTTCTGAGGTGAAAGGCAGAGAAAGGGTCAATGGCACAGGTCACCACAAGATAATTTGTCATCAAATAGGGACTGGTTAAACAATTGTCTCCCATAGTTCTTGGCAGGATCTAGGTGGATTACCTATCTTCTAAAAATTAGATTTAGGTCCAAATATATGTATCCTTTCTCATTTTTATTTTGGGTAATCCTCAAGATAAGTTTCGAAGTAAAAAATACGTCCAATTTTTGAGACTTTTATTGGGATGTTTGTAGATATCTCTCCCTGCATCCTCAATTGTGATGCAAGTTAACAAGATAAACTCTGGGAAAGCCTGAAAAGGAAAACTAGGAGTTCATACTTGTTTGTGGTGGGGTTTTTTTGTTTTCTTTTTTGTTTTTTTTTTTTCTTTTCCTAACTTTGAACACTATTATGATGCAGTCTTTATTAAGTAGGGAGAAATGAAAGATTGTGGAATCATAAAGATACTGAGATACTCCAGATTGGCCAAATTAAATTTGCATTGATCATTAAACGTGTGTTGACAGAAGGATATGTCTGAGAGTGAGAGACAGACAGACATGCTCTGATATGGGTCCTCCAGACATTTCCCTAGGAGAGTATTAGAATTTAAAGTAATTGTAGTTATCTGCCTCAGAATCAGAAAGTTAGGTTGGAAAAGTGAGCTGGAATCAAGGTTCTGTGCTTTGGCCAGGAAGAAATCTATGGCAGTGGTGCTGGAACTGGGAGAGGTTGTTACTGCTTGATTTGATTGTTCTGAAAAGCAGATTGACAGAATTTCAACATGTTTGAAGAAGAAAATTCAGGGAGTGATTTCTCAGACAAGGGTTTTGTTTGTTTAAAACACTGTGTCCTGTGCTTCTCTTTCCTTCCACAGCTTCTTTGGCTTTTGCCCTGTCTCACTAAGTATTTTCTTGAAGGTAAAAGACCCAAATATTTATGAATCTTAAATTGAAATATAGGAGTAAGAACTAAAACTCTTTGTTATCTTTCCTGAAATTGAGAGTTAATTTTCACTGAGGTAGTCTGAGAGAAATTGTCAGTTAATACTCAGTGAAGTATGTTAACCGTATGCAAGAGTAATTAGCGAGTAGATGATGGTTTCGGTTTTATGTCAGTAAGAACTATAGGGGATTATGAGGAACTGCGGGTGAATTTAACATACAGAGTGTGGAATATCACAACTGTAGATATAATTTCACAGGGATAAATGTGTAACAAGCATGTACTGACAGAGCTGCTCAGACTCAGGGTTTTTCTTGATTCTTTGAGAAATAGTTGAACGTATATTACAGCTGAGTCAATAAACATGTCTGCTGAATGTATTTTCAATATAAGTACAATGTACTAAATAACAAAGATGAATGGACTATACAACAGATTAATGCAATCTGAATAGATCTGATGGAGATTACTTGAACGCTTTTCTTGAAACAAGCTATACAAATGACTGAGATGAGGGGAACAAAAAAGTTTGGTTTGGATTGGGAAAACTTGCATTTAGGCAGTGGCTGTTATCTTTTGCAAAGGATTCAGTCATCCTCTTTGTCTGAAGAAGGGTAAGAAACTTGGATGTGGTGACAAACATTAATTGTTAAACATGTTTACACAGAGAGATTTATAAAAGAAAAAGATAATTAGGTAGTAAAAAAGGATATGCATCGGACAACAAAATTTTTTGTGTTTATATAAAGCCCAAAGTAGTAAATACAATGGAATGACACAAAAGGCTAACTCCTGTTCAGTATTAATTTTTTGTCATAGATGGTCAGCCATCTGATTTAATTTATGATAATAATGTTTAAAAGTGTGATGCAGTATTATTGTTTTGGATGTATATTGAATATTTGCTGGAAAGGGTAAAACTATTTTCTCTCCTTAGCTGTTTAGCTACTGTATTGTATACTTTCTATTGAAATCTTTATTTTTTGCCAAGTAAAGATTACCATGGCATTGCTCTGGTACCTAATAGTGTGAAAATTGTAACTTTATTGCAAACATGAGGAAAAAGAATTATGAGTAAGGCTTATGTATTAGGCACAACAATATACCTGGGGAGCATTTTAAGTGCTGCATACCATTTTGCCATTCTAGATTAACCTTGGTGGCCTTCTATATCTTGGGTACTGTTTTAGGTTATTGTTGGTGGCCTTTAATTTCTTGAAGGTAACACATATCTTGCAGGTCCTGTGTCATGTATCAGCGATGATGTCTTGCATATTCCTGGGCATTTTACATGGTGATAAATGCCTACCCTCAGCAACTTGGAAGGTTTTATTAGTTTTCTGGTTTATGAGTCTTTACTATATGTGATTTCAACATCTTTTCTGTAACATTTTTATATTTTACTGAAAACTGAAGGAATCAAGTGATTCCAGGTGTTGAGACACTTGGAAATTGAAGAAGAAAGTCCTCATATAGTAGGATTTTATCGCCATAGGAGCTGGTAGGCCTTTGTTGTTGGCAAAAGGTGTATCTGATATGTAAACTTGTTATTATTATCAACATGATAAAGGCACATTGATTTACATCTTTTATAAAATTGAGCAGAACAACAACTGTACACTAAGAAGTCCCAGATTCATGTGGTCTCATAGCTTTGGAATAATTTAGGTTGGAAGGGACCTCAGGGTGTTATTTGGTCTGACCCCAGTCGAAGCTGGGCCAGGTTTTAGAGACTTCTGCAGTCTGGCTGGTGCGTGTTGTGTTCCTCAGGGGGTGATGCATTGCCGCAGCCATTTGGGAGGCAGCAGATCTCTCCTCTCTGAATCTGACTAATCCTTTTAGCCTGTGATATGCCCAGAGAACATGATCTGATTGATCCTTTTTGCCCTTTACAGATTCTTTCTGCATGTGAGAAGGTAATTGCTGCCTTCAAGTAAACACTGAAATTACCACTAAGTAATTACAACCTGGTCTCTTCCTAACCCTGTTCTGCTGTACTTACCTCGGGGAAGCAGCTGGGCAAACCAGAGTCTAAATATATAAACAGATCCCTACCTGCAAGAACCAAGTCTGCAATACTCATTTCAACAGATTCCATAATGACCTTCATAGGAACAGTATGCATCCTAAAGGAAGGACTATAGCCTTTCTCCTTGTGAAGTTTCTAAGTTTGGCACTTTTGACTGTGCACTTTAATAACACATTATGGAGATACACGAGCATGGCAGTGGAAAACATCCTTTCTAGTAATGGGAAAATTGATGCATATTAAGCATGTTACCCAAGCTATTTTTTTCTTATTTTTTGTCCAAATAGTTATATCTGGGATTTGAGGACATTGATAAGCAGGTGATTTGAGGCACTGTGTTCTCTGAGTCCCCTTTAACTCTGTGATCAAATAAATTCCCATTCACTTGAGGAGCGCAAGTAATCTACTTAGTGAAAAAAATTACGTTTACTGAGGTGGTTTTAAAATTTACTAGAGCGTCCTCTTGTGGAATAGTTGTTCTTAGCAATACAAACGTGTTAAGACCAAAAAACACCCATGTATTATTAATCAGGCAAAACTGTTCTTAATTCAAATCACTCAGCGTTTGCTCTTTATATGCTCCACTTTCTTTATGTTGAAGTGAGACAACGACAGGTACTTTTGGTGGGTCAATCTGAAATTCATTTTTTAGACTGTGGATTATGACATACCTTGTCCTTAAACTGTCAGTTGGCTGAAGATATGTTGCAAAATATTTGTTAATTTTCCTAATGGAAGAAAGGAAATTTTTCAGTAAGGAAACTATATTTTCCTATTGTACAGAGAAAATATTGTATAAATAATGCCATTCTTACACATGCACTAGAGAATAAAATACATTGTACAGTTATCACAGAGGTTTGTTTATCAAATCAGATCAGATAATCTCCATGTTTCAAAATAAATTCATATAGACAGTAAAGAACAGAAAATCTCAGTGCAGAGTGGGAAAACACTTGTCCCAAAATAATTGTTCCATTTCTGACCTCATTTCTGATCCCTAATTCTAGAGGGAAACTTGCAAAATATTTTCAGCAAATAAATCTTGGAACTAAAACTAGCAGCACCAAAAGATACAGCAAGAATGAACTCAGTGGAAATACTGAGTTTATGACACATTATAATTTTCCTCATACCTCTCTGTGAGATCACCCTTAATTTTCCATAGATAATAACTACCTTTCTCTCTCTTGCTGTTCCTCCAAAGCTAATGACTTATTCCCTTGCTAATATCTCTTCCGCTCCACGGGTGCTAACCATACTTGTCTCGCACATTATCTAGCTGATTAACATAATTAAGTTAGAGTCAAAGCAATTGTACTCAATTTGTATTTGCTTCTGTTTCAGTGTGAGTTCATTTCAGTGTGTGAGTTTATCCCTTCAGCTATAGCTGTTGGGCTAAGAAGTGATATTACTTTTCTCTGCTTTCCAGCTAGTTAGTTCTGATATTTTTCATATGTCATGGGGGAAAGGTGGTGAGAAGCTGATCTACACTTCCACATGATCTATGTAAATCTTCATTGATCCTGCCAAATTATCAGAATATGAACACAGGGGAGTGCCATAAGAGATTTGGTAGCAATACTGGCTTGTGAAATTCCTGTCCAAACTGTAGCCGCCACCCTTTCAGCCATTACAGTTGAGGGTTTGTGTCACTAGGTGACTGAAATAACCCATTAAAAAAAAAGAAAAGGAAAGCACCCTGGTCAGTGTTAACAGTTTACAGGGAGCACAGCTAATAGAGGTGAACTGTGGCTGCGGGATGCAGATGAACAGCCAGGAAAGTTACCACTTCAGGCTGCCTGTATTGCTTTGAACGTGGTTCTTGCTGAACTACAAACCAGTTGTTCTCTCAGGGTTACTTACAGTCAGGTCTAGGAAAAACAGATTTGTAAAAAGCAGTGTCACTTTTTTAAGAACAGATTTATGCTTTTTCTTTGGATTTCACATCAGTTTGGTCACAGAAGGCCCCCTATGTCATTACTACTCTGTCTCACGAGATGAAAAAAATTAGCCTTATGTTCCACCACATAAACAAATGGTCTTTAATTCACAGCTTTCTTATATTAAACAATAATTTAGTTAAATGAATGTTTGATTTTATATTTTTCTGGTTTTGTGTATTGTTTTTCACACTGTACCATAACTTGACGTGCTCTTTCCTGATTCCTTGTGAGCAAGACTCTGCAACTTTATTTACCAGGCATTCAGTTTAGAGTGAGAAAACCCAAAGATTAATGAGATTACAGTAAAGGCTGTCAGAAGACTAGAAGAGCATTTAGAAGGTGTCAGCAAGGAAAGCAGGAATAAAGATCTATTACATAATCGTATTAAACAGAAACCTCACTGAGTCATGGAGTCATCTCTGCTGCTATGGAAGCTGTTTTCTGGTTAGTCGTAGAATCAGTGCACTGAAGTGATTACAAGCAGGGAAAGACGTGAAATACAATGAGAAACTTCTTTCTGAAATACTGATGAATGTCTGGGCAGATGAAAAATGAGGAATATATAGTAAAATATTTTGAGATTTTTATAAAATTTTCTTATTCCACACTGAAATGAAAATAAACTTTTCATTATTTTTAAGAACGATCCAGTAGGCTGGCACTGACAATGCAATTATGGGATGTAGGAAACAAAGTTCAAAGGAGGTAATATAGCATCTTGAATGTGTTTGATCATGCATTCCAGTATTTTTGAAGAAATCCTTCTAAATTAGAAGTCAGCACAGCTGATACATTTTCTGGTGATCACAGGGAGGTATCTTGTGAATTAGTATTTTCATTGGAACAGTTTATTACTTGGAAATTTTGCAGTTACCTGAATAATGACAAATAATGTATCTGAGTTAATGGGATGCATTTCTTGGGATTACGTCAATGGAACATATAATTCAATTTCACAATTTTCTTTGTGAGAATTTGTCATTGTTTTCTTTAGTTTCAACCACAGAAAAGCTCCCCATAGTGAATCCTCAGCTTTGAAATGATCTCTGATTATTTTTTTTAATGACATATCCTGCACGTAAAATTGCTTACAATGTTTAGTTACTGCTTCTTGATTTATCTGAAGATTGTTTGTTTAAAAAACCAAACCAACCTACCTTTTCTTTCACAATAGTGATCTACAGACAAGGTTAAAATACTATGTCTGTTCACTGGGAAGGCATATGTCCAAAATTAAACATTTTTAAACTGGCATATACGTGAAAATTATTTATTCACCAAGTGTTCACTTGGATATATGAACACAGTCCTGCAAAAATGACCACTCCAGCTCTTCTCTCATGTTCTCTTATCAGTGTAAGGAGTTCATTGAGCTTGTCATGGCATCTGAGGAAGCACTGGCAGTTGGGATGGGGAAGGCAGTGTCAGAACTCCCTTTCAGCTGTCATGGGTTATTACATCAGGTCACTTTTCTCTCAGGACTGCAGCCTGAGACCAGGTGGAGTCATACCTTCTTAGACACTTGTAAACCTCTGTTGGTCTCTTGATTTTAAAACAAGGAATAATGTAGCTTATGCATTGTACTCCAGTGCCAAGATAGGAAATTTCCATCAACAATAACAGTTTCACATATTCTCTCCTCTCTCCCACCACACATTTCTGTCCCTTCAACACAATAGACCAGCCGTGAAGTACTTCTGATGTCAGTAGTTTGGGGTTTTTTTTGCAGGGGGGCACAGAATCAGGAACTGTAGGGAACTATAAGGAAAATTAAATATTTTTGGTTTTGTATGTGTATAATTTTGTATATATATTTTTTTTCTCCTGCCAGTTCATTTTCCCCATGGTAAAGGGCTGGAAGAGAAAAATAAAAGGAACTGGAACAGCAGATGCTGCTGCTGCCGATTTCATGTTGTGAGACCACATCTTGAGCCAGTGTCAGTCAGTACTGATGCAGCTACTGTTGCCCAGGCTGTCTGCTGCTGTGGGTGTCTCCTGGCTGTCACGCGTTCATCTTCCACTCTCTCCCATTTGATTTTGTAGAGTCTCACGGGGACCTCGATGGGTGGGTTTTGTGCTCCCTTGATTCAAGTAATAACATGGAATCACAGATAGATGACAGGGTTTGTCTGTGGCCGTCACACCTACGTGAAAAGATCTCACGATTACAGTCAGTGCTTGTATGGTGGGCAATTTATGTCTTTGTTTGGAGGACACATATTTTAAAAGTTGGTGGTAAAATAAGCTATTGCAAACTTAATAGAACCTTTACAGAAAGGCCTTGGTCTCCGCTTTTATTCATACTTTCTGTCAGTTTTACAAATCCCAGAATCTTCATTTTGGCAATACTGAATAGCCAGTTCACATCTCCTGTAACTGGTATTAAGTTATATCATTTGCAAGTTAATAAGGATAAAGTACACATTTAGAAGAAAATAATTTAACACACATGTATTTCATTAGATTATCTCGCCTTCCCTACGGTGTGTTAAGGTGTCCTCATTTATATGACATCCCTACAAGAATCTGCCACAGGAACCTATTGGCAACACAGTTATGAACTTGGGAACACTTGCCAAAGAAGCAATAATTTTATTGTAGACAGATAAGGGAAAATCAAATGCACCGACTCTCCAATTATCTCACTTCTGGATATGAGAAGACGTTAATAAAATATTGTTTTTATTATCTACTTTAGAACTGAAGTAGTAGAGATTGAAACAAATCTGGAGATAACTGCATAGCAGTTGGAACTGGATAGGACAGGCCTACTGCAATGAATTCTAAGATATTTTGAAAAATAGTAATATATTATTAGATCTATTTGGTACTCTCATATGAGAAGATAATTGCAATGATGAAAAGTACCAATAACATAAGCTATTACTGTGATACAGTATGTTTGTTTGAGTGGTGGATAGATAAAACCATTTCTGAAACAAAGTCAGTTCTAATTGCGCCAAAACCTTCAGCAGTGAAATAGGTATCATATAGGTAGTGTATAACTTAGTTTTGCTAAATATTAATTCTGTAAAAGCACAAATTAATTATGCTGCTTAAAAAAGAAATACATTTAATGAAAAGACTGAACATTCATGTCCCTTAACACACAGGTTCTAAAAATGAAATAGAGCACTTTCTGATGTGTTTAATTCTTAGCTACTTATGCCACAGATATTTGGTAGGTAAGAAAGTGCAGAAGGAAAGATGAATAGCTTGTTGTGCTCTGCTAGCAGTAAGGTTTCAAAGCCACCACGTTACTGCGCTGTAGGTTGCTTTTTTCAGGCTATTGTGTGAAATTAAACTGCTCATTTGAAACTCT
The DNA here is from genome assembly GCF_028858705.1 of Grus americana. NCBI lineage: Eukaryota > Metazoa > Chordata > Aves > Gruiformes > Gruidae > Grus > Grus americana. The sequence continues at coordinate 31,791,219 of NC_072855.1, read as the reverse complement.
GAAAACTGTTTTGGAACACTAATTCTGCTTCAGAAAGAGAGGTATTCTCTTTTATGGGAGAATTTATCGTCTTCCTAGGATTCTGCTCTATCTGCATCCTTCTCTCCACCCAGGCCTACTCATTCACTTAAAATGAACCCTTTATGAGAAGATTAAGGGTGTTCTGTTTCCCTACAAACAGCAAGGAAATATGAGTCTGCAAAGGGAACATGTGGGGTGGGACTGGGTCTTGGTCTCTCTTCAGATGCCTTCAGAGCAAAGGGAGTGAGGTGGGTATGGGTCTCTCTTCAGAGGCCTTCCTTCCATTTGACACTATGCTGAAACGGAGTCTCTGAAGTGGGATCCGTAACTCTCTATAAAAGACTACGCTTGTATTCAAAAGTCTGTATAGGCTCAGTAGCATAAGAAATAGGAATCTGTGCAAAGCAATGGGACATGCATTTTTCAGTCAATAATTGATAGAGACAGAAGACAATCAGGAAATTGCTTCAGTAGCTAAAAATGATTCAATGATATAGTTGAAAATTATTTAGATTTTTGATATAACATTGTATTTCCATATGCCAAAATAAATGTTTCCCCACAGACATTTGTAATGTTATCTTGAATTACAGATTAGTGACTTCTTTATACATTGTGGTAATAGGATCTATTTCTTTGAGTGCTCCAGTGTTACCTTCATGTAGATTTATGGAACTGTGCTTTTGTGCTTTCTGGAAGCTATGCAAAAATCTACTGAATTAAAGAACATATTCTCAAACTTTCTGTGGTATTTCTAATTTACTCCAATGTCTTTCATGGATTTTTTTCTGCTTTTATAATATTGGAATTCAGTATTATAACTAAGTTGTAAATGTACGTGAAGTTGGAAGATCAAAAGGAAGGGACTTTAACCTAAATGTTTTAGTTGAAATTCTTTTATTAAGTCCAGTGGGAACTTTACTTCAGTAAATAGTGAAAAGGATGAGATTTGATTCTAAAAATTTTTAAAACCTAGATATAAGGAAATGGGATGTATCTTAGGATACCCTAAGATTCAAGAGTTTCATTTTTTTTAATGATTTTGCTGTAACAGTTTTTCAGCATATGCAATTTATGCAGCAATTATCTAATAATGTTGGAGAATTAACTCCTAATTACACAGTCATAAATAGTGATGCAAGGCACGGTAAAATAATAAGTGTCTTACAGAGAAGTAATACCATCCTTTCTTTCACAATGCTGTGTGGTTCCTTCTTTTGATGCAGAAATATCTGACGTTTTCCATGCTTTTTGACAGTTTGATAGGCCATGTACTAGGAGCGTTTACCATGATTCATTGAAAACTTTACACTTAAAATCCCTAAAACTTAACAGCTTATATGAATGAAAAGAATTTGTAATTAGAGTCAAATACTGTGCCTAAACAGCATCTGATTCAAAAATATGAAATGTCATTTGCTCAGTGACTCTATGCTGTGTATTTGAATACTCATTTTTCTTTACTCTGGTTGAAACTTTCTCTGCTAACATTTAAATCATAACATGCAAGTAAGGATAAAAGTTAAAAAGTAGGAAGTGTTTGTTTTAACTTACAGGCCACTGCAATTTTTTGTGTATTAACCTCTGTGTGAGCTCTTTGCGGACTTCCTTCATCAGCATCCTTGATGATCTATTAATGAATTTTTCTGAACATTCATAAAGTGCTCAAGAATATTAATCAACATTTAGCAGGATGTAAAATCCAACTGGGTAAGATGGCCTCTCTTATCCCATTAAAATCAATCTATTATTTTTATTTTGCTGTAGTTTGAAAAAGTTCTTGTTTGTCAGTGACAATTTTCATTTGTATTTTCCTTTCAGAAGGCTTAAATCTCCACTAAGTAGGTTAAAAATTATGTCCAGGTCATAAATTGTACATAATAACAAGCATATGACAATTTATAAATCTCTTTGTATATGCTGCTACTTTATATACACTTAAGTACTTATTTACATAGACCTAAACTAATAAAGTAGAAGGCTCGATTATACTGTCCAAATTAATAGTCTCCCTGCACAACTCTGAAGGTACATTAGCACAGCCTAGACCTAAGGAAAGAGGAAGTACAGAACCTCCTCATATGTCTGTTTATTACTGGACTCTGACACATCATTCTGTCTATGTGAATAATAGCAGAATAGTTAAATTTTTTAGGGTAACGGCTACTAGACAAAATAGCTTGGAGGTGGTTGATTTTGCTGCTGTGTGTTGCTACTTAGTCATATGGCATTGCTTATCCGTGTTGCTTTGTTGCTCCTTTTAAGTTTTCTCCTTGACAGTTCTTGTGGTATTGATGGTTTGACCAATTTTCTGCCAATTTTACAATTCACTCATCTGGTCCACATGGTCTTTGTTTGGCTACCAGGATACAGTGTGATACTGTATCCAAAAGCTTTGCTAGCTCAGGATAAATTACATTATCTGCTCTCCCTTCTGTCTACTGAACCAGTCATCTGATTATAGAAAGTTACTTTAATCAGGTGTGATTTGCTAAAAATCACCTTTTTGTCCTCTTTGTCCTTTAGTTAGAATATTAAATGTCAGCTACAAATGAGTTTAACACAATATATTTAGAATATTAAACCACAAATTTAATATTAAATCTTTCATCAGAGAAAACACTGTTTGCTTTGCAATGGAATAAATTGTGCTTACTGTTAGCTTTTGACATTTTAATGAGTTACATTTAAATTTCCCCTCCACAGGAGCTGGGATTGGAGGAATAGATTACAAATAAATGAGAAGCAAAGTAATATGTTAATTATTAATACCTCTGTGCTGCTTGGTAATTAATAGATTAATAAAGTAGCCTCAGGGAAGCCCCTTGGTATTAAGATTTAAACTCAGTTTGAAGAGAATAACTGAGTGGTCCATGGAACATGTGCACTTGAATTGAAATGAATTACCAGAAACATAGCAGATGAACAGCCACACTTCCCCATATAGGTTCAATTATTTTTAGGCAATAAGTACAATAAAACTTCAGATTGATTGATATGATATAGTCCCTATACTAGGAAAGTATATAGCACTCATATCTTGTATTCAAAATACAAAGAAATTCAGGCAAATGAATCAATAGGAACAGGAAGAATTGACTGCAGTCTAAAACAGTTCTAACTCTGGAAACTTTTCAGCAATAATTTTTACAGCACTTTGGATTTATCTGGATTCATTGTACTTTGTGTAAATTAAAAGTTAGTCAACCATTCCCCCCCGACAACAACAACAAAAAACAACAACCCCCCAAAAAACCCCACCAAAACTAAAAAAACCCACCAAACTAACTCGAACAAATTACTCTGGTCACTGTATTTTTCCTTTGAAAGTATCAGTAATTCTGGTTACAGTGAAGACAGAAATGTATCAAGAGGTCATTCCAGTAACAAAAAAAGGGATCCTTATCAGAGCCTGCATCCGCCCCGCCCCCGACATATATTAGATGGTAATGGTAAAGGAAAATGCTTTTCAACTCTGGTTGTAAAGATTTCCACCACCAATATGAAAAAAATACATATTTTCTTTAAATTTAATTGAGTACGTTTAGATGCAAAAAGAACATAAAACTTATATGAAAGAATTTGGGAGAACAACTGTTTTATGGGCAAAAAAGTCAAAAGAAAGTATAGTAAATGCAACTGATATACTGTTTGTTATGAGTCAAAATTGAAGCCTGTGGTCACTTCGTTTGATAATATCTTAATGTGAAATTTATCCCTAAAAGATACAGGACATTAGATGTGACTAGATAGTAGAACACGTACCACATGAAATAACTTTGTATCTTGAGAGTGTTAAGTCTCTGTAAGTGCCTTAGCTAGCTAAGACTCCCGCAGTGGGCAATTTAACTGTCTGTGCCTTGTTTCTGTAACTGTTTCTTTGCGGATGATTTTTGTTTCAGACAAAGGTTTACTTCCATACAATATTAACTGTGTTGGTTTATTGCTAGTATTTTAATAAGGTCCATCATAAAACTAAAATTAGAAAAGGTGTTTCTTGTTTTAAAAGAAGTCACCTATGCTTAACTTCTTGTGCAGCACAAAATCTTGATGATATAAGCCAAACTTGTCTTATATGAAGATGCAAACATGTTTTGAAATTTCATCATTATCTACTGAGATATTAACATATTTTTAAAATACCGTAGCAGATGATAATCCTGTTTCAGAATAAACTTGTAGTGATGCAGAACTCTGCATTGAGCTGGTAATATAGCACACATTCAATAACACTGCTAGAGAAATAAATTTATATTTCGTGGACCAAATTTCAGAAACTCATAGCACAAACTTTGTGTTATTTAAGTGTCCTATTATCTATATACCTTCATGGTTTGATTATGTAGCAATCATTATCTTTACAGAATGGGGTGTATGGGATAGTAGTAGCACAGAGGTAAATTCACTGGGAGAAGGGATAACTAAAGCTCCGAGAGCATTGCCAGATGCAGGGCATGCTCTCAGGGTTACATGACTGGGAGATGTGCCATGCTGCTGCGTGCTGCTTCTCTACTCTCATTCCCAGTGAGTGCAGCTGTGTCTGCCATGGATTATTTTTAGACTAGTCTACATTTGTGCATGTCTCGTGTTGTTCATTAGAAACCTCTCAAAAATAGAATGTAAGTGGTGATAGAATAATTTAGAACAGTTTGAGGGGGAGGGAGAAAATAGCAAAATGGATTCATCCCTAGGAGAGAGGAAGAAAGTTCACAGAAAGATTTGGAATAGACTCCAGCAATGCTCCAAACCATAAATCTTACCCTTATGGAAAACGTCATGTTAATCAGTATGGTGTCTTTGTATCTCTCTTTCTCCTGCTTTCCCTTACCTCTCCTGCTGCTGGGGTGTGGAAGGGATGCTTGAGTGTCTGTATCTCTGTGTTTGTGGGAGACCTAACTTTGCTATAATCTCTTACAACTGATGGCAGTAGGAGCAGCTTGTCCTAGATCTTCCAGTCAGTCTTCAGGACAACCTACCTCTCTTCTTGTCTCTCCAGGACTTTGTCCTTCTTGGAATGAGTAACCTACCTCTTTCTCCTCCATCTTTGAGGGAAAGTCTGAGAGGAACAAGACAGACTACAAGGAGAGGGAACAAAGTGTAACTCTAGAGCAGGAGAGCAAAGGCATATTTGGAGACTTCTCTTGTCACCCCCCAAAATTCCCACTAGACCTCATAGTTCCTGTGTTTCCACAGACTCCTATTTCTTCTCCATTGGTTTCACCACCCTGGAGTAACTCCTCTATCCACTTTCCTGTGATAACATCTGCATTTCAAACTGGTGAAGATGATACTGCTTTAGTCATTACTACATTTTCTATCAGGAATTGTTATTAAGGATTATTATAAGTATTTCAAAGGTTATTAAAATGTTAAAATAATTCTTCCTATTATATTTTGTGCCACAAAAGGTTATTACAACAGAACAGTCTTTTCCCCTGTTTCCAGAGCAATGAGTTCATTATCTGACTTTAAAGAAAAATACCTCATATTCGGTAACTTGCCCAAAGCCACCAAGACCACAAATATCTGAGTATTTAGGTCAGAGCTCCATCTGGAAAAGAGAAGCGACCGCAGTCTTTGTCAGTGAGTTCTGGAAAATATCACTGACTGTTTTAATCATGACCAAAAAAGGTAAATAAATAAAATGACATGCTAGAGACATTGAAACTTAATTGTATAAAAACCTAAAAATTATAGACTGTGATCTGAGAATGCTAAATATATTATAATCCATTATATCTGTAAAATTCTAGTACATAGATTTCTTTTCCAACTAGAATGGAAACTGAAGTAGCATTTCCAGCTAGTATGTTAAAAGAAAAAAAACCATGACTTTGTAGAAGTACATAAAAAGAAAAAATGTGAAGGCTAAAAAAGAATGATATTTCCAGGTTTGATTCTTCCTTTTTGTTATAGAAATATATAAAAGCCATCCTATCCCTTCTTTACCTTGGCAAATGCTACACTGGCACACAATTCTAGTGCAAATGCTGGGGAGGCGGGGGGAGGACACTTGCAGACTAACTGTATCTGGAGGTATCAAATCCTGCCCTAAAGAAAAACCTTTTCCTTATAGGTTTCTTTGTCACTAATCCCAAAAGCGAAAACTCATTAAAGTGCAGTGCTGCTTTAATGCCAAGTCAATCGTGCAGTAAGTTCTAGTTACGCTGATCAGAAAGACAGTGTGATCCACCACGAGAAACCAACTTAACATTTAACCTGTCTTTTATAGAAGTTTTATGAGAGTTACTCAGATGACATCAGTACAAATAGGTTAAATGGGAATTGCTGGGTAATAAAACAGTGGTTTAGCTGTAGTAGTGTAGGTTGTCATCTAGATTACCAATCAAAGAATTGAGTAGAGATTGTGCAATAAGTCCATGAGCAATAAGAAAATCTTCATATTGTTAAAGTTGCTTTAACATGAAACAGCCCAGGTTTTTATCAGTTCTGCAGTTTCGATCATTAGTTTAACTGCAGCAATACAATGTTGTCTTTGCAATGCTAATGCAATTCACATCATTATTCTTGGGTAAGCCACGTTTTTAAAATTGTGAAAAAAGTGTTTATGTATGTGTGTTTTTATATGGGAGACTATATTAGTGGCTGATGCAATTACTACATCAAGCACCTAAGAGAAATATTAAAAACAAATTGCAGGAAAAGATCTGGTTTGGATTTCAGGTAGAAAAGAAGCATCTTGTGCTCAGACCAGAGGAGAACAAATGAATAGAAAAAATACTCTCTCGAATGAATGAATCTAACTGGTTTGGGTTTTTTTGTTTGTTTGGTTGGTTGGTTTTTTGGTTTTTGCCAGCACACAAATCTTGAATATAGCAAACAATTTGGGGTATCACTCTACAGACATTCATGTGGCTACTAAAGGATCATAAAAGCTAAGACAAACTATTTGGTAGCTGTATAATATTAGTCTTTGAACTGAACAAATCCAGCAAGATAACAGCACGTACAAGTTATGACATAAACTAGGTTCTATGATATTTTATAGAAATGAATGGAAGCAATATAAATATTTCAGTCTCTATGCATACTTGCACTGCACTAAATATTGATGTTGGAGGAATGTTTGCTATATCATTACAAAAGAAATATATCTTAAATTAGATGGTTTTAGACATTAAAGTCATGCAATTGTATCAGTTACTTAGAAATTCTCTTTAAATGTTGACTATTCAGCATTCTTAAGGGAGAATATACGTTATAATGTTGCTTTAGCAGAAATTCTATATAATATTTCAAGGCAACATTGGTGTTATTCAACTGGCCGAAAAATTCTGAATCAGAAGTTCTTAGATTATTAATTTTCTTTATCATCTAGATTTAATCAAGATTTTTTTAAATTTGTGTGTCTGTGAAAAGTGTTTTTGAAAAAATACATAAATTCTACAAATTTCACCATGTTAAGGGTTAAATTTCTAAATTCAAAATTTCCAGACTAGATGCAATCAAATTATCCTAAGTAGCTGTTAGAGCAGCTACCAGAGAACTCACCTGGGATATGCTAGACAATCTTTATAATGCTTTCTGACATAGGGTGTGGAGCATGGATCTATGTGGCCCACCACCAGCATTGCTACCATCACATACAGCTAAAGATCAGTGTCCAGAGGTTCCTGATAATGTTGGTGGCATACACATGGTGCAGCTCAATAGTTTTTACTGAACATCCGGAAAAAACTATGTATCTGTTTGCACAAAATTGACCTATATTTCACCTGAGTCTGTAACAAATTTGGTTGTTGCTTGTGGATTTCTACTTTTGATGTTGAATAGAAAAGTTTTTCTAATAGGTTTCTGTTTAGGCTGATTCACAACACCTGTAGATCATTCAGTTATATTCTCATGTAGAGAATTTACACAACCTGTTTTCTGGTAGTTTATTACGTATGGAGCTGGAAATTAATTTGGAGCAAGTCTTTCATATTGGTCATTTTAATATTGTGAATTGGAAATGTGCTGCATGCTGGAATTATTTATAACTATTATTATATTTCTCATCAAAACTGATGCCATAGAATCATATAAATCCTAGGAAGAAAGATATATTTAACCCAGTCAATAAATTGCAAGGAGAAGATTACACTGGTAGAATTCACACAAAATTGTTTTTTCATTTGTCCTTAACATTTATTTAGACTCTACATGCAGATTTGATATACTAAATAAGTGAACAAAAATCTTAAGCCCTGGCTAGTATCTTTAAGGAGGACATACTTTCAAGGTAACTTGAAATTACTTCAGGTAATGGCTAGGGAGGTGAAGGTAATAGAAAAAGGCCCTCAAAGACAGTTTCCTACACCTCTACCTAGATCCTCAGTTTAGTGGGTTTCATTGCTTGGATATCCCCCCCTGCCCCCCTCCATTTCTGGCACTAATCAACTCACAGCATAATTGGCTGATTTTATTTATGTTTAGTTGCTTTCCTTTTATGTAATTGTTGAAGAAGAATTTGGATGATTACTGGAATGAGTATTTTAAATTAATTTTTGAATTCTTGATGTTTGAAGTGACACTATTAAAATAGGGGAACACAAGAGAAAAAGGAAAAATATGGCCAATTCCTTTCAAATAATTCTGTATGACCTGTACATTTCTGAGACTTTCACTTCTTTTTATGGGTGTTGCCTCACTGCAGGAAGAATTCCTTTGCTTTGAACTTTATTGTGTGAGAGCAAGGAGATCTATTAAGACTTTATGAAACGTGGCATAGAACGGAGTGCCAACCAAAAGAATAGGCACAGAGCTACCACTGGCAGGGCAATCACATTTTCATACTTTAGAGTCTTTGTCAGATTATGTTTCACTCTACCGTTAAATCCCTATGGTAAAACAATGCTGAACCAATGCAAAATGTGTATCTTGAATTATATTCCTGAAAAAGATACAGGTAAGATATTAGTAACAAAATGAATGGTGGACAAAATAAAATGGGCTAACATATTTATAAATATTGTTTTGCTAGAGGTCTCAAAGATATCATTGTCAACTATAATGCAGCAGAGAACTCTAGAGCTGACTGATCAATGCTTTCGTCTCCTAGTGTAGTAGAGAAGTAAAAAGAGACTGATAATCTATCTCCCTATAGACTCTATCTTCATATGATAGGTAGAAGTATCCACCAACTGTGGCAAAAGGAAGGACTGATTGAAAGAGCTATGGTGGTTGTTTTTGAATGCAAAGGCACCACATTTTAACTGAATGCAAAGAAGTTTTCAAAGCTGCAATTTTTCATCCATCTCTAGAAATTGTTTGAATTTTCAAAAAATTGAATTTTTGAAACAAAGTCAGAATATTTTAGAGAGGAAATGGAAAATTCATTTCTAAATACCTCAATGATACTTCTGTTTTCTGTTTCTGTAAAATATCACAGCAATATGGCAGGAAGAACAATTTGGGGTATGACAAAATTTGAGGGAATTTAAGCAGAGACTTCATGAATTGTGTTTTCTCAGCTTTTGCATGTAAATCTTAGACTAGAAAGAAAAATTGCTGCACACAATTAATGGGATTATGGAAAAGATTGCAGAGCAAATAACCGAGTTTAGGGAGAGCTTTGTTGTGTTCAATCTAGAATCTAAAACATGTTTATTCCTGAACAGTGCCTTACCTGCTTTATTAAGTGGATACATAGGAGCATGGAAACTAAAATCCTGCAGTCACGCTTCAGTCAGTTACATTAAGGTCATCTTATTTCAAACAGTTCAGTCTGACCTTTCTTTTCTTCCTTATATGAAAATTAAGACCAAGAAAGGCAACTATCACAGTACTAAAAGAATATACCACTGTCTCCTGAAATCAGGCAGTACAGAGCAAGAAAATACAAAGTATGACTCAGTAACTTATAGGTGGGATTTGAATCCCAAATGTTTAAGCTCAGTGCTGCTCTCCATGTTGTTTCCTTGCCACACCGCTGTCATCCAAGCGTGGAGAGCATTTAGCACAGGCTAGATAAGCATTTCTTCTGTGAAATCCTCCCTTGTATTTTTTAGATCATCTCTCTATTCATTTTGGTGTTATCTACAGGCTAAGTATTTTCCAGAATATTTTTATGAATGTGTGTGTGTCATGAGAATACTTTAGGATTAATTTTCCTGATGTTATTAGTACTAACACATATCAACATGAAGTCATTTGATATTCCTCTGATTAACACTGTTGTCAAACGGATGGCATTTTAATTCAGCAGCAGTAAGCAGATGTTATGCGTGTTAGTATGTATTCCGATATCTGGTACCTTTACAGTTCCTTGTTAGTTCTTAATCTTTGTGAATAGCTTTAAAAGTCCATTGGTTTGCAGAAGAGTTAGGTGTAATTCAGACATGTAGCTAAAGCAAGTATGTTTATTTATGAACAATAAACAAGTATGTTTGTTTGTTTATTTTGCATTTGTTTAATTAATCCTTTGTTGTTGTTTTCTCAATTTCTCATTTCTTTTTCTCCAGCCCCTGAAATTAAATGGTTAGAAACTGTGTGTTCTGTTTCTTATAAAAAAAAATAGATAACTTACAGTATACATGTGTAAGTGGTTTCTGTACTTGCTGTGATTATGGATATTGTTTGTACACATATTTGCTGAACTTAAAATAATACATGAATATAGAAGGATAGGAAAGATGATTATAATTTTAAAATACTTATTTTTTTTTTTAGAAGCAGAAGTCTTGGCATTTACTGCAGTAGTTTTAAAGAATATAATAAATTATAAGTTAATATAATTTTATTTCATGAATACTTTTCCTGGATCATGTTAACATACATTTAAAAAATAAAAAACTTGCACAGTGATTATTGAAGAAAACTGTAGAGGAGTATAAAAAAGCATGCAGCGTATGAGGGATTTTCATGAACATTCCTAGTTCATTCTGTTACGTTTAACTCTAAATTGTTTCTTGATTCTGCTGATCAGCATTGAAGAGGTACAGTGTAAAACTGCTATGGTAATGCACTTGTTAATGTCACAGTTTCTGCCTGATATTACTCATTTTGGTCATCTAGGATCTTTGCATGTCATTATGTACTATGTCTGTGGGAACAGGAAGAGTATGACTAAAAGAAATATAATCAAATCTTCCAAGAGTTAAGTAACAGTGTTCTTGTTCACTTCCCAATTCGACCTTAATTTAACTTCTTATCAGCCTTCCATTTAGTAAAAGAAAATGAAATCGAAGATATTTAGTCACATGGACCTAATTTATATTTGTGCCTGAGGTGTTCATGAAGGAATTTAGTGTAGGTCTAAGAAAAAGGTCTGGACTTTTTCCATACATGGATTACTGATATTAGAGAAATGTTCTGTGACTTAAAGGCTCAATAAGCATTGGCAAATTTGTCTGAGTCAGGAAGTCTCAGTCTGGGAAGTTCACTAATCACCTCTCGGCAAGGGAATGATTAAGTTGGGACATGGTATCTTGAAAATGTGAGAAAACCTATTAGTATTATGCGTTCTGTGAAATAGCAAGGACTTCATGAATTGATGCACAATAAGTCAATATAAATGACTATAGAATCATAAAAGCAGTCTCTGAAACCTTTCAATATCAAAGGCAACAAATATCAGTATGTATCCCAAAATAACTTAGATCAGGATTTGCTACCGTACAGCTCCTTGCTGAAGCAAAATCTCAAACATAATATGTTACTGAATCACACAGTCTGCATGTGGAAGTGAAGTTGCCGCCTCATATACTCTTGCTCCCACAGCTGCTTGGTCATGGCCACATTCTTACACTTGTTGGTATGAAAGCTCCTGAAACATCTGGATTTACTACTATTTCCCCCCAAGGAGAAATCTGAACACCATACTTCTAAGCTGTTGTCTCGAACCGTTATCTGTCCGTTGTGGTTTTTTGGTTGCAAGTTCTTTTTTTATTTTTTCTTTATTTGTCCTAAAGAGTCTGGTAGTGTGTTGGTGAAATTATACTTTATGAAATACACTTCAAGCTGTTTCACAAGGACAGAATTATGCTGCAGTCCTATCTCACGTTCCTCCATAAGGGAATCCCAGAAGTCCACCTGAATCAGCCAATTCATCTATTGGCTTTCGAATTATACATGACAGTATACGGTTAGTCCTATTCTGTTACTATGATGAAATGGAAGTTGATCAGATTCTATTGCTGGGCTTAATATAATTATCTCAGGGGTCCCAAAATACTTAATATTAGTTGAATGTGAATCTTTAACGTGAACTCACCTTAATACACCATGGCATACATCCTGCTCCCTACTCCTACCAGACCATTCCTTAATTTTATCAATAGAAGAAAGCCAAATCTAGAGTGTGTGTGTCTGCCGATGACCATCTATGGCCCTTCAGAAAGGGGTCTATTTAATAACAAAGAATCTATAATTAACTGAGCAGTCTATTTGGTTTTAGATGTCTGTTACTTGCCCCAAAATTTCTAAGCTTGTTGCAACACAATCCAGGCAACATCTTCTGCCCCTTTTAGTAACAGGCTGATCATTCAGTCTGCAGGGCAGCAATGTGTCAAATAATATGTCTTGGCTCTGTGGTTAGATCAGATATTTTCATTTGACTACTGAGTTGAAACCTGCCTCCCACCGAGAATATTTCTTAGCTGTCACCTAAATGGGAATTAACAATGACATACCTGGAAAAAAAGTCGATATACTGCAAGACATAGTTTCTGAGTATCTTAGAGTAAAGTCTATGACTCATTTTCTGAGTTCTTCCTCTTCCAAATCCTCACCATCAATGTCCTTATAATTATGAAGCCATGAAGACTGATAAACTTTTTATGCCTTCTTGTAGAGTGCTCACACAACCGCAGCAAATTCTGGTATTCAGTGACTCAGAGCGTGGATTCATGTATAGAGTTGGATTTTCCTATGTTTTCTTTCTAAAACTTGCTGGAAGTCAGGTCAGTAGAAAAAAGCCTAAACAATGAACTATCAAAAAAATCAATTTTTTCCCAACTTCAGTGTATGGATGTGTTGTGATGAGCTCTGTAGTGTTCATTAGAAGATCTTTTCATGAAGGAATACAATGAAGTTTCCTACAGCTAGGTAGAAATCTGTTTAGATGAAGTAAACCTCTCATTATTACATTCTTTGAAATGAATACTGATGGTTATTTTAAGAGGTGTGGAAAATGGCAGAAAACTTGCTCAGGTTCTAGTCTAATAACATTTGTACAATGCTGTGTTCTTTCCTTCCTGAATGGCACTGTTGATTGATACAGTCATACAAGAAAGAAAACTAAGCTTCATCTTTCCTAGCACAGACAAACTGTATCAAGGAGCTTACTGAGCTTTAACTTCATAGCTTTATCTGCAACAAAGCAATGCCAATCCCAAGCTCTATTGTTATTGAGATAAAGAAGCATGTTCAAATTGTTGCAGGTTAATCTAGTGTGAAGCTATCTTTGACAAAAAGGTAGTGGATGTGAATATTCTAAGCATATTTTGAAAATGATGTTATGATAGTAGAGTATTGAAATACACATTTTCGAGTTATATGGGAGTACAGAAAGCCTTAGAAAATGTTGATTTTCGTTTTTTTAAATTCACTATGGGAAGTTTTGCATAATATATTAATTCTCCAGTAGGTTAAGCCAGTAACAGCATCTTACCAAGTTATTCTCAGTTGTAGCGTGCTCTAGGATCATTGCTGATGGTGCTGACCCCTCCTCCTCTCATGATTCATCAAAGCATAAATAACATTCTTAATTATTTGTACAGTGATGATAAATATCCACATGAAATTCAGGAAAAAAAAAATCTTAACCTGAAATAAAAAGCTTTGCTTAGATTCAAAATGCAAGAAATAAGAGTTGATGTTACTTTCATTGATATATAGCTGATTAATTTCTTTTGTCTTTAGGAATTTTTGAAAAATTTTTGAACCTATCCCCCACTTTCTTCTTCTTCAAGCATCTAAAGTAAAAAACACAGTTATCAAGTGTTTTTTTTAGACAAAAGTTTCTTTCATTTTTTTTCTTTAAATTCCAGAGATTTATACTTCTTTGTTGGGTAAGGTCAATAATGCTACAACTTAAAGGGAAACATTTTCTTAAAAGCATTCTACAAGCTGCTATGCTATATAACTAATGATTCACAGACCGAATATGCACAGAAAGTTCAGTGAAGGACCGTAACTGGGACCTACTTAAGGGATAAACCTCGTCAGTTATTTTAGATCAGATATATATATATATCAGAAAAAGAGGGGAAAGAAAGCTGCAGAGTTTTAGCTGAAGGACAGATCTCAAGCATTCAAGAAATGTTAGAAACAATGCTTAAATATCAGAATGAAGGAAATGTGATTAATTTCTTATAAATGAAAACTACCATTGTTTTTAGAATGGCAAAATAATATTGGTAGCCAGAATCATGGATTATCATTCTGCAAGTTATACGTCAAAAGTTATTCCAGTACTACATAAAAACACACAAAAAATATTTGAAGTGACTAAATAGTAATAATGTTAATATATTAGATTAAGATTTAAATACAGACTTTCCAGCGCCTTATATTCAGATCATTGTTTTCATCAGTGAAAATACGTGGCTTTGAATTTACTTGGGAAATTAATACAACCCAGATTGTATATTCAAGTACAGTGGAACTCAAAATTATGTATGTAGAACCAAAAGACTACTGGCAGTATCAAAAGGAGAGGAAACTTGGAAACATAGCAAGCAGTTGCCATACATAAGCTCCTTTTGCTGTGTTCAGGTAGATAAAGCCAGTGCATTGTGACATGCTTTATAAAAATATTGTATAAGTTCCAGGATGTCATCTTTGCAATACAAGCTATGAAAACTAGATGTGATCATGTAAGTCTGATATAGGCTAGTATATATAAAACTCAGGAAATGTGTTTTCATCCTATTAGTGGCACATTTCCCTGCTACCACCACCACCTTAATTTTCAGAACTTGTATTTAAGAATGAATCACTTCTGAAAATGAAAAGTTGAAGAGAACATTGCTATTTTGGGGGCAGTTGGTGTTGTGATGAATTAAAAGGTTCCGTAGTCTAGAAAATAAACAATTTGAAATCCACATAACTGATAGAGATGTAGTTAATTTATACCACTGTTTCAGTGTGTATCCTGGACTGCTACATTTTTCTGTGGATATATTTAATAGCATTAACACATCAAAATTCACTACAGAAAATAAATATTTAAATGCGTTAACTATATCACACTGATGCACAGACCTGCATTGTTTAAAAGACTTCATTGTTTGACTAGGACTTAACTACAAAACACCTTACAGGATGAGGTAATACAGGAATCTGAGGCTGGAGACTCACAAGACTATCTGTTTCTTTCATGTGATCAGACAGGAATGGGGGAAGAGGGTGAGTGGAGTCTTGGCATTCACCCACTGATAATGTCAGACAAGGCGCGGTGATGCAACCAG
Source organism: Grus americana (assembly GCF_028858705.1). NCBI lineage: Eukaryota > Metazoa > Chordata > Aves > Gruiformes > Gruidae > Grus > Grus americana. The sequence continues at coordinate 31,775,785 of NC_072855.1, read as the reverse complement.
GAAGTGCGCAGGACCGGCAGAACTTGAACTAAATGTGATGTACAAATAGGTTCTGCCTATTCCATCCTGTAAACCATTCATTGCAGTCTAAGATTACACTGGAGAAGTAATCTTGATTCTTAATAGAAACTAGCAATCAATTGCTGTCTAAATCAAAGTCTGGCTGTCCTTGGAAGGAGTAAACACACACTGCCCCTTATGACAAGGATGTCGTAATTTACAATTTAGAAAAATAACAACTCTCTTCTGCTGCCAAGAACACTTTATTTATTTATTTACTTACTAGCTAACTGCACTCCAGTGTAGAAGTGATTTTCTACATTGCCTTTCCATCGACATTCCTGCAGCATGTGTGTGAATATTCATGATGCTACATTTTTGTGGCTGTTCTTCGATAAAGCCAGTGCCTGGCATTGAAAGGATGATAAAGTCAGAGACCTAACTGAGTGAATAATGTTACTGTCCAGTGAAAGCCAAGGGACTGGACTTTATGAGTAAGGCATATCTCTTCTAGTTGTATAACCCTGTTTTAAGTCACTAATGTTCCTGTTTCAGCAAGTAAAAAAGTATTCAGTTTAAGAAAAACAAAATAGGATTGAAACAGAATCCTTTTTTTTGCATGTCTCTCCTCAGATAATGTTTTAAGGCTTAAAAATCAGGTTTTTACAGTCCTCTCTGATTGTGGCACCAAAATTATTTTCATAATGATCATGCTTGAGAAATCTAAGATTTTTATGTATATGATCTTGAGGTTAGTAGAATTACAACTAATGGAAAAGTCTGATGAATACATGAATTATATTTTAGTTGCATTTGATGATTGACTCAATTCATACCGATTAGTGCTCATGTAAACTAGAAATGAAACAGTGAAAGAGAACACAATATAGACACTACAGTATAATTTGCTTCTGTTGTTTTATTCGCATCCATTTATAGTCTAAAGCATTAGCATCTGGTATGTGACCACATACCAAAGATGTAAATAGGCCATATTTGAAAAGAAAACAAAAAAATTACAAACAAACACTGACAAAAATATTCCGTTGTTCACCCAAGTATTATTATTGCATTTTTTAAAAGCTTGGCCCAAACTTTAAAGCATAGACTGCACTTTGGTATATGGAAAGCTATTTTCTAACTGACTTCTTCAGATTGGATTGACAGATATGATAATTTCAGTTAGTCTTTCTTGCTGGTACTAGAGAAGTGGCTTTGTGTAATCCTTTGCCATCTTAGGTAATGTGCCTCAGCAATGGATTCAGTACCGTTGACTACTCACAAGATGTGCTTGGCAGCAGTAGACTCCAGATGGTGAACTAAAAAAATCTGTTTTTCTGCAGCAGCAGTAGCATCTGGGTATGTGGCTGCCTTTCTTGTTGATTTCTGCTTAACCTACTGGGCTCATTTTCTTGTTTTATATCATCATAGATATCAAAACACTCATGAGGAAGGCTCCTTTTAGGATGCATTTTCTTGTTAATGAAAAGTGATTAACTCTTTTGATCTGCTTATAAAGTTAAAAGTTTTGGGGTGGAAGTGGTAAAATATAAAGCATGCTTTTATTGTCATGAATTGTATTTTGCATGGACTGAATACCTGCTACTGGTTAGAGCACGTTAGGAGTTTCACTAGAAAAGACTGCTTTTTCCTGTGCTTTGAGAATTAAGCAGTGTAAGTGGAATGATCTGGAGATAATCTTCAGCAGATTCACACCTGAACTAAAACTATAAATTCACCCCTAGAGTTGTTCCCAAGGCTTCTGCAGGCCTGCAAGAAGTTTAGAAAATTAGTATCAAGCTAGATAAGGAATATAAAGCACAACTATTTTGCAGTGAAATTTGAGGTGCAGGAATTTAGGAAGAACACTTATCAAATATACCGATATGTCCTGCTGTATCAAGAGCTTGATCTAGATGAAAACAAAGCATCTTTTTCTGTGATAAGAAGATGAAGTTCTGACACTAGTCATCTTTTCACATCAGAGTGAAAACTAGATCTGTCACTATTTTTGGTAGGGAAAAAACATAGAATCTCTTTGTTGGTGTTTGACAGTGTCAAAAATGATAGAAAACCAATATTGGTCAGTCCTCGAACTTTGGTAAAGACACTTGTAAGATACTAAGGGCATCCACACTAGCAATCCAAGCAAAGGCTGCCTACAGTTGTCATGTATGCACCACATCAGATCTGTTCTAAGACAAATTGTGTAACTGATGCTGTTTAGATATAACTGTCAGGTGAGAACAGCTGGGATACAGCCTGACAGTTGCATCATACAGCATGTAGATGTGTACGCAAACCTGTGCAAAGGGGCAGTGAAGATCTGTATCTTCACTCCTGAACACTTTCATTGATAGGTTGGCTTTATCCATGATTTAAGAAAACATTGTCATAGGTAAAAGAGGTGTCACACAAGCAGGGAATTCCAACTACTTTGTATTAAAGCAAGCAGGATATCTTATTGTCAAGTTAAGCAATAATCTACTATTGAGGTTCGGGGATGAAATTCTTAAATCACAGCATCATAGAATGGGATGAGAGTCTTTCTATTAGCCTTACTGGAATCACGGTTTTACTTATGGGTGGTTTTTTTTTTTTTTTTTATGACTGTTACAAATCCCTAAAGGAGCTTGACAAATCACTGTACTCAGATCTCAATTTTAGAACACCCAAGTTGAAGCCCAAATTCAGCTTCAAAGTAGGATTTCTCATGCCTCCGTTTCACAGAAAGAGCTGTTTCGTTGCAATAGGTAGTTGAGGTGCTACTCTATAATAACTCATGGAAAAGGCCCAAGCATAAATGTCATTATTTGTAATACTTACAAGGTGATAACAACTTTTACAGCTTCATTTGTCAGTTAAAATCTTACACTTTTTTTGAGATTGGTTTGAAAATCCTTTTTGATAATGACTCTCTGAAAAACTATAAACCTTTTCTGTTAATAAACATACTAGATTGCCTTGGTCTTATCCAAATGCTTGCTTATTGTAAGTTTATGTAATTGTACATCCCAGAAGCAATACAAAAACAATTCATGCAAGTATTTGACTTCACAGTACATTATGTGTCTCTCATTTACACTGTGTGTTGCACTGGCTCAAATATTTCTTTTTTCAAAAGAAGTTTAGTTTTTGGTTTTTTTCTTCTGTGAGGTTCTGTCTTTACACTCTAATGTAGAGCAATAGGAATTTCCTAAATGTATTGAAAAATAATACATACAGCTTACATAAATTGATACTGAAACAGTACTAAACGCTTCATGGTCTCTGAAACCGAGAATATAATTGCAGTTATTTAAAAGTAACAAAGTCCCTAAAAATTGTGCTATATGGCCACTAGTAATTTAAAATATTCACTTGCATTAAAGAACTGTTTATATAGTAACAACTTCATGTATTTGAATAATGAAGGCAAGATTATTTAAGGTAAATTATGGATGACCCCTCCCTGGAAGTGTTCCAGGCCAGGTTGGATGGGGCTTTGGGCAACCTGGTCTAGTGGAGGGTGTCCCTGCCCATGGCACGGGGGTTGGAACTAGATGGGCTTTAAGGTCCCTTCCAACCCAAACCATTCTATGATTCTATGAATATCCTTCAGCATTTCTTCAGTGTAAAAGGGAATAATGCACAATTTGCATACTTGTTCTGTTGGATCATGCTTCTAGAAACTACAAAAAAGTTAAAATAGAAAATGACTAATGCTACACTGTTCTTTTTATAATGGGACATGACCTTTAAGAAATTTATTTATCTCTCATATGTACTGATATAAAGGGGATAAGTCCTGCTATTCTAATCAGACAAAACAAATTGGCAACAATAAAATAGCCCAGTTTAGGACTGGAAAATGGGAGTCTAATAAAGAAACAGAGAAGTGTATGCTTTTCAGTCTTTTTTATAGATTTTCATACTTGGGCTGCAGAGAAGATAAGAAAGACTAGGGTGCTAAGAGGAGAGTATGTGTCCATGTGCCTGTATCTGTTTTTCCCTTAGAGGATTTTTCAGTGTAACACAGATGAACATACTTGTAGTAAATAAACATTAACATGTTTAGCACAAAAATATTGTGTGGAAATGCCTGACTTTTTACCTTTCAACAGTGGAAAAAAAAAAGTGGGGTGATTACAAACAAGGGAAGGATGACTTTTGGTATAATACGTATAATGAAATACAGGCTGTGTGGTTTTAGTTGCTGTTACTGTTGCACCATGGAAGTGTAGAGAAGGGCCTCATGTCTGTCTCGGGAGAGCTAGGCTTCTTTCTCCAAAACACTTTCTGGTTCCTAACAAAAGAAAGATGATGGAAATAAAAAAAAGATTATCCTCCTCATTTTACATTTGAAATGAGGCACAAGAAGATCTTGATCTACCCAATCTCACAGTGGCAGCCTGCAGCACAGCTGGGAAGAGCAGTTTGAGTCTTTGTCCTATGTTACTCATTTGCCTCATCAACTAAAACCTCAGGGTTCCCCGAAGGGAACCCGAAATTACCAGTAGCACCACGAAACCTCTGTGAATAATTCTGAGATACATGCAAGCCAACTGGCAGCATTAACTCAGTTGAAGTCATTTTCTACTTGATAATTTTCCCCAATAGCTAGTTATACAAGCTGTTTGTGTGTACTTGATTGCACAGATTAATGCTAGTGCGTAGTTTTTTTATTGCACGGCTGAAACCTGTCAAACTATGTAATATATACAGACTTCTTGAAACTCCTAGCTCAGCGGTCACACAGAAAAAATGTTTTACCTTCAACCAGATTAGTTCTTGAATCTAAGAGCAGCACCACCTGCAGAAGTGCTAATGTTGGCACAATGGAGAGGTCAGGTACACTTGGCCAAGGACAAGGGTGACCAGTTGCCCCAGAACCAGCATCAGCCTATGCTTAAATCATCTTCAACTGTCTTCAGTTTCACAAAAGGAGAAAGAAACAGCAACAGCAAGTAAAATATCAAGAATGGAAATAAAATGCTCATTTTAACTCTACATCCAAAGGAAAGGGTGGGGGGGGGAGCTCTTGTATCACTTGTAAGACAAAGGAGGTAGACTTCCACTTTGGCTCCGATCCCATTCATATCGCATTCCCTTAGTGCGGCAGGTACTTGTCATCGTTGTGGCCTTAGAGGAATTTAGGTTAAACTGAGGAGATCAGAACTGCATCCAAATGTGCTGACTTACAGGATTTGACAACCAACAGGGAACAGATAAACTCTGTAGGCTGTAGAAGAATGCAAGAAATAGCAGTTTATGACTCTGCACTCCTTGACCTTCTACCCCTACTTTAGGAAGGCTCTTCTTCACAAATGAAGTTGTTTTCTCTCATTTCACCCATATTGATTTGCTTTGCTTAATTCTTCCTTGTACAGCTTTTGTAAGCTGATCATTCAGTTTGCATTCCAATTGTCCAGTTTAACTGTGGTAAGGGGAGTTTGGCGAAGAGCACTGAGCAGTGCAACTGCTCAATTAGTCATGAGGTTAGTCTTAGTGCTTCATTTTTCTGGATAATGAGTAGATTATCATAAATACCATGTTACTATTGATTTTGGTTTTCAATTGATGTTTGTAGTCCTTTTTTTTTTTATTAATTTTTTTGGATAATTGAATAGTGCATATCTAAACAGAGCTCCACTGTTTAAAATTCTTGGATGTTCAGTGAAACAGTTTAAAAGGAGTAGCCACATCCACTGGTACTTAAAAATCCCTTCCAAAGGACTTGTCTTTGTTAGCTACAATAGGATTCATCCAGTACTGCTTAAATTAAATTCATCTTCATAAAAATTCAAGTACAATAAGCTGTCATACTGTTTTTTGACAGCATAAACTTTTCTGTTAGGAACACCGGCCACGCTTTTTAGGGATGATACTGTATTTGCAATTATGGGATCAGAGTATCTCATATTTTATACAATATCTGTGATTTGCAAAAGTGTCACTTGTAAAATAACAAAAAATATTACCATATGTATATTGGATGGATATTTTGAACTTGTATTTTATGAGTTTAGGTGCTGCTTGTTAAATTTTCTGTGATGCCTTTTCAAGATGCCCTGAACTTAGGGGAGAGTAAATTTACCTATTTCCTAAAGCTACACTGAAGCTGTCATTCTGAAATACTGTTTGCATGTGTAATAAATGTTCTCAGAGAACATTTTTTGTTGTCTGTGGAAAATAATGGAAAAAGAACTGTTGTCATGGCTTCATATTGTCTGTGATTCTTCATGGTGGGATTTTTTTTTTGTTTTTGAGGGGTTTATTTGTTTGGGTTGTTTTGTGTCGTTGGCTTTGTGTTGGGGTTTTTTTATGACAGACAGCATGAGAAGACTATGCTAACTGAACCTGATTTTGTGTACTGAAAGGGAGTCAAACTCCTGTGACTATGACTTAGCAGAAAGAATCATAAAAAAGGTGATGGTTGTTTTGAGACACTTTTGCCAGAGCATTATTGCTAAAGAAATGATGTTCACTGAAGAAGAGTCCAGATCAAGAAGGTTCGTCTTAAGCTGTGAGTGTAGGGAAGGAGTTACCTGTATTCTCCTTCTTTATAAGTGACAGAATAAAGCTACATTTTGCCTTTGTTTCAAGGCCTTAGTGATGAATTCATGTCTTAAAATTATATAAGTGATAAAACATATTAATTTTTTGCCTGAACATCTTACTATTTGAACATCTTATAAGTAATAAGTGATACTGCTATTCTGTCATTTTTGGCTATGTGTTTATTGCTAAGTTAAAGAGGATCGAAGAACGACCACTGTCCTAGAGACCAAGTAGCATAGATTAGCTACATCTATACTACCTAGCATTTGGCTTGTCTCCGCTCTGGATCCCATAGGGCCCCTTCTTGTTCAAAAATGCAATTCCTATTTTTAGGTTTTAGTTTGAGTTGTCTGAAATAACGTACATACTTTTTGCATAGTAGGAAAGTGAGGTAGTTGAATTCTCTAACATGTAATGCAGTTATTTTGAGTTTGAGGGTGCCGTTTCCTTGACTGCTGAAGGACGGTGTGTAACAGAAGGATGCACGTCTGATTCAGGCTGGCTCATGCTGGCTACAGCAATGGTCCATGGGGGGGTGGGGGGGGTGTGTGCTCTCCCGTTACCCTGCTTGTGTGCTTGAGTGGAAAACTTGGGCAAAAACTGTGCCAGGAGGCATGCTAACAGTCACTCAATAAGCAGAGCTGGTGGTCCAGCTCTTGAGCTAACTCCTTAGCCCTATTTAGCAGTGTAGATGTAGACATTTCCCAATTTTTTTCTTTTATAGTATATCTGTACATTTCACAGTTTTACTGCTATTATCAGGAGCATCCGAGATAGTCATTAAAGAACTTCTGGCTCAAGATTTTAGTTCAAGATATAGTTAAAAGTTTTTAAATGCTATTTTTTCATATACATGAAAAATGGACGGAGTTCTGTTTTGGAATCTAAGCTTTGCTTGTGAGTTACATGGATTTATTGGTTTTAACCAGAAGTCTGTATTTTATGGTACAAACATCATATTTTCATCCTATTTCTTCCTTTATGTACTGTGATCAATATCTAAATCCAACAAGTGATTAAAGAATTATGCAGTAATTCTTTAAGGTAAGAATTATGATTAAGGTAATTACTAAGAATTATGCAGTAATTCTTTAAGGTAAGATATACAGTGAGCATTCTAGATTGATTTTAGGTAACCAGTTTGTAGGCTATTCATTGGTTTAGCATCATATAGATCAGAAAGTAGTGACAAACAATTTATTTAATATGCATATATTATTTATGCATGTAATATTTTTATGTAAGGAACAGATGTAGGTCCTGTTTGCAAAATTACACCCAGTCAATAATATTCTTTGCAATTTTTGCCAGGAAACCACACTTTTGTTCTTACTGTACTGTTCTTACTGTATTTCTTTTACAATATCTTATCTGTGTTATTTTTTTAAAGTTCATAATTGCTAAATTCTGACCACATGGAGCTTCCATTTTGGTCAGCAGGATCCAATCAACAGTGCCTCTTTTCTTCACCTACTCTTACACGTATCCTTCAGAGAGGTTTAATTATACACAATATTCTGTGAATTTGGCTATTTTATAGCACACTCTTCATAAATGAACCTACACAAAAATGCGGTTATCGATTAGAAAGGTATGGATGTTTTCAGCTCCCTATAGTGACCATCAACCAAGATACCTCTGTATAACCAGTCAGTAAAGAGATATTTCACTGCTACCTCACTGTAATATTTCTTTCCTGTTGTGTTAATTTGCAAACATCAAAAATAACATTTTTTTTTGTGTCTATGTGGCAGCTATCGTAATCACTTTAATGTGATTAGCTTCTCTAAGCAATACTATATTTAAAAAAAAAAAAAAAGAGGAGGAGGAGGGGGAATCAATTCATCACACAGCTGGTAAAAGATCTACTGTGGTCATTTACTCTAGCTTCCTATGTAATACACACCAAGGAAGTATATTCATTTTTTCTGTATTGTACCTTGCTTTTATAGTTAATTTCTAGGTACTGGAACAACATCATTATAGAATTTTTCATCCACATAATGGGTGTTCTCTTTCAGATTGTAGTCCGTTAACTTTGACTCCTGTCTGTAACTTTAAAGATTGAGCTCCTTGAATCTTTCAAAATAAAGTATAACGTTCTGCAGTATTTTTCCCAGTCCTGTAATAGTTTGTCACTTCTCTAAACTTTTTTTTCAATTTAACAAGGTGTTTTTTCTTGAGTTTCTATTGACCTTTACGCTTTGAATTTCATATAAAGAAGAAAAAGCCAATATTTTACCTCCCAAAACTTGGCAGGTACATATCTTTCTGTTCCACCATGAAGATTCAGAATAAAGTTTTCACTTTTGAGATGAACGTTTTGCAGAAACTAGTTTCCCATCTTAAAGTATTTTTACTTAGTATAAAGACATAGTTTGTTAGAAGTAATACCAATTATGAATAATTCTGCAATTTCCTTTGCTTCCCTAACTATGTCTCAGCAGTGAAATATTTTCAATTTGAAACCTGCGGCCAAATATTTATATCTAAAAAGTGTTTTTTTGTAATCAAGATAGTGAAAGCCTAACATGCAGTTATTTATTTTGAGAAATTAATTATTTCATTTCTAATGAAACAAGAAATAGTAGATTTGTTATCAGCTGTGCTACCAAACTTTACAAAGGTCATAAACTAAATGCTCTAAATTCATATCTACTCTTCTTGTGGTTGCATTTTGAGTCACAGAAAAACAAAAACTTTAAAATAGTTTAGTTAGGTAATTTGTTCACCTGCTGCTGTAGGAAATAATTTTGCCAAACAGCTTCTGGGTAAGGACTTAGAAAAATTACATCTGTCATTGATTTCTTTATTTACTTCTTGGCCTCTTATTTGATGCAGGACAATAATCTGCCTAATTCACCTGAGCTGTTTAAAGGGTAATGGTTGTAATGAAAGGTGGATACAGGGCATAGGTGCCTATCTGATAGTGAATGTATTTTGTATAAAGTGTATATGTATTTATATATATAACTGTTACATGATGTTTGCAAGGACTATGCAATATCACATTACATGTAACAGTTATTATCTCATACATAACATTTAATATATTTTTATGTTTTCAGGTAAAATGAATTGTCTCCTGTGATTTCTTTTTCTTTTCTTTTTTTTCTCTGTATTATCAGTATTTGTAAAACAACATAAATCTGCTGTTTAAAAATTAACATTTACTGTTAAAGTTCAGCATTTTACAGCTATGAGAAATCCCTGTTTTGATGGCTGGGTTCTTTGAATTTGTCATGTAACTGACTGATAGAATAACTTGACTAGTGGAATCTAAGCTAAATTGGAATTCATTACCATTGTTTGCAGGATAAGGCTTAGAGAAATAAAAGAAGAAAACAGGTTTCTGTTTTGGTTGGTTGGGTTGGGGTTTTTTTGTTTTGTTTTGGTTTGGTTTGGTTTTTTTTTCTACTTTAACAAAGTAAATCCTCATCAGAACCCTGCTGTTAGTGATTGCCAATTACCTGCAACTGCAGGAGCACTAGTAAAGCATTGCCTTAATTAGGGAGGCCTAAAAATGCCCTTGGGAACTAAGCAAGCATAAATGTAGCTGAAAGGTTTTGTTTCTCCTTGACAGGCATCAAATTTTGTGCAGAAACCACTGATAGGCATTCTTGGAAGCACCTTCACTGAGCTGCTATGAATGTGCTGTTATTCAAATTAGGTAAATTCACCATCTTGATATTAAGATTTATTTTTTTATGGTACTTTCTTAAAATGCAGTTTTTGTCATCATAGGCAGGTATACAATGCCCCTTCCTTCAGAATTATTTGTAATAATGTGCTTGTTGTTTCACTTGATACATAGTTAAAGAGAAAAGCAAGAACAGCCACCTTGAAGTTAAAAAGAACAAAATTACTTTGAGTAGTTTAAAAAACTGAAACTATTAGCATTGTAGACGTAGCTGGCTTTAAGGTCCATGTTTCACTGTGTTATAAATCTTGTGATGACTCTGATGTTTCTTTTTACTTCTCCGTCTTTATGTAATGCTTGAGCTTTGAGTGTGAAGTTACTATTACATATGACTTCTAATCAAGTCTTTTTAATGTTATGTTTGCAATATTATGATTGTGTTGCAAAATTAACATTAAGGAAGTTTTAGCATAGTTGCGTTTATAGACAGGAAACCTTGTTTGTTCTAATTTATCCAGGGATTAAATTATGAAATTTATTTTTTTCCCAAATCGAAAACACCCTTCAAATTAACTTTTTAGTGTACTGTAAGATATACACTGAAAGCTCACTTAATAGTGTTAATAAAAGATCCTGTCTGATGCTTTGATGGGCATTTACAGCAGTAATTCATTTAGCTGCTCTGCAGTTATTCTCTAAACTTACTTATTTTCTGACCAATAGAACATTTATACTAGAATGTTTCTTGGAAACAAGATGTGAAACGTATCCTTCTCCAATACTCTCCATTAGATTATATAGCCCTGCTTGCGTTACCTTGGTAGAACAGTGGTTAAAGTATAGATGAGTTAAGAGCAACAAGAGTATGTTTTGCGGGTTTTTCTTGGTTTTGCTTTGATTTTTTTGTTTGTTTGGAGGGGTTTTTTTGTTGTGTTTTTTTTTAATGTTCAAGACTTTATTTTCATTCAAAACTGGATCAAGTATTCACAAAGAACAAAAGATCATCTTTTCTATATACAGATAACTAGATACCATGCAGTGTTCAGGCAGTAATTTTTAATTTGTGAAAGCAAAATTATATTGGAGGTGGTGTTTGTTTCTACATGTGTACACATCCTGTGGCTGTAGGAGGAATGGAGTGAACTGGATTTGGGGGAACGGTTGTGAAGGAGGAGGATGCCAGCCTGATTCTAGAGAAAGCAATGCCTTACTTGCTAGGTCCTAAAATAAGTGTCTCTGACTCTAAAGCCAGAACTTGAAAAGGTTCCGAGAAAAAAATCATCAGAAGAGAAACATCTGCACAAAGTAATTCCATTTAATTTGAAACAGTATATATTGCCATAATCTCATTTGTTTAGAATTAACTCTAACAAAAAGCTACCTGGGTCCTTTTCCCAATACTTCTGTGACTTTTCTGTATGAGTTGTGATAAATAACTATGAACCACATTATTCCTGCTGCTTTTCAAGGAGGAGAGAAGAATTACAAGCTTTTTGTTCTCTCACACAGTATAATATAGGTTAATTTTATATTGGTAGGTCATCTGAGCAACCAGGCTTTAACTCCTGTACTTACCATATCTGAAAGAAGAAATACAGGTAAGAACAGCAGTTGTCTGGATGCCTTTTCTTTGTTTCTGAGGGAGAAGAGGAGTATTTTTCTTGTGATGATTTCTTAATTCATAGGTCTGGATTCTTTTATTTTTAAATTAATTTGTAAGTAGACATTCCTTATTGAAATAATGATTTTTTTTTTCATGTGCAGCTGAATAATAGAAAAGCAATTTTCTTTAGAAGTGAGGACACTAGGCAATAATTCCAGAATAAAAATTTCAAACTGGCTATTTTGGTGAAGTTTCAAGTTTAAACAAACCTTTTAATATCAATAATAGTGGTATATTTTTATTGTTTGTAGATTGTATTACTTTTTTTACCCCTTATTTTGGTCTTGCTTATCTTGTATGAATCTAAAATTTCTTTGAAATTGAGCACTAGAATCAAAAAATAATGCAGCCAAGAGCTTTCTAGCCTTTATTTTTCTTCTTGGTTTCAGGTCTTTTTGTCTCTACAGTACCCTTTCATTTTTCAAAGCATTGTATCTACAGATTTGACATGGACATTGTTGTGAAAATTTCACTAGGGTAGTGTCTCTGAATTTCCAATGTTCTTACTTTTTGAAGAAGAAATCTGATTTTACTAGGCTTTTTGGAAAAAGAAGAGGAAAGTTGAATTCTCAAATTCTGCGTTTAGTGATACTTTCATGGGTTCATGGCCACTGCGGGCAGCAATGTTGTGAAGGGATAGAAAAATCAGTGTGTGGTTTGTTGGTTTAGGGGGGTTTTTTTGTTTGGGTTTTTTTGTTTGTTTGGGGTTTTTTTCCTTTATATGAGTTAAATTGTGTGGAGTATTCATTTATGCACTAGTCTGTGCTTTGCAAAGGGCTGAGGAGTGACAGAGTGGTGACCCTCTGGATAAGAGGGAAATCAGCTAGTGATCCACCCAAGGCTCACTGATTTTGGAGGTGAGGGTGTACTCCTGTGTAGCCATTGTTTTCCCTTATTTGTTATTTTATTCTGAAAAAGGATTGCATTCGAATATTTTAAGTATCTGAATTATGAAAAATAGTAATGTTTTTATAATAACAAACAGAAAAGTGAAGCTGGGATGAAACAAAGCTGTAAGAGAGGACTGCTGGTACAAATTGCTCAAGTGAAGAATAGGTGTATGGGCTTGGCATTAGTTTTGCATAATGCAACTGAATGTAATCAGGAAATGTTCACACTGAGTATTTAATTAGACTCTAGGTGATCAATCTTGGTAGGGACTTTGCTAATTATCAAGTGGCTGAGTCACTGAGAAAGTCAAAGTAATGTTTCAGAGGACTGCACTTCGCCGAGAAATTTGGATGTGTGATTGGAAGTGTTTGCAGTGATAAATGTTAAAGAAGGTGGATGGAATAGGAAAAGGTTTAATAAATGGTTTAAAGTTGATCATGATCCCTTCCCAGGTAGCAGGAATAATGAATGGAGGTACATATATATGAAAGACTGGAACCGTAGCCTAAAGTAATCTGTATAAACTATAATTGATCATCTAAGAAGACAATGCACTTCTGTGAGGGCAAGTATGTAGAGGTTAAAAATAAGTATACAACTTAATACAAGAGGGGCTTGCAGTGAGCAGAAATAGTTAAGAGAAAAGCCCTACCTCTCCCGAAGTGGCTAATGTTAGGTTTGAACTACAATGATAGGAATAATTCTGTTTTTCTCCTAGTCTTCCTTCTTTCCAACCTCTCTTGTGCACATCTCCCTGCTGTATTAAGTGTGAATTTTACAGATCTACATATACTTATGCAGAGCAAGTAAAGTGTGTGTAGACTTTTTTCCCAAAAAGAGATAACAGTTCTTCTGACTGCAAGAAGGGATGAAAGACTGCAGAATCAGCATCTCTCTGTCTCATCTCTTTCCCTCTCTATCCAAAGATTAGTAGCATTCTTTTAAATTGTGCCTTGTTTCTATATGGCTTCTGTTAATGCTTTGCATTGCCCCACCATTCCAGTGTTTTCTGGAATTCGTTATTTATAGCATCTAAGACACACATAAAATGCTGAATCGGGGCACATGTTATTTCTCAAACATTGGAGCTGCATGTTCTGCGACTCTGCCAAAAAACTTCATATCCATTGAAATCTGTTCCTGATCAATTACTGTGATCCTGATGCCCCACCTAAATTTTTGTTATTGGATCCTTTCTTTGTGCCCTCAAATACAGAATTCTAGTCCTTTTGCAGTCCTGCAGAAGTCATCCTTCTTGTATAAGTGGTATCAGGTTATCACCTTGCTTCCTGTTACCCTGCCTGGCTGTGAACCTAGAAATAGTGGTAACTTCATTTCAGTAGCAGTGACATTAGCTTTCGGGTAATTAATTAGGAGTTTATTTGGAACATTATCACATTTTAAATGAAGCCGTGTATGAATAACTGCTAGTTTTTTCAGCACTGCTAACAACAGTCTATGTGTATTCCCTTACCCCTCCCCAGGATTCTCTTCCCGCGAGAACATTGTCCTGCAGTTCAGTAGGGAAGCCCTTACCCCGTGGTAGGGCCCGCTTTCTGCTACAGTGCATAGAAAACAACTGGCTGATGCCGAATAGCATAGAAACTTCAGGGATTGTTGTTAAAGCATGCTTAGTAAGTAGGTTTATTTCTTTGAATATTTAATGTACTTAAAACATCTATGTATGAATAATTCTTCTATATATGTAAATTCAAGTTCTCACTAATGCTTCCATATTTTTCCATTATTTGTTTCTTGCAGTTACATTCATTATTCAATGCCTATGATTTATTAGATTATGAGCTTTATGTTATAGATAGCAGTTGTTTTCATTTTTCTTTGTACAACACTAACCACAGTTGGATTTTTACCAGGTAAGCTGTTAAACACTGTTGTAACACAACTAATAAATCAAATGTAGGATATTACTGCAGTCATGGAAGAAGTAAAATTAGTTTTGAAGCATTTAGGCAAATAACTTTTTGACAGTACATGCTTAGACATACAATCTTCTACTCTCAGAATACCGAGAATAGTCTCAGTATTCTCAAAGTATTTTGATGAGTATTTAAAGACTTACATACATATGTATTTATCTGTAAAGTTACAAATACTAAACATTTGCTTGGGAAATAAAAATAACAATTTCAGTAAGAACGGCCAAAACTAATACAGTGATAGTTTATGTGGAATGTGTAGCTTAACTTCAGTGGCCCTTTCAGAAGATAGGGGTTCACACTTTTAGGTCTACACAGAAGAGACAGTCAGGTGCTCTGCAGAGAAAAAATAAATCAGTGTGTTCATAATCCATAGGCATGATGAATCTATACTGTCTATTTTGTTTTTGAAAGAAAAATATTTTCATAGAGCTATGAGTGGGATGCTATTTTTAAAAAAGTTTTTCTTTCTTTGAATGATCTCTGCATGATTTACTCTCTTTATTGTCTTGCCTCATCAGTTATTATTTTACAAGGATTAGTTTAATCCTTACTTGCATTAGTGGTCACAGTGCAATAGAGAACACACACCCAGGAATGTTTTACTGAGAATTACAAAGTTCTGGTGGGGATAGACTTCATAATTTTCAAGCCAATAACTGCCTATGAATTGTATGAACTCTAATGTGGAGCGTGGTGAATTTTAGCTGACAACATAGACAGATATCTCGTGTGGTTTTTGGTTTGCTGGTTGGTTTGATTTTTTTTTTTTGTTGGTTGCAAAATGTAATTTTATGAAGTTTAATTATGAAAAAGCTAAGCATTGAGATTAATTTCCTAGTTCTTTCAGTGTCACAGTGACTAATATTTTTCTGAATATTATCAGGTGAACTCAGGAATAGAAAATAGTTTACCTTTGAAGTATTTTACTAAATAGGATTATCATTCTTTGTCACTGAAAAAAAAAAGTTTAGCTGTAATCTGCAGATATCTGTCCCCTGCTAAGGAAAGTGTAGTTTTTAATTACATTTAATAAGTTATTTAATGAGAAATTTAAACAGAGTAGGATGAATATGTTTTGTAATTGTAAGCACATTTATTGAGGTGACATTTATTTTTAATCCTTGTCTAATTTAATTTTTTCTGTTTTTATGAAGTGTCTCTGATGTCATGACCTCTTATATTTGAAAACTAAGCACTGCATTCATGGGGTGAGAATGTTTATTTACTCAACAGAAGATAGGTACACTTAAAGCTTTGAACCTGCGTATGCTCCTTCATTATGTGAGGGGCAAGTTACCTTGCTGAACTCTTCAACATCAGATAAAAGAAAAATCATTCCCAAGCTCCACATGTGCAGAAAAACTAGGAAGGTATTTAAGTCCTTCAGAGCTTTAAATGTTACTTTACTATTTGAAGGAGATAGAAAAGATCCAAAGGCATCCTTATATGTTCTAAAGTTTTGCACTGTCTAACTAACTGCGAAAATTAACAGTAATTCATAAAGTAATACTCCAGACACTACTTCCAAGAATAACCTCACTCAGATAATGTTAAGAATGACAACAAGCCAGTTTTCTTCTACAATGGAAGGTCTTTTGTTTTTCCACTCACCATTACTTTGGTGAAGGTAGTATTATTCAAGTATACTATCTATATTTACATGCGTAGAACTTCTAAAAACTTGAGGCCAGGGGAATTTATCAGGAAAGTCCTGAAAACCCGGAGAATGCTACTATCCTACTCCACCTGTCTGTACCCAAATTCCTACTGCAAACATGCCACGAAGGTCTTCTCATCTTAAGAATAAAATATTGGAGAAATGGATCATAGCACCGAATAGCTTCCTTATGAAGAGTGACTCTCAAACATGGAAGAAGAGATAAGGAGCTATAAAATTAAGAGTGGAAACATTAAATGCATTACTTCAAATTGCTTTTAAATACATTTGAACTGTGAAAATTGCAGCTGGGCAAATGTATAAACAGATTAAAGAAAGCCTACACCAACTGATAGAAGATATATCTATCAGAGATCATTAAACACAGTGATCAAGGTCTCACCTCAGAATGTTTAGAGTTGGGAAACTATCATTCTGTTTTGGTTCGATTTTATTCTTTTCCTAATCAAATATTACTGACAGCTGGTGGGACAAGGTGTGCTGCTGGACAGACCTTGGTTCTGGCTCAGTACAGCAGTTCTTGAGTTCTTGAAACTTCTGATAAGAATATTATAATGTTAATCCTGTTGTTCTGGACTAGATTTTTTTGGAGCAGTTTCAGAACTTTTGGAGGGTTTTTTCAACTTTGTTTTGATAAATCTATATTTTTAAACAAAACCCCCTTGAACCCATTACTGAATGTGTCAGGTTTGATGTTGCTGTTATTCCCTAGTTTTCGGGTTGTGTGTGCGTTTGTTTTAATTTTTCTGATCGAAGCTTTTTTTGCCTGTATGACATATTAAGAGTTGATCAGAGCAATACATCCAGCCTGCAGCGCTTGCTAGTGATCACCACCTTCATGGGCGTTTCAGAGAAAGTGGTGAGCTGAGCAAAGTACTCTGGTCACATTAGTCCGCTCCTAACATATAAAACTTCTGGGGCTCGCCAGAAACAGGGTCCAAGCAATTTCTACAACTTGCACCTGTCTGCCTCTCCAAGGGAAGGATTGGATCTCCTGTTCATATTGAATCTACTGTACTGTGTATGTGCAGTAGTCCTATGGAGTGAGCAGAGGAATCCTTGTGTTCAGCCCTTCTCTGTACTTGTTAGAAGCTGCATGGGCTATTCAGCTAGAAGTATTGGAGATCAGTGGACCACACAGAGATTACATCTTTAGCTTAGCTGTTATGACACATTATTTTTATCTACTGGGTTGTGAGATAATGTCAGAACAGGTTTCTACCCTCCAGGGTATCTTATATCACACGTTACTGATAAGCCCTTCACCTACAGAAATATCAGCTACTTGAAAGCGATGTGATCTTTCACTTTAGTCCCTGATATGAAAAAGTAAAACTAACACTTACAATAATAATAAAAAGTGCCAAAAACGTTGGGAGTGACCTTTAAAAGCTCTTAAATTTTTTTCATAAAAGAGAACATTCCAAAATGTCACATTTCCATTAGGTAGGGATGCCTGGTTTCCATCTATCTGTTTTATATATACATATATCACACTATATTTGGAGGTTTTGCTTCTTTGTTTTGTTATGAGTTAACATAAGCATTTAACGTTAAAAAAATATGTTGGAAACTACTGTAACTGATCAGTGTTCATGTTTTCCTGCTTCAGGCAAGTTACAGTGATGTAATACAAATAGAACATAAAATAATTGCTTTCCAGCTCAAAAATAATTTCTCTGGTGTTTTACAGTATGTCATTTTCTCAAAGCACTGGAAGAACACTGTAAAATTTTTAATTTATATCTTAAATTTTTCCTGTAATGAAAATTTTAGTAAATATTATTGAACATATTTGTTTCCTTTTGAGAAGACAGAATAAAAAGGAAAATACTGTGTTAGTCTCTAAAAGTAGGTCCAGTTCAGAGACACCTTTATTTTGATTTTACATGAGAGTTATGCTATGCACATACTTGCATATGTGTTAGAAAGTTGATGTTCTCCTCTCTGTTTGGGTCACCCTACTTATCCCTGCATTTGCATCTGGAGGGTAGTGGTCAACGGCTCAATGTCCAGATGGGGATCAGTGATGAGTTGTATCCCTCAGGGGTCCGTACTGGGACCAGTACTGTTTAATATCTTCATCAGTGACATAGACAGTGGGATCAAGTGCACCCTCAGCAAATTTCCAGATGACACCAAGCAGAATGGTACGGTTGATAAGTGTGAGGGAAAGGATGCCATCCAGAGGGACCTGGACAAGCTCGAGAGGCAAGCCCATGTGAACCTCATGAGGTCTGATAAGGCCAAGTGCAAGGTCCTGCACCTGGGTCAAGGCAACCCCTGGTAGCAATACAGACTAGGGGGACGAAGGGATTGAGAGCAGCCCTGCCAAGAAGGACTTGGGGGCACTGGTGGATAAAAAGCCGGACGTGACCCAGCAATGTGCGCTCACAGCCCAGAAAGCCAACCATACCCTGGGCTGCATCAGAAGGAGTGTGGCCAGCAGGTCGAGGGAGGTGATTCTCCCTCCTCTACTCTGCTCTGGTGAGACTCCAGGTGGAGTACTGCATCCTGCTCTGAAGTCCTCAGCACAGGAAACACTTGGACCTGTTGGAGTGGGTCCAGAGGAGGACCACAAAAATGATCAGAGGGCTGGAGCACCTCTCCTATGAGGAAAGGCTGAGAGAGTTGAGGTTGATCAACCTGGAGAAGACAAGGCTCCAGGGAGACCTTATTGGGTCCTTTCAATACTCAAAAGGGGCTTATAAGAAGGATGGGGACAGACTTTTTAGTAGGGCCTGTTGTGATAGGACAAGGGGGTTTAATCCAAAAGAAGGTAGATGTAGACTAGATATAAGGAAGAAATTCTTAACTATGAGAGTTGTGAAACACTGGAACAGACTGCCCAGAGAAGTAGTAGATGCCCGATCCCTGGAAACATTCAAGGTCACGCTGGACGGGGCTTTGAGCGAGCTGATCTAATTGAAGGTGTCCCTGCTCATTGCAGGGGGGTTGGACTAGATAACCTTTACAGATCCCTTCCAACCCAAAACATTCTATGATCAAGAAAGTGAATGCTGTTAGAGGTCTTTATGCAAGGCTGGTATGAGTTGTTTTGACAAGGAAAAAAACCCACCTACCTATGCTTCTGTAAATATAGTGACTGTGCCATCTCTGAAAGTTTTACTTTTTAAATGAGAAATTAGCAATTTGAATTCCCTGAGCTCACAGTACTGTGTTGAAATCCTGTATTGTGGAAACCTTTATTGTCTTTAATTGTTTTTTTATTGCCTCAATTTTCTCATAACCATGGCCTCATTAAAAAAAGCTGTAGTGTCAGTCTGGGAAAATTTTATCCCTTGCCTTCAGGTAGAAAGGAGTAAATTTTTCCAAATCCCAACTGCTGATGCTACTCTTCAGCAGAAATCATAGCTACAAACTCCTTACTTTGCTGTTGTCACCTGTTAAGTGACATAATTTAAGCATCTGCTTTGCATAACATGACTTCTTAAAATGCCTAATACTGAAGAATCAGGCATGACATATAGGGGGAATGTACAGCATTCATATTGTAATAACTGTACGATTGGAGCCCCGCACTACTCTTTCTACCTCCAACTAAACCTCTGAAATAACATTCCTTTCCTGTAAAGATAGTTCATGATCAATTTATTTCCTGATTTGTTTCTCCCTTCCCATGAAACCTGCTGGGTTACATTATGCAGTGCTACCATTAGATTTTCTAGGATGTTTGGGTGCATTTATTTGCCCCCGATTTGGAGTCTGTTCACATATTTTTGACACTCTCATTATTTCTAACCAGGAAATAAAATAGCATTTAGAAGTAAATTTTTGAAAAAAGATGATCGCATATACTTACAGAAGTATTATGTAATAATGTATAAGATATATAAATATAAGATAATAATGTAATAATTTTAATAGTCTTTGAATAAATTTGGGTTCCTTTTTCCCCTCTAGAATTTCTTGTTTTAAAAACACAATATTCTAGATTATAATTGCTGCCAAAGCTAAATGTTAATTACTAGATAGAATTATTTTTTTGCCTGATTATACTTCTGCTTATTTAAAGAAGAGAACATCCTCTAGAATTATTTAAACTTTAACCTGATACCTGGCCTAATGTACCAGCCAGGCTGATTTTCATTTTTTGCAGTCTCTATCTATCATGGTTTGGAATGTCAAATAGCTTATGAAACCAATCATTTTTAATTAAAGCAATGTCATTCCTATATCTATGAAGAGAATTTTGATGCCTTGTCATCTTGATGGAAAATACCTTTTTTTTTTTTTTCTTGACTACTTGCAAGCATAGTGTGCTGTTCACTACAAAAGCTTCCACCACAGTTGGTGGTTATTTCTATTTGCTAAAAATTATACTCCAAAACTAGGAATATAATGTTCCTTATAGAAGATGCTCTCTGTAAATTGCAAACGTCTAATTTTGATGCAAAGCACATTGAATTACCTAGTAAATAGGTGGCTTACTTAAACTGAACAGCACAAAGCATTTCTGATAAATTCAGATAATTTGATGGATTTAAACTGGAAAGATACCCAACTGGAAGATTTATGATGCTTTTAAATTTCAAAGGATATACATCAAAGGAGACTTCGTATCCTTATTTTACATTTTAAGAGTTGAATTGGCTTCGCCCTATAAATAATTAATACCACTAAGAATTTAACATCTGAAATGAAAAATAGCATTTGGCTGTAATAATGTATTGTTTTGGAGCTAAGAGCACATAATTCTAACAGCTGGACTTCAAAAGGCATAGTAGAATAAATTGTATCGTCACTTGATTTATTATTATGGAAAAAATGAAAGATCAAACTCCAGGGTCTCCTCACATAGGTACTTCAGTGCTGTCAGCGTTTTAAAAGGTAGAAGTTGCTTCAAACCTGTCTTTTGTGTGTGTGAGCCTTTCCACTGTTCAAAGCCTTCTCCAGGTACACCAGTGAACTGCCTTGCCCTACATATTCTCAGTGGCCAGTACTGGTTTTGGGAGTACTTCAGAAAGTCTATTAGTGAATGTTCAGTTACTGAAATCCTAACTGCCTTTTTTTCCCCCTGCAAATTTCTATTGCTTAATGATGGACTTATATTTTGAATCACAGGGATTTACTGTTGAATTTTGGCAGAGAGTTCTACAATATAGTTGTGTAGACAGACTTCCCTCCCTCCCCCAAGTTTTAATTTTATTTTTGTTCCTCTCTTTCATTTTCATGTAAGACAGCTGTTTGTGGCACTCCTTTTTTTCTGCTCTACTTCTAGCTGTGTTTTACCTTTCTGCTATGTTCCACCTTATTCACGCCATCTCTAAATTAAATAATTTCCTTTTTTCAACCTTGTTTTTTATGTGCAAGGCTTTCATTTCTTTAGTAATTTCTTGTTCCATTTCTACGCTATATTATCTTACAGAAAGCAAGATGTTTCAAAAGCTTATACCTTTTCTGTAGCAGTAAATATATGTAGATACTTCCAATGGAATCTTTTAGTTACAAAGACTCACAGGAATATCAGCAGAAGGCACCACTGGAAGTCATCTATCCCACCCTCCTGTGTAAAGTGTCAGAAACACCAGAGCAGGTTCAGCTGGTGTCTTGACAACCTCCAAGGATGGAGCTTCTACAGTGTTTCTCAGCATCATGCTCACACACTGTCCTCCTCTCTGAGGAAAATAGATTTTCCTAATGTTCAGTCTGAGTCTTGCAGACTGCAATTTGTGGTGATGAATCTTTGTTCTATTGCCGTTACCAAGGCTCCGCAGCTTTGTAACTGCTCCCCACGTAGTTAAAACCTGTGTTATATCTCCCCTCAGCCACCTCTTCACCAGACTAAAGAGCTCCAGCTCCCTCAACATCATCTTGTAAGGCCTGTGCTCTGGTTCTTAGCAGCCCTGCACAGGACTTTCTTTGGTATTAAACATCACACTTCAGCTGGGGTGGAGTGGGGATGCAGAATTTGCCATGTATTCCAAATATGGCTTCATCAGGACCAAGAAGAAGGAGCTAGAAATTTCCTTCAGTCTGCTGGTGCACCTCTTCTTATTACTGCACCATGTGCAATTTGCTTCAGCCTCACTGAGAGCATGCTGTTGTCACATATTCAGCTTGGCATCTGCTGTAACCCTCAGATGCTTTTCAGCAGGGTTGAAACTCAGCTAGTTGTTTACCAGCCTGTACATGTGTCGTTATTTTTGCCAAATGCATAACTATGCATGTCTCACTATAAACTCTGGGATTTTTGTTGCCCCTGTCCTTGCGTCTCCTAAGGCACTTAGATTCTGCTGTTCAGCATTATCAGCTCCTCACTTATTATCCTCTCCATTTAGCATCATTTGCAAATTTGCTCTGGATGTGTTCTATCTCCTCATGCAGGTGTTGAACAATTGTTTTAATAGAGTAGGACTTGTTATAGAATCACAGAATGTTTTGGGTTGGAAGGGATCTGTAAAGGTTATCTAGTCCAACCCCCCTGCAATGAGCAGGGACACCTTCAATTAGATCAGCTCGCTCAAAGCCCCGTCCAGCGTGACCTTGAATGTTTCCAGGGATCGGGCATCTACTACTTCTCTGGGCAGTCTGTTCCAGTGTTTCACAACTCTCATAGTTAAGAATTTCTTCCTTATATCTAGTCTACATCTACCTTCTTTTGGATTAAACCCCCTTGTCCTATCACAACAGGCCCTACTAAAAAGTCTGTCCCCATCCTTCTTATAAGCCCCTTTTGAGTATTGAAAGGACCCAATAAGGTCTCCCTGGAGCCTTGTCTTCTCCAGGTTGATCAACCTCAACTCTCTCAGCCTTTCCTCATAGGAGAGGTGCTCCAGCCCTCTGATCATTTTTGTGGTCCTCCTCTGGACCCACTCCAACAGGTCCAAGTGTTTCCTGTGCTGAGGACTTCAGAGCAGGATGCAGTACTCCACCTGGAGTCTCACCAGAGCAGAGTAGAGGAGGGAGAATCACCTCCCTCGACCTGCTGGCCACACTCCTTCTGATGCAGCCCAGGGTATGGTTGGCTTTCTGGGCTGTGAGCACACATTGCTGGGTCACGTCCGGCTTTTTATCCACCAGTGCCCCCAAGTCCTTCTTGGCAGGGCTGCTCTCAATCCCTTCGTCCCCCTAGTCTGTATTGCTACCAGGGGTTGCCTTGACCCAGGTGCAGGACCTTGCACTTGGCCTTGTTGCACCTCATGCAGTTCACATAGGCCTACTTCTCGAGCTTGTCCAGGTCCCTCTGGATGGCATCCTTTCCCTCACACTTATCAACCGTACCATTCTGCTTGGTGTCATCTGGAAATTTGCTGAGGGTGCACTTGATCCCACTGTCTATGTCACTGATGAAGATATTAAACAGTACTGGTCCCAATGCAGACCCCAGAGGTACATCTGTAGTTCTTCCCTTGTCCACTGATGTAGTCACTCCGTCACAGAAGGCCACTAGGTTGGTCAGAAAAGACTTGCTCTTGGTGAAGCCATGCTTGCTGTCTCAAATCATCTCCCTGTCCTCCATGTGCCTTAGTACAGCTTTTAGGAGGATCTGTTCTATGATCTTCCTAGGCACAAATGTGAGGCTCAGAGGTTGGTAGTTCCCGGAGTCCTTCTTTCTACTGTTTTCAAAAATGGGTGCAACATTTCCCTTTTTCCAGTCACCACAGATTTCACCTGACTGCCACGACTTTTCAAATATCAGGGAGTGGCTTGGCAGCTATGTCAGCCAATTCCCTCATGACTCTGGGATGTATCTCGTCAGGTCCCATAGTCTTATGTATGTTCAGGTTCCTCAGGTGGTCTTGAACCTGATCTTCTCTTACAGTGGGAGGGACTTTGTTCCCTCACTCCCTGACTCAAGGTCCATCCAATAAAGACATGTGGGAAGAGAGGTTGTCAGTGCAGACTGAGGCAAAAAAGTTGTTGAATACCTCAGCCTTCTCCTTGTCCATTGTTACCAGTTTGCCAGTCATGTTCATCAGGGGGTATGCTTTCTTTGACCTTTCTTTTCTGGCTGGCATACCTATAGAAACCCTTCTTATTATTCTTTGTGTCCCTTTTCAAGTTCAGCTCCAGCTGCACCTTGGCCCTCCTGACCCCATCCCTACACAACCAGGCGTCTTTATACTCTTCCCACGATACCTGTCCCTCCTTCTACTGACTGTGTGTATTCTTCTCGCCCTTTAGTTTGACCAGCAGGTCTTGATTCACCCATGCTGGTCTCTTGCTATCCTTTCCTTACGTGATTTCTTACACATGGGGATCGAGACCTCGTATACTCTATGGAAAGCATCCTTTCCCAATCTGTCAGCTCTGTTCTGCTCCCTTGTCCCGGAGGGTAGTTTCCCAGGGGGTCCTGTTGACTAACTTATTGATGCCTGGGGCACTCTGCTTGGAACTGGCTACCAAGCTTTGACTACTGCCTTACATATCTAGCGGCCAGCCTTTTCCTACCCGACTAGTGGTTTGTTCTCACAGTTCGCACTTCCTCAGGTTCCACAGGAAGGCATGGAGGGAAGTGGTGTCAAAAGCCTTTTCTAAAGTAATGTTTGTCATTGTCTGCATACATACGCATTTCCATATGGAAGTCTCTTGCTGACCACATAGAGTGTGGGGACTTTTTACATGCAGGCTGTTGAATTTACTGAGCCATTTCTTCAAGTATATATGACTCAGAAGTATTATTAGTCACACTGAAATTATTTTCTGCTTTTATTGTCTGTATAAAGTGACTGAGTGTTTTCCTAGGGAGACTGGAAATTGAATATAGATCAGTATTCATGTTAATTGTTATAGAATGCTCTATATTTTAGGCTGCTATTAAACATCAATGAAAAATAATCTACCCCTAACAAAATTTTCAGAACATGCAATAATATAGAAGAAAATGTTATGATGGAATTAATAGAGAACTACTGTGGAATGTGTAAGGGTTTTTAATTATTATTTTTGAAAAGGGTATAATATGAGTCTGGCTTCTGGGACAGGTAGAAATAAAAGCTATTTCACAACCAAAAACCCCACCCACTATGTCCAAATAGCAAGGAGAAGCATGAGTACAAAGCCTTATGGAGACCCTTATATGTAAGAGGCCTTGATTGGGATGAAAATTGTTTTGTGTGTGTTCTATGTTTGTAGATATAATATCATAGTGATGTGGCATTCACTTTTTTTTTAAGTTTGTCTCATTTTGTATGTTAATATTTAAAAACTTGTCATAATAATTTCTAAAGCCATGCCTTCAACCCTCCTCAGTGTTTGTAGTTAATCATTAGTACATATTATCATTAAAAAGCCATTAATTTTGACATATACTGATGCCCATACACAATTAAATTAATCTAATAAAACAACATATTATCTATTTCAGACCTATGTGATAAATTTAGCTTGTGCCAAGGGCAATAATAAAACAGATGGACCTGACAATAATTTTTAGTTATTTAAAGCTGGAAGCTGTATGATATACCAATGTAGAAGAAAAAAATGTTTGACACATAAAGTATACTTATTAACATTCTCTTTTATTATTCTTGCTTTGATTTAATTTCTTACACATGTAAACATAGATTCTAATCTCAGAATGGTAATGCATATATTTCATATCAGAATCTGTAGAGATAAGACATCAGATTTGTGGTGGGTTGACCCTGGCTGGAGGCCAGGTGCCCACCAGAGCCGCTCTCTCACTCCCCTTATTCACTAAACAGGGGAGAAAAGGCATAACGAAATGCTTGTAGGTCGAGATAAGGACAGGGAGAGATCACTCACTAATTGTTGTCACGAGCAAAACAGACCGAACTTAGAGAGGGAATTCATCTAATTTATTACTAGGCAAAACGGAGTAGAGGAATGAGAAAATAAAATCAATTCTTAAAACACCTCCCCCCACCCCTCCCATCTTCCCGGGCTCAACTTCACTCCTGGCTTCAACCTTCCCCCCCTCAGCGGCACAGGGGGACGGGGAATGGGGGTTACGGTCAGTTCATCACATGGCGTTTCTGCCGCTTCTTCATCCTCAGGGGGAGGACTCCTCTCATCGTTCCCCTGCTCCAGCATGGAGTCCCTCTCATGGGGTGCAGACCTTCAGGAGCAAACTGCTCCAGCGTGGGGTCCCCCACGGGGTCACAAGTCCTGCCAGCAGACCTGCCCTGGCGTGGGCTCCCCTCTTCACGGGTCCACCGGTCCGGCCTGGAACTTGCTCCAGCGTGGGCTTCCCACAGGCCACAGCCTCCTTCAGGTGCCTCCACCTGCTCCGGCGTGGGGTCCTCCACGGGCTGCAGGTGGAATCTCTACACCCCCTCATCCTTCCTCCATGGGCTGCAGGGGGACAGCCTGCTTCACCATGGCCTTCACCACGGGCTGCAGGGGGATCTCTGCTCCGGCACCTGGAGCACCTCCTGCCCCTCCATCTGCACTGACCTTGGTGTCTGCAGAGTTTCTTACATCTTCTCACTCCTCTCTCTCCGGCTACAAAAGCTCTCTCTCTCTAAGTGTTTTTCTTCTTCTTAAATATGTTATCACAGAGGTGCTGATTGGCTTGGCCTTGGCCAGCGGCGGGTCCGTCTTGGAGCCGGCTGGCATTGGCTCTATCAGACACAGGGGGAGCTTCTAGCAGCTTCTCACAGAAGCCACCCCTGTAGCCCTCCCCGCTACCAAAACCTTGCCACGCAAACCCAACACAAGATTTTTTTGAGAAATGTGGTAAACCAGTGCATATTAGAGATAAAAGGCAAAAGAGCAGTCAGAATTCTAGTAGTTTGTTCCTTTTTTTAATGCAGTCTTTTATTTACTACATGTTAATATTTGTTTTGTTGGCTAGTTTGGAATTTTTTTTTCTCTTTCTGATATGGTTCTGTGACAGCATGATTTCATCACATAATTGTTAAATACCTTCTTGAAATATACTGTAGATTCTTAGATAACAAGAAAACTTGTTTGTAATGTAGGACACTTCATCTAATACAGTCTGTCTTCCTAGAGTGGGAGCTGTATTATAGTGCACATACTCAGCATTCTGTGACTGTATCTGTCAAAGTTGTGCTTATGAGACTAGCTAATGAAAAAATGCAATTAAAATCTGAAAATACATTTTGGAAATGGTGAATGAGATTTGCCTTTCTAAAACTGTCTAAGTTCTTGATATAACTGAGTTCTTTAAGTTCTTTATGACATTGAAAATCAGGAGCTTGGAGACAAAATACTTTGGTTGTGAGATTTGGGGTTAACAACATGTTTTTCCTTCACCTTCTCTTTATCACATAATTTGTTTATGCTGAAGATAGGGACTTACATGGTTCTGACTGTTGGAAAACTTTGGATTTATAAAGATAGGGTTAAGGAATGTAGGACTAGGATGTTTTTTAGTCTTCATATAGTATTTGTCAGACCAGTTAAGAAATACCGTGTATCGTCTTTGTGTGGATATTTTTAGAAGAGTGCATGATGCAGGGGAAGATATTACCAACAGAAATGATGACTTATCTATTTCTTGGTATCATGGCATCAACAGTCAATACCTATCTGGGAGAAAAACTTCAAACAAAGTTTCAGGCAAGCTGAGTGTGAGGATTACTAAGTAAAATTGAATTGCTAAAGGAATCAGCTCAGGTGCTTTATGGTCTCCGTTTCTGTGTGAGAATTGTGATAACTCCTGGGCTTCTATTATATCTATATGAAATTTGGAATAATTTTCAAATTTGACTGGGTTGTCATTATATGGTTGATATTCACTAGGGGAAAAAAAACAATAACTAGATCTCATCCTTTGTCACATTTATTTAACTTTATTGTAAAACAACAACTTCATTAGGATATTAAAACTCAAATATTGAAAATTATATTGCATGTATCTGCTGAAATACTGACTATAGTAAAATTGTTGGCAGAAATCTCAGTGCCTTCACCTGACCCAAGATTTCCCTCACTGTAGGTACTAGGAGCCTCTCCATTTCTTTGTATGCAGTTCACGTTATTTCCGTATATTCCAGGTTTGAGTATGAGTCTTAGTCCTTGACAATATTTTCTGTTCTCACTGTTTTTCTAACGTAAAAAATAGAGACAAACACCTTGGCTTTTAAACTTATGTAAAGCACACCTAAACCCCCTTTTTTTTCCTGTAAGGTTAATTGAACACTGAAAGAGGTTGTCCAAGGAGGTTGTGGAGTCCTCATCCTTGGAGGCATTCAAACCCTGAGTGGACTGTGTCCCAAGTAAGCTGCTCTAGCTGACACTGCTTTGAGCACCTCAGGGTGGCTGGACTAGGCAAACCCCAGAGGTGCCATCCTACTGTGACGATTCTGCGTTTCTATTCCTTTCTTAATTGACTGAAGAAACATATGCATCACTACTGATACTGCATGAAAACGTGTTCTGTTATCCAAAATACACTTCCAAGTTTCCATGTTTTCTAGACCTAATTTTCAGGTGTATATGAGATTAGTTGATATGTATGCATACCAGGCAGATCAAATGTTATACACGATGTCTTTGAAAACTTGGTGTCCTTTCCTGTGTTTAAGTAATTCTTGCTGGTATTTGACAGCTGCATTATGTCTCACTGTGGTATAATCTTAATACATTTTTATCACCCCAGTATGTGTCCACCATCTGACACAGACTTTTCTATCAACGGACATCTTCATTTTGCAGTGAATACAATGGTAGACTACGCACAGCTGGATTTGTGCTCTCTGGGGTTTCACTTAAGTTTTCTCTTAAAAGAACATAAACAGATTGCTCATACTAGAATTCAAGGAAGCCTTCTGATAAAAATGCATACCACTAAAAAGATTCTTGTATTTAAGGACACTATTACTGCCTGGTATGTTTTGAGAATGTATGATTGCAGAAAGGTAGAAACTCATGTTTGTGAATGGACTGACATTCACTCAGATAGTAAAACTTCAGGTTTATACAGCCAGAAATTAATTTCCATCTGACATCAGGTAAATTCACCTTATAAAGAGGCTGAGCTGGACATCTAGCTCGTAAACTAAAGAAACATTGTTTTTCTGGGGGGTTTAAAAAAAACTGTTGCTGAGGTTTGTCTAGATACAGTCTTTTGTCTGCTCAAGATCATTTTATAAGCCTAAGCATGAAACGTGTACTAAGTACTGTTTTCCTCAGCTAATATAGGCATCTAGTTAGATTGGACCACTGGGCAATCAGTAATGGGATGAAATTTAACAAATCCA
The DNA here is from genome assembly GCF_028858705.1 of Grus americana. Taxonomy (NCBI): domain Eukaryota; kingdom Metazoa; phylum Chordata; class Aves; order Gruiformes; family Gruidae; genus Grus; species Grus americana. Next base: position 31,746,276 of record NC_072855.1, on the reverse strand, counting down.
AATGCTGGATCCTGCACCTAGGATGGAGTAATGCTGGGCAGAAGTATAAATTGGGAGAGGAGTGGCTGGAGAGCAGCCCTGCAGAAAGGGATCCAGGGGTGCTGGTTGGCAGCAGCTCAACATGAGCCAGCAGTGTGCCCCTGGCAGCCACGAGGGTAAACCACATCCTGGGGTGCATCAAACACAGCATTGCTAGCCAGTCAAAAGAGGTGATTATCCCACTGTATTCAGCATTGGTGTGGCCTCACCTCACTTCACTATGCAGTTATGGGGCCCACAATTTAAGAAGGATGTGAAGATCCTTGGATGTGTCAAGAGGAGGGCAACAAAGCTGGTGAAAGGGCTGGAAGGAACGTCCTCTGAGGAGTGGCCAAGGACTTTGGGTTTGTCTAGTTTGGAGAAAAGCAGGCTGAGGGGCAACATTGCTCTCTACAGCCTGAGGAGGGGAAGTGGAGAGAGAGGTGCTGAGCTCTTCTCTTTGGTATCTAGTGACAGGACCTGTGGCAGCGGTTCAAAGCTGCACCAGCTGTTTTGACTGGACATTAGGAAGCATTTCTTTACCAAGAGGGTAGTCAAACACTGGAACAGTCTTCCTAGAGAGATGGCCAATGCACCAAGGCTGTCAGTGTTTAAGAAGCATTTGGACAATGCTCTTAACACACTTTAACATATGGTCAGCCCTGAAGCGATCAGGCAGTTGGACTAGTGCTGTAGGTCCCTTCCAACTGAAATAGTCTGTTCTATTCCATTCTACTTAGCAAGAATGGAATGAATGAGGGAACTACAAAGAAAAGTGTTGGCTAGTTATACTTTTAGTCTACATGTGTGTACTTAAAAATGGAGGTTAATTTTCTTCTTTAAATGAGTGTATGTTTCTTAAGGCTGCCTGGATGACCAATGATATCTGAGATTTGCCTAGAGTAAAAATTCTGGTGAGCTGATCCATAGCTAGAAATTAAGAAACTCAGTCTGAATCAGTGAAGAATTGCCAAACCAAATCATGAGGTTTTGTCTTACATATGAACTAAGCAATAGGTAGGTATAGACAATGTTTCTCAGTTAAAATGCACTGACGAAACGTAGAGCAGAAATGGTTTTCCAGTTCTTCGCAGATAACCTTTGTGTAACCTGACTCTACTCTCCAAGTAACATGGATGAGTCTTCTGCTGATGTACAAAAGGATTAGCCATAATTGCACTTATCTCACTTTGTCATTTGTGAAACAGTGCTATTGTATAAAATATCATAAATCATAAAAATGGTCAGCTTTATAAAAAGGAGTTTGGGGTTTTTTTTGTGAGACCAACTTAAATAGCTAGAAAAAACAGAACAACTTTAAGAAATTTAAGTTCTTCACGCCTAAAACAGAAACAGATCTCAAAACAACACAGCTGTAATATCACTGCTGTAAGTTATAAAATCAGTTTAAAGACTGGTTTTAAAATGCTGCCTGAGGTGTCGTAGAAGCTTACTGATGTTTAGGCAGTTAACGTGGTCTTTTTTTTTTTTTTTTTTTTTTTACCCTTTTTATGTAAATAAAATTTGTGGAAACAACTGGAAAAACACTTAGCATCAAGGAAAACACTGGTCATATATACTATAAATGTCATATCAGCATTAAATTCAGTTCTGCTTATGTAGGTATAAGCATAAATAAATATTTTTTTTAGATATTAATGGATTAACCGGTAGTTGTGCAATTTTATGTGTGTTTTCCCTCCAGTATTTTGAAGGATTAGCAGTAGTCAATCATTCTGCTTTTTGATTTTGAAAATATTTGAGGGTAGAAGAGACAACATAGACTCAGTACCTTGTTGTAAAATGATTGTAGTACACATATTGTCCAGCATTGTGCAGAAGCATATTTTGTCCATGACAAGGCCATTTATTCAAACATCTGGGCTGTTAGCCAAAATGTCATAATGTCACCAACAGCGGTTTTTTTGTAATAAACATCTTGGTTCTGATTTATATAGAATTACATTTGTTATGCAGGTTAAGTTCCCAGATGCCCTGCTTGGATACAATTTTCAAGATGGGTTTCAAACAGATAGAGTTAGATTAGAAACAAAATTTAATATTTAGAGTTTAAATAAAAATGATGCATTAAAAAAAAGTTATCTCTTTTGATCTAAATTGGACCTCAGTTAAAAGATCATAACTTGTAGTTTACATTAGACTTGTTCTATAGGAATATTTTTACTACTTTAATGACTCTCACAGTACTCACTGTGTAATAATAGTCCATGAGAGAGTTATTTTATCACTGGTGAAGATTCAAACCACTGGTGCTGTTTTTCAAAACACCAAGTAGGAAAAATAAGACAGCAGAGGGAAGTAGAAGTACCCTTTATATTGTCTATACCACTTGCAAGATAGCAGTAGAGATCTTAAATTTCTGTACTTGCACTATGATCTTTTTTACTTTTAGAAAAGAAAAAAAAAGTGAATTATTTGCTGTAGTCGTACATGGAGGTTTTGGTATAAAGCACGTAACATATAGTTAGGGCAGAATGGTGTTTGCATGCAGATGACTCACATAATTTTTTATTATTTTTTTTCCTGCTGTCTACTGGCTTTTAATTTTGAGAAAGTGTTTATTGCTAGTTATATAACCTTCCTGGAAAACTGACACTCTCTAAATGCTCTGAATTTGAAAGTAGTTCTACCAAAAGAGAACGGCTGTATTGAAATTTAGGGGGTTTGTTCTCCTTTTTTCCCTTTTTCCTTTTCCATCAACATCTTGCTGATGACCTATTATGCAAGTGTATCTTCATATGCATTGCAAATACATCAGTCCAAAAACTTCAATGTCCCAACAGATGGATTGTTTCATCTTCACTGAAAAATGAAATTTTTGATCCTCTGCATACATAAAAATAGCTTCTGAACTATAAATATAATTAAAAGAAGGATTCCAATTGACTTCATAGGACATCAGATACAATTCAAGCTTATGAAGTGTGTTTGGGGATAATTTATCATTTGTTCTGTTCTTAAAGGCATGATGGAGTTAACAGTGAAGAACATCTTCCTTTAGTTTTTTTAATCAATTATTTTCCTTTTCTCTTACTGCCTCTTTCTTCCCTACCAAAAATAGAGTAAAAATTGCATTATCAAAATGTGGCTATTAAATCTCAAATGAGTCTCTTGTACTGGTGATCATACAGAATGCTAATAGTTATGACATTCAGAAATTTCATGATACTTGGAAGTGAAAGGAACCAACCCAATGAACAAATATTTGTTGAACATTTCAAAGCTGTTGAGATTGTAGGCTGTTACGGATCTTTTCTTTCTGTTTAAGTCTGTGCACATTATACTGAATAAGTATTTTTCCTTTGAACCAAGATAGAAGAACTAAGATAGTCAGCCTTGAAAAAATATACCTGTGGCTGCTGCTTCTTTTAAATTGATATACCTAACACGATATGCCTTGAAAAACAGGTATGCAGTGCTGAGTTTTAGACATATGAGAAGTGACTTGACATATATTTATCTCCATTTTGTATTTTTCTTTAGTGAATCATTAGGCACAGAGTAATTACCTAGAGTTTCAACAAGTGCCAGATTCACTATAAAATAATTTTTTACGTTCCTTTTGTTCAGTAGAACAAAATGCCCTTGTATTGCAGATAGTGAAGATCACACATTTAAGACTTTAAAGACTTAGGATTACCTTATTTCATTTTTTTTTCCTTTTTCTCCAACCATACCTTTGATTTTCTTAGTATACCTTTCTTATATGTTCAGAAAACCTCTGTACACAGAAAGTACAGTTAGAAATTATTATAACAGCATTTAGTCTGACCTCCTTGTAAAAAGCTGAAATTCTTCAACAGTGATTTAAAAAAGAAAAAAAAGACAAAAAAGGTGACTAATGTGACTTTAGTAAAGGATGATGACAGATCAAAGGAAATGTGTGGTGGTTCACACTGAGGAAAGAGTATGCAAAGAGTTAAAATCTCTAAAACATTTTTCTCCAAGAAATGCCGAGTTAAATGGGTCAGTTGTCATCTTCCCCTGCCCACCCCAGGCTTCTCTTTCTTCATTCCCAGGTCTGAGATACCTGTCTCTTAAGGTGAAGAGAGAAATGCCTCTGCTATTTTCCTTCTTCCGATGCTATAGCATGTCCTGTCTGTGCTAGCAGGAGTGGTTTACCCATAAAATCTCCTCCTTTAAATCTCTCCTGTTTTCTTACTTTGATTTCTCAGAGGGTCTGTGTTCATAGACATATTTTTGTACCTTTGTTGTTGTTGTTTTATCTTTATAGAACCCAATTTTCTTGCTAAAACTGACACTTATCCTGAATCCATGTTCTCTGGATAGACTGCGCTGCATCTGCTTAACTGAATTTGTCAGTCAAAGCCTGTCACTACTGTCTGGAGAGTCACCACATCCCAACTCATCTTTACTGTTTTCAGTCTGTGATCTGTTGTCAGCCAAGTTTTCAGAACCTCCTTTCCTTTATCTTCCATCCTGTATCTAAACAAGGACCCTGCTCACTCTCCTCATGTGAGTGATGAGGAATATGAGTAAATGAATGTATGAAAGTGTTGAATGCGAATAATTTACTGCATGTTTAATTGCACTACAGAACACCTTATGTAGGTATTCCCAAAACTGCCTTACTGTCTGCACAATGAGAAATTATATTGTTCCATTACTCTACTATTACTGCCACAAAAAACCCCACACATATGGGTTATGTTAGTTATTAGGACTAGAAACAGGTAGTTTTATCGGATTGCAAGAAAGTAAACTTTGTCAGTGTTTTCTGCTGATCAAGACAGTGATTTTGTCATACTCCTGAAACAGTCAAGGCAAAACACTCACATAGAGCTTAAACCAACTAAGTGTACATACATTTAGCTGATTAATGAAATCAGCAATAAATGTTGAAATTGAGATCATATGTTAAATATAATGATTCTGTTTGGATTCAAGGGCAGCGTTAGGACAAATTATGATACTTACAACAGCTAAAAGGGCAATCACTGAAAATTCAGATATACTTCATTCTTCATCCCTTAAAATCTTCCTTCTTTCTCATAATTTTAATTTTATCTTATGTTTTTGATTAAAAGCTGTCTGGGAAAACATGCAGATATACTGCATTGGGACTTCTGTAAGATACTGTTTGAAAACAGCATTCTTATTTCCATTTGTCTAGAAATATACTCAGTAAAATACAGTAAACTCAGCAAACATGGGGAAAATAAATTCTGGAAAAAAAAAAGAGAGTATAAATTCCAATGTATTCTACTGTGTCTTTTGTTTTTTCTTTAATTGTGTGGCTTAGATATTTGCAGTGTTATTAAGTGGGCTTAAAAGAGTTTTGAATGCATTTTGTACAAGGACTTCTTCAACAAAGACAAGGCAAAAATCCAAGCCTGCACCTTGTTAAGACACATACTGTGACTCTGCATGGAAATCTGAAAACAATTATAGACAGAGTGACAGGAAGAGATTCCAAAAGCCACCTGTTTCACCCTCTGCTGCAACATAGCTTAAACTGTACCTCATTCTTGAGACATGTATGTCCAAAAAGTTCTTAAAAATCTTTACAGATCAATATTGCACAATCATGCAAAATCATTTGGTCCCCTTCTTAGAGTCAAAACTTTCTACTAATGCCCACTTGATTCTCAGTTTCTTCATTTTAAGTTCATCGTTTATTATTTAATTATCCATGAGCATGAAAAAAGTGTTTTCATACTTTATTATTGTGTGCCTTTCTCTTTTCCTTTCTAAACAACATCATCAAGTTTAGCCCTTCCTTGTAGGTATTTTTTTTAATTATTATTTAATGCTTATTTGCATAGTCCATTGTTTCATTCTTATGCTATTATTGGCTTTTTGATTGCTTTGCATCTCATTGATCTCATGGTTGTCTTGCAGCTGCCTACAAATAGCTTGTTTGATTATCTGTTCTGGTATAGAGCTCATGGTTTTTTTGAAAGAGTTCAGGGTAAGTTGATCTTTACTGCCATTGTTTTGCCTTTTAAAAGATAAATACCAATTCTACCTTTCTAGTTTTCACCTTTACAGTTTGCTCTCATGCATCCTTTATGGGCTCTCATAGACTTTGTGTTCATAGGCTGTGTAATTGTGAGCCACACAGCAAAAACTAATCTGGTGCAATATGAATGGATCAGTAGAAAAAAGCAATTTGTACCAAGGACCCAAAAGCTACACTATAGGTATGCGTGCTTATATACTTCATGATTAATCTGGTCCCATGGACCAAACATCCCTGTTGCACATGTTACTCAAAGACTGCCAAAAGAAAGCTATCTTACAAACTTGCTTTCAGGTCTGTAGGCTTCTCAATGTTGCTTCAGCAAGTGCCAGAGCATCCTTTCATTCATTTAGTGGAGATGACAGGAGCACATGGGTGTTCTTATGCCCCTTTTTCAGGGAAGTGAGTTTTATTTTTGCTCTTGTTCACTTACATGTAACACATAGTGCCTGCTGCTTCCTGACTCTGAATTCGGGTGTTAGCCAGAGAGAGGCTCAGAATGGAATAAATGGTGTCTAAATAAATGGTGGAATAAATTGTGGCAGGGGCAAATGATCAAGTGGATGCCATGAAAGTAATGACTTCCAGTCTCTCATTTCTTCATTTCTATGAGGAAGAGGCAGGGTAAATGAGAGAGGATATGCAGAGTTTGGAGTTTGGAGTTTGGACAGATGGAGGTGAAAAGGCCTAGGGATGACTGGCAGTAGATGCAGAACTTACAGATGCAAGGGCACATAGCTGAGATCCTTGACCACGATCTGGCACTATAACTGCAATATATTGAATGTTATATGAGACCAAAGTTGTAGATTGGAAAGGAAAGATGGAAAAGGGGAATCTTTTTTTTTTTTTTTTTTAAATAATAAAGATAGGTGAGAGAAGCAATTCAGAAAAGCACTGCAAAGAAATACAGCAGTTGAAGGATGAAAAAGTATAGAGCCACAGGAGGTCTTGCTGCAATATAAAGGAATACACTTAGCTAGGAGCCGAGGGCATCTGTGTGAGCTGGTTACTGACCTTGAGACCTTTAGCCTTTTAAGTGGCACAAGAAGAAAAACACAGGAAGTCTCTGTGGTTTGAGAGCATTCTGTCGGTGCATGTGCACTTGGTACTTGCTGTGGGACTTGCTTGTGCTGCAGATCACACATTGATTGGGACCTTTCTGTTCCTTTTAGAGACTGTTGCTGCACTTTGAACAGATCTTCTGATTTTATTTCATCTTAAAGGAATCCCCTTCACATGCAGAAAAACTGCCCCACAGTCTGAGCCAACATGGAGTAAGTGGGGAAACAAGGGATTGCTGCACTCTACTGCTCTGAGCTATGTCACTGTTGTAGACACATTTTAGCTAATTATTTATGGCTTGCAGATTTTGGGTACCTCAGCATGTAGTTCATTTTACTCAGATGGCTTGAAAATACCTAGCTTATACAAGTATTTATAAATGCATTATTCCTTTCCCTGCAGGATCTTAATCCTTTATCACTGGTGCACCAATTAAAACAGAGAACAAATTTATGTTGACCTTTTGACTAAAGGAGAAATTTAAAAGGCAAGGAAAAAAAAAGGCATCACAAATGTCAATATTCTTCAGTATCTATCAGAAGCCTTTCTTCTCCTTTGAGTAAATTGGTTCATTAAGGAGCTACCATTTCACTATAATTCCTTTTTCAACTTAGACAAGTCTCCCAGGAAATCCTCTCTAAGAGTCCTTTTACTGAAGTTTGCCTTCTTGAAATACATTATTTTTAGTTTATTTTCCTTCTAATCTAACTTTCGAGAATTCTGTCCTTTTGTGACCAATCTCAACTACATTGCCACTTAATCTTCACATTTTTAGCTGTTTCTTCTCTGTTAATTAGAGACATATGTGAAGCAGCCCCTACCCTCATTACTCTTTTCATGAAAGGATTTCACTAACTTCCTCTTCAGCCTGTCTCCTACTGTATTCACAAAGAATGTTAGTCAGTAACCTACATTATCACTGATGTCTGTATTCTGGTTTACTCTTCACAGATATATCATCTACTTGATCCTTCTGGTCTGGGAGGGAAATCCCAAAGTGGCAATTTTTAATTTTTTATTTTTTTTTTAAATTTATAACCGTCCTTTGCAGTCACTTAGCAGTTCTTTCTCCCTTTTGATCTGAACCTCAGAACAAGTTTATTCATCCATGCTCCCTTATTGCTCTTCCTCAGCAAGATGTACTACATGAATTCAAATTCTTCCATCTCCTCCTCTCCCTAGATTGTTATATTATTACTGTAACTATAAATGAGCTGCATGAAGTAATAATCAGATGGCTGGTGAGTCTCAAATCTAGTCAGACTCATGATTCTCAGTGTTAAGGATATATATCTTCTTTTTCACTAGCACTTCATTTGCTATTGGGAATTGGACCATTGGCTGTTTCCCGAATCAGCTGCTTCTCTGAGGGTATCCAATTCATCCTCTATGGAACTCCTGCATTCCTTTCCAGCTGGTCAACTTCTTTCTCACTTGGAGTTCCTCATGCCTGGCATGTTATTGATACCCTTTTGAATCATATGGGTTTCTTTGCTTCACCAGTTTGCTTATGGCCCTTCTACCAGTTTCCTAAAGAATATTTGCAGGGATTCTTTCAGTCCTCGTTTCTGCTTTTACAAGTGTGTAGGTCTGTGTTCCCTGGTTTGAGCACAGAATCTGGATTGAAGAATTCCCCTCCAGGGTTCCTGTGTGCATACAACTGTAGGTAGCCACCCTATATCTACCCTGTATCCTCAGAGCTGTAGACTGGAAGATATGATGACAGAGATGACCCTGATGCTGTGCTTTTAAAAGCCTGAATGGTAATACTACACTGTGCTTTCTAAAACCCCTTTCTCCAATCATTCTCTTAAATTGTCCTGTTACAAAAGTCAGGGAGATACTGAACTGCTGATTCAGAAATACATAGCTTTCATTGTCCTCCAGAGATCAGGAGTTCAGTGAAACCATAGGAAGTTTGTGGTATGTAAGAACACACTACCATCCCTCAAAATGATGCAGTAAATTTGTTTTTAAGATTTCTCTTGAAATTATCCCCTTTACAAGACTTCTCCCATTTACCAACATAACTGGTAACTTCTCAAAGTCTTTTGCCATGCTGAGCTATTTGCAAGGAGATTAGGTAGGTCCCTTGATCATTGTGGTTATACCACTCCTCAAAAAAGTGGAGGTTATGATTTTTAATCCCTTCGGACTGCAGAGAAGGAACTTGAAGCTATCAGTTAGGAGATGAGTGTTCTATTGAGCAGGCTGTTAGATAAAAGAGCAGTTATTTTCAAGCAACTTCATGGCATTTCTTACACTTTCATTTCCTTTGCCCTGATAGCAGGAGATGGATCTCTGCAGCAAGCTACTTTGCTCCTAGTCCCATTTATTTTATTGAGTGTATCAATAGAGCAAGGTGTTTCTTATTGAAAGATGTGTGGTAGCTGTTTTGAAAAAACATGCAGTGTTTGTACTGGAATACTAAGTATGTGTATAAACCTAGATATTATAAAGACTGCAATGTTAGATAGTCATACTTCTTGAAAAGTAAAATTTTGCAACTACCAAGTTTGATACAATGTTTTTTCCTCACATTAAAATAATCGCTTTTGGTTTTGACAATAATAGATTCCTTAGACTGTCTTGAAAATTGATTTCTTTAATGCTTTTTGCTACAGTGCGATCAAGGAAGCAGTGTAATAGCTCCTACTTAATGATATTTGTTTTGTTGTAAGAAAAGCACACTTCGCTGAATATAAGTGCCAATCCAGGGAGTTACTGAAGGATGTGCTTGACTATAGGTACTTGAGTGCCTCTGTAGTATGACTCACGAGGTTATTGTAAGTTAATTTTTCTTCCGTAATGAGTACAGAGTGACGCTATAAGAAAATATTTAGGAAGATACATGTGCCTTAATACACAAGTGTAAAATATTAAGAAAACACAGGGTAAGAAAAGACCTTTGGGGTCATTTTGCCTAGTTATCATATGCAATCCTGAGATGAATGAATCCTCATAAAATTGATAAATTGTATCTGATGACTTTTTAGGTGGCTTCTCTAACTATTCTTATTCACCTGTTGTTCCAGAATCCTATTTCTTTGGATTCTGCAATCTAAATTGGGGAATGTTTTAAATCTAGGACTCAGATCTGCAGATGAGAGTCCTAACTTGCAAGGTTTATCTTAAAATGGTCTTCAGTCTTTTCTGATGGGGCAGCATGGATTTTCTGGTAATATTAAGAGATCTCTTGAGATGAAGAATCTTGGTACTGATGGGAAATGACTTAATTTTTTGTCCAATAAAATTTTAATTATTTATAGAAACTGGATTGTTACTGAGAAGAGAGTAATCATTAGAGTAATGTGGTTATAACAGTTGTCAGTAGATTCTAGTTGTCTCAGGCTATGGAGAAAAAAAATGTTGGCCCTATCAGATACAGGGTGATAAGTACTCTAATTAGAGTACATAAAGGAGGAGCTATTTTCCAGCCAGTTAGCTATGGTAAGTGTTCACAAGCTGTGCTTGTGGGTTTTTTTATTCTACTTCTTAGGGAGATGTGGATGAACTAAAGGCAGACGAGGAGCAACGGGAAGCATTAAGATGGAAAATGGCATGTAAGGAAGGACAATGAACTGTGATTATTTAGTTTAAGCAATAGTCTATCTGAAGGATAAACAGAAGTAAAGCAATTGCATTACAGCATTGGAGGTTCATGTTATGTATTAAGAAAATACTTTGAACCTTAAAGATAGTTTAGGCAATACAGTAATTTGCCTAAAGAAGGTACAGAATCTGCCTTTAAGGAAAAGAATGAGAGAAGACCAATCCATTATGTCAGTAGTAGCTAAGGCATAGCTGATTTTGCAGTAGTGCAAGAGAATAGTAGTCTTTTGCAGAACCTCTCAACTAAGTCCACTCAATTCGAGACATGTTTTACCATTTTTGAATGGGAATAAATGCTGCTGGAAAGGTTACTAATGCTTGTTTAGTGCTTGCTTTCTTTGCTGCCCCAATTATTCCAGTCTTGTAATGCCCAGTCCTGAATTGCTTGGAAACCATAGTGGAAATGTGAGATGAAACTTGAGTTAAATATGTACTAGGGATGGGTGAATATTTTATGACAGCTTTTTTTCATGGAGAATAAGGTTGAAATACTTATTCAAAATCTTATTTTCTGTAACAAATTCTATTCTTTAGTTATAAACTAAAATATACGTATTTTGAGGAACAGCCTCATTGTGTAAGTTTAATTATCTTACATTATTATTCTCTCCTTCTGATGTGCTATTTTCTTCTGAAATGGTTTTGAAGTATTTTTAGGAAGAAATTGTGACGAGCACATAGCAGAGTTTAGTGGCACAAGAGCTGAAATGTTGGTTGAAAGGGCAAGGTGGAAACACAAAAAAAACACCAAACACGTCATTGCACCAACACAATCAATTTTGTGTATGTAATTGAATGTATTACAAGGTATCTCCACCCAAATCATCTTTTTACTTCTCGAAATCCAGGTAATCTAGCATTAGTTCAGTGCTCAATAAATTTCATGTTATAGCCAAGTGGTGAAATATTCAGCTCATACTGGAATAGTTACGTTTTAAATTTGTTTTCCAGACTGGAAGTCTGTTGAAAAAATTACTTGATCACCTTCTCTAATCAGTTTGACTTCAGATATGGAAAGAAAGGGGGGAAAGATGATGAATAAAGGAATAACACTTCTGGATTTACCAGTTCTTGCTGTTTACCTTTGGACGAGGGACAGATCTTCTTTACCTCATCACCTCATCTCTCTGTGTTTTCTGTTTCCAGCCAGATTTCCTATTTTCACCTAGTTCATGGTGTCCTGTAACTGACTTTACATAGACCAGAAACCTCTCACTAGCTCTTGCTTAATGATTTTGCCAGCGATTACAGAAAAGAAAATTTACCATTCCCTGACTCTGTTTTGTACTTCCATTCCACCTGCATGAAATATGGGTTGTAAGGAATGTTCTGCATTTTCTGACTCATTAAATATTGATTGTAGGAGGCTGTATTGGGATAGAAATGATTTTTTTTTTTTACTCTGACTACGCATCAACTGAATCACAGTATTTTAATTTAAAGAGAACATTGAATAAAATGGTAGAGCAGAGAACATGCATCCAAATAAAGAAAGCTGGATATTTGAGCAGAGAAGAATTGCATAGTTAGGTTCTATATTTTTCCTAATTTATTAATTAAGCTTGTTTTAAGAACATAAAATTTATAATGTAAAAAACCCCACAACAGTAGTACTAAATATATAGTTCTAAGCAGATTGTACCTTTAATCTGGAACAGTTTATGAGAACAGATCACATAGTATTCTACCTTTTTCACTTGACATTAAAGGACACTCCTATGCATGAATGAAAAATAACATAACCACCCAGGGAATAAAATCAAACTTTTATGCATGAAAGATGCATTTGATCTTATTGTCTGGATAGGTATATATTTTCTATTAATATATGCACATATAGATTTTTATTTTCACTTCAAGATTACTTTTATAATTGAAGAAGCCAGGCCATACTCCACACATGCAAAAACCATTCTAAAGGACAGAATATATTCAGGGGATTCTAATTCCATTTAGTTTGGATAGTAGTCTGACTTTTCTTTCTTTTTGACAGCTTTTCCACTTAAAATCTCATTGTCAGTACTGAATTTCCACAGGTTTTTTTTTTTTCTTAGTCTGTATCCCTTTAAACATTGCTGCAATATACTACAGTAATTTCTTCCCCAGCTTTTCCCTGATATTGCACAGTGTCAGCAATCCACATTTTTGCCATTCCAGTGTGTTTTCCTGGATATCTTTCTATCATTTTACCTTTATTTTTGGTTACCGAAATTGAAAATTATCTTTCCTGGTAATCCAGGAAATTCCACTCTGTTTTCATTGCTGATACCACTACCCTTTTTGTTTAGTGCAGGACTGTAGCTGCTTTCGATTGTCCAAGCACCGTTTGTCTCCAGCTGGAATTATACTCCAATGCTGTTTATGAAATCCAGCTTTTTTGTGTGTGTGAAAACAATACAAATAATTTCCCTTGTCATCTTCCTCTCAACCTTTTGTGTATATCTTCCATTTTATCAACAACATAGCTGCTAGTGTCTTTCGTCCTGCTAATCATCCCCATCACTGTCCCTCTACGTTATCCGCTTTCTGTGCCATCATATCAAATTCAGTATTTTTTCCATATTCAATATAATTCACCAGTGCTTCATTGCTTCAACCATCTTTCTTCTGATATCTTACCCTCTTTATTTTCCTTTTGCGTAGCATCTTTGTACACTTAACAGATGTTTTAGCTGTGCTCCTTCATAGAACTGCAACCACATCATCCAGAATCCTTTCCATGTTTAGCCTCTGCTATGATGCCTCCAAGGCAACAGGCAGTGAATGCTTATTAATTTATAGGACACTGTGCTTAGACACTTAGTGTTTAAACACTACTTTTTTTAAAATAAAACCTTTTTTCCCCCTTTCATGTTTTGTGCACTGCTTCCCTCTTCAGACTGTGAGCTTTTGGAGACAGAATCTGGGTTTAAATATATACTCAAAAAACAGGTGGAATATCACATCTAACAGCAGAAGTTTTGAAAAACTTTAATATTTTTGATGATAATGGATTTCCTGGCATACCAACTACTTTGTTCTTCCTGCTGTAAAGTACTGAAACAGACATTTGCTGTATTTTATTATTAAAGAAAATAGGAAGAACTTCATGAAAACTGAAATACAAAATGTTATTTATCCATGTTTTAGTCAATTCAGATTAACCACCACTTCAGTTTACTTTTTGCTGTGCTTGTGGATGTAAGTTCAAGTATATGATCCTAAGGAAAAAGGTGGTATTTTAATTAGCGGGGTTCTTTGCCTTCTAGCTGCATGCTTTGTGAGATGCATGACAAATTATTGGAGGATCTAGCAGAACTCTGTTCTCAACTCAGCTAATGAGAGTTTTAAATCCTGAGCTGCAGTATTACACGGTCCTGCTTCTTCTTTCCAGACCAAGGAATTTGAACCCTGTGATTTTAAGTAGGAATTGTAGGTGTTTTCTCCACTTTCATGTCTTTCACATAGCAGTACTACCCATAGATTTGCAGGCTTTTGTAGTATTAAAGGTATGGATTTGACCCGAGTCTCATGCAAAGAGGTTTTATTTCATCTAGACTGAGTTGTAAGATTTAGTTACTGTCCTGCAGAAGAAATGTTATTCCCGATAGAAATAGCCCGCAGCTTGGCTTCAAACCTGCCCTTTCTGTAGCTTACAAGCCAGTATTGCGAATCCTGTCCTAGGTCTCTGGTTCCTGTGTATGACACAGAGAGCTGGCTATCATGCAGATTGCTAACCTTGTTCTTGCACGCTTCTTGTTTATCGGCAATTTGTATAGAATTCCTTATCTACTTATCCCTTACAATGCCTTAGTGTTTAAATAATTTAAAAAGAAAAAAAAAAAAAGAGAGAAAAGAAAGCACAACACAGCACATTTCATTATATAGCAATATGTGTGGTCCAGGGGTAGGATAGATTGTGGTTTTAGCCAACCTCTTGGCTTATTGAGAAGTATTCATAGTTCTATCATATGCTTTGCTATTTGTAGTTGTCATAAAACATGCTTTCTTAATAGTTTATTGGGCAGAAATAGAACATACTATATACGTAGTACACCCTTGTAGAATTTTCAGCACATTGCCAAGAAATAAAAATCTTTCAAAAGATCATCCTCTCTGTTTAAAGACAGTGTGAATTAACTTCAGGCTTTCTTATATACCATTTATGGGACCATCTAAGAACATTAATCTCTACCCATTTCTATATTGGTCGAAGCTTGAAAAAATTCTGAAATGTCAGTATTAGTTGTTTGACTTCCAGAATTCATTTGTTTTAATATGCTCTGATTCAAAGTTATCTCTCTTTATCAGATATTTATAACAAGTATAGTTTGGGACTTCATTGGCTTTAATGTAGTGTTCAAATTCAATAAAACTATTTCTAGATTGCTGCAGTTATAGGACAAGCAACAGGATAAAACAAATATTTAGTTTTCTTATTTTAAGATTTTAATAGCTGCTTGTTTGAATTTCTGGTGTTAATAATTGAAATGTAATGTAATCTAAGAATGCCATAAAATATTGATAGTGATGATTTTATTATTTTTTTTTAATAATATCTGTAAGGTAGGTATATTTATGGGTATAAAGATGAGGGGGTTGTTTTTTCTTAGTGTTGTAGGTAGGGAAAAGAACAAAATAATTGAGGCAGGGTCACTGTTAGGGTTTTTTTATGTACTTATATGGGAAAAAAGGAAATACATAGAATAACAATCTAAGAATAATCATTAATATTAAATAATAATAAAGAGGAAATAAAGTGATGCAAATATGATCACTCACCACCTACCACAAACAGACTGATGCCCAGTCTCCAAGCAGTGGCCACCTTGAAGGACCATCCCGGTTCTGCCCCCGATGTCTTCCTCTACCACCACTTTTAATTGCTGAGCATAATGTTACAGGTATGGAATATCCCTTTGGCCAGTTTGGGTCAGTTGTCTTGGCTGTGTCCCCTCCCAACTCCTTGCCCGTCTACTTACTGGGGGGCAGAGAGGAGGAAAAAGAGAAAGGCTTGATTCTGTGCAAGCACAGTTCAGTAATAGCCAAAGCAAAGTGTGTTACGAGCACTGTTTTAGACAAAAATCCAAAGCACAGCACCATACAAACTGCTACGAAGAAAGCCAACTCCATCCCGGCTAGTCCCAGTAGCATTTACTTATTGTAAGAAAGTACTAGAATAGTTCATTGAAGTATATTTTTGAATAAAATCAAATCACACCAAAATGATAATCTGAGTATAAGTAATTTAGGCAGTTTATTTGGAAGATTAGCAGAAGAAATGTCTCAAATGAATTGTACTGATAATATTACGTCAAAATCATATCTACATGACGATGCAAGTGTGTTTTAAGACAGAATTCCTCTGTGGTTCTGTTTTAAACTCTCTTGTATTAATTTTCATCTTTCTGGGGGAGCCCCAAAGTTAAACTGATCTTCATGGTCATAAGTGCATTAAATGAGCCAAGAAGACTGGACATTCCTCTGATTAACCTTTTAAATCTTAATAACTTCTTAATCAAGTTATGTTACTTCTGAAAACCCTTGAATTTTTCTCTATAACAGCATAGTTCTAACTCAATGAAACAAGAAACTGTTCTTATTCCAACTCTTTTTTTAAACTGGATGGGGAGTTATTGATGAAGACAATGTACTGGGCAGTGATTCTTTGAATGGGGAGAGCTTCATTAAGCACCCTGTGGTACATGTCTGACTATTTTCTTTATTTTACTATTCAGTCTTAGTTCATATCAGTCATTATACACTTCAGGAAGTTACTTTCTGGAAGATTATTGCAGTTATTGAGCAATTAAGATCACAGTCGCCCTATTTAAGTTCTGTATCTTATAACACTATTTGTGGCTTGTGCTCCAGAATGTAGTGTCTGTCTTCTTGTATTGAATAATGTAATTTTACCGAAACTAGAGTGCTCCTCACTGTCCAGAGTCTGTCTGCATTCAAATTGTTGGACTCTGGTAGGTGGGTGGCTGACTGCTGAAGAACTACCTGAGGGCTTAGAAACATCACTCGGAAAAGGGGAAGCCCTTCTGGACGCAGTAGGCTCTATTGTTAGTTTGTTTCTGAGACTCTGGCAAGTTAAACTTGCTATACAAATTAACTTCCCACTGCTGGAAATAAATGATAAAATATGATAAGTATGAAAACTTAGTGAACAAATTAATTTCTGTGCTTCAGTTCCATTTCAGTAACATAATAGTATCACTTGATATAAAGCCACTGAAAGTATTTGAAAATTAATTAATAGTTGTGAGGAACTGTGTCACTTCAGTAACAACCACTTATGAGAACAGAAGCCAAGAGGGAAGCTGATGGGACTGTCTCCAAAGCAGGATTTTAACAGAGTACGATAAATGGGGAGCAAAGAAAATAATGAGGCAAAAGCAAAATAGTGATTAAGAGTAGTGCCAACCTTGTCTGGTATTAGCTGGGATTTAGGAGGGTAAATATTACGTATAATTATAAACCTTATGATACACATACATGCAAGATGGAACAGATGGAATTTTCCTAGGCAATCTAATTTCAACATCCAGTTTTCTGGAAGTTTGACTTTATATTTTTTCACTTCTCCCCCCCGGCCCCCGCCCGGTTTTATTGTGAATGTTATTTTGTGCCTGGCAGTTACAAACATTCCACAGAAGCAGATAAAACAACATATTGAATTTGCCTTTTCAGTTAGAAAATGTGTTTATATCCAAATCAATAAATCAGTACCTAATTCTTGTTGAGTATTTATTCACTGCCAAAAATGTAGCATGGTCACTGTGTTTTCTCAGGTTGTTCTTTCCTATTATGATTTTATATGCTATTACTATAGCATATACAGAAAAATAGAATTGCTGAAATTGAGAATTAATGGGTATTAATACAGATTGCACATTCAAAAGCAAAGTCTAACTTTTTTATTTTCCATTTCAAAACTATCCACCACTGTCTCATATTGCATTCCTTGTTAGAAAGCCTACAAATGCCTGAATATTTATATGTGAAATGATTTTTATAGACATCTCATATCTTCATTTAAGAAAAATATGTTAAAGTATAACGTCACTTCTTTAAGAAGCATTATTTGATAATTCAGCTGTCATAGTGTACTGGTTTTGGCTGGGATAGAGTTACATTTCTTTCTACCAGCTGGTATGGGGGCTGCGTTTTGGATTTGTGCTGAAACCAGCGCTGATAACCCAGGGATGTTTTCGTTCCTGCTGAGCAGTGCTTACACAGAGCCAAGGGCTTTGCTGCCTCTCACGCCACCCCACCAGCGAGGAGGCTGGAGGGGCACAAGGAGTTGGGAGGGGACATGGCCGGGACAGCTGACCCCAACTGACCAAAGGGATATTCCATAGCACATGACATCATGCTCAGCATATAAAGCTGGGGGAAGAAGAAGGAAGGGGGGGGATGCTGGGAGTGGTGGCATTTGTCTTCCCAAGTCACCGTTACGCGTGATGGAGCCCTGCTTCCCTGGGGATGGCTGAACACCTGCCTGCCCATGGGGAGTGCTGAATGAATTCCTTGGTTTGCTTTGCTTGCATGTGCAGCTTTTGCTTTATTTATTAAACTGCTTTATCTCAACCCACGAGTTTTCTCACTTTCACTTTTCTGATTCTCTCCCCCGTCCCCCCCAATGGGGGGAGTGAGTGAGCAGCTGTGTGGGGCTCAGTTGCTAGCTGGGGTTAAACTATAACACATAGTTTGAATACAAACAGCACTTGTGCTAACAAGGCAGTTCTTGGCTTTATGTATCAGCTACAAGTTTTGCTAAACATTATATGGACTATTAGAGTCTGTAAATTTCTCTTGGTGCCATATTACTTTAACAAGTGTATTCTATATTATAGATAGCCTTAGCAGTAATTTCGTTATTCCATATTTTTTCTGCATTGGAAAGGAGTTATATTTATTTTCTGACTCTGGTAGTTTCTGGTTTTTTAGTCATAGGCATGTAGGTTTCTAGTCTTATAACTGACTTGTGAAGGCATGATTCCCTTATGTTCATTGCAAATCTATCATAGTGTGGAAAGCTGTCTATCACTGTATCTTTGTTGTGTTTGGGAAATGATTGCAGCTGAATTACATTCTATAAGATGTAATTCTTTTTGTTGTCTTAAAGAATTAACATTTTCACAGTCTTGCTTCAGATGTGGATGCAGTGGTGTCAATCAAATACCTGCCATATTGGCATCATTATTTGTTTTAGAAAGGTAATAGCTATAGTGGTATACTTATAGATAAGTATAATGTTGTTTAATTCAGTGTCCTCTTCCAGCTTCAGCTATAGCAGTTGAGGACACTGTAATCCAACTGTTTACAACTGCCCAGCAAATGGAGGTTACTTGTTTCACAATTCAGCCAACAGAGCAGAAATGCAAGTTCTCGCTGTTCTGCTATACTAGAGTCAGCAATGGCTTCAAAACATTTAATCAGCAATTAGGTTAAATTTGCTAATTTTGCACTTAAGTGGATCAAGTTGAATTCCACTGGCTGCACAGTGAAGAATTTTCTTCCATCAGGAATATAGTAACAAGTGTCTAGGGATAAAAAAATCTTGAATTTCTATCAGTGTGCAAAACGATCCTGTCTCTTAAGTATCAAGCAGGTTTCATTGTTTTTTTCTGTAAGAATGCAGCTGAAGCCTTATAATGCCACTTTTCTATGCTTATATTTTATTGAACATTAAATCATTTGGTTTGGTTGTTTCACCCCGACTTTTACAATGGCCTTTTTTTCTATTTCTGTTCAGATTAAAACAAACAAACAAAAATAACCCTCAGCATTTTGAAGTTGTTCTTTTCAGCAGTAAAATGCTTTTTAGTAGTCATGAGCAACTTCTAACAAAAATATCTTTTTCTTTCTTCCTATCGGATATATTCCTTTGTATTTTAATTGCTGGGAAAAACAAAACCAGTTGATTCAAGACATAACAATGATATAAAATTTTTCTAATATTTCATTACATAAAAATAATAGATTGCTTTACCAAATGTTGTATGTATTTTTTGAGATAATTAACTAGTTGTTTTACTTAGCAGTTGTAATTCAAGATCTAGCTTCACCTCTACAGTAAAGAAATACTTCTGGTGTACATTTGTACCCTCGCATTAGGTCCAGCCAAGGAATAACGTCCGCAGTTCACCATCAGGCTGCACAGTTAAATACCTCAATCCTCGGTGAAGCTTTGCCTATAAATCCCCCCATCTACCTCTTGTCCAAGATCGTCAGGAGAGCTGGGGACAGTGGGACAGCGCTCATTAATTTTAGATATTAGGCCAGCTACTGTGTTCTTTTTACGTTGTTCTGGGTAAGGTTATTTCCTAAAGTGAATATATATTATTGATTGTAGGATGGAATGGGAAATTTGAGAGTCACTAAAAAAGGAATACGACTTGAAGGAATATCTGAATTTCTACTCCCACTATACGTGAAAGAAATCCATTCCCGAAAGGTAGGTGGTTTTCATCTTTCTTTCTTAATTTACAGCTAATATAAATGAATCTCTTCAGCCTCAGACTACAAAGTTCAATTCTTACACCTCCTAAGTCAGCAATCAGTAGAGGTTTTCTTTGAGAATACCTTAACAGTGAAAGCTTCCTTCATGTCAAAAATTATTTTTTAATTTTTTTTTTTCCTAAAACCTTGCTTGCCTCTTAAAAGAAATGTCTTATCCTAAAGAAAGGAGATTCAAAGCATGTATATTTTATACTTCAAATGACTTCAGCATTGGGAATGGAACATTTGACTCTTCGTTTGATGTAAACTACAGAAAAACAAAATTGGTGGTATGTGCAGAATGCAGTAAAATAACGAATGGTTTTATATATGCTTAAGTTCTTTCTGGTATTTAGCTAGTGTGATTCCCTCCTTCCTTCCTTTTCATCATTAGGTACAGGCAATCTTGCTAAACTGCATAATGTTTCAAGGATTTAATTCTTCAAAGCAAACCATTTTTAATGTTGCTTAAATGTAATTGTTTTATCATTTAGCAGCAGGTTGTTAAAAAGGAAAAAAGAAAATCAAGATGATAGGTATTCAGAAATTCAGTGTAGCTCATTTTAACTCATTTGGTTTGATTCAGTCATGCTGTTAATATTAACCTTAACAATTAATTAAAAAAATAATTTTGAAATACTGGAAATCCCTTAAGTTCTTTTTACCGTGCAAGTGATGGCCTATGATCAGAGAGGAATAGTACAATGGTTTTCAGTCAATCAGCAAAGAATTTTAATATGCATACTGCAAAAGTTGGCAGGAATGAAAAATATGTCTACCCTAAATGCCTTTGTGGATAATTCTGTCTGTTGAAATCTGTCTTCTATGTATATATATTTAAAAAAAAAGTCTCAAGTACATTCATAAATGAGATCATGACAGTTTCCCGTTTCTCTTAATTAGTTCACTCTGATGTTAATAGATGTGTGAGATGCACAGGTAGTCTCTTTGTCCTCTTTTTCTGTAAAACTAAGGTCTTTTAATGTTTAACAGAGTAGCAATATTGTCCTAGGTAATGAAAAATTCTACAATATTTAAGTAACGGTATATTCTCCATCAGTGTTGAATTTTGATCACGTTATTGAACAGATATTCATTTACTTTTCAACTCACCATACATACAATGTTACAATATCTTGTTCATAATGTTTCTTTTATAATAGTAGCTAAAAATAGTAATACCTAGCTAAGATAAACCTATAATCCGTCATTTAGTAATAAATTATTTCTAAATAAATGCAAATATCATAGCTTTGATATTGATCAGAATTTTGAGGGGGGCCGGAGGGAACAATGGAACAGCCAACGTATGACTATATAAATGCCCATTTAGATGTACCAAGCACTGCTACCAAGAGTAAACGAATAAGGCCAGATTCTGCCTTCTAAAATTGGAAAGGCATCTACAAAAGGGAACTTTGGCTGTGGGTTTATATTTTCCTAGAACACCTTGCCGTGGAAAAGTATGAGCACCTCTAAAGTAGGTTCTATAATTGAATATTTTCTTTACAATTTTAAAACTACAGAATTCATCAAATTAACTAGAGTGCTTTGTCTTTTTTCTATATATAAATAGAAAAATATTGTACAAGTTCAGTTAGACTTTAATATCTAGTACAACAAATCCACTTAAAATCATGCCTAAAGCATGAGCTTCTTTAGTATGAATATTCCAATATGTAGACTTTATGAAATTGGTGTAAAATTTCCAGGCTGTATAACCTTTCAGGGACCATACTTTTTCTTAGAAGTTGCAGAACATCAGTAATGGTTTGTGCATTTTCTACAGTTTGTTTCTGTGAGTGGATGGTGTCTGTTATCATTCCATGTCCTGTTACTGTACCTGAGAGTTATGATTTGGGATATTTGCTTGCACAGGGCTTCATATTGCAAAACATTGGTTCTGTTAGAGTAAACATGGAAAGTTTTGTTTCAAGTGAGAGTAATGAGAGACTCAAGTAGGGTCCTAATGTCACTCAGAGCTGCTCACCTATCTCAGAAAAAAATGCACACAAATGTAACTACTGTAAAGGAATAGGATGCAAAGTCTACCAGTAGCCTAACACAAGGTCACACCAGTCCTGTGAGGCTCATGAAAAAAAGATAGACCTGTCAGCGAGTGCCCTCAAACCAGCAGAAGAAAAGAGATAGAGGTGATCATTAGCTGGACAAAGTATTTCAACTAAAATATTTTTGGAGTTGCAGGTCTACTTCTATCTTTTAACATTAAAACACTTTTTACCTAGCTAAAAAAATAGTATGTACGTAGACTTGGTTCTCCTCTTGCAGTGCTTCTGAACTAGGTTCACGTTCCATTCTTTTGCCAACTTGCTCAGTAGTTGTGCTAAAGTTTCTGTAACTTGTGATGTATGCAAAAGTGAATGTCATGACGGAATGATGAAAAAACCCTCTGGGATTTGTGATGTCTCTGCATGGTATTTTCCTAGGTGTGTAGCATCTGCATGTGACATTAGCTGTTTTGTCACTGACAGAACTGACCTCAGTGCTGTAGAAATCTAAGAGTGAGCCAGGTTTTCTGAGCTCTCATTGTAGCCAGTAGAGACCTAATAACACAGACAGTGGACTCTGAAGAGCTGTCCTGCTCACCAGCCATTAGCATTTACTTTGGGTGATACAGAGGGGAATACTTTTCCCCTCCTTTTCCGTGGAAGCAGTAATGATTTAAGTTTGGTGTACACAGGAGTTAAAATGTACCGTGGAATCGAAAACTTATTTGAAGCTGACGTCTTTGCAGTCTTTTACGTGCATATGTTGCTTATTTATTTTCTGAGAGTTTGCTGTGTAAGCAAATTTACTCATTCCCCTCTAAAAGAACACAGACATTAAAGTGGCATCATTCGATTAACTCTTGAGATGACTTGTAACATATTTGATAATAGCTTTTTGGAATGGGTGTATTTCCTCTGCTGTGGTGACATGGTTTGTAGAATGGAGGCTGGGGGACCTCCATGTGGGACGCTCAGCCCTGCAGGTCAGGATGTCGCTGCTTTCCCATTACTGAGTACAAAATAGAGTTAGGCGGGAAGACCAATGATATTAGCAGCAGGTGTGCTATATTATGGGTAACAGGCATGAGTGGACTTGTTACGCATATGCTGGAGCTACCTTTTAGTAACCTAGATCTGGAGATGATAAAACATGTTAATACATAGCACAGGGTTCACCTCTGAACTACTTCTAATAAGAGTCCCAGGCAGTCTGTTGAGTAGTTATGTTGAACTGAGCTCTCCGCTGCTGCAGTTTAAATGTGAAGGGGTGGCTACATTTTCTAATGTAAAATTCACATATGCTTACAGATGCTGGAATCACCACTTTTGCCTGCAGCATACCTGGATCTCCAAATAAGATCATTTTGGCTGGGTTAAATACAGACCTTAAACTGCCTTTATTAGAAGAGATGTATTGAACTTTGTATATTGGTTGAAAAATTGCCTTTTATCTTGTGATTGCTTCACTGAAACCCTAAATATGAAAAGTAAATGCTAAAATACTTTAAGTCAGTTGGAGAACAAATATGCATGACTTCTTAAAAACAAAGCAAAACTTCTAGTGATATTTTCTCCAGTCAGTATACTATTTTCTATCGAAAAGTAGTAATGAAAAATCCAGGTCTTTGGTAAACTGAATATTCATTCATGTTTTGTCTGTAGAAGTTGGGTAAATGCAAATGCTGCTCAGAGGGTGCCTTTTCCCTAACCTTGCTCTTCTTGCTTTGCCTTTTCTACTCTGTTCAGTTAGTGGTGTCTGCAGAACCACGGGTTCCTACCCAAAATCTCATGTTTACACAAAAAAGATACTGCTGTATTTTCATCAAATGACTTAATAACTGCATGTCAGAACTTGAACCTGAGCAGATAAGGGCTCATTTGATCCTGAATTGACATCTTTGTATCCCTGAAGCAAGGGTACACATACTGTATGAACTGAATTTTACTGAGAATTTCATTTTGACTATTGCTGGTCTAGTGTTATACTTTTCATCAAATTATTAGTCTGAAGCCAGTAAGTTTAATCTACACAATGTTATATTTTCAATGTTTATATCATTTGCATTGATATGATGCAAAGAAACAATGCAAACTACATTCTTTGTAGTGCATCATTAATGAGGTGTATGAAATCAAATAACACATAATGCAATAAGCTGAATTATTGCAACATTTCAGTTCTTCTGAATTACATTTCATCATCCTACTACCGCAACCATACTACTGCGTTTGTGAATGGAAACAATCGAGTTTGTTATATAACAATAAAAGCAGTTCATGATGTTTTCTTGAGAATGTATTCTTGGCTTTATTGATCTTTCTCATTGGCATATAGAGTAATTAAGTGTTGAAGAAAATCAAGTTTTCTCTTTGCTAAATTGTTTCCATTGCAGATAAAATAAGTAATTCATTGTCCCTTGAACTGATGGGGATTGCTTTGTTTTTTTCTGTACAATTAACAAGGTTAAAAATGTATTCTCTGAACTTGACATGTATTTTCAAGAGACATCTTTAGAGAACACAGAATTTAATGGTTTAGTTAAAAGTCATTAGAAAAAGGTCTAGAAAATAGGAAACATTGAATACATATAAACTTCTAACTGAACACAGGAAACTCTGAAAACTCTCTGTGTATCTTGTATTTTTAAATATTTGATTGTATGAGAACTAAGAAATTGTAGGTAGATTTCAAAGCAGAACTTCTTTCAAGTACTCCTTCTCTCCAGATTTTCACTCTGGAAACTGAATATCCTTATAAATATTTAGAGAGATTTATTTTATTTTGTTTTCTCTCCAAACCTGAGTCAATCTTGACAAAAGCAATTCTACAATATATTTCGTTCTTCACTGTCTCTCTCAGTGTGTATCAATCAACATGGAATTAACCTTTGTCAATTCCAGCCAGCACTTTGCACATATTTAGGTTTGTGTTTGGGCCTTAGATGCCTTTGTGAGAACCCCACGTTCTTTTTTCTGAGAGAATGCCTTTGTTGAACTTCTCCCTCCAATAAGGTTATAAAGCAGCAACATAGAGATCACATCAAAAGCCTTTCTGAAGTTGAGGAAAGGTATCCACTGCTCTTGTCCATTAGGTCAGTCTTCTCATTATACTAGACCTCCAAATCAGGTTGTGTTTGCCCTTACTAAACGCCTGCTTTCTTTACCTTCATCTACTTTGCAGTGATTTTCAGGGTGGTCTGAATCCATAATCTCCCTGGAAACTGAAGTGAGATGGATTGGGCTGTAGTTTCCAAAGTTTTTCCTTCTTGCAAGATGTTCATAATCTTTTGTAAGGTCCTGCCAATATGTCGTATTTGTTGATTTTGGGGTTGGGGAGGAGGAATATGTTCCCCCACCTTACCCTGAAACATATTCTAAAAATTCAAGGCCAAGTTGTTTGCTATATCCACTCTCTTGTCTGCTCTGTAAGTTACCCCATTGCCATGCAGTAAAACTAGGTTCAGAGTCCTGCAGTCCTACCACTACTGAGATATATAGATATCAGAGAAACTCCAATTAGGACACGTCATTACTCACCTTTTTTGTACTATCAAAAAAAATCACAAAGGCACCTAAGAATCTGCCACCTTTATTGCTCAGTGTGAAGTGCAATGCTTGTTTCTGCAGCTACATGTCACAATCCTCTCAGATAAAATCTGAAATGCTCCCCAGTTCATTTTTCTGATACCTTCTCTTCAGCTTTGCCCTTGGGATCACTCACCTGTCACTGAGAATAAAGTCATTATTACGGCATAAAGGACTCCCTGAGTCATTTTACCTCTCAACATGATGTAGTTCCAATGTACTGAAAGCCCAGTGTCAGTTTATTGGCTATGAACAAGATATAAGGTTTTCTTAATCACAAGCTTACCCAAGAGACAAGTCACTCTTATATTTGTTGGTGGTCTCTGTAGGGACTGCCACTCTGAAATTGTGTTGGCTGTGCTTGCTTTTCACTGACAGCTGATAAGAACTTTCATGATTCATGATTTTGTCCTTGATTTGCTATACTTCACTGAAACCTGTCTGGGGGTCATCCAATAGAACAACTCTGTCTTTTGAACACATCATTTTTTCATGTCAACCTGTACTCTTCTTATTATTACTGTGACTTGTTGTTCAGTCAAGGAGGATCTCTGCTTTTTATAGTGAAAATTCTGAGTTAATATTACCCAGGCTTTTTACGTTGGCTGATTACAGCTCATGAATAAGTCATGAGTGGCCTATATCCACCCAATTTTATATCAGCCTGAGGAAGTGAATTTGTTTTGGGAACACTTCTTCGAAGGATGTGGGAAAGTTAATGTTAAGTAGCAACTCTTTTTTTCTGGGATTTGGTTTTGTTGTTTTTTGGTATCAATTGCATTTTCAGTTTTTCAAGTACTGCTTTCATGTAATACATCTGTGTTCCACTGGGGCAAATTTCAATGAAACTCTGTGATATTTCAGTTTGACATTCATCATGTCTTGTGTCTGATCCTAATACTCATTCAAAGTGAATTTGGTTTAAGCTGCTTTTACTGTATGAGCATCTTAAGCTGAGGAATGACCTTATTTTCCCTGAACAACTTTAAAATAATGTAGTTGCAATTTGCAGAGGTTAAGCCAATACTTAAAGAAATTCTGTAGGTTAAAATGAAGAAAAATTGTTTTTAATATTTCCATAGAAAATCTGATCCAAAGCAGGAATGCTAAAGCAGATGACTTGGAGAGACTTGAAAAGGAGAAAAATCTTTATCTTCCTTTATCTTTTCATGCAAGAATTTACTCATGTTTCTTCACAGAGAACAACATTTATCCTTTGCATCCCATTTTATAAACTTAAGGTAGACTTTAATTTTTGCTCCTCTGTAGAAACATTAAAACTGTGGGTGCACAGACAAAACAGAGGGGAAAAAATGGGAGTTGTTGGGTAGGGAGAGGGGGGAAATATCCATGTAAGCCATTAAGCACAAAGAAAGTATATAACATAATTTTATCTCCCCAAAATACTGCTAGTCTATTAGCCCTGGCTTGAGGGCTGCTGAGATCATTTGAAATGTATGTCTTACAAGTTGAGCTGTGTAATGTCCTCACTTGTAGGCCTTTGGTAGGCAAAGACAAATTTTCCCAAAAAACATTGTAAACAGTGTGTCTGTTAAGGTAGGAGATCTACTTCATATCCAGAGACTCGGTGTATTAACAGAAAAGAATATTCATGTAGTAAGATTATACATCTAATGCTGTTGGGAATTGTCAGCATGAATTTCCAAAGGAGACCTCATGCCTGACCAACCTGACAGCCTTCTCCAACAAAGTGTTTAGCTTAGCAGATGAGGACAGCTAATATTGTTAATTTTGCCTTTAGCAAGGCTTTTGACCCAGTCTCCCATTACATACTCTTAGACAAACTGATGATGTACACACTAAAAGGACAGTGAGGTGGGCTGAAAACTGGCTAAACGGCTGGGCTCAAAGGGTTGTGACAACTGGCACAGAACTTAGCTGGAGGCCAGTCACTAGTGGTGTACTCGCGGGGTCAGTACTGAAGCCAATGTTGTTTAATTTCTTCATTAATGACCTGGACCTGCACAGTGCATTCACAGCAAAATGCATATGATACAAAACTAGGAGGAGGAGTGTACAAACAGGTAATTTCTAGAAGCAAAACAGAACAAGAAAAATAATGAAAGCATTGCAGCTTTAACTGCTCAGGGTTTTAATTATTTCCAACTCAATAATAATAACAACACTCTTATTTTTCCTTGTTTCATATCAGATGAATCTCAAAAGTATCAGGGGTAATATTAAAATCAGAACTTCAAAGACAATGCTTTGAAAATGAACATAAGAAAGATTCTCAAGGTATTCATTTTGAAACAGAAGTTGGTGTCCTAAAGTTTGAATGTGTAATTTCTAGAAGGGCAAGTCGATTTACATAATCCATTAGATATAGAAGAAATTATTTCTTTTCTTGAAATTAAACAGAATTATTATAGTCCTCTGCTACTTGGTCAGCTCTGTTCGGTTTTTTTGGAGGGTTGTTTTTTGTTTTCTTTTTTCCAATTACTGTTCTCAGCATTTCTGTATTCTAAGCAAGGAAAGAAAATTGCATTCTAATTGTTAAGAAATACCATATTTTTGGGGACACTGCACAAAATTTAGTGTCTTACATGATAATAGAGAAAATTAATAAATATTTTTAGGTTTAAGATGAAAAAAAAAAAAAAAGACTGAATCTTACATCTACTACCTGGAGTGAAATTCACAGGATAAGATATAGTGTAATCATCACATCTTTTTTGACAGTGTCTGATTAGGACACCATTGCTCTCTTAAAAGGACAAATTGCTTGTTCCTTTGCAGCTTCCGATAGCTGACGAGCACAAGTAAATATCATAAGGATTGCATTTATAATACTGTCCTCCTCCTGTTTGAAATGAGCTTTGTATTTTCCTGCTATTCAGTAAGAACCAAGTTGGATTTTAATGTTTCATAATCAACAGCATTCTCTTTTTTTTTTTTTTTTAATATGAACACACAGATACAGCTTGCAGATTTATGCACACCACTTTAAAATTACTAGTCAGTCTGAAGGATTGGAACCTTTTATTCCAGATAGCAAGCATGCTTTCTGAGTTTATACTATACAGCCTTTGTTGTTATAAGAAATATATCATGCCATAAACCTCTAGGTTCAGAAACAACTTGTCACCAGCAATGAAATTTTCTGCTTTGAAAATGCTTTTACAGAGTATTTTTGTTTATTTTTTACTATTCCCGGAAGGAGTTTCCCATCCATCTAGTACTGTGACTTAAACTTCAATCTCCTTTATATAGTTCTGAAATCCCTCCCTCAATGGCTTTAAAATTTCATTGTTTTGTGCTGACAGATCAATTTCTCAGGAAACCTGCTGAACTTCCATCAGTTTTAGGAAGCAATATGGTTGCAACATTACCTGTAATGAGGAAATATCAAGTTAAAATAAGGTAGAGAAGGTAAATAGGTACAAGAAGGGCTACAAGCATTTTAATAAAGTAGTAAGAATTACTAAAATATTTTTAGGCAATGCAAGTAATATATTTTAGAATAAAAACTATCCTTTTCCTTTCTCCTTTTTTAGGCAGTGCAAGAAACACATCAGTTATTTTTTTGCTTATAGATCTTCAATATGTGGTTAATTCAGTCCCTCCTTAAAAAAGGCAGCAGAGTAATCATTGTCCTTTTTACATGCAAAATAAATAAGTACCACATTTCATCATCTTATAGATTATGCTCTTGAATCTTTGCTAACATTGTTACTCCAAAGCACTTTTGAATTTATTATTTGAAGAAATAAAATGGAAGCATTGATTATTCCATAGCAAGGACCATGTTTTGACACTGGCCTGCATCCAGGAGTGGTAAGTAACACTAACATTAGTTGAAAGCCTTGCTGACTTGAAGAGCATCCTCATGAAATAATTGCACAAAGTAAAACAATTTAAATTGTTTTCATTACCAAGGCTATGATCAATGATTTCCTTTTAACTAAGTTTATTAAAAGAAATTAAATTTTCAAATAAAAAGTTACCTAGAAATTGTAACCTGAAATACCATGCATTCTACACATAAAACCAAAAATAGATTGGAGTTCCACCAAATATATTCTATGCTTTTTTCCTGTTTCTAACTTTGGATCTAATTATTCTGTCCATCCTCAAAAGTAATTTCTTGTGGGTTTTGTAGAAAAGTATTAAAATTTTCCATGTTGCAAGGAAAAATTGCAATATTTCTATGGAATGTGAAACATTATTTTCCCATTAAGAGTCTTTTCCCTTTGTGTGAGGTTAAGGAAATGAGAAACTGACAGAAGACACTAAAAGTTTATTTTTCCAAACCTCTGTTTTTTGACATCAACATACTCTGCTGACTCGCAGGTGAAAGTTCAATTATACCCATTTGTTATATTACAAGATATTATCAAAAGCTGTTTCAAAAAACCTCTATGGTCTACTAGAAAGTTTCCAGAACTTCCTCTGTGTAAGGATCTGTCCAACTAAATTCCACTTAATATCTTTATGGGTTACCTCTTCTTGCCAAATTAACACATGACATAAATTAGTTCCTCAAGTGAATCAAAGACCCAGTGTCTCTTGTCTTGAAAAAAAAAAGTTTGTAATTTTTTTTTTAAGTGGTGACCAGGTCGATTTATCTTTTTTTGTTGTTGTTTTTGTATCTCCTCTTTGTTACAGCTATGCTACCTACTTAACATGAATAAACTGCATTCTGTGGAATCCTCTTTGTATTAACCTTGGGCCAACTTCTGCTCTAGAAATGTGAGCGTACTCTTTGTGTTGCATTTAAAACTCAGCTACAGCAGCAATATGCACTCTAGCCTGTAGACACATGAACTGTTTCTATACTAAGTTAGACTTTAGAAGCTCGGTGTTGATCAGACTCTACTGATTTGCTGTGAGCTTTTTTTTTAAAAAAAAAGCTTAGAATTAAACTTCAAGAAAATTTTTAAGGTGAGAACTGTGTAAGTTTTTCAAACATAAATTTCCAAGCGATATAAAGATCTGAAATTAAAAAAGAAAACCATAAAACAATAAACTGTGCATTGCTTTGTCCTTTTTGTGTCTCGTAGAGACAAACTTAAGGGTAAGATTATTTTAATTTTTTTTTTAGAAAATCAGTTGGAAATAAACACTGGCAAGAACTTCAGACTATAGATGTTGGAATTCATGGGTGGGATTGGGATAAAGATAACTCACAAGAAAAGCAGAATTTTTATAATGGAAGCAGCTGAACAAGATAGCATCCTGTACTGGAATTGGTAATTACAGTTTCAGCATTATGATTGTACAACAAACATCTGGGGATTTATAGTAAAGTTGGCTCTTGGGCTTCAGCCAGAGGCTCATTTATATCTTTAGCGGAATTCAAATCAGTTGTTCTGCAAAGAAAGTAACTAGTTCACAAAGTTTGTTAATTTAGGGTGGCAATCTGTCATGCATAATTTTGCAACAGCTATTGCAGTATATACTCTTGCTGAAGTCTAGTAAAAGTGAAATCTGTGTTGATATGAAACTTGGCACTCCAGTAGTGATTTACATGAAAGATGCCACAATCGTTTTAGTAGAAAGGAAAATTGAAGTTTATGCTAAGACTATAGAATGGCTAGAAAGATTTTTTTTTTTCTCTTGTTAGGTCAATACACAAATACAAGGTTTGGACAAAGTTTATTTTTGTCTCTGAGTTCCTCCATTGGTATCCACTGTATCAGAATCTTCCTATAAATCTGTGGTCTCTCTTTCTGCGTAAACTAACTACAAAATCCCAGAAGTGCTTCATACTTGTGTTGTTATTTTAATAAAGTGTAGGTATTTTGGAACGTCAATTAAATCTCCTGACAAGCTGAGCCAAAACGCTGGCACAGAAAATGCAGAAACTGGACCAGCTTTTTTCAGGAGCAACTACTGTATATTCTATAAGCAAAAAACCTTGTTTTTAAAAATGTTTTAGTAAAAATATTATTATGACTATTTAGATCTGGGATACTACAACATGTTCTTTTAAGATGCAGGTGCTGCTTCTCTTATAAGTTATTCTGCACTAGCACACAGTAGTTTTTTTGAAACACTGTGATTCATATTGAATAGTATACTAATTTTTGGAGTAGCTTCATTGATTGTTCGACATGAATAAGGGCAATCTAATTTTCTACTTACAAAAGTGAGGAAAATTATATGTTAGCATATAAATTGGTAGAGTTCCTATGCTGTACAGATAAGGTGCTAGGATTACCTGAAAGCAGCTGATGCAAGAATGAAGTGGTGGGGTTTTTTTATTTTATATTAAATGGTGGCGTTTGGATACTAGGGAAAAATTCAGTTAAGTGTATGTAAAAGACAGGTATATTGGGGCGGGGGGTGGTGGTGGTGGGGAAGTGTTTATACTTAGCTGTTGCACTTACTCTTCCTTTTTATTTCCTCAAAGTTTTTCTCCCATTAGTTGAAAAAGTATAGCTTGAAATGCTGCAAAAATTTTCACACACAAACCACAGAAAATTGATAAGATTATCTGAAATATTGTCAGTAGAGTATGCAAGAGGCCATGTTTATGTTCTCCCAATTGAAAACTACATTTTTTCTTAACTTCATATATTGTTCTTAGCATTTTAAGGCATTTATCAATTTCTCTTCACAGACTCAGAGGAGCAGTAAGAAAACTGTTCTGAGCTACAAATAGAGTTGGTATTAGGATTTCTGTATTTCTGGCTATTTGTTCTGTACCTTTCTCAGGTTTGCAGTTGTTTATTGCTCTGGCTTTTTATCTGTGGATTTCAGCAATTTGGTTTAATTGCCAGTCAAAATATTGGAAGAGGCACCTGGTGAGCATGGCACAGATGCTTTATGTGTGGATTCAAGTAGTATAAATCAATACAACTAATGAGGCATTCTACAAAGAACACTTTGTTGCATGCTTGTATTTCTGTAACAGTAGCTGGCATAGATCTGGTTTTGACCTTGAGTTTAGTGCTCACAAGATGGTAACCCTGCACATCCATATTACTTGATCTTTCCACCCAGTTTTCAGTTCAGACTGTGTGTTTCATGCATGTCGCTATCTCTTAGTGCAATGAGAACCAGGTGGGCACCAAACACCTTCTTATCTCCCATGTATCTCAGTTTCTACATAGGAGCTACCTATGGACGGACATACGGACTACAGATATCTGGTATGCATGGCAGTTGGCCCAGGGTCGCAAAGTGTGCCCATAATTGAAAAGGTGTTGCAGGTGCATCCAGCCTAATACAGCCTTGCTGCTAGATTCCCTTCCATTGAATAGAACAAGTTCAAACTTGGAACACGGCAAGCAGACTAAATAAACTTAAACCAAGCCTTAACAGCAGATGAGTCCAAGCTACAATCTAACATGTGCCTCAACTTTAGCCTGAAAAGACTCTCCTGCCCAGGCAAGAGAGTCCATAGCCCTTCAGTTCTCCTAACACAGTAATGAAATTATCTGTTATGAAGTACATCGAGACACTTGCTTCAGACCATCTGAGATTAATAATTTCTTCTATGTGCATTTCTTTGTGAAAAGATCAGACGCATTTGTTTGTACACTTGAGACAAATTCCACTTCATGTACAAAAAGTTTGCTGTTGCATCACTTGTCCCTTAAAGCAAACTACTCTTAGATGAAATAACTAAAAATATTAGGCATATGAATGTTTCCCTTCATTATATGAAGGTCAATAGACACTTTTACCATTATTTTGATGTTCTGCAGATTTGTGATTTTTAATAGTTTTATGTAGTAATTTAATAGTAATCTTAAAATCAAAACAAACATTTTACTGACTTCTTTATTTCTTTTTAATAGACC
Organism: Grus americana; assembly: GCF_028858705.1. Lineage (NCBI taxonomy): Eukaryota > Metazoa > Chordata > Aves > Gruiformes > Gruidae > Grus > Grus americana. The sequence continues at coordinate 31,712,722 of NC_072855.1, read as the reverse complement.
AATTCAACATTTGTTCTTGAAGGTAAATTGCAGGTGAATGATGCACTTCCCAGTAGCTGGGCATAATCTCTCAGAATTTCATCTTCATCTTGCAGACCTTTTAAAATATTATTCTAGATCTTTAAAATAGAATCTCCTCTGATACATAACATCACATTTAGCATTTTAGTTTTCATCAAGAGTGTACTTTTGAAGTGTCTCTCCTGATCCTTTTGAAGTATCTTTCCTGATCCTCTCCAAATACTGTTATAGCATGGTTTTGCAGCATGCAAACTGGACTCCTTTTCTGCAAAACTAAGATGGAATATGCTGAAGTATAACCTCAAAAACCACAAATAGTGTTAATGTTGGGTCCTCAGCACTGCAAGTTTCATTGTAAAAGTCTGTTCTAATTGGATCAATTTGTTGTAGGTATAACTAATTTCTCACTTCTGCTAATCAATCTATTCCTCTTTGTTTGCTTCCCTTCCTTAAAATGAACCCAAGGGCCCTGCTAGTTTGTCAGTCCACCTGGAGGTTTAAGGAGAAGGCTTATTTAATGTCTTTTTAATCTCTATGATTAAAATAAAGTAAAACTGATAAATCTCTAAAGACTGGAATTTCTAAACTAGAAATGTAACAGAAAACATTATCCTGAGAATAAACAAGAAGCCTTTTTCTTTTTAGTTTTGACCTCTAAAAGTTTATTAGTTTCTTAAAGCTCCTCATTATATCAGACTTTGAGTATCTATTCTTATTGCTTGTAATCCTATTTTGCTTTCCTGTACAGATAAGAAACTATTTTAAGTAAGTTTCAGTGGGCAGGGAATGTCTATAGAATTAGAATCCACAAATCTCCATATGCATGTAGTTTCTGACAAATTTTCACAGACATACCTTTCCTTTGCAGTTAAGCTTTTCCCTGCCAAAGCATTTAATCCTTTTTTATTTGTTTTATTTTTTATTCAGTCTCTTTGAATCTTCAGGTATCTAGTGTGTGTTCAAGAAATGTGTTTTAGAATTTATTTTACAAATCACTTGAAGATATCAAGATCACAATGTCTTGAGAATTTATTTTTTTTATTTTACTGTACTCATGGGAGAACTGTTTTGATTCACTTAATTTTTGGTAGTGAATCCTCTTTTTTGATGAACATAGTAGTTTTATTTGAGCAATTATTTTTTTACATGGCTCCCCCTAAACTGTAGACCTTACATATGCTATGTGGGCTTATTTAACATGCGCTAGGCCTCTAGCTTAGCAAGCTTTAATCAATCTTCTTTCAGTATCTTGGAGGAATCTTTGGTAATTAAATGTTTTGCTTCTTTGTTTTGTTTTTTTAACAAACAGAAATGCCATTCTAAACTGCATGTGATTTTGTCGTAAATTGTGAATAAATATGTGTTAATGAAAAATTATTATTGTACAAATCTGGGAAAATCAACAAGTATCTGCCTAAGCTTTTGCATGTTTTGAGCTTCTACCCTAAGGCAAGAATGAAGGGTAAGTTTGGTAAGACACTTTGACAGTAAACACATTCACCTTATTTAGACTGAGATAAGACTTTAAAGGTAAAAGATCGCTCCGAAGAATATCTTGTCCCCCAGCACCTTCATATTTCATATTGGTTTTGAGACCAGAGGGTACCATTTCTAGGAGTTACGTGAATGCGTAGGATTTAGAGTTTTATTGTCTTTATGCCATTTGCTTTTGTACTACAATGGGCACAAAGGGTGGAAGAAGCACAACCAGGTTCATTTTTTATTTCTAAAGGTCAGTAGCTTCTTCCAGGATTTCAGACAAGATGGCCTCTGTGCCTCCATTTCTTGGCTGCAGAACAGGGATAATAGCACTCTCCTATATCACAGAAGGTTATACAGCTAGGTACTTTAAAAGATTGTGTATGCTGTTAGACAATGTAAGCAAATAAGAACATCAGGGCATGGTGGTATTAATACAAAGTACAGGAGTATTGTATTTGTATGGGGTATTCTATATCATGCATTCTGAGATCATCCATTAATGTTCAGTGCCCTCAGTTACTATTACAATTATTATTTTATCTCCTGTCTTGAGGATCAAGCTTATAGGCATCATTCTAAACTCATCCTTGGCTTATAATTTATTTCCTGTGTGCTTTGAGACTGATGAGCTATAAATTGCTCATGAGATGTGATGCTTTTTCTAATCAGAAGCTATAAAGAGTAGAGCTTGGCATTATTTTATTGCTTTACTAAACAGTTTTGCTAATGAGGCTACCAATACAATGTCCCCATTAAAAGATGGAACTGATAATGATGTTGCTCCTGATTGGGAAAGATGGATAAGCAGTTTTATTATGAATTGTTTCTAGCAAATGTCTTCATCCTTTGCAGTGCTTTGGGGGCAGGAGCACTAACACTAGAAATAGAGCATATGAAGGTAAGCAGCAGCTCTGTCAAGGTAAGATAGAAAAATAGGACGATTCAATTCATCCTGCTCGTCTCAAATGTTTCCTTCCAAAATAGTGCAAGTAAGCTCTGACTCTCAGCAAATGCGTTTATAGTGTCATAATACCATATTTCTTACAAAAATACATAAGAAATGATACATCACATCCTATAACATTTTCATAGGCCTGATGTTTCCTTCTTTTGCAAGCAACTTCTTTTGCTTGCTCCTTTTCAAAAATGAATAAAGTTTGATACTAAAGACAGTATGCAAAGTGTACCATGTTCTGAGCAACTGAAGGTATCATTGACTTAATGGAGCCAGACAACTTATGAATTGCCTTCCCCTCTCTATGAAATGTTATTTTTTCTCTATCCTCCCTGAGAATGAATCTTCATCCTCTGCAAGAATTAATCTAAAACCTTCTGACTCTGTGTGCATGTACTTCGGTGTGTGCCTAAAGAGGGAGAAAGTGATCCTCATCGCAGACATAGAGCTGTGGGAGATTAATGTTCAAGTCTCTCGTCTTAGTCAAGATGACTTTAGTCAAGACGACTGTGGTCACTAAGCCAATATTTTATCTGGAAAGGATTTTTTTCTGGTTTTGATTTAAAAAAATTCTTTCTGTTTCAAATTTAATCTGCTTTTATGTAACAATTCCTAACTAGTTTTTTTCCAGTCACCTCTTGAATTTCCAGAGTAAGTGAAGAAACCCTACCTGATTTTCATGCTTTTAAAGCATAGCAAGAGATTAAAGACACTTTCTAAGAGGGTTTGGACAGCTTAGAAATGCTGATTACAGAAAGTGTTAGAATTTTGACCAGTTTGACTGGCAGTAGATGCACGGTGCCAGGCTCAGGAGGAAGTTCTATATATTGAAAAAGTATTTGTTCTTTTGAGTCTTATTTTGCCTTTTGGAATTGTACAAGTTGGCAAATAGTGTTTTCTGATGTAGATGCAAGTCTTGAATGATAAAAGTCTGTGTTGAGTGAGTGAGTCTCTGTTCCTCTCACCCTTTACTGGAGGAAGTGACAGCTGATTGTTGGCTGGCCTTTGGATCCACGCTCACCTTGAGGTTGGACACATTTCCGTGGCTCTAAGAACCTATGTCTACAGTTTTAGATGTATCTCTTTTATGTTTAATGTTGACCAGCACCATTGCAATTTTTTTTAATTGCTGGAAGATTTTCATATTTTTTTAAAAATGATCCAGATTGTAGTGCAGGCATGCATATTGTTCCTTAGCCAGAGGAGAAGGCAGGGTCTGGGAAATTTTCTCTTCCTGTTATTATTCTCAACAAAAAGAAAGCATAATGTATTGGCGCACAGGCCAATGTGACAGTGAAATAAAATCCATGCCGTTTCAAGCAGATACAATGTTGGACACAAAATGTCCAATATAATTTGTATTTCAAAATGTGAAGGCTCGTTTAGTACCAGAAGTATCTGAAGTCTGATTCCCCAGTGTGCATACAGATACCAGTGTAAGTGAAACAAAATGGTCTAAATGTATTTGTATATTTCTGAGTGACTTCTGTGGTTCAGTTTAGGAAAGTAAGTGGTTACTTCGCAGAAATCTGTGAAGAGGAATTTTCCATAAAGGTTCATATGATCAGTTGAGATATTTAATTACAATAGAAGCATATAGTTTTTTCGTAAAAAATTAATTATTTGCACCCTGTGTCTCATCTCTTTCAACAGCCACAGCACTGAGTGGTCATCTCTCGAACTTCAGATATCTCTCACTTCTACTCTCCTCCTGTGTAAATTATATATTATTCTCAGAAACTCCTGTCCTTACAGTCTTACAGGAAATTCTAGTCATCACTCACAGTGATTTCTTCCCTTACCTACCCCATTAGGACACACTGAAAAGGCAATCAAAAGAAAAGGAAATCATGTGCCAACCTTGAGCTATTAGCTTTACACCGGCTGAAAGCCAACATTAAAAATTGAAATAGCCCAGCAAATGGACCGAATTTAAATAGCAGTGATTTTGAAAAAGTGTACCAAACCTGATTTGTTACTGTCAGTGGGGCAGATAAATACTTTGAAAATCTTATCAAAGACTTTGCTTTTTTAAAATATATAAAGTGAAAATATTTCAGTGTTGTTTAGTACCAGTACAAATCCTGACAGATCTACATACTTTCAATCTGTTTAAGAATAGTTTAATATTTCAGAGAAATACATTTATTGCTAGCAAATTTATCATGTTGCCAGCATGATCAACTAGATTTTCTAACTTGCAAGGTCTTACAGAAGTTAATTATGTTTATGTTTGCATGCTCAATTAGGAAGGAATGAGAAAAGATTGTTATTTAGGGCTTATCTTCCAAGAGTTTGATTTTTAGTCAGTTGTATCTTTTTTCCAGTTTGGAACTAAAAATAGCAAAGTATTGAAAAAAAACCCTGGTATTTGGGGGGAATTTGTAGGGGGTTTTGTTTGTTTATGTGTTTGGGGTTTTTTTTTGCTTGTGGTAAGTAGTAGTGTATGCCTACAGCATTCTTTTTCAGTAGATTTGCTAACTCCATAGTTTCTCATGGATTTTAGAACAAGGATGCCTCTGTGTAGAAAGCAAGAAATAATGGATAAGGCTTAGATTTTGGTCAAAACACAACTGCTGTTAAGTACTAAGCTTTTGAGCTAATTCCATAATAGATTAGGATCGCTTCCTCCTTTGTAAATGAAAATTAGTAATTTTCCATAGATGTAAGGTAGACGTAAGTCTAGGGTAAATTAATTTTTTAAGACTTAACTTAAAATTTCAAATGGAAGATGCAAAAAAATTTTAGTTATCATAATATTCACTGGCAATGCCCTTGAGCACAACTGTTACCATCATAGTTAATGCTAGTAACTGATGTGCTGTTGTAGTTTTCTTTCTCTGGAATAGTCCAATACAGAAACCTTGAGAGTGAATCACAGAAGTGTGTGTGATGTTTAATTATTATACTCTATCAGTCTTCCCAATTTCTGCCACTTAATGACTGATTCAGAACTCACAATATGAAGATTTAGATAGCTTGGTTTGTTGTTTTTGGGGTTTTTTTTAATATGCATTATCTATTGTAACAGTAGGTGTTCTGTTTCCTTGTGATAATCTCTAATGCTTTCTTAAACTATGTAGGCTGCTGTGTATCCCTAGTAATTCTCTTAGGTCAATTATTTTTTTTTGTAAGGAAATCCCAAACACTCCCCCCCCCAAACTTAACAGTTTTAAATTTGTTGAAATTGTTCTTTATTAGCTATCTCTTCTTAATGTATTAGAAGAGAAAGGAAAGAGAAGCCCTAACTTTCTTTCGGTATATTACGCATTATAGTCTTGATTCTGTTTCCACTTCTGAGTTCCACAAAACTCTCTAATTTAGCTCTTGTCAGAAATAGATACTTTCAAATCACTAGTGTAATTTTTAAGTGTTATTAGTTAATATAGTTATTTTAAAATCTCTAAAATGTGATTCTTTTATAAGCCAGGGTTTTTATCAGAGCTTTGACGCAGTGCAGCTAAAATAGAAGTCAAGGTATTAACTTTAAAGTCTACAGAGTTATACCAACACTTTAAATTATCAGTTATTTTTTTCTGTTGATGGCTTGTTTTGAATAAATGCTTCTGTTGAAAAATTCCAGATGTGTCTCCATCAGTGGAGATGAAAAAACGAGCTATCAGTTAGTCAGCAACTCCAGTCTCCAACTTTTTGACAACTTCTGTGTTATAACTGATTTATTGACAAAAAAGTTTGCAAATTGAAAAAATGAAAGGCCACTGATACACTAAAATACTTTGTATTCACTCGACTAATAATTCAAAAGAGCAGTTGTTTTGATTTTAATTTATATTTTAATGTTTAATTCAACAAAGCTCATTCTTAATTATAAAATGAGCTGCAATGAGATTTCACCTGCTGCACCAAAATGCAATTGTAACCAGGAGCCTTTACCCAAGAACTTAGGTTCATCTGATTGTACTGGGCTCTACCTAGGTCCTTAGTAATTTAATGTTGAGTGTTATCTGAAACAAAATCAATAGGTAGCAGCTTTTAAAGATTTACTGAACTATAGAAGCAGTGCTCTTTCCACATGCTAGCGCAAGCCTTGGGACACTTTGTGCATCCTCTTTACTTAAATCACAGACAAACTTTGATCTCAAATACATTTACACTGATATTTTGAGAATGGTCGAAATATGTGTTCAAACCTGTCTCTGATTTGCATAAGCCCATTCTCCCTGTTATCTTATTCAATTACTCTGCATTTATGCAAATATACTTTATTATAGCATCAGCAAATTTTAGAGAGTTATTGTTTCCACAGCACAGTGTGCACATTGTGTACCTAGTCTTTAGAGATGCTTCTTCCATTATTTTTTATTTGTATTTATGAAGGATGGGGGAGGCAATCAAAACAGCAGTGAAGATTAGTCTTTTGTTGACAAAAAATAAATGCTCTGAAATATTTTGCTATATTTCAAAGCTGGCACAAATAGTGTTTTTAACAAATAACTAGCTGATCATCAACATCTTGTCTCTGGTTGGTTTAAATGCAATTGGAAAACATCAAATTATGTTGTGAAAAATGTAGTCAATTAACATTAACCTGCAGGGAAGTAAAGGCATATGCCTTTGGTCCCCTTCCCAGAGTTTATGAAAGTCTTTACAGCATTTTATTAATATGTGTGACATTGCTGGAGGCTGGATTTTTGTATTAGTTTATTATTATATTTTTGTCAGGCAAAGTTTCCCTGATATTTTAGCTTCAATTTATGTTTTTAGGTATTTTCACCTTTTAATATTTGTAAACAACATACAGTACTGTACAACATAGGCACTTCTGTTTTCTTACCCATCCGCTAATGCTACTTTCTTACCTGTCCAGTAACCAATAATGATTTGAGTATGCATAATTTATACTTTATGCAATAACATTTTTCTTTTTAGCTTTTATGTATAATAACTAGTGTGGCACACATAGTGGTTTTGTGGAACTGCCGTGTCTTTGTAGTGTTTTTCTGATATATCTCAGCTTGTCCTTTTGAGTTCAGTCCTACCCCATAAGTCTTGTTCTTTTTAAGTTGTACTATATATTTATTTTAATGAATTAAAAGTGATGAAAGAAAATGAAACTTTGATGCTTATGTTATTACACAGTATTAGCGAGAGTGACAGAATTAGTTGCTTGGTGACTATCTACACCTCGTCACTGAGTTGTTTACTTATTTTGAAGTTCTTCTAAAAATCATAGTTGAAACACATTTTTCTTCATACTGGAAATGATCCCAATTTCTCTTTGGTTAAAATACACTTGTTCTGAAGAGCACATGAAACCTTTCTTGCATTTTCAGTCTTTCTGATTGGGAGGGCGACGGTGAAATCAGAATAACAAGACAGTTATGAGGCATTTTGCAGTGACTCTCTGTCCCACTTTCCCTCTCTCTCTCTCTCTCAGTCTTTCTCATGCCCTCTTTCTCTCTCTGTCTCTCTCTCCCCTTCTCTCTTTCTCTCTCATTTGCTGATTTCCCCCTCTCATTCTATGTTTCTCTCTTTTTCTGAGTGGGATTGGTTTTTGTTTTTTGTTTGGGGTTTTTTTTGCCTTTTTCCCCCTTGCTGGGTCTGTTTCATTTTGTATAAATATTCCTGATGATTACGAGGAATCATGATTAAGAGCTCATTAATGTGATACTATGACCAGGTGAGTGTTTGGAGCACTTCCCTGGAGGAGTTCCAGCACCTCAGTTCCAGTTCATGATCCAGGTAAAATTTTGTAGATTTAACATGAACTTTGAAATATTTTCAGCCACCTTTAAAATTTCCTAAGATTATGTTGCCCAACTCTCACTCAACTCATCAGAGTAAATGCCTTTCCATAAATTTCATTCATCAAAATTTGATCCTTAATCCCTAGAATCTGAAGGATATATATGCACATTTTATTATACTCATCTTCACTGCAAACAGAGTTCCCAGATGATTAAAAGTGCTTCTTCACACCACTGAAAAATATTTCCATTTTCTCATCGGCATGATGTACTCTCTTTGTATAATGCATGCCCCACAATGATGCTAATCCTCTCCTGCCTCAGAAATTCCTACTAAACACAAAACTGCTTCTGTGTTTTGGACTGGAGAGATTTGGTTTATGTTTGCTCTTCCTGACTATAATAAGCAGTATTTTATCTAGCTGAGTCAGTATCTCTCCATTTTTCCCAAATATGTGGAGGGAAGGGTGGGAGAATATAGAGTGGGAAAAGGCTTAAAGGAATAATTGTTCTTTTTTCTCTAATGGTTCATACAAACCCTTACATTGCCATTGAAGTTATCAAGTACAGTTTTCAGTCTTTCATAAAAAGCAAATAGATCTAATCATAATCCCAGACTAACACAATAGAAGCCCCCAAACGGGACATTCTTGCCTCAGAAAAATATTGCTGCCTCTTGATATCCTGCAGAGAGAGTCAGTCTGTCTGAAGCAGAATAGCACTGTGATTGTGTCAGTGTCTGCTCGCAGCATGGCGTCCTGTGAGGGAAAGGAATTACACTGAGAAATTTTGAACAGACTTTAAATAATCAGAGGGTTGTTATCCTTAGGACTAAAATTTTTCAGAGCAATCAGAGATTTCAAAATGTGTTAGGAAGAGCACAGCTATTTCAGCTGAAATATTAACTAAACAAAATCAAGACGGGTTGGATGGGGCTTTGAGCAACGTGGTCTAGTGGAGGGTGTCCCTGCCCATGGCAGCAGGGTGGAACTAGATGGTCTTTAAGGTCCCTTCCAACCCAAGCCATTCTATGATTCTAAGACTAGGTATAAACAGAAATAGAACTGGCAGGTTTTATTTGAGGGAGGGGGAACAGAAAGGAGGATATAGATACTTGGATACAAAAACCATTATCATATACCAATCCTGGTGTGTGTGTGTGTGTGTGTGTGTGTATATATATCTCATACACCATCATGGCAAATGTATTTACAATCCAGACAGACTTTTCTGGTATGTCAATGTAAGTGTGATTCTGGAGGAGGAAAATACATAAAGCTCCTGGAACATTGAAAAGGTCAAAAAAATATTGTTTAACTCCAAAATGTCAATAGAAAACTCCGGCAGATGCATGTAGCGAATCCAGAGCTCTGAGAGTATTTTTATCCTCATCTGGTCACCTTCGCCATTCTTTGTACCTTACACAAATTACAAGAAATTAAGCATGGACCCTAAATATAACAGTCTTCTAGTGCACATTTTTCATATATTATATTTAGACTTCATAAGAATGACTCCTTTAGGAGAAAAAGCATGAAATCATGTAATGAATGTGTGTTATAGTAGAGTACAAAAGTAAAAAAGATGTTGGTTTAAACTTGCACAAGCCATGAAAATTTGGCGATTTCATAATGTCTTGAATTTTATATGTTAACACTATTTCACTTCTTTTGAAGTTTGATTTCCAAGTTAAACAAAGCAAACAAAAGCAAAATGAGAAAGGAGCTCTGTACCTTTTATTATACAAAATCATACCTACTTTAGCAAGGTTATTGTCAGGGATAGAGCTCAAATTCTCAGTTCAATTTCTGCCACTTGAGCAAAAGGATTAAATGCTACATACAATAAGCTTTTGACCTCTATAGACCTGCCAGTAGACACAGCTAGCAAGAGCTGTATGTTAGTGTGTGTCTTCTGGTAATTTGATGACAGCAGTAGCACCATTTCTGTATAGACTCTAGAATATCGGGTTCTATTTCACATTTCAGATGGAATGTCTTTTAGAGGTCAGAGGTCCTCTGTCTTCTGTTATCTCACATCTTCTAAACACCAATTTCCTTTTCAAGTATTGCGTACCATCCATCCTTATGGCAGAATTCATCCCCAGCCAGCGCAACCTCTCCTCTCAGTGATAGTTTGGGATTCAAATTCTGAATTTCTGTAATATCTAGTTCTTACTAATTTTAAAAGAAATTGTGTATCTTAAGGTTCAGATATTTTCTCTCATTAAACAATCAAAAAGGATGCTATTTTTGTAGTCTTGATTCTAGCAACTTCTTCCTTTCTCTGTGCTTATGCACAATTTTTACAAAGCCAAACATGTTTAAAGTGCTCCTCTTTTTTTTTTTTTTTCTGAGCATTTTCCAAAGAGTAAAGACTGTAGTAGAGATTTCCTGAAGTTGCCTGTCCTTTCCCAGCTGCCTGCTAATATCACCAAAATATATGATCAGCTCATGGGTCATTTGGACACCTTGTGTTCACATCCTTCATGGAAATGATCTGCTAATGAGAGTGCTTCCCAGGGATTTTAGAGTATTATCTACTCAACACTGACTAGATGTTGTGATGTTTTGAGCTCACAATGAAAATAGTATATGTTTAACAAACATTGCTAAGCTCATAAGCTTATTTGGATGTGTGTGTGTGTACACCCTCCTTCCCCCAGAACTGGAAGTGTATGCATGTGGCTTGCTGGAGTTTTAATTATGACACTTTCATCTACCTGTTTCTCAAAAAGAGAGGATATTCTATGATGATCCAGAACAGGAGGGATGATACTGTTATATAACTTATATGTTGATTGTAGTTTTAAAAATTGGCTGGGTAAAACATACAGTAAACTCTGATTCTGAGAAACCTACGGACAATTACACTGAGTCATTATAGTTTGGAAAACGAGCACTGATTCAGTTACAAATCTGCTGAGAATTGAAATATGCTTTCCTAGATACAGTAACTAAGAATAAATTATTATGTAGATTAAGACTGCAGCCTTTAAATAAATATAATTATTTTATAAAAAGATAAAAACTATGAGGTTAATAATTTGAAGCTTGGAATTAGATCCAGGGAGAGAGAATGATATGATGTCCATAGCGGTCTTCAGTTCCTCTTCTTTCTCTTCAGTTTTCTTTTTCCCATTCTCTTCTGTAATTGCAAAGTATAGACTTAGAAGTCTACTAAATTGACTTTTTTGGGGGAGTCGCAGTGACCTCTGTGAGGCAAGCTTTTATAACCTGTGGTTCACCACTTAAGCAGCTTTCAGGAGATCTGCTTTATTCTATAGACACATTCCATCTGGCTGCACATAACAAAAATCTTCAGGGAAGTCCTCCAAGATAATTTTTCTGAGTATCCCAGTCCTTAAAGGATTGGATTTATTAGTATTTCAATCCTATATTATTCCTAATCCATATTTTAAACATTGTCACAGTGGTTACTTGAGCTTGTCTTGTAAGTAAAGATAAAGACTGAAGAGGCGTCACAATGATATATTTTGCAAAGCACTGTCCCTCCACGTCAATGCACACATCCATTGGATCAGATCCCAAGCCATAGAGCAAACCCACAAACGCCCTCATTGGGACATTAATTCTTTTTGAATAGATGATAAGAAAGAAGAACATGAAACCAACATATCTGCTTTCCCTCATTTTTGACCATTTATTTGACTAAATAAATAGAAAAGGAAATTTGCCTCTATTGTGCTGATCACCACAGTATCCAAAGGTTATTGGATATTTGCAGCATATTTACTTTGTCTTATGCATCAGTTCCAGCACATATTTAGAACTTGCATTGTTTTTACTGAAGGAGACAGTTTATTCAATCCATGGTTGTAAAAGTGCCTCTTGGTTTCTTCTTAAGAGCATCTACCCATGATGGCTCTCATTCTGCAATGCAGCCAGACAGTAAACTCTTAGTGGACCACACTGCTTCATTTCCTTCATTACTTGGCCTTAGCCAAGTAATACTTTTCAGTTTTCTCCAACAGAAGGTTAGTGAGTACAACTGATAACTGGATTCATTATTTCTCCAAAACAGTAGAAATCTGAATTTGAATAAATAAATAATAGTAATAAACAACTAAATTATAAAGAAATAGAATAAATCTGGAACAAAATAAATGGGTTTTTTTCAGTTTTGTCTTGCAAAGGGATTGAAATGGAGGAGAATAGAATTTCCTGTGTTTCAGATTAATAAATTCAATTGCCGGTTGTGCGGTCCACTGAATATTATGAAATTATAATTGAGATGGGTACTAATGTAATTGTGGTTTGGGGTTTTTTTCCCATTGGTCTGGTTTTTGTTTTGTTAACTTTTTCTTTACACAAATCAGATTTTTTTTAAAGGTATTCATACATTAACGTTGCCAGGCACAGTCATACGAGTAGAAATTCAAATGCTCTGAATCTGCATTTTATATTATTTTATAATCTGAACTCCATTTTTTTATTCCCCAGAGATCAGAACTGGAAGTGGTAGTTCACTGCTGATGTTTGTAGTAACAACCTTTAAATGATACCGCTGCTATGATAACCAAGCTTATGATTGGTGATAGCACGTGGCCATCGCTTTCCAAGAGACTTTTCAGGTTTTGCTATTGTTGACTCAATATCAGCATTGTAGTTTATAGGCATACTGATTGATATTTAAGGCCAAGTGTGTTGGGATTGTTTAGCGTGGAGAAGAGAAAGTCTTGGGGAGACCCTATTGTGTCCTTTCAACACTTAAAGGGGGCTTATAAGAAAAAAAAGGGACAGACACTTTTTTGTAGGGCTTGTAGCAATAGTACAAGGGGTAATGGTTTTAAACTAAAAGAAGATAGATTCAGACTAGATATAAGGAAGATTTTTTTTTTTACAATGAGGGTGGTGAAACACTGGAACAGGTTGCCCAGGGAGGTGGTAGGTGCCCCAACCCTGGAAACATTCAAGGTCAGGCTGGACGGGGATTTGAGCAATCTGATCTAGTTGATGACCCTGCTCATTGCAGGGGGTTGGACTAGATGACCTTTAAAGGTCTTATTCTATGATTCTACAATATTACTAATTATAATAATAATTTTGTATGCACATATTGGAACATCTAAATTAAATATTAGGGTGATTAATTATAAACAATAACAAAAAAAGGACTCCTCTGAATTTTAGGCCTTAAATAGTTATTAAGCATATATCAATTAACTAAAGAGTTGACTGATAAATATAAACATTCACTCATTCTTTGTGATTATTTAAGACAAAATAAGAAAATTTTTAAATAAATTAGTGAACCTTTTAAAATCTTGTTTCAGGGTTTTTTTTTTTTCAGATGAGGCTAGAAATCCAGTCTTAAGCATATGCAGCAACCATGTTTCTAGTGGAAGTGGAAAGCCATCAGTACCACACAGCAGGGTTGGGTGTGGAAGGAGAAAGGAGTTTGGTGTTTTTTGAAGTGCCTAGTGCTTAAATATAGTTTGTCTGCGTAGTATCTTCATCAGATTGTGTTGGACTTGTCATAGATGTTTCCAGCTGAGGTTTGAGGACATGACACAATGCAACTTAGAAATCACTCTAATTATTAGGTTATAAAATTACAATTCCCGTCGTCCCACAATGAAGCGTTATTTTATTTTATTTTTGAGTGGCACAGCACCATCATTATCTTCTTGTTCATAGCCCGGTTGGCACAGTTGATGGGAAACTGAGAGAGAGACATTTAAATTCCCTCGGGCTAAAAAGGGAATTAGACCATATCTCCGACTTCCTGGGCAAGTGCTCTACCTATTAAACAACTATAAAAACCCTGGGTGGCAGTACTGACGAAATGAGCACGTCTAGTTACAATGCTGTATTTGTGGGTTGGTAGTAAGAATCACCACAAGCAGTTAACAGATCCCAAATTACTTTTGTCAAGACAGAGGAGCCTAGACAATTCAAGTAGTAACAAGACAGTGTTATTTTTGTATATGGACAGGACCAAAAATTTCAACATCTAAGTAATTTTTTTTTTTTTTTTTTTTTAAAAAGAAAATGCTGAAGGTACCTGAGGTACCAGAGTGCATCAAATAGATTTTTATGGGATAGGTTTGATTTCAAATTAGCCTTCATGTAAGACATCTTGGTGCATTTTTTTGCACCTCACCTTTAAATCCTTAGCTGAATTTGAACACAGACTTTCAAGGATTGTGTGATTTTTTTTAAAAAAAGTGTTTGGTACTAGTTTAAGAATACAGCTATATTATATTCCCTAACCATTCGTACTGAAGCCACACTTGGCTCCTTTAGAACAAGTGACTTTTCCCTCAATTTCTTTTAGTTCTTGCTTTCATGGAAATTCTTGGTGGTTTATCACTGCTTATAAATCAGCAGCATATGAATAAATTAATTAAAAACAAACAAACAATTTCCTTGCCAGATGTAGGATAGTTGATTAGCCAAAAAAAAAAAAAGCTGAACATAGCCAGTTTTTCAGACCCTTTTATCTTTCCTCTCCATGATGTCAGTTTTGGATCCAGACTTTCTGTCTCTGTTTCCCTCCTTTTCTCTAAAATCTCTAAGATTTCTCAGCAAGAATAAAAGGCCATACAAAACTGTTGCTGATTCCCTGTTGGAAACATTTGCATCAAATCCCTGTATAAGCTTTTTTTTTTGCAATAATGACACAAAGTTTGTGTGATATAGCTTGGCTTTCACATGTTATAATAGGAAGGTATGTTTAAATAAGAACAGTGCACTTTTTATATTTTAATCAATGTTTTGAAAAAATATATATAAGACAAAATTTTGTGCTTTGCATCTGTACTGCAGACATATGGTAGGTACAAATATGTCCTGGAGCTACCTTAGTACCACAATAATTTTGCTAACAGCCCGTAGAGATCTGGTCCTTCAGTACTGACTTAAAGATGCTCTTATTTATGCAAGTTACTGTAGGTCACTCTGGTTCAGATATGCTATCAGGACTAATTTGGCATGGATTTGTACTTCAAAAATGTATCTCTTTTTATGCCATGCTGAAATCAAGAAATTACTTTGTAGTTGGCCTCAGTGTGAAAAAGTTTCTATGCCACTGGATGACTGCTCATAGAAGTGTTCCTTTGCTCCTTCTTGGTGACACACCCAGCGAGTGCAGTAACGTATCTCCTCAGTCAGTCTGCAGAGCTAAAGCATATCTGATTTGAAGCAAGACTGGAAAAGTTTCATGTAGCCTGCAGAATGAAAGGAACTAAGAGACAAAGGTATTTTGAAAATCAAAGATGAATTTATTTCCGCATCAAGTTAATCTCTTTGTTTCCCTATTCTTGAGTGGGGAATATCTTCTGAGTATTTGCTACTGGTGCCAAGATATGAGTATTAGTTAGAGGAGTCTTTGGTAAATAAATCTACTTAAACTTTTTCAGGTATAGCATTAAGGTACTGATATGTAAAAACCAGAAACTTTAGAATAGTACTTTAGAACAAATGGCTGAGTCACACTAAATTAATATTTTTAACATTAGTTAATTTATATATAGTATTATATATAGTATTATATAATTATATAGTATAAATATAGTATTAATAAATAATGTACTCTTGTCAATTGTTTTATATGACAACACGATGATACAGGTGATACAATTCTAAATGACTGTTTTAACTATCCTTTTTCTGAAGAACATGTTTTGTCAGAGTGATTTTTTACCCTACAACTGCTATAAGTAAAATATGTGAATAACTAGACCAAATAAGATACTGCCTGTTTCTGTGAAGGTTATCAAGTTTAAAAACAACCTGAAAGTTCTTTTTCAGTGCAGTTGTAAATGTCAGTCTAATCCACGTCTTTCTTTCACTGATAAATACTGTCCGAGAGTCTCTAATGCAGTCCTGGAGGAAAACCTTTCTCCATGTTTGCCACTTGGAGATCACATAAGGTTCTAAGGGATATGCTTTTGAAGAGCTTCCCACTGAAATGGTGAGATAGCAGCTTTCAAGCAAAGGCAGGTCTTTATGCATGAACAAATACATGAATTCTCCTTGATCCAGGTTGGTTGTTATTGTAATATTTAACTTCTGAGGAAAGAAAATGCTGTCTGCTTTATTGGGAATCATGTGGGGACCAAAGGAACAAAACTTACTGTCACTCTGTACTCATTTACGTTCATGGAGTCACATAATTGCTGCAGTTGGAACACACCTCTGGTGCCCATCTGGCCCAACTCCTCTGCTCAAAATGGGGTCAGCTGGAGCAGTTTGTCCAGAATTGAGTCCAGTCAGGTTTTGAATATTTCCAAGGATGGAGATTCCAAAAGCTCTCTGGGCAACCTGTTGCAGTGCTTGACCACACTCAGACTATATTTTTTTCTTATGTCTAAATTGGTTTTCTTCTATCTCAGTTTGCACCAATTGCCTCTTCTGCTGTCACTGGCCACCACTAAGAAGACTAAGCTGTTTAGCTAGTTTTTAGTCCACTTAATTGTCATTTTATGTAGGCCATCATTTGTCTGTGAGGATGTCATGGGAGACAGGGTCTAAAGCCTTAGGATAAACAACACACACTGCTCTCTCCTCATCCATCAAGTTAGTCGTTTCATTGTAGAGGGCTGTCAGTTTGGTCAGAGATTTCTTCTTCATAAATCCATGCTGACTACTCCCAATCACCTTCATCAACTTGGGGTTGCTAAAATTGTTTTGAGAGTGTAGTCCTTCAGTATCATCTATGTATTGGGGAAGGAGGGAAGGTGTGTGTGGGGGGGTGGTATTTATTCTGAGTGAACTAAATAGAAGAAAATAGATTAAGAAATGTTTATAAAAATACTATTTATCTAAAATTTTTTACTTTGGTAGATTGTTGCATGCTTTGTCTCCCTATAGAAAGATAGAGAGAAATGTAGAACATTCTTTATCAATCAAATGAGATTACATCGAACACTAATATAAAATATATTAATGAACTTTACCACATTAGATAATATTTCAAACTAAATAAGGCAAAAATATGACTCAAGAGATGTTGACAGGATTTCCCTCCAAGCACATTTTTAATGTAACATCAGCAGGGAAGAAGGCCATCTGTCCATGTGTTTTTCTGTAAGGATATTCAGGCTTGTTTGGAAAACAACCAGACCCTGTCCTTGTAGAGGTTGGCAAACCTAATGTAAAATGGAGTCATTTAACAGATTGAAGGGGTTTATGCAATTCAAGAGACTAGAATAATGGAGAAAGCAACTGCCTCAGTAGTAAAATTCAGTCTATGCTCTGTCCTCATCAAATAGTAATAATGCTAATACTTAGTGCTTGATAGCTCTTCAAATGTTAATATGCACAGTAAACCGTAAGCTAAGGCAATAGCATCTACTGCACTTACTTTTAAAGTAAGTATATTCTGAAATGCCAGGGAAGGATACAGATTGGTTTTTTTCTCTGCATTACTTTGATACTTTCAGTTCTTCTGTATTTCCTGAAATATGTTCTCTTCCTAAAGACATTGAAAATGACATGCATATGTGGCACCTGTAGTTAGTATATGGAATCTCAAAGCTGTATGAAGAATTAATTTGAACTATAAAACTGATCTAGAGACCTTATGCAGTTTCTCTGAACACAGCAATCTTGATAAATGCAAGGGGAATTTTTCCTCATTTGAGAATTTTACATTCCAGCTATTTATGGTAGAGGTATTCCACTTAACAGCCATAGATTCTCTCACCTGATAGCCTCTTAGAGTTTATCACTAACTTACAAATCCTTGTGAGTGGACAAGAATGTTACATATTGCTACTAATATAAATAAGGTTGCTCATCATAAAGAAATCTCCTGGATTTCGACTCTGCCTATATTTTGTTTTCCTATATTTGAAATTAGTTCTTTGAAAAATCTTGGCCTGTATTGATATTTTAATAAATATAATTAATTTTGGTTAGTTGAGAAAGAGCATGGTGGTTTGCCTAAGGGATGTGGGAGAGAAACCAGTGCAGAAGTTACTGACTTAAGGCTCTATGGTCTACATTACGCTAAAAGCCAGATTAATTAATTGTTCTGATTTGAATATCTATGTATATAGCAATTTAACCTTTTTGTCTCTTGCTAAAGAGGCAAGACGTTAATTTCATAAATAACTTTGGACTCAGGCATGTCTCAGACTGTTGAGAAAAATTACTTTCCCTCCTTAATAACTTTTGGCTTACAGATGCAGTTTTTCTTGGATATCCTTGGTGATGCATGCTCTTGTCGTGACATACAGGAAGAGACTACAGTATGTAACATTTAATTTGGTCTCCAGATTCTATAGAACTTCATAGTTTTACGGCAATACCATGTATTGTGCCCAGAAGATGAGAGTAAACCAATTTAAAATTAATGCAATATGTTCCTTGAGGATAAAAGGAAGGGAAGCTGCAATCTGCTGTTGTGGTTTCAGCTTCAGGACCCTGTAGAGTAAATTCAGTTCAGCAATGATATCATAAGTGCCAAAATTGTTTTGTGAAGGTCTGGGCCTAACAGGAGATGTTACAAATAATAAGCTAGGAGCAAATAAAAAAAATATCTTTAGCTAGTTATACTTCTGAGATTTGAGCACTAAGCACAAGTCCAAGAAAACCTCTTAAAAAGGAATAACTCTAGATGAAGAACGAACAAGACTTTTCAGGGACTGAAATTTTAAGAAAATGGGATCTTTTCGGGTTTGTTTTTTTTTTTTTTTAATCTCTCTGGAACAATCTCACACCTGATTTAAAAAAAAAAAAAACAAACCCAAACCAAAAAACAACTGCTGTGGACTACAAATGAGGAATTCATAATATTTCAATTTGTATATTTATTGCATAACCCAGAGAGAATCCAAAGAGGCATTCAAATTATGGTATATACAACATACATGAGCATTAAACCCCCTTTTAAATGGATTTGACATATTAGGCAATAATGACTCGTGAGCTCAGTGATTCAAAAATTAAGTGACAGGATGGCCAATGTGGATTCAATATACTCATTAGTGCAACAGAAAGTAACAGTTTCTTTACTTTAGGGGTTTTGTGGCCCTTTTTTAAGGGAAGTGAGGCAGAAGGATCAGGAGACAACATTTAAAATAAATTTCTGAACAGATCAGCCATAGAGAAAATTATTTCCATTTTTTTAGCTGATAAAAGAAATGGAATTGCCACATAAACTGTTGTTTCTAATAATATTTCATGATGTAGAAATATCAATTTTGAGTCCCAGATTAGACAATCCTGTGTGTTACAGATGTGAAATGTGTATTGTTTCATTTCAGTAGGTATAGAATGAAACAAGTTCTTGAAAGCGAAAACAGATATGAGTCATAGGAATTTAAGCATTCAGTACTATTTTTGTGTTTTCTTTGTTGGACAGATCAACTTATCTTCCACAAGACTCTTACGCTGACAATGACATTTGGGCTTTTATATATCCAAAGTTTGTAGCTTTAAAGAACAAACAATCCCTGACAGCTGGCCTTGTGATAAAGCCTGGCTTTGTCTTGAGAAAGAATGCTTGAAAGTGATTTATTGGCCAAAGTAATTTTCTGCTGAATTGTGGCAATTAGAATAAATATGAATTGTCATTATGCCATACGATTTTGTCTTAACCTTTTGAAATCCTTGTACAAGTGGGCATGCAGAACAGCTGAAGCAATGGCAGCTCAGGGACGCTGCTCTGAAATACGATTCATTATCATTTCACTCTCAGTAGTGAAATTATTTTAATAATTCAGAGATGTTTCTGTGTGCCCTGACACTTAGCAAATTGAAAAAAACTGTAAACAATTTCCAGTACTCCAGGAGTGAGGCAGAGTTCCTTATACTTGACCATTATGTTTTACATGTATCCTAGATTAGTCAGTGGCTGGAGAAATGGAAGAGCTTGACTCAGAGAGACCCAGAGGAGCCCTATGCACTGTGCTGCCTATGGGAATTGTAAGACCCTGAAACGCTGCCAGAATAGATGGACGCTTTTTTGTGTCCTCGTTGGAATGATTCTCAAAGGCAGCATAGATATGGCCAAAAAAGGCTATGGGAGAAGTTTCCAGAAATTCTGGGATTTGTCTTGATTTCCTTTAAGCCCATATATCTGTGTCTCCAGCCTTATCCACCTTGTCCTCTTTCTCAAATGCAAGACGCCTGTGGTTTTAAACACAAGTATGTGTTCTCTCCCTATTGTTGCCTGAAAATTCTAAATGAGCTAAAATATGGTCATCTGTTAATTTACTAAATTGTTAGTCATTCATTGAGCTAATATTTGGTTGCAGTTTTTTGCTGTTTAAAATGAGTATGAATCCAGGTTTCTGCCCACAAATCACTTTCGCAGATTGGTTCATAATGCCACACCGCTATTCCCTGTTGATTTTTATCATTTATTATTATTGAAAACAAACCTATTTTTTTTAACTTCAGTAATGAACTAAAAATGACATTCCCAATTTTCTGAATTAGTGAATGAAGAAATTTAAGGTAATTTAAGGTTTTCAGGCAACAGAAGGTATAGAACACATATTTGTGTTGAAAATCCCAGCCTTTTCCAAAAATCAGTTAGTGGTACAGAAGAGGAGCTGCACAGATCCAGCACCTAGCTCAACCAGTCAAGTTCATTATCAGCAATGTCAGAGCAGTAGATTTTGGTTCTTTGATGCTATCATGACAAAATGGAAAGATGGCTTAGAAAAATACTACTGGTTTACTTTGTTCCTCAAAGTGCAGAAAATTCAGATTTTACCATCTGTCTTACAATTAAAGTTTTATATCAGAAATATTTCCTTGATTTAGATGGTAGTGGAGTGGAGATAGCACAGATAGATCATTGCTGCATACAGATACTGAAAGACCATTTTGTAGTAAGCAGAGACCATCAGAAATATCTCGCATAGTGATCCGCGTGTACACACAAGACCATTTTACCCGAATCTGCATAAAGAAACCTATGTCATCTCTAGCACCAATCTTTCTACAATTGTTATTAGCTATTTACACCTATCAGAATTCCTGTGTAATACTTGAGCAAAAAATAATCTCTGGTTAGTAAAACATCTTTATGAGATTTCTGTAAGTCAACTGCTGACTGACTGATGTGTGTGCCTTTATCCTTAACATCAGCAAAGCAAAACCAGGGTTTTTTCTTCCACTTTCAGAGAAGATAAAACATATTGTCATCTAGTCTATGTCAAGGAACTGAATGAAGTACTTAACATTTTAAGTTATTAGCAGTCTATCACTTGGCGACTGGACTTCTCATTCGAGCAATCTAAAATTGAAAAATTAAATAAAACTTTATTAATCCATTGTACTTAACACTATGAGACGAATTACTTACATTTTCTGAAGGGGAACCTGGAAATTCATCACATCGTGCAGAAGTTGATTTTACTTTTACATTCTGTGCAATTTCCATTGTATTTGTCATTCTACTACACCACTTGAAGAAAGTTTATCCCTAATTCAATCAGTCCTGCTGAATTACGGCTTTAGAAGAGCTGCCAGATATCAGAAATCACTGGTAATATGGTAGAATTGAATGACTCCAAATAAATCTCTATTCATAAAAGAGTACTGGTAGACATATTATAAAATACATTAGGGAAAAGAAGATATGAAACAATAAAAGACAGAGATATTTCAACCTTAAAAGGAGATTCTGGAATTTATGACATCTTCTTACAAAGTTAAAGCAAAGGCTGAAACAATTGATGCAAGACAGCTGTGCAGAAGAAGGTAAACTGCCTACATGAGTTAGATTTCAGTCCTCTTCTCCTGTGGAAATCTCAGAATAATCTCAGATTGAGCCTCTTGCATTAATATCTAATAAAATCTTTGTTAGGTCTTGGCTGCACTGGCAGTGAATTCTTCTGAGTGTAGCACCTGAGATAGTGAAAACACATGAAAGTAATGTCTGAAACATGTAAGGTGCGGGGAAGCAAAAGCCTTCAATCTTCTGTGTAAAAAAACCAAATCAATTGCAATCTGGGAAATATATTTGTAATATATTTGTGTCACGGATAGCTTTTGACATTGGGTACTCTGTTCTGTCTCTCTTGCATCAAACTTCATCTGGAGCATGAATTTGGTTTTTGCTTCTTTACCCTTACTTTAGGATAATATTTCCTAAGTGTTGATACTAAGCTGGCAGTAGAAAACATTGATTTAAATGCTGAATGAACTAGAGAAAATCACCTTAGACAATGCACAATTTTTAGCTAAGGAAAAGAGGACTTCCATGACAATGAAGGACTTCACCTTGACAGTGAAGTCCCTTGGCAAGATGTCCATCCATCTTGTTGGAATTCGTAGCTTAGTCACCTGAAAGAATGATTGAGGGGGTAGAAATGGACAGAGTATTTGATGTATTTAGCCTTTTTTAGAACTAAAAGGTGCCAAGTTGTATAAATCATATGCTTCCTTTAGAGTCAAACTGGGAAGAAATTCCATGGGAGTCGGGAACAAATTCGGGAACCTGCCCTTGAAACGTGTAGTGCAACCTTGCAGTTCAGCTTGTCAGGAGAAAAAGCCAATAGATAAATGCATTGGGGGACTTCCCAGGTCTTGGGTTTTGGTTTTCTCTGTTCTTGACTTCACACTGGCATGAAAAACAGATGAATTGCGTCTGTCCCTCCTTGCTCACCCTTCAGCAGTAGGAAATCCAGATGCCTGGGCCAGGGAAGAAGTGGTTGCCTTTAACGATTCCTGCTATGTAGAGCACCTGCCTTATTGTATACACAACACAGAAAGGGTTCATACTCCCAAAGGGATGCTGAGAGGCAGCAAGATTAAAAACCATAACTCTGTCCCTGACTGTTCAGCAATTAGCTGGGGCATTTAAAAGGAGCATCATATCAAAGCAACTTGAGAGAGACTTATGTGGGAGAATGTTTAATTTCTTTTTATTTTGACTGCTGTGAATTTTCTATTTAGGCAACCTTTTGTTGGCAGGATGTTGTTTTGAAAATACAGCCTTCCTGCTTTTGAAATGAGATATTCATTATCTTTTATCAGTATAGCATATAAAAAGAAATCTGGATAAAGATAATGAAATTGAATCTCTCCTTCCTGATTTTGTGTCAAAATGAAAACAGTTTGGAACTCTGTCTCATGTGACACAGTGGGAATATCGTAGGTGTTGAAAATCTCCATTTCCCTCTATATAAACTTTGACTAGTGTTCTTGTACTTTCACTATTAGACCTCATAATTTATGAGACATGCAAATATGGATGATAATGTAGGTTACGGTTACATTTTTCCTTGCCTTTTGCATTCTATTTTAAAAAATTTTGCCTGTGCTTTTCTCACAATAAGCTACATGAATGCTGAGTCAGGGTAGAATTGTTCCCAACTAGAGTTCTTCCTTTTCCCTCAGGATGTTTGACACTTCAGAAGTGCTGACCCAGAAAGAGCACACTGTTAAAATACAGTTTTGTGATAGACCCTCAAAAGAGAAACTGGTAGATGACTAACATTCAAAGCCTTTGGCTGAGGTAGGACTATTTGCTGATGGCTGTACAGGAAAAATACTAGTTTAAATTGAAGCTCAGGAAATTGGGAAATGCAACTATGTTTCATCATGGCTTTTGTAATTGTATTGGTTAAAAAAAAAAAAAATTACTAGCTAATATTAGCTAGATGAAGCCAAATTAATTGTGGTGTGGCTTTCCCACACCTGATACATAGTTCTACCTTTTTTTTGTTTTGTTATATTTTTGATTATAGATAGATGAAAGCATTGCATTTAATAATTGTTAGCACAGTTACTGAAGTTATTGAATAAGAAATATGAAGAGAATATCATTTTTTTCAAAGTATGAGGATTGTATTGGCATATATTGTGTAGCTTTATTGCCAGGCTATTAGAGGAATCAAAATAATTTTCAAGATACATGCATGATTATATATGTTTTCATTCAAAGGTCTCCTGGTGCAAGTGATACATCCATTATGTCATCTATATATAGAAGCATATCTTCCACCACTCACTGAAATGTTATCACCCTGGTTAAAAGATTAATGAATTCGAAATATAATACAAATATACCATTTTCAGAAAACTGAACAATTCAGATTTTCTTATGTAAAGCTTATAGGTTAGCAGAAATACAGCTGAAATTAGCTGAAATTTATTTTTACATTGGCATTTAAGCAGAGAACATTTTCTTGTATCTTTGAAATAATGCACTTAACATTCCTCCCGCACCCCCATGGCATTGACACAATAAAACAGCAAGGATGATTAAAAGAAAAAATTGAACTACTATCTATGTGTCAGTTAGTTAGGATTCTTTTTAAAAGCGTTAACTATTTTGCTATCATTGGCAAAGTTATTCCAAAGAGATGTTTCATAAAAACCTTACCAGGTCATTTTTTACAAGAAAGAATATTTAACTGTAGAGTGAGAATCAGTTGAAAAATTTGACTTTAAATAGCTTCCCACTTTATTGCCTGGTAATCTCATGTACTCAGGGTGCTAACCATCTGCGTAATCCCCCATGGCAAAATGGATAAAGTAAAAACAAAAGAAATGTGCTCTTCAGGGGAGGAATTATCACACAGCCAGTTACCAATTAAGGGGCAGTTACAAACATATCAGAGTCCAACAGGACAGTTTGCCTTCTAAAGACTACGCTGCAGTTTAGCCCAAAAGTCTTTGCAGTTCACTAGTTCAGATTTATTTCTGCACAAAATTGTATTTTATAGAGTCTATAAGGACTTAACTATAAATATCACCCTGATATAAAACCACAGAATGATCACTGGTTTAAATTAATGTTGTATGTTGTTGTCTGAAGGGAAACTGGAACCCTTTAAATCAATTCTTCTTGATCTCTGCTACTTTGAATGCTCACTATCTGAAGTTGGTTTAAATCCTTAATGAATATGACAAATGAATGCATGGTCACATTCTGAGCAAAGAAAGTTTCTGATCTAGTTTCTCCTACTTTGCCATAAATCATTTGGACAGAAACAACGTAAATATTGGAAGACGTCAGCGCAGTTTCATGTTAGATCCTTCGGCAGAGAAATACTTCTCTGTTCTCAAACATAGTTTAAGAAGTCTCTGCTCTTTGCTACCCCTAGTTGGTCTTGCATGTGAATTAGTAGACTGAACAATATCTTTGCTTAGTCCAATATCAGCTAAGTTCTCATGACATTTTTTCTTGATTTTATTTCAATTGTATAATTGAGTTTAAGGATAAAATGTTTAAAGTCATATTGGTTTTTAATGAGTGTAAAGCTCTGGAATCCTGACAAGATTCAAGGAAGAAAGAATTTATTAGACAGGCTTCTGAGGGTCGTGAAGAACTTCATGAAAAAGTTCACTGTTAAATATTTTAATTTATTATAATGTTTCACATATAGCTTTTAGAGTGCATTTGGAAAACTTTTCCATAATTTTCATACATTCAAGCACTTTGACAGTTCTCAACCAAAGATTTTATTCTTTAGAGGAAGCATTCTCCGACAAGCATGAACCAAGTCTAAATTTTGTTAATTACCTTTGCTCAAAAGTCAGAGCTCAAAACACAAACCAGAACTTTTTTCACTGGTCTTTAGGATAAATGTGGGGGGAAAAAATTAGAGTCTTAAGTTTCACTGAAAATAACTAAGGTGCACTAGAATTATTTCACAGAGATTTTAATAAAGTTATAGAAGAATATTAATAAAATTATAATGGAAACTTAAGTATAATGGTTTGTACTGACCATTGCTGTAATATTCTGATACAGAATTACGTGGAACTGTTTGATCATCCCTTTACATTTAACAGAGCTTGATTAGTTGCCAGAAACACAACATAAAATATATAACCACTATTGTGCCAGTAATGAAGAAAAAAAATGCAAAAAGAATTCTTAATGATTTGTATGTCTGCATGTACATTGTTTTCCTTATGCAGAAGTATTGAGAAGTACTCAAACACTAATGAAAGCCTGAATGAGATCTTTTTGGCAGTTTAACACTGTTGCTAAGGAAATGCAAACATTTTTAATTTCCCATATTGCTCTATGAACTTGAATTTAAAAGAAATTCAGTCTTTAGAACTTTACTGATTAAATCTGGATGTTGCACAAGTGATCCAGGTCTGTGGCATATCCCATGTTCTTTTAATCTAAATGTCATCTGTGGAAAACTGCAAAGTCACAGAACTGTATTTTTTGTGGTCTCTGTCAGCGGAGGCAAATTTTCTTCAATATTTTAATAGCTACAGTGGAAAAGTGGTTGGTATGGAAAAGTTAGCCAGTTACTGAAACAAAAATAAATTCTGAATAGCTAGAGAGTAGAAAAGAGACAAATTGTTAATTATAGCCGTTGGAAAAGATCTGTGTTATTAAAAGGTGGCAATTATCTACAACTGCAAAGTTGACACTAGTGCTGTTCCCACTGGAAAATAATATGCTTCCCTGAAGGAGCATGTGCTGCCTCTTTCCCTGAACCATAATCCTCTCTACAGAATTTTATTTCCTCAATTTTGACCTTCAGAACAGGGCTGGTGATTTTTTTTTAGTCTGTGACTGGCTAATCTCAAAGCAGAGTTTCTAACAGAAAGGCAATTTATTGAACCGCCAAGTCATGTCCTAAAATAAAGGCGGGATGAATATCTCCTTTCCACAGATGACAAGTTTTAAAGGAGACATGAAACAAATTCTGAGCTCAGATATTGGCCAAGTTTGTGTCATACTAATGGCAAAGCTTCTTATTAAATGTTTTGCAAGGTTAAAGAATGTACAACAGCAAAACCTGAGGTAATACTTTTCAAGGTCACTTTCTAACTGTTGGTGTGTCAGAATTAAAGGTGAATACGTGAAGTGTAGGGGATGTTTGGTTTTTTTAGTCTTGAAATACTCTCTTCTGCCTGTTGTGTTCAAGATAATGTAAGGGGGTTTATCGATTCTTCATAACATATGGTGATAAAAGATATATACTTTATTAAAAAATAGTAATTCAGATGAAGATCTTGTAGTGGTTCTGCCTGGAGAACTGGAAAATAAAGACCATTCTGTCTTATTTATTACCTGTTTGCATACCTATTAAAAAATTGCGGAGACAGTACCAATCAAATAGGCATGAGGCATCTTAATTCCTTTTTATGTGAGCAATCTTTGTTAACAGAGAATTTTATTGTTTCTCACTGTGGGATAACCATACTCTCCTCCCTTGAGTGGGAAGAAAAGTTGCCAGCAGATGTCATTTTCCCTGGGAAATTCAGAGCAGCCCTAATCAGAGAATCAGGAACGGTGTGTAGTGAAAAAGGAGGAGGAAGAGCTTTTACAGGTGCAATATTGCCTAGGGAAGCCTAATGACCAAGAAGAGAAAAAGGTAAGAAATAAGAGACTGATCATTTCTTATGAGAAGATAGGAGACTTCTCGCACCCAAATACTTTTGGCCCTGAAAAGAAGACTCTGACTGACTAGGGAGTATGGAAAGGCGTAAGTCATGGTTCCATCATTAAAACAGAAGAGTTAAAAATTGGCTTCTCCTGCTCTCTTAAAACCAGAGTATGTGGAAATTTATCTGACTCTTTGGGCTAGACAGCCAAAAGTGAATTTTCTCAATAACACCACAGATGTTACTTTCGTGAAAGAAATTCTGCAAAGACATTTTTGGACTCAGTTCCTGTGCTTAGCAGCTGATAAGGTACATGCTGAGACCTTTGCCATAAATGTTGAAGTCCTCAGCCCTGGGATATCATGATCAAGATGTTTTCTGAACATTTAGAGAACTATACTTTTCATAGTAGTCATTACAAAAGATAATCAGTGGATTATCTGTAATTCCGGTAATTGCCGTTCTTATTCTTTTTCATGCCTTGATCAAAGCCTTGTTATACCTCATGCTAAACATCCATGGAATTGATAGTGCTTGCATCAAGCAAGTGCTATAATGAAGCCTGAAATCATCTAACAATTGATATAATAAGCAATGGGTACATGCAGGGGAAGCCCAGCAAAGTAACAATAATAATATCCCTTCTTTTCGGTAGGGTGTTTCAGAGTTCATTTGAGATATGTGTGCTTCTGGTTATTTAATACAGGAACAGCAGAGAGAACTAGCAATGCAGAAAGCATTGCCAAGGTAATTAGGATCCCAGCAGTGAGTGTTTCTTCCTGAAGGAAGGCTTATCAGGAAATATTAGCATTGTAGAAACTAAGATAGCTACATGAAGAAACAGGAAATACAGATAACCATTTCTGCCTTTTGCTATTGAAGCTGCTGCTAATGCTAGTGGCATCATTTAATCGTATAGGTTGCCACGACCTTAACTTTCTATAAAAGAATAAGTTTAATATTCACCTAAAATAAACCTTCTAACTAAACATGTTTAAAATTAATGACTGGTCTTGCATTACTTATGTGTATTATATTTTTGAATATATTCATTTTAATATGCACTAAATGGACTTTTAAATATTTTTTATTAATGTCAAATATTTCTTTCCTACTTGTATGTTCTACACTATTAATTCCAGATTTCTGCTACAATTTATGTATTTCTGAAATTCTATTTTGTACCTTAACCTTCCTTTAGAAGTTGTTTATCCTTCTTCAGCTTTAGAATCTGAAGAGTTCCATCACAGAAATCACAGTGAAATAAAACCTGGTGATGGAAATACTATTTCCATATAGTCCTTTGCTGGATGTCTGCAAGGCGCCACAAAAATGGAACCCAGAACCTATTGATATGCTGTAGAGTTCACATTTTTCAGAACTTCTATGTCAGATTTTCCATAGGATTATGTAAACATAATGGAATAAGCTTATATTGGCTATTTTTTCCATTTGTTATTTTTTTCATTTATCAACATGTGAAAATAATGTATATTTTGTGATATGCATCAAGTGAACAGAGGTTGACTCACTTTTCTCTGTCATAGACATCTCGGGAGCTAGGAATCTGGTAAAAGATTTACATATGTCCAGGTTATCATATCACTGACTACAGCATGTTTGTTGTTTGGTTTGTGGGTTTTTTCGCTCAGCTAGTGAATCTAAAATAAATGCAATTCAAATTCTGTAGAGAAATGCTCCCTCAATAGGGAATGGTGGGAAATTACTTTTAAATGTGTGAATGTAATTTGATTTGTATAAATTTTCCTGTAATGGCTGCAACCTCTTCCTGGAGTTAATAGCTGCTATATTTCAAGTTTTAGCACTTTCAGTTAAAAAGGCATGAGAAACACAGTCTTTCACTGTAATGGTATATCATGGTTGACACCTGCACACAAACAGGAACTGAAAGACTGCTTTCCAAGATTTAAAATAGCATAATGGACCCTTAGATTACTGTTGGGCTTAACTTTAATGGCAAAAATCCATTCAATAACTGATATACCCACACTGCAAGAAATGATGGCTTGAAAGGAGTGAAGTACAGTGATTCCACCTTTAATGTTTTGGCTTCAGATTTTAAGACTTGCATTGGTTTTCTACATTTGTCCTAATTAAAGTTTTCTGTGGACTTTGCAGCTCAGTAATATATAATTTTACTTGCTGTGTCACAAGCTTAATGACTAAGGAGTGAGCTTTAGGCGTTTAACAAGCTTTCTTTGAGTACATTTGTAGTCTTGTTTTATTTTTAGTTGGGATGTTTATATCTAAAGTCCATTTGAAATTTTGTTTGATGTTTAAATCAATTCCAGAAAAGTCACATCTTTTGTCTGCTGTTTAAATATCTGCTTCTGCTTTATCACTAAGTTTTTCTATGCATGACTGAATTCTGCTGTAATAAAATTTTCATGGTGCATTATATGAGGAAGTAAAACGAGGAGGTTATTTCTGTCTGGAGGTTATAGCCATGATCACTGTGCAGCTTTACCAGCTCATGTGGCTCTCCGGAGTGCTGTGTATGATTCTCATTGGCTACACCTATATTACTTTGGTAGGTATAACCAAGTTTGGGTTCAGATTTGCTGTGTCATGAAGCTGGATGATATCTGTGATTACATTTAGCATGTAAGAAGGCTGACGTGGAAACATAGCAGGGGTTGGGAACTAAGATAACATTCTTTGATGAACAAGAAATATCTGGGAAGTATGTTTCTTGGAACCTTTTCAATACCCTCAAGTATGATATTTCTTTCTGTATCAACTAGGGTGTATTTTTTTTCCAACTCTTTGCTTGTGCTTTGTAGACCTGTCTTCCACAGCTTTTAATTTCTTTGGTGAGTCAATTAAGTGAGGTATATTTCCCCCCTTGATTTGGAAAAATAGCGTTTAAATCTCACTGAAAATGTGGCTCTACATCAGTATTTGGGGTATTTTTTACCAAATCAGTTTTGACATAAAGTCAAATCTGCTACTCATTTTACCAGTGTGTTATATAAAAAAGTTGATTAATTATTCTTTTCTGCTTGCATTTGATGATAATTATATGTAAATCAGTCTTGTCATGGACAAATCAAATGCATTGACCTCATAGTTTCCTTGAATACTTTTCCAAACCTCCCTAATGTGCAAAACTGGTATGAAAAAAATACTGACTTTCAATAACATTTGGTGAATTTTTTAATGTCTCTGGAATGTTTCCTTAAAGCAAAAGTCCAAAGACATTTCTGGTGATTTTGCAATCAGCTTCCTGATTCTGAGCGTACTTATTAGGGATTAAATTGTGACTCTTAGGTTAGAAAGAACAATTGGGCAGGAAAAAATAACAGTAAAATCTAGTGTGAAACTTTCTTTTGTGAGTGAAGGAATCTAGAAAAATAGGTAATGTATCCAATTTAATTGAGTCAATACTTGTATTAACTCCTCTCAATTCAGAATTGTCCAGGAATAACTTGGTCAATAAATTATTCTCCTCTCCCAATTTGAAGTACCCCTATGTTGGGGACCCTACTGTCCTGACAGCTTGAGAAGATTCTTGGAATATTCTTGAGAATATTCTTGGAAAAACTGAATGTAGGTAAATATTAATAAATAAGAATATTAGAAATATTCCTGGAAAGAATATCTTGGGAATACTCTGATGAAGAATATTATTCATTTGTATTTTGACAGTCTCAAGCTCTTACAAACTTCCAGCAGTTTTAATAGAGACTTCAATCTTTTTAAGTACTCAAGAGCTCAGCAATTGTTGGCATTTGTAGGTCTGTTTTTTCCAAATCTTCCCTTATTCAAGTTCCTTCGTGTTTGTTTAGGGCTAATAATAAAGTTAATGATAGAAAGGTTGGCTCTGAGACTCCTAGCCTTATGGATGTGTGGTTTGTTTAGTCCTTGGAGCTTTTTCTTCCACCTCTATTACTACCTCCACATTTGCAAGGAAGGTCGCTAAGAAACGTGCTGATGTTCTGGTTCTGGACAATGGGTAAACAGCTCTCCAGCCCCTCACAGCTCCTTTGCTCTGCTTTCTGTCCTTCTGTCCTTCGTATTCTGCTTCCAAACTTTTTGCACTTAATTCCTCCAAGGCAGTCTTCACACTTGTCCCTCATTTGCCTGAGCTGCAGTTGCCCATGTAGTTATTGCAAAACTACTCAGTTGCTCTTTGACTCCCTTGGGCTGCTGGACTGACCAGAAGACTCAGTATTTTCTATT
Organism: Grus americana; assembly: GCF_028858705.1. Classification (NCBI taxonomy): domain Eukaryota; kingdom Metazoa; phylum Chordata; class Aves; order Gruiformes; family Gruidae; genus Grus; species Grus americana. The sequence goes on along the minus strand of NC_072855.1, from coordinate 31,681,064 downwards.
TCTTTCAGTTCCCATTTTGTTGCTATGGTGTGGCCAAATAACTCACGCATCGTTGGTGCTTCTATCTGGGTCATTGACAGACACAGTTGATGAACTTGTTCACTGTCACCCAACAGCATGAGCCTCTAAAGCAGTAGACAAACCGTGGTGCTATGCAGCAGTGGGGAAACACGTTCCTTATCTTTGTTAAAGTCTTGCAATGCACAGCCACTGTGTGGTTGGATATGGGACATGCCATGGTGAGGTTCTCAGCAAACCAAAGTCTAAGACAGGTCTGTTGAAAAAAGCCCTGTAAGGAAATGTCCTGCCATAACCATATTAGCTGCCCATGCTGGGGATTGCCTCAAATAAGAGTAGCATATAGGCTTACATCCTCTCTCAAACTGCCAACAGATAGAGTTGGCAGATCTAAAATCGTGCCTCCTTATTGCATTATTTTTACATCTGTATGACACTGTGTGGAGGTCCAGAAACCTGAAGTGGTGTGCTTGCCCAAGCACAGGAATCAAATCATGAGAGCGCGCTAGTGCTTGCACTGTAAGCTGTGATATACATATTGCCACTATTCCTAAAAATGTCAAAGTGGGTGTTTAATTAACTGTGTTCTGAGCATAAGTCTGGGATTATATTTACTTATACAGTGTACCATCTTACCTAGAATAAACTAATGTATTAAACTAACTGGAATTAAATTGCTCCATTTAAACTTTCTAATTTAAAGGGTACATTTTGGAAATACTGAGCTTATTAGCTGGGAATGGTGTACAAAAGGCATGAAATTTGTGCAAAATATGTTAAAAATAATTGAACCATCTGTAAAAAATGAGAGTTTTGCTATGATTACTCATGCAAAATATTTTTTGGTAAAATTACTTTATAAAGCAATCTATTGGTCTTTTATATACTTACAGTATATCTGCTCATCTAATTCTAAAAATAACAGTTTATATTTATTAGTACTGCAATGTGATCCTTACACAAAAAAACCCACAACCCAGCCTTTTTTTAATCCAGAATTTCCATTGTATTTATAACTGGATTCAGATTCAAGAAAGTTTTTTAAAATATCCCCTAAATGCATTTGTTTATTTTTCTCTTTATGAATCCCTGCTGCAAACCTGTTTCAGATAAGAAGTTACTATAGTAACATCATGTTCATCTGGTTTTCCTTTAATACACTGCTGAAAATCTTGAAGTTGTAACATTTTGGGTGTTATAACAAGAGTTATCTCATACAGTATCATGACCATGATCTAGTTCTCGAGTTCCTTGTATCTGTGAGGGAGCAGCAAGGGCTGACTGCTCCCAAGGGTGACAAACCTGCCAGGAGGGGTTCAAATGGGCCTGGACTGAAATGGGCCCCCCCAGGGCTGGGGGAGGCCCCGGGGAGGTTGGGCAGGGCCAGTAAGGGCTGGTGGTGCCCTCATGGCCCTGAGAGCATCCCTCTACAACATTTTAGTTATTAGCATACTGTTATTACTAAAATCTCTATGTAACTGTAAGAATGTTCTTATTATGTTGCTTTTTGTTATCTACAGCATAATTTTTGAAATGACATCAGTAATCATTTCCTACCTCTTTTCTGAAGACCATATTAACATAGCAGTACAGAAATAGAAAGTTCAAGTGTTCTGTTAATGAGAAGGTGTATATATAGCTTAGTACACTTCATATAAAATTATGTCTGTGTTTTTTTAAAAGAAATTATTAACAAATTACTGTTATCAAGACATTTCTGTGTCAGTGTGTCATGCATCAGATATAAAGGATTATACTTCAGTACAGAATTTAAATCAGGAGAAATTATATTTGGGGTGAAAAGTTCTTACTCTGATACATGTGATTCATTAAGGATTGGGGAAAACCACATAAAGTTGCATTCCCCAAATGAAAAAAATTCTTTTGCCTCAGACGTTTTTGTTTAAAAGGTTTAGCTTAAAAAAAAACCAAAAAAAACCCAAACCCAACAACAACCCAACCTGAGATTCACTATTTTATTTTGCACAGATGAAGAATGTTCCCTATTAAGATAACTGAATTCAGAAATCATTTCCAGAAAAAAGAAAACTGACATAATTCCACTGTCTGAAATTCTTTCTTCTTTTTGTTTTTTCACGTTTGCAAAGCAAGCTTTCATTGTCCTGTAAATGGACAGCATAGCTGAAGGAAAGCAATTTTCCACTAAGGAACTAGCTGCCACTGGTGTGTGTGAAGAGTTCTTAGAAAATCATCACATGAACAGTATGACTTGTTCCACTTAAAGATTTTTCACTGGCTTTGCAGTATACATGAAAGTATTCCTGTAAATGCTTAACAAATACAGGTAATCTCAGAGCAAATTTATATAGCACACTAACTGCTCTGCTTAATTCATCACATATTCTGGCAGTTTCAGTTAGAATTATAAGGAGTGGGAGAGAAGCCATGGTTGTATGTGTGCTATGAAAAATGAAGAAACAGGAGGGCAAGATCTGAATTTCCATGACAAAAAAAGGAAGGAAAAAAGTTGACTCTCCAGTTACATATTTCTGCATGTGCTTTTTATGGAGGAAGATTTCATAATATAGATTTCAGATTGTAGTACTGGATTTTAGGGACTACTTTGCTCCAAGATCAAATAATACCAGTAATCCGAAAGTGGTCTTAAGTTTCCTGTACCTCAGGAAACTCCCTGTTGAAGTGTCCCATACCACAAGTTCAGGCAGCAAGAACGGATTCCAAACTCAGGGAACTGGGGCTGCAAGTATGGGCATGGCCTTTTCCAGGGGTAGAAAGTTTGGGATGGGCAAGAGACCTGCCTTTTTTTTTTTTTTTTTTTCCCCCTCATACGTTCAGATTAACTCAGTGTCAAGAAATAATATTAGGTGATGAAGGACTTCTTCAAGAATGGTCCTTGAAGTTGCTCATGGTAACTTTTACGCTGCATATTCTAAATATGGAGCATGTGTGTTCCTGAAATTCATAACACAGAGCTACAAAAACCCGTGGAACTCATTTTGTAGCACTACATTATTATATGTAAGGTAATATGTTCTTTGTGCTCACTTCTAAATGGAAGATCTGATATATAGCTATATAATGTCAGCAACAGAAGTAATAGATCTTTGCCCCTTTTTTCATGTGTAGTTTTTTGTCAGGTATAATCTAAAGGCTTTTTCATTAAATAAATACGCAAAAATTATTTACTAATATACCAATCTGGCTTTTTTTATACTTTATCAGCTGTTGGGTGACCTCAGCCTAGAAAATTATATCAAGAAAGTAACTATGAATATTCATAGGCTTGTCTGACTTCAGAACAAATCTTCTTTACCTCCAAATACTTCCACAGTATTTGGAAAGCTTAATTCATCTTTTTTTTCTTTTTCTATTCTTTGTGTTTATATATTCATCAAAACATTTTTTTAAATTTCCAATTTCCAGGAAAACAGTGTGATGACATACTTCTAATTCCTTTCTGACATCTGAATATAAAGTATTGTCTATTAAATTACAAGCTGAAGTTCACATGACAAGAGTAGCAGATATGGTGACCCAGAGAGAAAATTATCCAACATTTTTATGCTGTAGATATACACTAATTCATATTGATATGACTGACACTCATCTCACTTTATACTCATCTTGCAGATCTATAATTCCAGTTATTTCAGCTAAGTCTGAGTTGCTAACTCCTCTGAGTAGACTGCCTTTGAATGCCTTGAACCTCAGTCTTTGGGCACTTCCTGTGGAAAACAGAGGTGCAGGTAAACAGCACAGGTAGACAAAATGCTGGACTGCTTAAATTGCTAGGAGTTTTGCCACTGGCTTTTCTTTGGTCCAGAATTTAAGCTTGCAGCTATATATTTGACATCCAGGAACTAAGGAATATAGATTTAAGTTCTTAACTTCTTCATTCCTCTTTTTATCTTTTAAATAAGACAAGGAAAGGAGAAGAACGAAGGCTTGGCTCGCCTAATCTTTCATTATCCTGTACTTGAGAATTTGATGCCCAAGGTCTTTATTTACAATTAGAGCATGAGCACAGTAAATCTCAGAGGCAGATTTTAGCCTGAGAATCTTGTTAAGTGTTTTCCTAAGGTAAAAGGAAAGAAGCCTTCAGATCAGACTATGAACAGCATTTGGAAGAGTAAGTTACCAAACCCTTAGCTGAGCAGGCAAAAATAGGCATGGCAGTACCTTCCCTTGCTAAGGGTGAGATTATTCTGAGAAGACTCTTCTCCAAATACTGACTAAGCAAAAGTGAAAAGGGCTCCTTAAAAATATGCTTTGGCCATACAACTGTCTATCAGGACAACCGCCTTTCCCAGAGCAGCAGTTGCCTGGACTAATGATCTTCAAAGGACCATAAGGAAAGTGGAAATCAAATCAGGTGTTGAGAAAAAGGTCCTTAGCAGCTGCTTTTGTTGCCAGAAGCTCCCTTGATTGCATCACATGTTTTGCTCAAACCAGTCACACTGAACACAGTGTCTCACTGATAATTTTAGCTTTTTATCTAGAAAGATGGACAAGCCAAACAGTGACTTTCATCTGCCAGATTCTGTGATGCAGAGCTAATTGGCAGGATGTTAGAGAGGTCATAGCATGGTCCAGTGAGAGACGAAGCACACCTGAACTCTTAGAAATTAGCTCAGAATAATTTCAGACTTCCCAGGGAACTGAGTATCATTTAAAGTTAATAATCACAGTGAAAACAACTGGGAAAAGTGTTTCTTGAAGAGGAAAGCCCTGGATTCAAAGGAAAGGATTGTAGGGTATAAAAAATTTAAGTGCAAACCTAATGCATCACTCAGGTAAAAATAAATTTGTATATATGGCTCCTTAACTCTTTTCCTTCTCTTCTTAAAAAGCTTTCAAGAACAGGAAGAACCAACATATTAAGTGACACATACACACACACGTGATGTCCATCAAACCTAATACTCTCAATCCAGGAATGACTGATAATGGATGCTCAGGGAAGAATCTAAAAATACAATGAAGATATAATTTTAAGAAATATTTTCCTAGCCCTTAGTCATTCCTACCCAAAGCACTTCCCCAGATGTTTCTGTCCAGTGTCTTACTGGCATTGGATAAATTTACTTAAGCATAGGTAAGTGCTAACAAACTGCCAGGAGCATTAATGTACCCGTGGTCTCACTGCAAGCTTCAGGGGAAGGAAGAGCAGTGTGGTAGCAGGTGAGTCCAGGGAGGAAAGTACCTCTCTGCAGTAGCAGTAGCGGCCACCATCCTAATTTTCCCTCCCCTCATGCACTCACCCTCCCCTTTTTTTTTTTAAGCCTGATTTCTCTTGCAGCTCTGTTGAAGCTCCTCCCCTTTCCCATGCATCTGTCCTTTCCCTGTGGGAGTGGATCCGGCTCCTCATTCTTCAAGAAGCAAAATTCAATTCTGTCTTCATTTCTGAGATTCCTTAAGCTGGCTTTGGAGACAGGATATGCCTACACATATATGTGTAAACATTCCTCAAAAGCTTAAACCTAATAGGATGCTGATAGCAATGTAGTCGTGCTGCAAACTGACTCCAAAAATGTTAAGACGCTACTTAACATCATACAACGTTTGTCTTCATGTTACATCAGTTTGATCACTAATAGTACCTGTCAGGTACTGTTGGTGGTGGGTCAGGGTTGTCTGTTATAAGACCTCACCTTCCAGTGCTCTCTTTGCTTTTTGAAAATAATTATACCGTTTACATTCAAAAAAATGCATGGCTGTGTTTGTGAGGTTTTACCAAGTTCAATCCACATACTATAGGTTGTACAGATTAACAGAATAATGTAGTATACTGTCCATTAGGTACTTAGAAAAGTGTATGATAGCAATATATGGAAAAGGCTAAAGAAACAGGTTTGTGTTAATGCTTTTTGAATTTGTAACTTTGTAATATCCTCAGGAAATAAAGCCCAATTTATATAAAGTAAATTCCACTCTGGTTTCTAAAGCAGGGATTCTATGCACAGAGGTTTTAATCTTAAAATAGTATTCTTGTTATTCATTTATATAAAAATTTGACTTATAAAATACTTCATTAAATTATTAGAAAGGCTGTAATATTTGACACAATTCCCCTCTCAGCATGCATGTTTATATTTAGTTCTAACTTAATTCTACCTCAATTTTTTGTTCTCTCATTTATTGTCTTATACATGTTTCCCAGGATAGCCCACTGGTCTTACAGTCTGACAGAAATGTAACAGTGAATGCAAGAAATCACATGGGACAGTTAACTGGACAACTGACAGTAGGTGAGTGTTCTTTATTGACTGTTATGTATATCAGTTTAGCTTTATTAATAGGTTTCATTAATTAACATCGAAGGTAAAATATTGCTGAATAGTCAGGAAAAAATCTCATCGCCATACTTAAAGAAAAAAACAATGCATACAATGGATCACAAGAGCATGATTTAGCATTAGCTGAAGGCAGAGAAAGTAGAAATGCCTCAAAATAGTTAAAACATAGCTTAATGTAAAATTATTATTTTTGAGACAGTTGTAACAAAACAAGCTAAAAAAAAAAACCTCAGCAAAACATGTTTCAACAACAATTTCAGCGGGAAAATAACCATCATTTTCTTACAAGTTCTGTCAGTCTTCCATTACTTTAGTGGGAATTGGTTTGTTCCCATTACTCTTGTAATGTATTTGTATCAGCATACATTGAAAACAGTTGGAGTACAGACTGTAAAATAATAGGCCAAAACAAAAATCCAAATACTTTCGTAGTCACTACAAAATTTGAATGGAAAACAATCATAGTGCCAGTCATTCATTAAAATGGAGTCTGATATTTTGCAAAGTATAAAATATAGCACATCACAGTTCCAAATGAAATGGAAATAAAAAATCATCAACTTATCTGTTCCACTTTTCATGTATTTTTCCCTGTTTTTATTAAGTTCACCATGTTATACAGTTTGTAGCACAAATCATATTTATTGTGTCAGTAAATATGCAGTAATATGTTTTATATTTTCAGTACTAGAACAGTAATGAAGATATTCATTGCTTTTTAAGAATACTGGCCAAAAAAAATCAGTACAAAGTAATGTTCTAGATGTTTTAGGAAACAATATATATTGACTGGGAATGGGATGAAAAATATACAAACGTATATGTATAAGATACTAACATATATATAAATTTGAAGAGACACCCCTTAGACTCCACGTCTTTTCATTTTTTTCACTTCTGGATTAAGCTGTGTTTCGTCCACTCTTTTTCCTCATGTGCTGAGGATATGTTCACAAATAGTTTTAAGTTAAACTCTAGTTGTAACCTACTCTGGGCTTTCATACTGGCTGGAGATGGTGGCTTCAAGTTGTAAAAAATCTTTGGCATGTGCATACAGAGTGACACACCATCTGCACTGATTTCCCTGAATGACCACATCAAATGAGTGTGCAAAGGTAACCAGACTTGCTAGCAGATACAGATGAGGCAAATTAAGCTAACACCTGTTCTGGCCATATTGTACTTGCCCAGTGTATTTATGGAATGCAGTTCTGTTTCATCTAGTAGCTGTATTATTAAAACCTTCCACTTCAGCTGGGGACTGCTAAGAGGTGAGTTGCCCATGGCAAACATTGACATTGGCTGAAATAGATATGATATTCTGACTGCTGACACCGTGCCTGCTACGTGAATCCAGCACTGCAAATGTATGTGAGTGTGTCGAGACTGACCTACTTAAAGGCATGATACTAGAAAGTTAATATTGTAAAAATGTAAAGGCCTGAAGAAAACATGTGTTCTTATGTTACCATCATTAGAGTGAACACCTGTAAGCTTCTTGGTGTGCAGCTGGTGTAGAGTGTCTGGAGAGTGGCAGTTTGCTAAATTGCAATATTGTATTTACATTATTTCTTATTCTTTATCTTGCTCTTTCATAATGGCTATAAGGCTTTTATTCTTTCCTATATTAATAGAAAAATCTGCTGCTTTATATTTTAGAAATTTCTCATACAGTACTGAATACATATTAAAATATTCCTTATTTTCTTATTTATTATTTAGTATTTCTTACTTAGTATAGGTACTCATAACTACCAGTACAATCACAGTAGAAGCCTGAACATTCTACTCTTGGAAATCAAAGAAATTAACAGGCACCTAAAAGTCAAAATGCATTATTCCTGCCCCCCTTCCAAAACTTTTTGTTGTGTAAGGAAGAGCAGATAAAGACAAATTCTTGATTTTTATGTAGGTAAAAGCACGGAAATATCTGCTGAGAGAAGGGAGGGGGACTTTCCTGTACCAGGTTTGCTGACATCAGAAAATATTTTTTCCTGTTAGCTGTAAATATGCTCTGAAAAGTCCCTGCCTTCAAAAATACTCTTTGTCCCTTCACTGGTGACATGTGCTGAAGCAGCTGTATATGTGGCTGCCCAGTGAAAGGGATGAAAATAAACAGTGGAGGAAGCATTGAGGAGAAATACTTTTAAACTACAGAAAAAGCAAACTATTATGCCTTGGGGGAAAAAAATCTAGTTAAAACTTTGAAATGTTCTTATCTGTTAACTTCTTTAAAAAGTTGAATAATAATATTAATAATAATACACATTTATGTGCATATCAGGAGCATTCTTAAAAGAAAGAAGGATGCCCATGCATTCAAATGGATGATAATGCACTTCCTATACATGTGCTATCATTGGCATTTTATTTGTATCTCACAGGACGTACGTGATGTTACAAGGCAATAAATAGGTTGGTCTCGTCTTTGAGGTTCAAACTGCTGTCGTTGGTCATGTCAAATTTTAGGACAACTAAAAATTTTTTCTGTGGTATTTGGAATTGTGCCATGCAAGACTAAGACAGCCTTAAGAGCATCTAATGAAAACTGTTAATGGAGGACAGATTAGTGTAAAGAAGCGTGGGTGGGGCTGGGAGGAAGAACACTGTATGGTCACACAGGGAGAGGGAAAAACTTGAGTGAAAGTCTTTATAAGGTACTCAGTTCTATGAAAGCAATTGCTTTTGTAATCACTGTAGTGCAGTAGGATTATGAATATTGTTAAGAAGACATGTTGTAAAAACAAAGTCAGATAAATGAGTTATCCATTTCTCGCATTCTCTGCGTTTGTATTCCTTAACTAAAATACAGACTGAAAAAACTCCAATTTTGGTCCTTAAAAGCACTTTAATGTGTGGAAATCAAAAATGCGGGCAATTCACTTCTTCGCCATATCTAGATGAATTAGTAGTCCAGCTTTTGCAGTGCTGTACAAACAGGAGTATTTCATATTGAACTTCATACTGAATATGTAATAGCCTAAAACCTTCTTTGGGGGCATTTGATTATTAATCATGCTCTTCTCATTGTAGCAAAGGTTTTTAACTTATACTTAACTCACTCCCTCTTCCTTTTCTAGTCCACAGTTCTGAACACAGAATCTGTAATTTCTGTGCTAAATTACTTGCATCGCTTACATTTTTTTCAGATGTTTTCCTTGAATGGAATCTTCTGTTGAAAATTACTCTGTTGTCTAATATTTTCCCTTGTTTTAACTCAGTTACTTGTCGATTCAGAGAATATGTAGATAACTTACACAGCATAATATTATACATTCTGCATGTACAAATTTTACAGTATAATGTTTCTTACCTAAGTTTTATAGCCCGCTAAACACTCTTTCCAAGTATAGGAACATAAACAATTCATCAGGAGGTGAAAATCAGGCAGCTCATCTGCTAGCCTGTGGTATAAATCCATTGCCAGATCTTTTAAACGAAGGTAAATGTGAGATAACTAGCCCTTTCTAAGTACGGGTTAGCTAGCTGGTACTTAACTGCAGAGTTAAAGGACCTCTTTCAGCTTCAGAGTCACTGCAGAAGGTATGACAGAGTGGTGCCTGAGAGCCCATATGGCTTTACATCTCCTCCTGGCAAAGTGTGCGAGATGAGCCAAGAGGCAGTCTGAAAGCGAGCCATCTTGCTCATAATGGTTGAAATGTCCAGCTGGAATCTGAGTCTCATCCCTTCTCATAATTTACAGTGCAATGCGACGTTGTCTCTATTTCTGTCTGTCTAATCCCTGGAAAAGGCTTTTTACAAACCATCTGCGCTATAACAGGTTTTGTAATAGGAACTCACGTAAAATATATTCAGATATACTCTTAATGATTTTGGCTAAGCTATCATGAGAATTATTTTATTATCTTGAAGTGCGGCATTAGGAAAATGTGAAGCTCTGAAAACTGGTCAAACCTTCAACCTCTTTGCCAGCACTTTGATGGGTCTGCCAAAGTAGGCTTTTAAAAATTAACATGTTATTTATTTGAAATTCATCCATATTTCTCCTGCAGTTCTCTGTTTAAGACATCTTCCAATAATAGAAAGCCTCTCAACTTGTTTGTTTTGATTCAGCATCAAGAGATGGTAATAGTTAACGGACTAGTAAAAAACAGTTGCAAACGACTGTTTTTCTAGTTTTTATTTCTATTTCAATTGTAAATTAGTTGCTTAACTCTGTGTTAATCTGAATATGTACCTTTGACATTCAGCAGTGGTGAACTTAGGCTCTTGTGACTAGGTCTTGCATTAACTGGATTGAAAAATAATACTTTTTTATATATCCATTGCATAATTAACTCACAAAACTATTAAATATACTTGGTATCATTAACCATTTCCAATCCACTTTGTGCTTGGGTAACGATCTCTTTCAAAGGGAGAGATACTTTACACACTACTTCAGATTGCTTTTATTCATTTAGGTACATTTTCAATTTTCAAGCAATCTCTTTCATATAATTATGATATTCTTGTTATACGTTATGTGCAGCCATAACACTACATTGCTGTTTAATATTTGAAATACTCTAAGTATAAAATATATCTTACATCTCCCATATGAATTGCCATATGAAAACTGTGCTATAAAAATAAAGAGTAGTAAGCTATTTCTTCGGTCGTTTATTAGGACCAAGTGGTAATCTTTTCTGGTAGATACGCCATTATTTAACCTGAAACATCCTTCCTGAAAAATAAGAGCATATCGTGTCAGTTGATATGTCAAGAATTAAAAATTCCCTCATGAATACACACAAATGCAAGCAGCAGTAGGACAATAATTAAATTCTGTGCAATTTCTGTGTGGTTATTTCACGGTCCAAGTGCTTGTACATTGTTGGTTCTAAACAGCTGTAGCAAAGGTCTATGCTGTGGATGTAAGATCCCTTGCTTTAAGTTTTATCAACCTCACTAGTGTGTTCTACATAATCTTCTTTGAATCTTAAAAATAATCACTTTTTGTTAAATTATTTAAACGCTACATTGGTACTTCCAGAACTGGGATGTCAAGAACTCTTCCTCTTATTTCTGCATTCAGTATATTTTTTTCCTTTTTTCTGCCTTCTTCAGACTCTAAAAGTTTTCGATATTTGAGTTTTGATACATGTTTTCTTCTTTTTGTTTTCTTTCCCTCAGTCTGAGCTCAGGAAGATTATTTCTACCTAGGACACAAGGTACAGCTTGTGTTAGTTCGTATCTGAAGTTGTATTGATCTAATGTGGAGAGCACCTTTTGCTGTCTGTAACTGACAGACAAAAAGAAAAACATACTTTGTACTTTTATAACTAGTCTGATACTTCTCTCTATAATAGACAAAATGCATGCAGGTTATTTTGTCTCTCTTTTTCTAAGTTTATTCATCATCTGTGTTTGGAAGGAATTTTGAGGTCCAGTACCTGCTTTTTGATGTGTTTTTATTTCCATAATCTAGAGCTTGTTTGGAAAGGACAAGCACATGGAGGAAAAGATGCCTTTACAAAGTTAGAATATGTATTCCTAAGTTTGACCTTTTGAAATCCTCCAAGGTGTATGCAGCTACTGGGCAGTCTGCTTTATTTTTCCTTCTGCAACTGCTCAAATTTTCTTGTGTATATTCACTATAAATCTTAATTTTCCTTGAGCTGCTGTTATGAAATTGGACACTTGGAATTGGATGTCTAGATGTGGCACTTAGGGACATGGTTTAGTGGTGGACTTGGCAGTGTTAGTGTAGCGGTTGGACTCAATGATCTTAAAGGTCTTTTCCAACCTAAACGATTCTATGATTCTATGATTTTTTTCTTTTACATGTGGAAAAGATATGAGGCTGTGTCAGAAGAAGTTCAGATTGGAGTTTAGGAAAAGGTTCTTCACTGAGAGAGTGGTCGGTCACTGGAACATGGTCCCCCAGGGAAGTGGTCACAGCACCAAGCCTGTCAGGCTTCAAGGGGCACCTGGACAATGCTCTCAGCCTTATGGTTTAGTTTTAGGTAGTCCTGCAAGGAGCAGGGAGTTGGACTCCATGATCCTAATCAGGCCCTTCCAACTCAAGATATTATACGATTCTGATTCTTTTGAAGGGGTACAGAATAAATCCATAGAGGAAAGGAAAGAGGAACAAGTAGCAGTTCTTCCTCAGACAGCTTGCTGGAAGGCAGGCTTCAAGTGAAGTGTCAGGTCCCAGCTGCTGACAATTGGTGCTGGCAGGAATAGCCGGGCGCGGGGAGGACCGGCTGCATGCTGGCTTCCCGCAGGACAACCTTTGGAAAAGCAGCAGCCACAGGCCTCTTTTCTCATGAGAGGGAAATAGTTAATCTTCTGCACCCACTGTCACTTTAGAGAAGATGGGAAAAGGATGAAAGGGAATGCTAAATCAGTGACTTCCAGGCTGTGATGGTGGAGGGGGGAGCAAGAGTGCAGCGGTGACCCTGTGCAGAGGGATGTCTCCTGCACTAGGTATGAGCCTCAGCTTGGTGCCTTAGTATTTCATCTCAATGCTAACTTTGACTCCAGAGCATCTGTAGTGAGACTGGGCATACGCTGAAGTAGATTTCAATTATTAACAGCTACTTTGCCAGCAGTACAGCAGTCCTCCATTTACCTTTCTGCTTTATAGACCTTTTTATTTTACCTCATTATATTTTAAATGAAAGTCTGGATGTTGTCACTATTTCTACAAAATTTGCACTGAAAACTAGGAAAAAGGATATTCTGTTTAAGTTCGCAAATATTTTATCCTCAATATTATCATTTTTTCCCCTGTACCATACAAGAGGACATGGAACTCCAAGCAGTGGTTGGATTTAATTGTAGAAGTAGAGTCTGAGTGGGAAGAGGTCATTAGTGGTTTGCATGGTGCTACAGAAATGTTAGTGTTTAAACATTAATCCATTGCCATCTGTCCTGCTGTTGTTACCCACGTGCTGTTGGCCAACACAGATAGCATAGCTACTACCCAAATGTTCAGAGCAGGGAAGGAGAAATTATTTCCTTTTGTAGGAGAGAGATCCCAAAAGTCAAAGAAATAGACATTATTCTGACGTATTTTAATAGGTTTTGAGGGATACAGCATACATCTTCAAAACATGGTTCTAATTCTTTGTCTTTTGCTTTATCAACTGCTAATACTTCATTTAACTGCAAAAACAGGTGCTGTGTATGTATTGTGACGTTCACAAGGCTGCTGCTGGGTGCTAAGCATTATTAAATTACCTACAGCATCTGGCCCTTTAGTAAGTCCCTGACAGGACATTAAGATTTTTTTTTTACCTCCTTTTTTTCCCTGATGTTCAGACAGCTCATTAATATTGGTAAGAATATATTATTCTAATAGGAGTGGCTTAGTTGAAGGACAAAATAAGGGCAAATAAATAAGAAGCTTTTTTTTCACTTAAATAAAAAAACATAATTAAAAAAAGAGAGAAGAGCAGTGAGACCTTTTTGATGTTCTCCTTTACTTCAGAGCTACAGAGAACACTTGGAAGAAGAAACTCAACAGCATGCTGCTGCTGTTGAAGATGTTGAAGTGACAGCAAAGAGATTTATCAAAAATATGAGTGAAAAGTAATTTGATTGTAGACTTAGAGTATTTATTCAGCTAAGTTATCTTTAAAAAGTCTGGGTTCTATCAGTTATCTTACTGAGCCAGCTGTGGGAAATTAGCCTGTTTCTATAAGTGAAAGACATTTTTGCAAGTGGATAGTCAGGCTTCGAAACATTTGTCTGTTTGTCCATGAAAGTTATTTGTCCGTACGAGATCATGAGCCTCTTAGATCACAAGTTCTAGTTCATAGCTATTAGATGACTAGTATTAAAAAAATAAATAAAACCTCTTCTATTTCCTAGAATTTCCTCTCACATCTTTGGACTGTCAGAAATTGCATCTCGCTGTTATGTTGCAATTATTGTGAGTTTTTAAAAACACTAATGTCAAAGTTTACTTTCTGTTTATTGCACTGCTTTGTCTGAGTCTAATAAAAATATGCAGTTCCAAAACCAACTTCAATGTATAACACTGAAGCTTTAATAACATCTTGCAGAATACCAGTTAATATCCATAACTAGAACATAGCTGGTTTGTTGTGCTTATTTATCAAGATAATTATGTTTATTTGCCTTTTACTTATTTTGCCTCCATTCTGTATGGAGTTTCAAATTTCATATTATGCCAATACTAGAGGTGTTTAATTGTGCCATTTATAGATGGGCAGAGCTGTCTTGATGTAATTTGTCTCAGGCATGTACAGGACATTTAAATGTGTATTAAATATGCATTTTTAAAATTTCTATAAGACATAAATATATCTCTGAAAATACTTTCTTTTTCCTTAGGTTATTCTTAGGGTGATAAATATTGCAGTTGCAGCTGAATTATGAACAGATGACACTGAATTAATGATTAGCGGAATATTTTAAAATTTCAACTAGGTTTCTTCCTGTGAAAAAAAGCATTCCATAAGTCTGAAATTAATTAATCACTGGGAATAGTTACTACTGAATGGCTAACATCAGTTATAGATCAAAATAATACAGAGTGAGCATTTTTTCCAAATCAAAATTAAAGACTACGTTTCCCTTATAATAATTTATTCCAACATTAGAGTCTCAAAACTTCATGAGTTTCCTTTTCTGGTGTTTTGTTTGAAGAAGCTGTTTTGTTGCTCTTCTCTCACATGTATTACCAAGGCACCTGGACTCTTTACCACCTAAAAGTTGTCAGACACTAAAAGCTTCCTACCCATTTTGCTTCTGGAATGGAAGAAGTGGTTTTCTACTATGGAAAAGGGCGACAGGGTGGTTTTCACACTCACCTGTCTTTTGAGAAGGAAAGGGAAATTTGCTAATCTGCTGTCTCTAGTTTGGTCTTTTCTGGGTCTTCATTTGCTTGTTTTGTTTGGGGTTTTTTTGCTGTTTGGTTTTAACTTCTTTTCTCTGTGGCACTTATATATGAAGCCAGATGCTAATTTACCACATCTATTTTTCTCCATGGTGGAGAGACTATAGTTGACTTGCCATCTTGCCAAAGCAAAAGCTTTCAGCAAGTCCAGACAAAAATTCCACCTGTGCTCCAGGTCTTGCCTCTGAATTTATACAACCATCTGCACCTAGGTTAGATTTCTTTCCAGATATAAAATCATACATTCCTTTGAGGACACTTCAGATTTCCCCATGATACTAAACTTGTTCCCTTACCATAAGATCCTACTCCCAAGGGTATCAATATAGTCTAAGTGGTGTATTTGAAAGGTAGACAGTCTGGTAGACAGTTCAAATCACAGATAAAGACACAGAATTTAAGTGTCAGCAGGGTAGGAATCTGAGGTAGATGTCTTCATCTGTGTATTGAATTGCATCTTCTGTGTTACAAGTCAACAGTGAACTCCACTGAGAACCTTAATCAGAAGAGATGCTTCCAGAATCTAAGAGGCCAAATCTGCTTTTATCCTGTTCCTGCAGCTTTCCTGGCCCTTGTCCCATTGTCAAGGGCAAGGAGACTGGTAATTTCCTAAATGGATAATACAAAAATCCTGAGAGCTGGGCTAAGCTGTCATCATCTTGTGCTGTCATCATAGTGGATGCTAGTTGTTCAGAAATCTGCAAATGCAGTTCAATGATCTACTAAGTAGCAGAAGAGGTTTAAGTCATCATTTTCTGGTCATTAGGCTATATTTTTTTACCTTTATTTTACCACCCAGTGGTAGCCTTTTTGTAGGTGAATCCTGTGTATCTTTTAATATTTTGTACATTCTTTCATTATATCTTTTTCAGGTAAAGCATGATTATATGAAATGCTAACACCTTTTGCATAGATAATTTCAGTGCATTTGTACTCTCTAGCTAAAGCAGATAATCTGAGAAACAGTCACTTTGGAAAAAATAGGTTTCCTAGGCCTCCTTATGTTATAGCTATCAGTGTTTAATTCATTTTATAAAAATATAAAACATATTTTTTTTAACATTCCTTTCCCAAGAAAGCTTCAAAGTAATCTGGTAACTCATATCCTTTGTTTCAGTCATCTTCTCTCAAAACGTGATTAATTCAATTATTTACCTCAAAAAAAATAATTTGCATTCAGAAACTTTTTAACAGTCTAATTCAGTACATTGTGAATATTATTATACAATATTTTCTAATCACAAGTTGTATTTGATGTCCATGGAAAACTGCCAAAATCATCTGGAAAAACAACTTGTATCTTTTTAATAAAATCTGGGGGAAAAAACCAAACCAAACAAACCACAACACAGATTGAAAACTAATGTCTGAATAATAAGTGTGTAGAGAGAATACAGGTAAAAACATTTAAATTAGCTTTTAATTTATATTAATAAACCACAAAAAAATGTTCAAAATACCTACAGAGTAGAAACAAATTTCAGAAGGACTGTGTCTAATGCCTAAAGAGAATATTATCAGTAAGAAAGAAAAAACTGAAATGCTTTTCTTTTTTAAATCTTCACCAAGCAAGCTACACAACAGTTAGTAAAAAAGGTCACAGGAAGAGAAAAGGTAAGGAACTGTTAGGTGACATGAATGTATTTCACTTCATTCCATTTCAATTCCAGTCCAGTTCACCTCAGACTGATAAAGCAGGCAGCAGAAACATACTTCCACTATTAGCAATTATTTTAGGGAGTATGCAGATGAGACATAAGGTCTCAAAGGTTGCAAATAGGTCAAACATCAGATCTGTTTTTAATAAAAATAAAAAGCAAAGTTGTAGAGATTTACAGATACGTGCTCTTCAGTAGAATTTCTGGGAAATTTTTAGAACATTCAGTGGAAAAGTCAGACTAAAAGTCTGACCTAAAGGAAATATATGATGATAAATAGAAACAGTTTGAGAGAGGAATGAATGACCTTATGATCCACAAGTTGTTTTATTCCCCAAGGAGAAATGCAACATTCCTGTTCTGTCTTTGAGTTTCATCTATGTAATGAAGACATTTCGTACTCCCCTTACTGTCATGTGCATGCTCTTGCTATTTGATTTCCATGTGCTGTTCATTAAGCACAGCATGTAGTCAGGTATCTCATACTATGTATTGTCCTGTCTTTTTGTAACTCTCATTTCTTTTCAGTGGAATATGCTGTAAATAATATACTTCAGTTACATAGTAGGCAACTTTGGATTTTCATAAAACGTGTAGTGGCCAAACAATATAACAGGAACCTTATAGTCTAACTCAGCTAACAAAGACAATGGAAACTTTCCCACTGATTTTGTATGGAAATATAATGCACAGACTGCTTCAGTAAGCCTCAGCTTCCGTAAGGTATATAATCAACTTTGTAAATTAATTCAGTTGTAAAAACCAATCATATCACACATAGCAAAAAAATCAAAGGTTGGGGATAATGCTGAAAACTTGGAAAATTCTCTTAGGATTTACTACTATTCAGGTAGCATTGATCATGATGAAGAAAAATTTATAAACTTTCTATTCCCATTCACACTTTGGAGTACTCCAAAATACATTAGAGTTATAATTAATTAATTATAAAAGCAACTATAAGAAGAATTTAACATAGCGTGGCTATTTACTGGTGTCACAAAGAAAGATTCCTGGATAATAGAGGAAAACATCCATAGGAAAGATAATGCAATAAGGCTGGTAATAAAAAATAATATATATTATAATTTGATGTCTTTATTATTTACTTTATATTTAAATATATTTCATTTAACAGTTTAATTCAAAATTTAGCCATTGCTATGTTTTGCTATTTATTTGAAATATATTTATATTAGGTATAGTATTTATATATGTTTATAATATATATATTCAATTATCTAGCATATGTTTTGAATAAACTAAACTTAATGAGATTATAAATAGAGCAAAATATACAGTCTAGAGTCTTACACACACAACTGGGTGCCTGACATATCTTTCTTTGGCTTGCTTACCTTAGCTTTCTTATCTAAAGCAGTTATACAGGTGATTAAGATACTATGGCTAAAGTTGTAACCTGTCAGCTGAGCCACAGGATCAGACGATGCACATGGTTTTAGCCATTAGAAAAGCAAAATAAATGTGTTAACTTAAAGCTCAGGCCACTTTCAAGCAGCACATTTTACTTTCATTCATCCATGTGTATTGCTCATAGCTGCTGGAACCTATGGACAGGTGTATCAGATCAGACCAAAGGTCTGTTTAGTCACGTAATTTCTGAATGTCTCCAATAGAAACTACCATGTGATACACATAGTAGGAGGAAAAGCACAGGTTTGCACTTGTGCGAGTGTGGCCTCGTATGGAAGTAGCATGGAGAATGCTGTCTGCTGCAACTTTTATACAGCTTTCACATATATTTTCATACCTGGGGTTCCACCATCAAGATGCACCAGGAAGGCAGACTGAAGGAAGGATATATTCTATCCATTGCAAAGGTGACAGGCAATATTTTACGTGTGTCTTTTCATGAAGTTCCTAGTAGTAAAATCTGCACAGTAGGGCAGAATTTTCCTGAGAGCTTCCATTTGACCAAGTCCTAAGCCTGTAATATCCCTAGCCTTTGATGGATGCCAGTGGGTCTGTAGAACATGAAGAAGGAAGAACCATGCTATCACCATACCTGTTGTCCGATTCAGATTCTACTTCATTTTCATTTTGTTCATTTATATTTCTCTATATAAATGTATGGCTTATCTCTATGCTGATAAATTATGTTGACAGCTGGTATTATTCACTGTAGTCTGATGCTAAAAAGGGTAACAAACATGCATTGCTTCTGGCCTAGCACTTGCTCCAGTTTCCTATGTCTGAGTAGGTAATCATTCAGACCAGGAAACCTTGAAAATCAACCTCTCCTAAAAGCAATAGCCTTCCAAGATCTCCATAGCATGACCATCAACTATTGACAGTACTCAGCTAAAGGTTGGTTGGGTTTTTTTAACTGCCACTTTCGCCCTTTTTCGATATAGTGAAGATAGTCCCTTCCCTTTCTCAGCAAACAGAACACAGAATATGTTCTGATTGCTGTGAATGTTTGCTTGTGTAGATGTCTTGCTCTCAGCTGAAAGCTCTCTTTATTCAAATTCCTCAGTGCTTCTATTCAGCCAGTATGAGTCCTTCATTTGCATTATTGTATTTGCATTCACTGAAAAATTTCTGAGACCTCTGGTGGTCAAAATAATATAATATTGAAGATTCCTATGAATATTAACAAAATTTTATCTAAGTATATATTTCAAAAATATTGATTTTAGACCTGGCTGGGGGTTGAATCTTTATTAAAAATGCTTCATCTCTTTTATCTCCAATCTCAGAAGCATCAACACATTCTCATAAAACTAACTTACTTTGTCATCCAAAAATACCCTGCCTTTAATAAATGTTTAAATAACCCATTTTTCATTGAAGAATCAGAAGACAATACGTTGAATTTCATTATGTTTTACATTTACAAAGATCATAAATTTGTGGTAATTCCCTTTGAATTCTAGGCCCTATATTTAATTTAAAGTGGTTGATTTCTTATCTATTTCTACGTTTGAATTTGTTGTCTGCCTTGTCCTGTGGACAAGGAAAGTGATTTAGAAACCAGACATAACTGCTAGTGTTCATCTATATCTGATATAAAACCACAAAATGTCTTTATCAATAGAAGAGAAAAAGTGTAATCAGTAGAAGAGAAATAGTATTTAGTATTGTGGATAGTTACTGTTCCTTGTGCATCTCAGTTTCAACTTATGTTTCAGTAAAGTGAGAATGAATGGAAATGCACAGTAAATGGCTGGCAGGAGACAGGGCAGAAGAAAAACCAAAACCAAAGTTGGCTTCACCCTGGTTTTAAAGTTTTGTGTTACTTTCATTGTTGTTGAGAGGAGTGGGAGTGCAGTGCTTTACTGCTGAGAAAAAAAGAACATACGATCTTCTTCATATGTATGGTTAAAGTCCCAAGAGTAATGAGCAGTATTAGGTATTCTCAAAAATCTAAAATCTAAGTCTGTTTGGGTAAGTCTGTGTAAATCTAAAGACTGAGTAATGTTTGCATTACTGTTGCGATTAGGGAAATTTTGACTTTTAGTTTGTCTATCTTGTCTCCACAGTAATGACTTTCTGCATCACTTCTTGTTCACAAGTATCACACAAGCATTATTACCTCTATTGTATCATTTTATGGAAAATTGGAAGGGAGATGAACTTTGAGGAAAATACTCGGGAAAAAAAAAAAAAGACCTCAAACCTGAATATCCTTTCCCACAGCAAAAAAACCATGATACAGTGCATTATAAAGCAAAAAATACGTAACCACAGAATTAGTTGAGAGGACGTTCAGTCTGCTGGTAGGAGAAATCTGAACTGGTCAGCAAGCTGTAATGACTGTACATGCTCTCCAAGCAGTGAAAAAATCCACTATATGCTACCCAGAATAAGCAGCAGTAAGGTTTGTAGTAATGCCAAAAAAAAAAAACCCCACCCAAACTACCTATGCGCACTTATCACATATGGAAAATTTGATTTCATCTCTTAATAACAGCTTTCAGCAGTTTCTACTTCTATTATGTGATTACAGTATTATACAAATCAAGATTTTTGACTGATCAGCATTAAATTCTATTTGGTAAATGGAGTGCTTACCCTTCCATCTTTAAAATCTTATCTTTATAATTATATCTAAACCTGGGAAGACTCGTGAGTTCTTGGTAGTACTTATGATAATTCCAGGTAGTGTTTATACTTTGTTTTTCTGAATAATAATAAACTAGAATAAGGCATCATTGACTTTAAAAAGCAAAACATTAAAGCATGCATTCTTCATGGTTGTTATTATGGTATTACTTCATAAGTTAGTCAAGCTAGACACGGTACAAATTCAAAATAGACACAGTTCTTGTCTTGAAATTTAATCTCTGTTAGTGTTAATCCAGATTACAGTACTATAATTCTCTATATCCATATTGTATGTACTGCCCAACATTTTCATTTAACACATCTTCACTGTAGCTAAAATGAATAATTTTATACTTTATACCATTTTTAATGCAGCTGGTTTAATGACAGTTTTGATTATGCAACTGCTGTGCAACAAGCATGTGTTATAAACCATCATTATATACAGTGTACGGATGAATATGAAATGTACATGTTTCATCTATGTATTTTAAATGAATGGAATTTCACAGAAACTTAGTAATTTAATTCATTAGTATACAATGGAAATTACAAGTAAATATTTTTCCTGGACACAAGTTGACAAGAGAGTTTGCCTTGAACTTCCCTTGGTCCTGATTAAAGCTATTAAGAAGCTGACTGCGTCTCTAGTATGAAGTAGATTAGTATTACCGCAGCTAGAAAGCTTTTCAGATAGCCATGTATTTGGTAGAAGTTACCTTTACAAACAGAATTTGGAAGATAGATTTCCTTGCATGTTTCTCTGGACCAAAGCAGATATGATTTGTTGAAAATAAGCATAGTGGATAGTGTGATTGCTCTACAAGTTTGAGCTAAAAATTTCAAAAGATTTGCTTTGTTCATGTATGATATTCTAAAAGGTGATTCTCTCATCATTTTTGTTAGGAGTACTATTAAAGATTCAGACATTCTATGAGACGTGTATGTTTGTAGAGTGTTTTTGGAACACAGCAATTTGCATTACAGCTAAGAGAATGCACTAATACTTTGCCCATGCAACTGGGAAATGAAAATGTAATGAAACAGAATTCCATTTTGATAGCTTTGATTATTCTGTAGGCAGTTTAACTTTTCAAAACCATTTTTGTAACATTCACATCTGGTTCTATGTCAAAGACACAAACTTAACTTGTATTATGTTTTGTTAGGAATCTCTCAAGTGGCTTGAATACACTAACCACTGTTTTGGCAATAAGTGAGTAATACAAAATGATGCTCTGTTAAGTCCTGAGTGCAACATAAAGTAAAAATCCATTTCTTTTAGCATTAAAAAGTAGAGTTACATCCTGTAATGATACTTTGGACTAGCTGAATTCTAGGTGTACTTTTATACAATGTGATGCTGAGGAATCACAGATGCTGAACATCTAAAAGATATGCATCTCTTTGTAGAAGCTACAGTTCATTGTTCTGTAAGTTGTACTTCATGAAAAGCTGTATTATCCTAAATACACTGCAAGTTTTAAAAGGCAGTTATTGAAACATGGGCTGTCACTTGCAGTGATATACAATGAGTAAGAATTTGGCAGGTCTTTTTTCTCTTTGATTTCTCTCATGTTGTCTGTTAATCCCTTTTCTTTACAGAACTAACAACTTTCATGTGTGTAAATTAACAGCGTCACAGTGCTTTTAATACCGCTTCCTTTTAGGCAGCTAAGCAATCATCAGCTCTTAGAGAAAGATGAAACAAGTTAGTATGAAGTTATTTGTGATTATCCTTTGGTTTCCTGATTAGTAACTATGGTTGCAGGACAATGACAGGTCCTTTTTCAGTTGTGCTTTCCCATCCCTGCAGGATGCTGCTGCTGTTGTCAGGCAGGCAGCACACTGTGCTGGACTCCTTGCTTTCCAGCCCATCGCTATTAAAAAGCAAGTCTCCTGAGCCATGACAATAAACATTGGTTGCATTGTACTAATTTTTTTGCTAATCAGTCGCGTGGAGTGTTTTGTTTTTCTTTGTCATGTTCTCATTACCTGTCTCCATAAATGAGCATGGTATTTTTACAAACAGTTCCCCAGACAATGCTTCACATAAAGCAGAATGTACTCAGTCTACCTGCGTTTATTACCTGTTATAGCGCAAACATCCTGACTGACCTTTAGCTAGGTGTTTTTTTTTCAACGGGTTTTTTTCAGATTGTTTCGCCAAAACTTGACTGAAGTGTGCTCTCTGACTGTTGAAGTGAGACTCAAGGGCTCTCCCTCCTCCTCCTTGCTGCAGTTTCCCTCCAAAGGAAATGCAAGCACTCAGGCAGGGTGCCCCGCAGGGACACCAGTCCAGGTGATGCCACACCAGTCTGGCACACGCAGGGGGACCAGAACACACTTACTGGGAGGAACTGTCTGCATTTTAGGGACTGGTAGTATCCTTATGTCTTGTGCGATGTCTTTTCCTTTTGCAAAATGGGGGAAGTAAGAATATCATGCTTCACATATAGTGGTGTTTAAAGACTTTAAAGGATGTGATCTTCTTGATTTTGTGCTATATTTGATAATATGTTCAGGTATGCAAGAGTTTCACATAGAGCATTTTGGTGGTTGTTAAGCAACCTGAAACCAGGAACTTATTGTTTTAAAATACAATTCAAATTTCTTGTTAACGGAAATTTACTTCTACAACAGAATTCTTGCCTATGCTTTCCGATAATGATTCAAAATGCAGCTTTTGTGAAGTGTAATACATTCTATTCTAATCATTACAAAATAATTGAAAACTAGACTTCTGCAGGAAAATAAAGATACAGTTCCAGAAGGGCTTTGAGATTTTGAAATCAAACTCGTGACTAAAGCAGGAAAAAATGATTGCATCAAATTTTTCCTCAAAGGAATATGTTTTACGTCAATTTTAATATTGCTTTCATAAATTTTACATTAGATGAATGCCTTTTAATTGTATATCTTTAAAATATTTCACAATGAAGAACAAACACTTCCAAACCAAAAGTAAACACTATTCCAAAAGTGTATCAAAATAGAATGTTTTGATAGCATCAGAATTTTTTTTTAATTCCAAAAGCAATTTCAACAGAAACAGTAAGAAATATATATCAATGAATAAAAGCTAGACAATGTAAAAAGCTTATGTAAAATGTAAATGGTTTCTCTGTTTACCATAGTGAGGCTATTTGATTTTCAACCTTTCATTTTATTAGGGCAACCTAAACGACTGAGGAACAGGCCATTTTTTTTTTTTTTTTTTCTTCCAGAGAACACAGTGGCAAAATATCAATGGTACGCAGACAGGGCACAATTGTTCTTCCAACTATAACACAATGACTAAATAGCAACATGCATTGTTATTTCAAATATCAGGCTACCACTTATTTTGTTATCAAAAATTTCAGCAATGACTTTGATGCTATCTTGGCCATCTTCCTTCAAACCACAGGGTTTCTGGAAGCACTTATATTCAACAAGAAAGCATTGATCCTTTTAGCCTCTACAGGTCTTCCCATTCTGAACGATGAGAAGCATTCTAGAATAAACATTGTTGTACAGTGCTATCTAAAGAGGATTACAACTTGATTCTACTGTCGTGAAGTGTTTGCTCATGACTATCATATATCATTTTGAGCATTGAATCATGGCTGTGTGTAAATTATCAGTGGATCATATAATCTTCAAAAGCAATCAGTAAAAGGTCATCTATAATTTCTGCAAGTATTTCAAACCAGTCTATATTATATTTTCTCCCTCTTCCAAATGAATAAAATAGTAATATCACCTGTTTTATAACAGTTCTTACAGTAATCTGAGTCATGTGGTTGTTGCAATTTCATAGAGTAACTCAATACAGTCAACAGCAGTATGATTCCTTTTGCAATGACATTGTTTTTCAAAACAACATGTAAGCTTAACATATTTGCAAACTAAGAAGTAAAATTGAAAGAATTGATAAATTTCTGCTACTGGACAGATACACAACAGTCTATTGAACTAACCAGAGGCCTGATAATGCCAAGATCTCACTGAGTTCCATAAAATAAGCATTCATAAAGCAAATAAATACAAATATATATGTAACAGCTTTTTAAAAAGACATCTTTGCCTGTGACGGTGCAAAAGAAAGGAGCATCCCTCCCACCTGTATTGCTAGCCTGCATCGCTAGCTAAACACTAGCATTCTAAAGAAATAATTCAGATGTGCCTGTGGGCAACGCTATCAAGGACACCACCACTGACCTTTGGAAAGTGTTTAAGAGTAATGGATTAATTCAGTAAGACAGCTGTGTGTGCATATATGTTGTCATTACATTTGTCCTGATGGACAATTAGACTTTGTTATACCTTTTATTAGTGAGCATCCTGAAATCTCTGTGAGATGTAGTATTTATCCCATGGGTAACATTAGGTTATCTGAAATCCGTTCCTGTCTGTCTTTACAAAAATTTAGTGTTTTTTTCAAAACAAAGCCAACCACCTGATTATCACATTTAAAATAAAGTTCAGTTGTACAGAGAGACATTTTACATTTTTACAACAGAATAAACATGTGTAACTTCAAGAAAATGGGGCATCATAAGTATTTTTATAATTCTTCTTCATTTTCTTTTTACATTCATGAATTAAAAATAACTAGAAATTTTTCACAGTACAAATGTAAGCTCATCTGAAAGTAAGAGGAATTGTTGTTTTGATTTTATAGACAATACTCCAAATTAAGGGCTGCTATGTCAATTCCTCATCCAAAATTAGTTATCACAGCTTTTATTATATTTCTTATTGTATATTTTCATAATGTGCATTTGCATATTAAACTGAGAACTTCGACATTATGGAAGCAGGTGTTTTTTACAAATCTATAACCCAGATTGATAAACTGAAATCACATTCATGGATTTCTTTGTCTATAATGCCTTCCCCATAATTTTTATCCATATAGATTGATGAGTCATTTCAGGTATACATTAGAAATGTAATTAGAGATCAATGAAAAATTGTCAGATAATTATTCCCTGAAATCTTCTAGTCTGCCTTACAGCTGATTGTGCTATATGCAGTTCGTTGCTTTTCAACACCATGTTCAGAAGTAAAGTTTTGCTTTCACTGATTAATAAAATAAAATAACAATTTTCAGAAAAAAATTAGCAGACAAAACACTGAGGAATAAGGATAAAACCAGTAAATTGAAAAGCATAGTAAATTTAACAGAGTTTTGGTATCTGCAGACTTTCTTAATTGCACTGTTAGATGTAATTCCATAGGTCTGTTTGATTTCAGAATTATTTTAGGGTTTTGGAGCTTTGAGACATTCGAGAGTTTTGTTTCATAGAATGTGAGAGAAATCCTGACATCTCAGCTAATCGGTTTTGTTTGTTTTGTTGGGGGCGGGGGGAAGTTGTTTTGTTATTCCACTGTTCAAGTTTGCAGTAGAACTGAAAGAAAAATACCCTTTTCTGCGATGTTGATTTCTTGGTCTTTATGGAAACTGCAATTTAAGCTGAGCAAACCCCAGAAAGCTCTGTCTGAATTGGCATTTCAAGATCTCAGAGTTTAAGTACATTCTAAATGCTTGTGTTGACTTCTACACGTGACACCGAAATAGATATTTTCATAGTTATTTTCAATTCTATCCTGATGTGCAATAGTGAAATAGTTACTCTGCAAATTCATTTAACAGTATTTTGTAATACAAATTACCTACCAGGCTTACAGAAAGCCAACTATTTTATAAAGCCTCATGTACTCTATGTGTTTTGGATATTCCACGTAAGCTGATAATTACTTTTATTCTTACAAAATATCTTAGATGAAACATTCACTTCCTTGGTTTCAGGAGCTGATGCTGTGGAGGCCCAGTGTAAGAGGTTTGAAGTGAGGGCAAGTGAAGGTGGAAAAGTATTGTTTTCTGCAGATGAAGATGAGATTGTCATTGGAGCAGACAGACTGAAAGTAACAGGTATGGTAATAATGAAGTTTCTAAATGGATATAAACTTTTTTCTTTTTTTTTTTTTTTTTAATACCCTTAGTAATAATTATTCTATCAGCCTTCTACAAAATTTTCATCTACTGTGGAGGAAAATGCCTTCTCATCATCAGTGATTGCTTGACCAACCAAAAGATATTGCATAATCTAGAAATTAGCTCCAGTAAAGGCAGATTTGGATTTAAACTCTGCAGGACCAATTATGGTACAAATCACCCTTACCACAGTGATTTGGCTTTTATATGTTACCATGAATTTAGCATTGTTTTGTGATATCTATGCTATTTGTATAGAGAATGCCCCTTCACAATGATAAAAACTATTGTTATATACTGTGACCTTTGTTTTTTTCTGTATACAAAGTATCAAGTCTAGCTTCCACATGAATTAAGGGTATGTAAAGTAAGTTTTACTTTAGGAGGTTCGGCTGAATTGTAATAAGTAGAAACCTTGTCTTGACTTGAACATTTGCTCAATAGAATAAGAAAAATAATTCTCATTGGTATTTTAATGTCATTGAATATATTTATATTTATATAAGGTATATAAATATAAAGGAAATATATATATATTTCTCAGTAACCCATTTGATATTAGCAATATGTTAGCCTATTAAAAAAAAAAAAAAATCAGTTACCTAACTTTGTTTTAGATATATGCTTTAACTTTGACTTCTTAATGAAATCTTAGTTGAACTTGGGCAGGACTTGAGTTATGCCTCATAATGCAAAACTTGAATTTCTTCACCAGTCAGGGGTGTTTAGCTTTAGTTAGTCTATATCTGGGGATGCCTGAGTTACAGAGTTTGAAAGCAACCTACTAGTATAAAAGTTCAATTGTGTAGAAAGTATAAGATGGTTCTGGTTTATGATGATTATGATAAAATATCCCTTTCTGGTCTGTAAAACAAACAAATGCATTACTAGCAACTTTAAGCCTTTAAAAAAAAAAAAAATTAGGTAGTTCTACTTCCGTGTAATGCCAGATACAGCATTAAAATAGATCCAGGGAGTCCAGGGTCAAGCTACGACTCTACTTACTTCATAAGCCTCAAGATTCTTGCTTGCCAGTATATGTGGGATAACGTTTCTTCCTCTTTCATTGCTATCTGACCTCTGTCTATGTTCTCTAGCCAAGCAATCTCTTTTAATACTGCTAAACCGAAAGAAAAGGCCTTTACAAGCAGGCAGGGCAGTGATGTTGCAACATACAATATAATACACTGAATTGTATTGGTTTACCAAATGTGGGGTTAGGAGAAGGAGACATTAGTGTTTTGTTGACTCAGCAGGATTCTTCATAGGTAGTAGCTGTACAAGAATTTTACCATAGTAAACCCTAAGACAATAACTGGAATAACACAGGAAGAAAAAAGAAAATCATATTGAATCCCGCTAGGCTTTAAACTTGATCAGAATATTAAATACCGAGAAAGCTAATCTTAAACACGCAATTGACACAGGAGATTTCAAAGCATCTATCATAAGTTAAAAAATAAAACATCTTACAAATGGCACTGAGAATTAGATTTCCTGCCATTAAGAAATGTAATCATAAATTGTAGATGTTGTGGTAATTTTTTTTTATCAGACTTCAAAATCAAAGCACTGCTCAACTGTCTTTAACTTCAAAGTGGCTTGAGCTCCCACAGCGCCCGATGACATCGGTAATATAGAAAGCAGAACTAATGAAAATTTATTCAATGATGCTTAACATGGGATATAAAATTGTTCCTTCTGAAAAGAATGGGATTAGCTCCTTAATTCCAGAAATATACTTGACCGTACATGTATTTACATTAAGCTACCCCTTCTCAAATTAAAAAAAAAAAAAAGAAAGAAAAAGTAAAGGCTAGGAAAACCTACATTTGTGCTGCTTTGATATATTCATCTGAGTTTCAGGGATTACTGTATACCTGTTGAGTCCCACCAGAGAATCTCACTACTTGAGTTGTTTGTACAAGTAATTGATTTTCCTTCTGTGGCTAAAATGAAAAATAAAGAGTTAGGACTGACTTTTCAAAGAAATTATTTCATTTAACTAGAAAAATTATTTTAGGATTAAAGTTATAAAAACATTGACTTTAATTACTTGCACGCACACACAAAAGAAAGATTTAGGCAGCATTTAAATATCACAAAGAAAATAGGCATATTGGAGGATTTATCAGGTTCTAAATGTTGTCATTTAGGTCATGAAGTCAAATACAAATTATGTGCCATTAAATAGCTTATGTCCAACATTTGGAGCTGTTTCTTTGGAAAAATATGTTAAGATGTTTTGTAATTGTAATTTGAAAGAGTAATTTATTTTAAAAAAGTCACTTGAAAATTATTGTCCTTTGTGTTTATTCAAAAGTAATTTAATAAAGTTGGGATCATTCTTTCTAATCTCTGGATAATTGTCTTGAAATCAGATTTCATTAGTAAACTATCTTATAATGAGGTGATAAAAGACTAGCTTAAAAATTTTATGCTTTAAGTCCCTAGGGCCTGCTTTAGGTTTACCCTTCCATCATCTTGTTAGAGAAGAAAAATATTATCCCACAGAATGAAGGGAAGAGTATTAGATTTCTAAATGAATGAACATTTCTGAAAGGCTTACACAAAATAACCTCATATCCCAATTTCTGTATCCCTAAAAGGCGTTCTGCAGCATAAGTACTAATCTGCAGCCAAATAATAAAGCTATAATGAGACATCTATACTTTACTGTTGACTTAATTCTAAAGCTGAAATTGTTTAACATAGATTTCCCAATGGAGACTGAAAGTTAGATGATCCATGCAATCTCAAGAAAAGTATTTAAAAAAAAAATCTTCCAAAGGTAAAAAAAAAAATAAAAAATTCTATCTTCATGGAAGAATAAAATAACAAAATCTTTCTTTCATATATTAGCTCTTTGAATTCTGTCCAAAGGTTGTGTGATACCTTTAAATTCTTCAGCAAACCCATGAAAAGTGATGAGTCCCTGTGAGTTGCATCAATCAGACGGCATTACTCTATATGATATGATATGACTGATGAAACCTGGCAAGGCATCATAATGTCAAACATCAACCAGAATTTTTTTAGTGTATTTTTCTCAAGCCTGTGTTTTGATAATCATGGTGCCTTGGGGTGAATATAGGAAAGGAGTTACGGAAGAACAGAGAAAACAAAAAATTAATATAAAAATAAGCTGTGCCTATTTGTAGATGAAAGTCTCACGTGTAGTTATTTGTGTGGTACAACAATGAAAATCTGATTTTATTTTCTTACTTAGTTGTGAATAGTGTCTCTTTGGAAACACCTCACTGTGAATGGGTCCAATAAATGATGCATTTTGGTAATTAATTTTCTAAAGCATTCCCATTTCATGGGCATTTATACACCAGTATGGCAATGTGAGATTTGTTTTATATGATTTTTTCTCAATTCAGAAGAATACTTTTGTAATACATAACTTCAAAAAGCAATCTATCATTCTTGATTAATAAAAACTTGAAAGATTAAGTTTACAGCTTCTCATTGATTATTTTTGTAGCATTTTTATTTGTAAATTTTTACATTGGCAGTCTATTCCAGGGAGAAATGTGTAGTAGAAACAGGCTAGTAATGCAGTTATGAATGTTTCCCAGATAAGAAAAATAATGGAGTCAGAAGTAGTACTTTTTGGTTTAGAGATACTGCAGCTATATATTTCCTTATTAAGAGTCTCTCACTATAGAATTAGGCAGTTGGCTGATTTAATGTAGACTTCTTATTCTTCCTTCCATTGTTAATTTTGCTTTTTCTTTTAACTGCTTTAGCTCTTTTCTACTTTATCATTCAAGGAAAGAAGAAAAAAGACTCAACCTTTGCTTTGTTAGACAGCACTGTTAGAATTGCAGCAGATTAATGTCCCTGTGTGCAGGCATGCCTCCTACTGCTAAGCTTAACATGTATCATGGAGCTTTGTAGGGAGGGAAGAGAAAGGCACGATGAAGTAAACATATTGCCAAAGAGCTGGGAAACAAGCAGGAATAAGCAGCTGAGTTTCTGGTGGACTCACAGGTTCCTTTCTGCACGTTGTTAAACCTTCCTCCATCCCTTATATTCACCCTGTCTCAATGAATGGACAGTGTCTATAGCATCGTGGAGTCTTCTTCACTCCCTCTGCGGCTACAGAGCAAGAGTACGTGTTTCATTTTCCCTTCTGTTATTTAAATCTTAAGTTTTATCCCCTGTGCTTTTATTTCATATTTCTTTTAATTGCAATATGATCTCTATAAGATATTCTTGTAGCAGAACTTGAAAATACTGTATTGGTGACACTTGTAGGTGGGAGTACAAGCATGTATCACGACTCAGCTTTATGCCTGCCTGAGTACTTGTGAGTAAACTGATTAAAAAGGCCTAGCTCAATACAGGTTTTGCTGAGATACTGCTACAAAAAAAATGTAATTCTTTCTATAAAGACTTCCGCTGTATGTCTGTGTTAGTACAGTTTGTCTTCCTCTTTTTTCTTAAGCCAAACTTGTAGTTAGCAGCTATATAAGAAGCGCTAAGCAAAGCGGAGGTCATCTAGTTCCGTTAAACACCTACTTTCTTTGGACAATGTAACTGAGGGTTTTTCTCTTCTGGCTTTTGAAGTGGTTTGCTCAGTTAAAGCTAAAAGGATATTATCAGAACCCTTTTTTCATTAAACTTACAATGTTTTATCCAAATTATACAAACATTTTGCTTTTTTGAAAAGAGTGGTTTTCTCTGATTTTTAAAGAAGAGACTGCAATTCAATTCATATTGTCTCCTACATGTTCTTCTGACCTATATACTTCATTCAGACTTGGCTACGTTGTTCTTTATTTAACCATGATTTTATCTCTGACTCATAAAAACAATAATGTAATTTGATTTTTTACAGGGTTAGGTACCTTCTTCTAAATGAGTTGTACTTGAACACATGGCTGTTTTATTAATCACGTTTAAGAAAAGACAAGACAAAAATGGATTTGCAAAGTAAACCAAGTAGGTTGTCCACCAGAAGCCATTGCTCTTCAGCAGTCAAATCCATTTACATTTTCTAGATGCAGCAAATAAGCTGTATCACTTGTTCTAAATAACCCAGTCTAGATTGTTTGCAAAATATTACTCACCTTTATGGTTTTGCTTTCTATTACTTTCTTAACTGTTGGCTTATTTTCTTTCATCCCTTACTGCTGCACATCCGAGTGGCGTGATCTGTTTTAGCACAGGACCTGAAGTCCTTTTTAGATAAAACTGAATTTTTTTGTAATGATAATTATGGTAACAGTAATATTTTTCCTCTAAAAATAAGTGAGAAGCTAATAAAAACCTGGTCAGTTAATGTGTTACCGAGATTTTAGTAGTTGTTCTATAGTGTTCAACTGCTTCCATAATTTATTGAAACAAAACTTTTCAGATATGTAGAACTCCATGTCTGTATTGTGTGAGCTGATATAATTAGCTGAAGATCACTTTGCATATTTCAAACATAATAATAGATCTCATCATGGAAATTGCAATTATAATAATGCTTGCATATGGTTGCTAGCAGTAGTAGGAGAATCAAAAAGAAGAGGCATAAAAACTTTGCAGATCATTATGAACTCCTATGAGCCTTCTACCTTGTCAAACAGCAAAGTTATGTAGAAAGACAGAAGCTGGAGAAAGACAGGAGATAGCATACTTCCGTTTTAATGGATTTTTTTCTCAGATTAATAGCAGGACAGATGTAGGTCAAATCTACTTTGACACCAGAGCAGTGTCAAGGAAACATCTGTGAAGGGCTGCAAGTATCTTTTTCATTACACTAAAGTATATGCTCATAGTGGGTTCAGTATGGCTTTGATCAAAACCACTTCAGTGGATGAAAGATGAGAGCCTCGATGTATCAAGAAAACTTCAGAAGATACCTACATACTTATATTCTAATAATATTCTAATAATACCCAGAATTATCATGCAGAGCAGTGTATCAATACCTCGGTTTTGATTTTAAAATTATGCTGTAGAACTGTGAGTCTGCAGGTAATTGAGATACAGAAAGGTCTTCCAGAGTAGTTAAACTGAAATGATAAAGTAGAAATATGGCTTATGGCTATAAAAAGGAAACATGACAGAAATATGAGGAAATATATGTGAATTGCAAATTAGGTTGGAAGAGTAGAAATAAAATATTTATAACAAGTACTGAAATTTAGAAAAATAAATGATTATTTGATGTATGTTGTCATTATAGTAGGCGTATATCTAGTGCCTTCAGAGACTGAATAAGAATTTCAGTATGAGTGGGAAAGAAGATCTTGGATTTGCCATGTTCAGTTGGTGGATTGTCATTCAGGACAGATGAAGTTTGGAGAGTGAAGTGGCACAAGATGAAGGGAAGCACTTAATCACTTTAAGCTGGCTTATGCAGCCAAATTGTGTGACCACACTAAAACTACTGTATTTGATGTTGTAGTAAAAAGTTAAAATTTTAAGTACATATGCCAGACTCTCAGTACCCTGAACACCAGGATTCTTTTATCATCATCTGTCAGTAACAAAAATGCATTGCATATATAGAATTTCTGTGTTCCCTTAGTAATGACTACAGTAATATATACACCAAAATGTACTGGATGAATAAAGTTTCTGATAAGCTTATTTGGATCTCAAGGAAGCACTTAACATCCAGACTTGTCTGTATGAGAGCTCTGATTGAAAGAAAGTATTAGCGCAGGAGTCTAACCACGTGGCAACAGAGCAACCTGTCAGAGCATTCCTCCTGAGGTACAACTGTAGAGCAGATTACAAGCATATATATGTGAGCTCCAAGGTGTCTATGAACTGCAAGTTTTACAGGCAGGCTAAAAGTGGTGACACTAAATAAATAAATAAATTTCTTATCCAGGACATCGTAGAAATAGATTTATATCTTGTAGTTAAGGATAGCATGCATCCAGCCAGCTCAGATTACTAGCAGTGTGTACTTACATCAGCCTGCAGGTGACTATGTAGATTGTTGGACTACATTGACCAAAGGATAATAGCAGCTTGTTTGCAAAAGAAAGATTTTGATTTCTGGCACTTGAACAAAAACATGTCAAGGAACAGAATGATTGGTCTCGGGAATGTATGTAAAGAGAGAGAAGCCTTGATAAAAGAAGCTTTTCTGAAAAGGGAATAGACCCAAAAGCAGACAAATGTGCAAGCAGTTCTGCCAGCCCAGGAAAATATGTTCAATTTCTTACAGCCACTCCACTGAAAAATACTCAGCAAGGCTGTCCTATAGACAGAGATATAGAAGGAGCCAGCATATAGTCAGGCAGGAGAAAGGAAAAGGAAGGAAAAAAAACCAGGAAAATTACACTGTTTTGATGTTTAGGTAAAGAAAAATTATCCTCTACCTAGAAAGGCAACCTTTCTGTAATCCATGATTTCTGAATGCCTCTCCTTCCATATTGAACTTTTTTCTCCCCTTTTTTCATGATAACATCAGTTACAAGACAAGACAGATTTTAATCATTTCCTCTCCTTCTAGGCTGTAATGTATTTAATTCTATTAAATAGGGCTTATGGTTTTGTGCTGATTCTGTACTTGTCTGAGCTGTTCCTTTGCAAAGCACAGCCAGCAGCTTCCCAAAGTTAGTGAAGAGACTATTTGCTCTGTTCTGGTATAGGATGATACTGATCCAGAGACTGATTCTAACTTCCAGATTGAATCTGGTTTTCAGGTTAAACCTTTGAGACCGAGATCAAGTTATTGCGTATTTGTGACCAATGTAAGAATGAATATTTTTAGGAAAAACTGCTAATATCTACATCATGTTCCACATTCCCTGTTAAAGACTGTGCAGAGTCCAGAGATGCAATTTAAAGTAGTTCCAGTTTTGAAGGGTCTAAATTGCATGATACCAGGCAAATCCACATGGCCAATGGAAGGGTTCAAGCCTGGTGGAAAATTGCCCCATTACAAGTAAGCTGAGATAACTCTTAAATCAAACCAAACCAGTTTGTTTGGAAAACATACTAAACCTTCAGAAGATTTTGATACAGGAGCTGGATATGAATTGGATTCAGTTTTTGTAGTGAAATTCTAACTGTTAAAACCTGAGCTAAGCCTGACGCTCACATGCCCTCGGGCTTTGGTAGTTTTGAAAATGCACATTTAAATTACAGCAGTCAGACCCATCTCTATTTTTAAGATATAGCTACTCACAGGAGGGAAAGGTGAATCATAAAGGAACTCCAGCATTCCCATTTTCTTTTTTTGCCTTAAAATACTTGCTCGTGATTTATTTCTGCCTGGAAACAAAATTCTATGGTTGGAAATAAGGGTCAGGCTGCAAAGTACTATAGGATTTAGGTTCAATGGAAAGAGTATTTGGCTCTAAATAATCGCCCTGTAATGATGATACTACAGGCCAAAAATATCTTGCTTTGTCCTGGAACAGTATTCTCATTAGATGCTAGAAGATGACATCATTTGGATTTCAATTTGTAAAGCTTTCAGAATAGAAGGAATACTATTGCATTTTTAGGAAATATTGCAGGCATTTGACTTTTCCCAAAAAATACACAGACGTAGCTCTTACTGTGAGCCATGTAATACATGTCAGAACTGCATTTTGTTCCCTCTGAAACCACTACAAAGTGGCTTTTTAATTTTTATCTGATCTTAAGGCAATATTTTTACCCCACTTTCAGTACAAGCTAATGTATTTAGTAACCGTAAACTGTATGGTGAGATTATACAAGAATACGTCATGAGATACATCATACTTTCAAAACTTATGTGAATGAACAGGAAGATCTTGACTCTAAATTTAGGTAGAAAGTAGCAGAAAGAATAAATACAGAAATCCTCACAGGGAGGTACTGTTTGAGTCCATGGCAGTCACAGTTTGAAACAAAGCCTTACTCAGAGGGAAGGTTAGCAGATTTCCACCAGTAACATCTTGGACTTCACTGTTATCTGTAGACCTATTTATAAAACAGGTATGCAGTCAAAGCTGTGAAAAAATATAGATTCAAATCATTTCTGCTCTGCAATACATCTTAAAGCTTATTCATAGCAGACTGCTATAAGCCAGGAATAATTTCACCCACAGGAAGCAACTCCATAAAAAAAATTATATCGCCCACAAAAATATGGCCTGCAGCCTTCAGCCTACATTGTGAATATAAATTCCTATCCTCGTTGTGGCTAATGACGAGTTTACATTTCACAGTGTCTGACAGCATTAAATTCAGTACACCAAGACACAAACATGATAAGCCATCATTTTGGCTCTAGAAAAATATTATCAATGTATATAGACCTTTGTATCTGAATTAAAAGTATATAATGATGTTCAGAAAGTACAGAAGTGTGTATATGTGTATGAAGATTAAGTGTGGACAGAAATGTATAAGAATTCAGAATGGGTAATGTAAATTCCAAAAGGAAGAGTGGCAAAAATCAACATATATAAAAGAAATTATGTGATAAGAATCATCTCATAAAAAGAGAATGAAGCAAAACCCCTCAATATCCAGACAGAAATAGATGCATCCAAAGAACGTATAACTGCTCTGAGATTCAAAATGCAAATGGATTTATACTTCATGGGTACTGATGAAAAGTCGAAGAACCTATGTGGTGATGTTGACCACCAAACCAAAAAGATTATACAGAGGAAGCATTTTATAAATAGAAAGAATCATGTAATGCACAGGGCCTGGTGACAGCATTTTGGACTATTTGGAGTCCTCTTGTTTCTTTTAACCATAGAGACAGACATCTGTTAGGAAAAAAATGATCAAGACAGAGACTGTACAAAAGATTTATAGATTATAAGGATGACACAGTGTTGAAAAACTAACGAGTGTTGCTAATCAGTGGGGAGGAACTAAGAATGTGAAGGTAGAAGGAAATCTGAGAGGGCAACAACCATGTAATGAGAACATCCCCTGTTTGAAAGTTACAGGGAAAGACAACAGCAAAACAAAATCCAATTGACTTCCAGAGGTCAATTGTAAAACCTCAGAGAAATTATAAGTAAGACTCAAAGGAGTCCTCAGAAAAAGTTAGGAAGGATTTTGGATCACATGCTGAAGAGCGTCATGTGATGCAAGAAAATCAAATATGAAGCTAGAATGTGTAAACAGGAGTAGATCCTGCAGATCTTCTGCTTTATTCAACACTGGCAAGGTCCTCGCCAAAGTGCTTAGTCCAGTTTGGTGTAGTATTGTTCAGAAAACAACTGGATAGAATCCAGAGCCAAGAGGTTTATTAGTTGTCCAGAAGCATGATCTCTGAGGGAAGAGATAAAAAGATGGTGCTGTTCAGTTTGAAAAAAAAAAATCACAGGGAATATGATATCAGTCTTGAGACCTTGAGAAACAGCCTGTTAAAAACAAGGGATGCTATCAGTTTAAAAAAAACCCCAAAAACAAAAACAAAAAAAACACCAACAAAAACCCCCAACCAAACAAAAAAACACCCCCTCAAACCCCCCTCACTTTTTAATGGCAAGAATAGTGAACCACTGGAATATTTTGGCCGTAGAGAATGTAGAATTTCCTTCTTTCTTTTTGTTTTGTTTTGAACTTAATGATCACAGCAAGGAATGAGCCTTAGAGGAGATCAGATATTTTCTTTTTATCTCAAGTCACAAGCCAACTAATGTAAATTCAATAAAATTTATTCTTTCTAACCTTAGGAGTAATGTTCTACTCTTTGCAGCTGTCACGATTATAGGCAGGCACATTTCTCATAAGTTTCTGCTTGTTTAAAAGAAGCCATCTTTGTATTAAGTGCTGCAGTAGCTGTATTATTCACATAGAATTGTTTATTATTTTAAATAATTGTAAATGCTTCATATTATTTATTATTGCACTTTAATACTTTATGACTAACTAATATTTTCAGCTTTTTTGAGCTTTTATTTATCAGATCAGTCATTAAAGGAACTCTACCTCGCACTTGAATTTATACCAGAAATTATAAAAAGCTTCTTTCCATAAAAAACAAGAATATTTTTGTGGGAAAATCATTTAAAGTTGGTAAATGTAATCTGCATATTATTAACTAAGACCTTATAGAAAATGTGAAATTAGTAGATTATATGAGGCTTTAATGTAAAACACTTAGCAAGACTAGATGGAGATTGCAGACAATTTAACAGGTTTCAGTAATGTTTAGGATGTGCCAGGATAACAATATATTGTTGTTGTTCTACATGCAACACTGATAGAAGAGTCAGAATTCTGGCAGAAATTTACACTAGAATAATCCTTACTTACATGTGTTAGATACAGCGCTCTTCATTGTAATTTTATTTATATTCTTTAAGGGTTTTTCTTAGCTATAGTACAGTGTTTAGTATGAAAGTACAGGTGGGTAGCATGACCAAAAAAAAAAGAGATCAGTATTGCATTTGAACCTAGCTCTCCATTTGTATCTCTAACTAACCACTCATGAAACCTATCAGTTACAAAATTCTCATTTTGACCTTTGCATAAAAGGGTTTCTGTTCAAGCTAAGTGTAAACTTCCTTTTGCCTCTTTTACAAAGTATAAGAAAAGTAATAGCAAATAATTTTATTCCTTTCTTAAGATTTTCCATTTCACTAAGTAGAGGAACACTGAAGTCTCTCCATAAATCCTGAGCAAGTCATAGCACAGTGGGGCATTATGAGAGAGGTAGAATATCCCTCTGCTATAGAAGGAAGGGCATGCATCCCCATCTGAGGTCCAGCAAGTAGTGCTTGTACAGCCATAGAACCAGCACGTACGTTCTTGGCTTTCTCTGCCGCCTTTCAGCATGTGCTTTCAGAGACAGGCAAGCCATTTACCAACTCTACTGTCTGCACTTCTTCATGTACGCTTAACA
Source organism: Grus americana (assembly GCF_028858705.1). Taxonomy (NCBI): domain Eukaryota; kingdom Metazoa; phylum Chordata; class Aves; order Gruiformes; family Gruidae; genus Grus; species Grus americana. The sequence goes on along the minus strand of NC_072855.1, from coordinate 31,642,378 downwards.
ACTTTGCTCTTGCTTGTTTCAGGAAAGTCCTTCAGAGTTCTCATCCCTTCCACATGGCTGTTGACCAGTCACAGCTTGACCATTTCTGTCAACCAGTGACTGGTCAACAGCTTTATTTCTTTACCCTGTAAATACTTCTGTTTCTTGGGAGACCTGTCATTAAGATGAGCACAAGTTTTTTGGATAGAGTTGAACTTCATCATGTTCTACTACTCCTATTCAAAATTCTTCCATCTACCAGTCAAACCAGTTTTTCCCAGCAGACACTTGTCCAGGGAGAAGACTCCTTTTTCTGAGATCTGATCATCAAACAAGAATCTCAAGGTAAGTCTAAATAGTGTATTGTATGTGGATGCAAACAAGTTTTCCCCTTACTTGAAATGTAACTAGACACAATCTAGCATGAATGGTCTTGAAACTGCTAATTGCATTGATGTAGTCCTTAGTCTGACTGAATTTGCTCTGACTCTCACTAGAGTCTATTAGATTTTATTTGGTTATGTGATAACTGTGTTTATGCCTGGTCAGATATTCCTGGCTTAGAAGCATATCCTCCATAGATCATCTTCTCCTACTTTGTTCTTGCTTGTAAGCAATCCCTGAAGCTTTTCAAATGGGCTTTCCAGATCAGAGCAAGCAGCCTTCTTGGGGAACCCCTCTCAATTTCTTCAGACCTCAGCTGGTCTCTTTCTTCTTCATATTCTTTCTTAGAATTTAGCTCCTAAACTTCAGTGTCACCTGGTTATTTAGATCCAGATAAATTGAACACAACAGGGACAGTAATTTTATAGTCATAGGACTGATCTAAGGGCCCCTGACCACCTAGCCTTTCTAAGTGTATGAATATCACCAGGCTCAGACAAATTTCTAAGAATAGAACTAATACATTTTTAAAAATGTATTAAGCGGTTCCACGGTAGAAATGGGTGAGTTTCCAGTTGTGAAACATCTGTGAAGAAATTGCATTTCTCTTGTATTTAATTGTTTGAATTTCAGTAAACAATTTGTGATGGTGATTTGATTATGATTACTTTTTTTGTGACTTGTTAGGATTTGAAATCTAAGCATTTTTGGCATACATCAGAAGTATGTTTGTTTCATTATTGGATAAGCTTAATCCTTGGAATTTAGTTACCCATGCAAAGCTTGTAGTTAAAATGCCAAGATTTATTTTGCCGTACTCATTTTCAAAACATTGTGATAGCAAACATACTTGCCAGGAAATTAATTCTATAGAAAATTTACTGAAAGCAAATGTAAAACAGATGACGCTGCTTCTCCATCATTGTCAGCCCCCATCAACTGGAACTAGTAGCCTGGAGCTTGAAATCAGTGTAAGGTTTGTTTTTAATTGTATAGGAGCAAGAGTAAGCCCTGAATGAATAAACTAAATTGGTGCTGAAGTTCACCAAAGATTTTTAGAAGCACCTATGAATTATATAGATTGTTAAAATATACATTTTTCTCACCCATGGTTTGTCATTTTAGTTGCCTCATTGGTTTGACCAGATTTACATTTTTAAGAGCTACATTGCCCATCCTTTGGGTTTGAATTTGCATGGCCAATAGCTAAGCATTCTGGCAGTAATCCTACAAAGCATTTAAATATGTGCTTGAATTTTGGTCCTGTGAGTCGTACCACTGAAGCTAAAGCATATAATGAAGAACTTTGCAAGACTGGCGTAATAAATAGTTCTTGAGATCTTGTACCATAGATGAGATTTTATGGAGTCACTTGGTTTTCCTTCTTCACTAATTAGCATCCCCATTTATTAATTTATAAATATTTTAGCAAGGACCTCTTCCTATTTCATATTTAAATTCCTAGGGGAAAATTTTTCTTTTCACTTTCCTTGTCTGCTTTTCAATTAGTCTACTTTCACTAGCATATACTTTACGCCTGATATATTTCTAAAAGTCATTCTCATTAGTTTCATTGATTGTAATTTTTAATTTTTATTATTTTTTCCAAAAGTGTTAAATCTTTTTTTTTACATTATTATTTCATACTGTACAACTGTGCATAACACAGTGTGCAATTAATATTATATATTTTTAATTTCAGTGATCTCCTGTCAGTTCTTATCAGCTATTTTCATTTTCTTGGACCAAGGTACAGAGTTTTTGGATATTGTATTCCAAACCCAGGAGATCAGTGCTAATCTAGGAACGCAGACATTTTGCTTCCTGTTTGAATAAATGCTGTCACAAATCAAGTATACTGGTCCAAACTGTGTGCCTTGATGAGGCAGGTATGATACTGAGCAAAGTTAGTGCCAAACTGCAGTGTTTTGAAACAAAGAGCAACACTACAAAACACTGTCATTTCACAGGATTAATTCACAAAATGGCATTAAAACTGTATAAATGGAAGAACACAGAACAAATGTGGCCAGCTTTGATCATATTTTGGCAAGCTAAAGCATCCCTACTTAACCGCGTTGATATTCTAAAACAACATTATACAGCTACCCTTTTATCTTTCTGGAGAGAAAATGAAAAGAATTTGGTTTTGGCTGTTAAAAGAGTCCATTCTCTTGCTCTTTATTTGCTTCTGTGTACAGTTCTTCTTTGCATAGTGTATTTCCTATACTTCTGTTTTAGAAGTTAGTTACTTTTGGTATGTATTTTTGACTTCACTTTTAAATAAGATTCTGTACAGTAAGGGGAAGATGAGAAAGCTGCGTGAATAAGCACACTTCATGACAAGAAGGAGGGACAGAATGAATGAGCTTAGCAAGGTAAAGCAAGACCTCTCCTTTCAGAAATCATTATACTGTAGTTGGTAGCCCACACTAAAACCTACATGTCAGTGTTTCCTGATGGTATATATTCATTCGTAGATAAACTGAAGTGAATATGCATACCATAAATTTTAAGATTTTGATATATATAACATTTGATATATATAACATTTGTATTGATCCCGTCAACACTAATGTCAGTGATGGGCCCAGTGGGATATATTTATCTAGCTGTTCCTACTTAGAAAGCATTAGAATTCAGTTTTATGGTAACTGTTCTTTAGCAAATATCTTGGTTGTCATTGAGACTATTAGATAGCACGTTTGTAAAACATTTGAAACATATTTTGTGAGCATGCTAGAAAAATGCTGTTAAGCATGGATCTAAGCACACACACGCGCGCGCGCACACACACACACACGTGCCTTTCAATTCTTCCAGGCAGCCCGATTCCTTTACAAATGCCAAAATGTCATTTAGCTCAAGTGGAGACTTTGCCCTTAAGTCATCAGCATTCTAAACCAATCTTAGACATAAAGCGTGATAGAAGTGACAGCAAGTACTATAGGTTACACCACTTACAGTGTAACTAGGAATAGTGCTTTTTCATGTCCTTTTTCTGCGTCGCTTTCTGCAAAGCAAGTACGTTATGGTGGTCAAAGGTCTAGATACAGCAGCACGTAAAGCTTTCAAAGTACCTGGATATCATGCTAAGACACAAGATGTATCCAAGATCAACAAAGCAAGATACTGGCGGTAGCCGAATGCTAGGTTCACTTGAAAAATTCCTTTCTCGATTTATGGTCGAAAGCATGAGGTGGGATTGGTAGTTACATCTGAAAGTCTTTTCTCATTAAACATCAAAGGGAAGTGCCTTTTTTAAAAAATATTTATTCTCATATCAAGCAAACCAGCTGTATTATTTTTGCTATTTTTATCTTAGCAGCATTACCAAATGATGGACTACTTTTTAAATCTGTTTTTACACTCACTGTGGAACAGAGAAAACGCAATAGATAAAGCATACTGTGCAGAAAGAGTATTTATCAACAAGTTTGTTTCATGTTTTAGCTGTCAGGACTATTTTCAGGCTTTTTATAGTTGCAATTTTTTTTCTTCTCACTGTCATTCTTGGCCTTGCCTCCCCAGTTTATATTTAGATTTAGGATGAAAGCAAAAGACCAATTAGAGTTTCTGAATTTGAAGTTTTAATGAAAATACTCTTTTTTTTTTGTTTGTTTGTTTTTGTTTTTCTTCATGACAGCAAAACTAACAGTAACTCAAAACAATTTCATTTTGGCAAAGCATTAATGTGTAAAATTAGTATGGATATTAAAAGGGACTTTTAATACAAAACAAGGAAAGGAGCAGAGGGAGAATCCTGCTGAAAAAACCAGAACACATTACTTACAGTGATGAGATGTCTGGAGGGGAGAGGGAGACTAAAGGATGGGAGGAATGAATCTGAACTAAATAAATTCCTTTGGAAGGTTTAAGAATGTAAGAATAGAGGTCTTTCCAAGTAAGGTTCTCTTCAGTGAAAGCTGATAGGCTGGATTGGTAAGCATCATGATAGTTTGTTAACTGGATAATATAGAGAAATACCTCTTAGAGTTGATCTGAAGAAAAGGCAAAATAAGAAAGATTTTCTTTTTTGTCTCTTAGCCTATCTCTGAACCTGGTAAGGTCTTTTGTTGAAAGCTGGACATAGAAAATATATTCTTATAAGTCATAAAGCAAAAGAATTGATTTCAAGATGACTGTCAAATTGTGCAAAATTCTGTTCCCTAGACATGACCATCGTGGTGCCTGGTGTTCAGTATTCTGTTCTGAAAGTGCCTGAACATAACGTAGTTTAATGTCTAAGAGGATGTGAACAACAGGTTTCTCTGGCAGCTGGCCACACCGAATTTTGACACACAAATAAAGTCTGCTTGGTAATTTTAGCCAGACGTGCCTTACTATATATCAAGGCAACGAAAAGCGCTTAAACCTTAAAAGTCTTATGGTGAATTTATGATAGGTGTATTGCAGCACTGACGAGAGTGTGATTTTCGAGTCTCTCCTGACTCACAAACAGTAAAAGAGCAAAGACTAGACTAGGGTTATGCCACAGGACTCACAGTGGAGCTGGACTGTTACAAGGCTTGCCAGGTAATCTGAATTGTGGTTGTAATCTGAGTCCTGATACTGCTCCTTGGTGACATAGAAAGGAGGATTGAGACCGGCACTGATAAATTACTTTGTGACCAGCGCAGTCCCATCTTGAAAATGGAGTGGTAGATCTAGCAGTAAATTACTGCCATAAACCCTCTTCCCACAGCCTCTGCAAGGTATGTGGCAACTCTCTTGTGGTTCTTGCCTGCAAAAACATCTGAGTCTTTGGCAAAAGGTGTGTATTTCAGCCAACTATAACATATTGCAGTATGCTTTAGTATCTTGTCCTTTCCTGCAGAAAATACGCCGTCTTTCCTGCGATTAATACAGATCACACACAGGCACGCGTTTGCTAACATGGCCATTGGTGGTTTAAAGTCATTGCAGTTAACTAATTTGAAATACACCTGCTTCCATTTTGTTACTAAATTAAAAGGCTTTCTTCATTGCTATGCTGACTTGAAGGTGGGAATATTAAGTGACAAAATTACTGTTGCACATCCTCTCTCTCTCTCTCACAGCTGCAGGATTTCCATTTAAAACTGCAGTAAAGACTTATCTCTCAGTTAAGTCATTTGCCTTTTTGCATTGCGGTAATGCCAGGTTTGAATGTGCCGTATTCGTACGTGTAATTTACTTCTGGAAAGAAAACCAGAATATTAATAAAGAGTAGGAATTAAAAAGTCAGTCATAACAGGTGATAATCAAGATAACTAGTGGCAATATCAAATTGAAACTTTTTAACAACCTTGTGAGGAACCGATATTATAGCTTCATTTTATTTCTAAAAAAAAATAAAAATAAAAATATGATTTTCAGTAATGGGAGACACTAGCATTTTTGTTTCATTTTGGTCTAATAGGCATAAAATGTTTTATATAAACTTATCTGTTTCAGCATTGTAGAAATACATCTGAGTATTCTTCTCATATTTTCATTTTTTCATGAATTCAAAGGCATTTGAAGGCATTTTTACAGTGACATTTTAAATACATACTGTATACTGGCATATGATGGACTTTTTAAATGTGTATTTGTGCCCTCTACAGGGTGCACAAATGCATTTATCTAAATACTTGTTTATAATTTATCAATGGTATGCTAATTCCTATACAGTAAAAATGCTATAGTAGAGGTATTTCAAAAATCTGGATAATAGTCCTGCTGCTTTGTGGCTTCCTTTTGCATAAATAAAACAATTTACTAAATTTTAAGAATGCAGCAGTAATTCTCACATAATCATAACATTTTTTCAGTATGTTGCATTAATGACAAAGTAGAGAACATGAATAAATGCGCATTTACATATGGCGTAAAGAACTGGCCACTAAAACCTATATAAGACACCATATGAATGACTTTTAATACTAAGGGTAACTGAGATGACTTCTGATATAGTTAAAGTAGAGATTTCCAAACAAGCTGTCCTGATTTAGATAAAATTCAGATATGTCGACTGCTGACCAGATGTTGAAGGCAAAAACTTCAAGGTTCTGAGGTTGTGTGCATTGTTGCTCTAGTCTCAGTCAGGTATCAGTAGTTAACTGCCCTCTAGAGATGTCAATTTCTCTTTTTTGGCTATAGATCAAATATAAATAATATGTACTCTTAACTTAGGTAACTAATGAGATGTCTAGACTTAATAGAGAAACTCCTGATAAATTCTTCTGAGCTTTTGCCTGTTCAAAATCAAACCATTTATTTATAGAATAGCTTAACTGAAGGGCAAATGCCCTTTTCTTTATCAAAAGCTAATCATTAATTCTTTTTTTTTTCTTTTTTTTCGAGCTTTTTGAAGCAGAGTGGATAGACATTCCTGGATCAGTTTTGTAGCTAGGCAGCAGTACATGATAGAATTTTCAGAAAACTTTGAGATGGGAAATTATTGCTGGTTGTTCTTGAAACTAGATGAAAAACAATTTTCCCATTCTCACATTTTTCCTCCTTCAGATTCTAACATTTTTCCACAGTATTCTGTACAAATACATGACACTTTTAGTAAATATCAAGATAAAATTATAAGGTAATTTAATTAGCCTTTAAGTTAAAGCCTTCATTTTGTACTTGGGATATCCAAGTTCATGTGCCATTCTTTTACATCCCAGGTGAATCCACTGGTTATGAAGGTATCGACTGTTGTTTGATAGTCCTCTCATTCATTGATTCATTCATTTTTCATCAAGGAGACAGCAATTCTGTTTTGTAACTGATTAACTATTCATTAGAGCATAAGCCCGAGTGTTCCAAATCCTAGGGTTATCTTCTTCAACAAAGTGAAAATGCAGTCTTTTTGATCTATTAAATACAAAAATAATCCCATTAAAATTCAATTTTTTGAATGTAGACAAGGACAATTTTTGCTCTGTGTTCCACTATTGTGAACCCAGAATAATTTGCACCATTTTAAGAAAAATGCAAATCCAGACTATAATAAGTATCTAGGAACAGAAGATGATTTTTTGCTTTTCAGGAATTATTTACTGTGAAATCTAAATGTAAGCTTTAAATCTATTCATGTATCTATCTGGTGTAACTTTTCAAGGAGACTGTGTCAATTCAAGTAGAAAATGGTTGTAGTTTATCTTTTTTATTGTCATGTGTATCTCCATCTGTCGTACATCGTAGGGGAAAAAAGTAAAAGAGGTAATGCAAATTATTTTTTAAAACTTGTTCTTTGTAAACCCCTTATATATTTTTCTTGTGTTGAAGAAATATTCAATTTTAATATGACTTCTCAGCAGTTTCATTTAAATATATTGACTTTTCATCCCAGAAGTAGCATTTAGAACCGCCATTTCCTATTATTAATTGAATTATGTTATTGCTACACGCAGTCTAAATATTATTCAAATAGATTCACTTTTTTCAGCAGAGTAAACCAAGTGGTGGCCAAACATAGATTTTGGATGTGAACCTTCAAACAAGTGTGTGTATTAGCAACTGAACACATAGGCATAATCCAGTTTCATTTGCATTGCAAGACAAGAGGTGTCTTAACTGCCCACCATTAGGAAGCAATGGTTCAAATGTTTGTACTCAATAGAAGTTAAGATGATATTTAAGAAGATAAATGCAGGCTGTTGCAATTTTGCAAGTATTTCCTGGAGTTGTGATTTGCTTTGATCAAATTTTATAACAATGAATATGCTGAATTTTAATTTATTGGGGAACTCATTCTTCTTATGTAAAAGAAAGGCTTAGTAGAAGTCTTGCTTTAGTAAGGTTGCCATTCAGAAAATATACCTCAACCATTAGTCTGGTTCAAGGGCCTTGAGTAATGAATCTAAATAATTCATTTTAGAATTTACTTTTTCGTAATAGCTTACCTCTGAAGACTTCGGTGCTCATGCTTTAATTTACAGGTAAACAGCTACATCTAGTCAGGCCATACTACAGCTTCCTACCTATAATCTAGCTCCAATATGGCCACATCAGTACCATACCTGAAACCTTCACTGTTTAACATTAGTCAGTTTTGCTGCTGAGGGACTGCACAAGATTGAAATCCCAGCAACCATGCCAATCATGTTTTCATAAAATAACCTACTTTCATTTTAGTTATGTACACCTCTATAGCAAAAATCCAGTTTCATCATGCTTTTTTAATACAATTACCTAATTAAATTACATTTCAAGCCATTTATTAAAATTGAACGTCTGCATTCTGATTCCTTTGGGTTTCTAATCAGTCCAAGATAAATTATAATAACTGGGCTTGTAAAAAAAGAAGAAACAACCATTTTCTGTGGTCTTTTTATGATCATTGATCCACCTTTTCTTGGTTCAAGGGTAGATTTAAATTAGATGTAAGGAAGAAATTCTTCACTGTGAGGTTGATGAGACAGTGGAACAGGTTGCCCAGAGAAGCTGTGGATGCCCCCTCCCTGGAAGTGTTCAAGGCCAGGTTGGGTGGGGCTTTGGGCAACCTGGTCTAGTGGAGGGTGTCCCTGCCCATGGCAGGGGGGTTGGAACTAGATGGGCTTTGAGGTCCTTTCCAATCCAAACCATTCTGTGATTCCGGTTTTTTTTCAGTCTGGCAGTGATCAGCTCTTCCAAGGTCTTGGTGTCGAACATCAGCTAGCTAATCTCACAAAGGCACTTTTAAGTTTTAGCTACATACATATGGTTAAAGATTTAAGAATTGTTGTGGTTTGGGTTTTTTTAATTGCAACTAAACTTTTAGAACATAAAGTCTATGTTTTCAAGGTCTCCAATGGTAAAGCAATCTTGATTAATTACTCGTATTTCTCTGTGAAAACTGTGGATGCTTTAACTTAATAATGAGCTTGCAAAAAGTAAAATTGCAAGCTTCAAAAATAATGAATATTTTTCAAACTCTTCTTTAAACTCTGTAACTCAGAGGACAAATTGGCATTACAGTCTAATACTTGCATAATCTTAGTACTTCATCATATTGTTACTTGACGTTTCTGAAAAACCTAGAGAAAGATCAAGGCAGTAAGATTCAGCTATGCTTGTGACGCTGCAAAGCCATATAATTTGTACACATCAAAATGCTACACGATTCCATTGTCAGTACATTTGAGGTTATTTGCTTACAAGAATGATGTGAATGAGTGGGATAATGCTAATATATGGCTCACATGGCAAACTAATTTATTAGCTTTTGATTCTTGGCTCATCAACTTTTCAGCCAGCATTCTTTTTGGGGGAAAAAAAAAAAAATTAGCTCTACTAATCAATATGCTCAGGTGCTGGTCTTTTCTTGCTAATCAGTTATTAAGTCACTGAAAGGTATTGGTGGTGTTGTGTGAGCTAACTCATAAATTAAGAAAGGATCATTTGCTGGTTAAATAAATGACAAAATTCCCTCAGTGTGTACATATATAAGCAAATATATTCCAGTACCAAATACCAATGTTGTACCTCCACTGTTTTTATGAAACTCGCCATTTCCCAAAGGCTTAATTTCAGTAACCAGTAAATTGAGGAGAAATGAGTAATTTACACTAGTCTCTGAATTCTGAATATTCAGTTTCAGCAGGAATGTGTGACTAGTTTTGCTTGTAGGGAAAGGGTCACTTTGATTCGCTCTGTGTCAAAAAAGTATGTTTTAAAGGTCTGGTGTTTATAAATCTGCTATGTATAAAGAGGTTTCTCTGTAAATATACAGCTGGACTTTCTTCCTTTTTGCCTGACTTGTGCTACTTACTGAGTTTTCTCCAGCAATCTCTATAGCGACTGGTATTATTTGACCAGTAGTTTACTTTCACAGATGCTCCTTTCTCAGCGAAGTCTTTACTTAACTCATTCTCTTCCACTGGAAGCTGGACTTAGAAGTAATTTTATTCAGTTACACTTAGAGTTTTGATTTTACATCCTTTGCACATACTCCATGCCCTTGCTATTTTATTTGCTCTGAAAGGTTCACTTTTTATAGCTATCCATTCTAACTCATGTTCCTTTGAATTCAGTTCCCTAACTACTTCCTTTTGAGCTGTACTTGAAAGGACTTGAAGGTTCAAGTCTTTTCTTTTTATTCTTTTTTTTGTATTCATTCATCTCTCTCTAGAATTTCACTCGTTGCAAAGTAGGTCTTGGGTACGATTCTGTAAGTCTGGGAAGACAGTTAAGAGATCGTTGTCTTATTTCTGTAAAAAAGTAAGTGTTTTAACATTGTAAATTATTAAATACCTAAAGTATATTTCTTTCATTAAAAAACCCACGCTATTCACTTTGAATCTTGATTTATATTGTTATATTTATTATTCATAGAAAGGTATGTTTGTAGCACCATTTCCTAAGCAGTACTGATCTACATGATCTAACTTCCCATCAAAGCACTACAGATTTACATATAGCAAATAAAAAAATAAAGAATACCTTCCTATAGTTTTCCTTTTGTTCTGTATTTTTAAGTAATGCTGTACAATCGCTTTCCATTTTTCTCGATCCTGCTGTTTAACTGCTGGAAACACATCAGTAAATTCTGGCTGGCTGATCTTTTTCACCTTTCTTACTAAAAACAAGATAATTGTAAGTGCCTGTTTTTCTTCTAGCATAAAATAAAAGGGATAGCAAATATTCTTGAACTTGTTGATAGCACGTTTTCTGAGGATAAAGCATTTGCCACAGGAACTATTATACTTACCATATGACAGATTAAATCCTCAAAAAGAAAAAGGAACACGTTCATTTTGTTTAAATTTTATTTTATTTAATTATATCAGTTTATCCTTAATTCTGCCTGCCTGGATTTTCAGTCTGCTTGGAGAACTTGGACTTTCTTTCCAAAATTGTATTTTGTTAGAGGAGAAACACCTCATTTTTAAACAAATGCTGCTGAAAGTGAGGAAATACTAACACTGGCTCGGAACCAGCTGTCATTTATCTTTTGTTATCAGTCTTTGCCTGATATTATCTTTGGCACTTCTGATTGATTTAGTGTCTGACCCGTACTCCAGTGATGTTTTATACATCTTTGCATTAATTCCGCTCTTTCAAATGTTACAGCTGTGGTCTTCTCATAAGTAAAGACTGACAATTCTGTGTGTTGCTCAGTTAGTTACATCTTCGTATCCTATTGCCACCTTCAAAAATACAAAAAGCCCGTGGCCTTGAAAGTATTTAATTTTGCTGATGAAAAAGGTGAACGGGATCTGGAAGCACATTCTTTGGTTTCTGGTATTCAGCTGCAGTAGAATTTCTTGCGTGCCATTATAGATAGGAGTGAGATTTATTTGGAGTGCCAGCGAGCCTGGCTATACAGACACTCTGTTCCTCTCTCTTAGAGGCAGCAGAATCGCAAGGCAATGTCAGGTTTAAAAAGCAGATTCTGCGCAGAACCTCTGTGGATACTTTTAGGTAAAAAGATATGCTGCTTTCTCCCTCCTGTGGTTCTCCATAACACTCAGTGAAATTTGGTTATAGAAACTGGATTTGTTTGTTTTCTTGTGAGATCGTCAAAGCAGCAGTTGTAATGAAATTGGTTTTGGTATGCTTTGCCAAAATATTTGTAAAGCTTGCTGAGTTCTGGAGATAAAAACCTAGAACATTACTTCATTACTCTCAGAAATCTCCTCTTCCTCTCTTGCATACTTTATACAAGTAGAGTATTTTACAGTGAAGGGGTGGTTTGTTTTTTAGGGTTTTTGTTTGTTGTTTTTTATTTTTAAGTGAAAGTGGAGTTTAGAAGATGACTAACGATGATTTTCTGGCAGTAATTTAGTTTAATGTTTAATTAGGGGGGTTTTTTTTGGCTTCTTGCTCAGGACATTTTCTCTTTAACACTATAAAATAATATCATCAGTTAAACATTATATAGCCTTATTCTGCTTTCAAATCCTGGAAAAATCTGTTTACTAATTGTTATTGGTTAGCTTCAAAAATATCTAAAAATCTATCTCCATTAACAGCTAAAATTTCTGAAAATACATGTGAAATATTTAAATAAATTAGTTAAATAATTGAAAATACTTTCTTGTATTTAAAATATCGTAACAATTAGAGTGGTGCCTCTCTTGTGTTGAGCACTTCTTACACAGCTACTGTGAGATAGTAATGGTATATTTTTAAGTTTACTCAGAATTCAGTGGTCAGAACACAAGAAAATTTCTGTTGTTGAAATACAGCAATTAATCCCAGAATATTTAGTAGTCAGCTAGAGTTATCCCAAACATTTTCTTTGATCTTATTTCTAGTGATAGAAGGTAAATGCATTACCTGTTTTACACATTTTTATTCACTTCTTTCATCTTTACTGTTGGTTCTCTTTTGGAAAGTCTTTCACACAACAGTTCTAGGTTATTTTCATTACACAGTGCCCAGTATACCATCTTCAGAGAGGGAAAGTAAAAGCTTACAGGCACATGGATATTTTTTTTTTTTTTTTTTTTTTAAAAGCTAGAGTAAGTTTATATGTGGAGGACAAAAGTTATGGCATGGGACGAATCAGTAAACAAAAATAGACATGAGAATAAGATTCAGAAAAAAAAAAAAGACAAACTTTTGACTGCCTAACAACGTAGGTAGGCTATTGCTATCCATTAAAAGTAAATTGAGTGGTATAAATGACTGTTATGTGTTCAGTCCTTGTGTCTGAGAGTTAAGAGAAATACTGATTTTATAGTGCTGTTTACTATGTGTCAGTTTCTTGAGTTTTCTATTATTTTAACAAAGAACTTGCTGTAATCAGATCTTTATTAAAATTTTTTTGATCTTTTTTCATTCTCCTTAAAATTGCATTTGGAAAAGGGATTGTGTAAATATTTGTCTATTTTCAAATAACTTCAGTAAGCATTTATCAGAACACTAATTTTTTCATTGACAAGGAGTTTTTCAATGACAAATCTTGGTCATGTAACTGAAAATGTAGAATTATCATACGCAACTTGGACCTAGTGATAGAAATTAAAATTCAATAGAGAATGAATTCAGTTTTAGTAAATAGTTACTAATTTTCTTTGTTTTGATTTTGAGTGCCCAGTAGGAGATACATGTGCATCCACTACCAACACTAAAACCAAAGTACATTCCAAATAAGTCTCTTTAATTTATTGGAGAACAAAGGTATTCAGTGAGAAAGGTCTGGTGGAAGGAGACTCTTCCTTATCTGTAAAATGATCCACCTCCAAAGTGTTGAGATGAGCATTCAGGCAAGTCAGTACTGAAAACTTTAGATCTCTAAATGTCTTCAGATTTGTATGTGAAAATCATCTACTGATAAGCAGAAGTCTAAGTTTTCACATCATGTCGGTTCAGATTTTGAAATAGAAATGCAAACAAAAATATGAAGAAACATTGATAATCATTAATAAAGGATTCAATCAGATATTTTGTCCTAAAAATGTCAATTTGTGGTCATACATTTAAATGTGTTTTTATTTTCCAAAGTAATTGTACTGTATTTTATTTATGTATTTTAGGCACGGAAGGGGCAGTGTTTGGGCACTCTGTGGAGACACCCCATATCAGAGCAGAACCTTCCCAAGACCTCAAGTAGGTGTTGTTCAAAAAGTTGTTTTAAAATCAAGTATTCTCAAAAATAATTAAGTCTAGATTAAAAGCAAATATCTGTATAGTAATATATACTGCCCACTTAATGACTCATACATATCCAAAACACTGGTAGACTCCCACTTGTTCTAACTTAGTCAAAAGAATCCCCACAAACCTTTCTCACGCAAAATGTAAAATACATTAATTTTATAAATGACTTGCTTCCTGTAGCATAATCCTTGAGAAGTCTACTTTCCCCAGAGATTGGAATAGTCAGGCATTTTTATGGTCAATTGAGTACAGTACTGTTTAATAACATCAGACCAGATTTTGATTTTTTTTATGAGCCATTACAGAATATATAAGTCAAGTTAAAGTAAATAGCCCCAGATTTTTTCTTCAAGTGGTGTTTCCAGGTTGTTGAGTTTTTTGAATACTATACACACACACTCCTGAAAAATTCATTACAAAGTGAGGCTACATTTGTAAATGTAAAAAATCCAAAGTTTTCTGTGCATGTTCACAAAAGTGGAGAAATAAGTAAATAGTAAAAGATGAAGTCTAAAACTTACTGAAGCATCTATAGATCGAGAAAGAGAAAATTTAGAAAGGTTTATAGTGAAATCTTTTTCTTGAAGTGCATGTATGTGCACTGCTAGATACTGATCTGTAATTTATATGGATGACTAATGGGAATATATGACAATCGCAGAAAATCAAAGGTCCTTCCTCGTGTTTCTCTCAGCAGAACTGGTGAAGAACAGTATAGACGTTGTTTCAATTCTACTATGATTCCTAAACATTATATATCTATCCCTTTACCTGCCCAGCAGTGCTTACAATTAATTGCGGCAGAAAAGCATTGTTAAATGTCTTTCCCTGTATTTGCAAAGGCATTTAGGATCATTGACCAGTAATGATTTTGCAGAAATCATGTGCAGGAAGCTGCCCATGTGGACAAGTTTGACCGTTGTATGTGGGATGTAAGAACTGAAAGATTGTGTTTGATTATTTACACTAAATATTTTAAGGTAATGTGATCGTTTGGGGTCTTACGGAGGATCTTACTCATTGGATTTTTATCTTAATAATCCCTATCCCCTACCAAGACTCCTGTCGGTCCTTAGTTGAGAGTAGTTGTAAAGGTATTTATTAGTGATGGTCATCAAGGTGGTATGGTCTCTAATCAAAGGGAGTTCAGCAGAAATCAAAGTGGAAACACAACAAGCTTTTTTCAGGACCCCAAAAATTTGAGTAAGAGGGTAGAACCTGTCCTGCTCAAAAGAATGTGGAGACACTGCTCTGTCTACTTCTCTAATAATTAAATAATAACAGAGTGCAAATGTATGGTGAAACAGATAATCCTGTGTCTTCAGGTCTAATTTCACTATGGTTAAAATCACCTCATGTTGCCTGCTGTCTTTTGGCTTTATTCATTGCCATGATGCCCATTGTTGCATAACATTTTCCAATTCCACCATTCCTTCAGCTCATTTTTCCAAGATGGACTTAATTAGTGAGAATTCTACTGAATTTTCCATTCAACTTTCTGCCCTCTCAATAATAATGACCTTAAGATAAACTTTTTATTTAAAAAATGTATAACATGGAAACCCTTGCTGTCTAGTCAAGCAGCATTAGCTTATATGTAAGTGATTTTATTCTTGATATTGTCTATATTGTGTTCTGCAAGTTTTTGTACATATGTGCTCCTATATATTAGTTAGGATTCAGTGATATTCCTTTTTTAAAATTCTCATATAACTTTCATTATTTAAAAATGATGACATCTACTATCAGGACAGATATTTCTTGGCTTTTGTTATGAATCTTTCTAGAAGGTAACCTGCAGAGCCTTTTTAACCTTGTAGCTTGAAAGAACTGTAAATAATTGTAGGTTTGTGTGATGTTTAATGACAGCAAAATACTGTTTGACACTCAGATCATATGTATCCCTTTGAAAATTCCAGTTGCCATATGCCTTTTAATCTTATTTCAATTTATTTAAAATAAAAAAAAATCTTTTTCTTTTTTTTTTTTTAAGTTCAAATCCTACATTCACTTTCCCTAAAAATAAGATGGCTTTTTTTTGCTAATTTAAAAAAATGTTGTCAGAAAGCAGTGATTTAGTATTTAGATGATTGTTTGCCAAATACACCCAAACAAATAGGTCACCAACTCTAATATATTTCCCCATGACCTCAGAAGCTACCTCTATCACAGAAACAAAACAATATCAGAACCCCTTTTCTGGCCTCACGCCCAACTGATACAGCTACATTGATATTGTAAAATCATTTTATCCTCTAAAACATAATAGTTGCTACCCTCCCAACAGTGCCTGCAAATTGTTTGCAGGAGTCATAACTGACTCTCAAATATGCCAGTGACTATTTAGCTGCATAGATGGTTGAGTTCCAGTGCTCTGCCCTAGCACTTTTTAATATTTTAGTATAAACTTAGCCAGAATGTCCAGCAGACCATACTGGCAGTCCTAAAATGGTGTAGAGTGTTTTTTCCAAATGCTGCATCCCTGCGCCTTGGGACTTTTGAAATGAACAGTGATGTCGGAGAGTAGAGAGTTTGCCGAGTTGATATTTTAAAGTTATTTTTTCAGTGGACACAGGTCATTGCAGTTGATAGCAAATTGCAGTGCATAAATGCAAATATATTAGGCTATGAGAATACTTGTACGCGGGGGTGAAAGATAAAATAATTTAGATCAGATTGTTAATTAAAATATAAATGTACCCTAATTTTTGATGTTGGAATATGTAGTTGTGGTCAAGTAGTAAACCTCAGACATCAAGATATGAGTATGTTTAAACAATACCTTACACACACACCAAAAAAAAAAAAAAAAAAGACACTGGAAAAATATTCATAACCTTGGATATTTTAAATTGAATTTAAAAAGTGGAATCCTGACTACATTGATTACTGGGAATGAAACTGAAGTATAAAATTTGGACTAAGGTTTTGATACCCGCAAAGCTCATGGTGTTTGCCCCAAAAGTCCTGGGGCTTTAGCTCAATCTATTCTGGACGGGGAGCCAAAAAGAAAAAGTCAGGTTCATATTGCCTTGACATATCTAAACTTCGCCTCAGCCATTCTTTGTTCTATAGCCAGATTTTGAGGTCTTCAGACAGAGAAATATCTGTAATATTTGCTGTTAAAAATGTATCATGACAAAATAAAACTCAGTTGATATTTAGAAAAATTCCTTCCTATGTGCTTAACCACTTTGGTCACATCTTTCTCCTGTCTTACGTTTTCAGATATAGCTAGCAAGGTTTTGCTTTCAGAAAATGTTTTTCTACAGTCCTTTATGAAAGCTGGAAAGCTCTTTTGTGTCAAATCCCAAAAACTAATTAAATCTGACTTTCATTAGCTGGGATAAGCAGCATAAAAGAATCATGCCTTAGAATCAGGAAAATGAATTATATCTTAATAATTTAATCTTCATATTTCTCTCGCTACTTTTTCTCACAGGAACAAAGTTATGAAAACTAAACTGCCAATATAATAGGTCCCCAAATATTGGTTTTAGGCTAATAGTGCATTAAAACATGGTGCACTAATAGGTAATATCCATGCAGAAAAGAGGCAGGCAGTAGTTAAACGCAGACAGCTTTGCCCTCGATAACCTCCTTAATAAGGGGGTAAATTACTTTGTTGTCGTTCTCTGGGGATAACTGCAAGATCAAATTTAATAGGATTTTTTTCTCTTCTCTGTCAAGCCTCGCACACCATTGACTATCAGCTAATCCTGCGAGCTAATGCTGGGCATAATGAGATGAAAATTGATCAAGCAGCAAGGAACCACCCAAGCTAGTAGGATCCTACTTTACCTCTGATAAGAATTAAAAATACACAGATCTTGCACAAGGGGTCTGTTTCACTCAGAGTTTGTAAGAGCCATCTTTTGTGGCACTGAAGGGGTGGTTTACCAATAGGGCAAAGTATCTATTCTGCAAATAGATGGAGCGAAGGGAGGCATCAGAAAGGAATTTTGACATTAACTTGTTAGTCATGTGAGCAGGCTGAGAGTAACAAAAGCACTGGGACACTGTTCATCTATTTTACTCAGAAATCGAATAATAAACCAAACCTCATGAAAAGGGAGAAGATGTAGTAGAGTAAAAAGCCCTGCAGCTTCCTTCCTGTTTTAATGATGTCAGGTTCTAGTTACTTTTCAATATTTGCTTTTAATAAAGTGGAAATATTTGCTATTTATGTTTTCAGAATTTTTGTTTGGTGTTTGAATAGTTATTTTAGTGTTTGGGCATGTGATTGATAGAAACTTGTTTGCTTAGTCTTATCCCTAGCTGTTGAAAATATTATTTTTCTTTTTTTTCACATATATGTACATACAAAAACAGAGATAGGTGTAGTAAAAATGTGAAAAATTGCCAGAAGCCAGCTTCTTTTTTTACTTATATATATGCTTATATATATATTACAAAATAAAAAATTAAATTGAAATAAATAGAGAAGAAAGCCGGTAATACAAGATTATAATTACTATGCAGCTAGGATGCAGTAGGAACAAAAAGTAACTAGGTATGGCTCTTTAACTGAAAGAATAATTTGCTTTAGTGTTCAGTGACGATTATTATATTTGACATTGGAGAAGGGAAAAGGCTCTCGTGGGAACTGGGATATGAAGGAAGAAAGTATTGCTATCACAATAGATAGCAAAATTCATTGAGTTTCATGTGGTTAATTTAGGGTGCTGGATGATCTCTATCCCTGATCTGTGACTGAACTAAATGTGAAAATAAGGTCAAATAGGCAAAATGTATAATAAAGCTTTCAAACTGGAAAACAGACAGTGGGACGGATGGATTGGTAGCATTTCTAGTGAAATGAATGGAAAGATGGCTTAAAAGAGTCATCTAGTATGTTAGACCCTTTAGTCTGAACTCACTAGGATGCAGTGGTTTAGAATATTATTTTGAAAGATTTATTAAAGAAAAGAATTAAGAGCTTGAAGATAAGTAAAAATTATGACGAACTAGAAGGCAAGTAGATTCTGCCAATCCAAAGAAATATTTTTCCCTTGATAAGATACCTGATCTAGAAAACGGAAAATAGGTAGATCTCCCATCTGAAGTTTAAGTACAGAATTTGATATAGAACTATATCTGATTAGAAATAAAAAGGCAGGACAGATAAGGGTGTATTTGAAGAAACTTTGAGTGGTATATAATAGGCATGTATTGTTCAAATGCCTGCTTCAGCCTGGAGGGAGATCTTGAGCACTAGAATAAGAATATAATAAAACTCAATAGTATGATGGTGAATATTGCATGAAATATTAGATAGAAATCAGCATTCTGCCTTTCAGATGCAAGAGGTTCTGGATAGCCTTTCAAAAGGAACGACAGGGACAATTAAAATTCTTTATTATTAGTGACTGGATTATGGTTGCTTTATGATTATGCCATGCCATGGTTTCAGGAACACAGAGATGGGTTCCAGGCATAGCTGTCTCGGGCTAACAGGGTTACAAGTATAAATATAATACCCTATGAATCCTGTCTCAAAACCGGTACAAAGCTCAGAGCAATAGAAAACATTTGCACAGTGCTGAGTTAATGAACGACAAGGCAATCTTACACTCTTCAGGTCAGCGTGAAGGCAGCTCCCTTACGTGAAGCCCGCTCAGGTCTAACAGCAGCCGTGACCATCAGAGGCACCCGGGGTCCCAGGGGGAGATGCTCAGGGTTTCAGTAGTGCCGTGCTGCGTACTCGCAGCTCCAGTAAGGCTCATTGCCTCTGAGGTTGCCCCAGGGCTGCGACACTGCTTCCAGACCCAAGCTGCCGCTGCACGTTCAAGAAAATCTAGTTCCACACAGTTCCAGCCTAAGACTTGATAGGAAAACACATGCTTTGCTCAAGTATTTAATTTTCACAGGTATTCCAGGTAGAAGTATTTGACCTTTTTTAATGAAAATTGAAAAAAAGTGCTCAGTGTTTAGGGGCTGATGCTAGTGATGCCACAACTCATTTCTGAAATGCTTTGGATTCTAAACCAAATACAGTCTTGTTCCACCATACCTGCATGCTCCTTTTTGCAGTAGTTTTTTCTGATTAAATGTGATTTGATACACTACTTCTAGTTCATAAAACTTATACTATACATCATTAAGGCCAAATAATGCCACTGTAACAGCCATAATGTTTTCATTTCCTATCTTTCTTATGATTTTAAATGAATAGTCTTACTACTGCAATAATAAAAAGGGATATTTATATTTTTTTCATTTGAGCAACATTTCATTTCCTTAGACTCCTTATACTAAATTTCTCCCCAGAGATTTTTTCACTCTAGTTGTTCTTTTTCCCCTTTTCAGGAATATCTACATTTTCTATGCCACTTTTTTAGCACTTTCCCCAAAAAACAAGGCTTCTTAATTTTGCTGTCTGTTCTCTTCCCTCATCTCCCCGATAATTTGCGTAGCAGTAGGCAGTTTCATCCATATTTGATAGAAAGGCAAAAGATCCTTAAATTTCTATATGTTTTCTGCAAACCAGTGCTTAACTAGAGATGCTAACATGCTTTAATAAGAAAATCAGCTAGTATTAGTAGTATTTACTGCTGTCAGTTTACCCATTCATATATACATGGCTTCAGACTACCCTCAACTTCTGACATATCTTGCTTCATGGTGTCCTGGTTTTGGCTGGGGTAGAGTTAATTATCACAAGAAGCTGGGAGGGGACATGGCCAAGACAGCTGACCCAAACTAGCCAAAGGGATATTCCATACCATATGATGTCATGCTCCGTACGTAACTGGGAGGGGAGCTGGCTGGGGAGGGGGGATCGCTGCTCGAGGAGGGGCTGGGCATCAGGTTCTGGGTGGTGAGCAAATTGCATTGGATACCACCTGCTTCGTATATTCTTTTAATAGTACTGTTCTTATTTTCCTCTTCCTTTGCTGTGCCAGTAAACCGTCCTTATCCCAACCCACAAGTTTTGCCTTTGTCTTCCCATTCTCCTCCCCATCCCACCTTGGATGGAGGGAGGGAGGGGTGCGCGAGCAGATGCATGGTGCTTAGCTGCCAACTGGGGTAAACCACGACACATGGTCAGGTCATGGTTATAGTACGCAGAAGACATGGAGTTTCTAGCCACGTTGTGGTCGTGGGTGCAGAGGGCATGGTTTGGGTTCTTGTCCTAGAACCATGTTGGAGCCAGACAAAGGATTTGAAATGGGTGGGGTATAAGAAAAGAGAAGTTCAGAGGATGGAGGGCTGTATGGTGGGTAGGTACATGGAGTACATGAGTTTGTAAAACTGTTCTGCCGTTCACTAAACAGTTCGTATTGATTATATGTATAATTATACAGAGAACTCCAGAGGTAGCCTAAGCAGTAGAGAAGAATGAATGATTTTACATGTCTTTTCTGCAATATTCTTCTACTCTCTGCTGTATTTCAAGATAGAATTCACTGCCAAAAAGAAAGAAAAAAGCTATTTGGCTTCTTCATAGTCTCCCACTATATTTTGTATTGCGGAATCTCTCTCTAGTTCTTTCCAAAGTGGTGCTTGCTCTAAAAAAGTGACTGAAAGTAAACTCACAAAAACCTTTTCTAATTTTTTTTTTTTTTTTTTTTGGATGAGCTGTTTTTTTCTTGGACTCTTTAGATACAGTCCAAGTACAAGTCACTGGAGAGTGTATTCCAAACTCTCTGTTATGCTTAGTCTGCAGAGGTTGAAGCAGACCTGTCAAAGGAATTTCAGCAGAATAATTTTCCACATGAGATGCAGTTTCATCAAGATGTGGATCAAAACCATGTTACAGTTTATCTCGGCTAAAATATACCCGTTTATATCAGCTTAAGGACCTTTGGGGAAACAATATTGAAAATATCATTAAAAAATTACAGGTGGTCTGGACTGTCACTTCCTAATCACAGGAAGCTAATGGTTTTCAAAACTGAGAAGATGTTATGTCAACCAGTTCTCATGTGTTTCCAGTTGTTCAAAGAGCCCAGTTCAGCTCTTCAGCCTCCCCCAGGCACTTTATGTTCAGATCTTACTCTTGACAGCCACTTGAGCATTATCTGTGGGCACGT
The DNA here is from genome assembly GCF_028858705.1 of Grus americana. Classification (NCBI taxonomy): domain Eukaryota; kingdom Metazoa; phylum Chordata; class Aves; order Gruiformes; family Gruidae; genus Grus; species Grus americana. The sequence goes on along the minus strand of NC_072855.1, from coordinate 31,620,431 downwards.
TGCTTCAATCTCTTTCTGACAAGATAGATTTCTATTTTAAGAAAATATATTCTGAAAGACAACTCAGGTAATGGAACTATTTCTGGAAAGAAAATAAACTTCATGTAAGGGTGTTTAGCAGAGTAGCAGGGCATGTGTAAAAAGGGTTTCAGGTCAGAACAAACGTAAGGAAGATTATGGGAAGGGGAATGTTTTGGGTGGAATAAGGGTAGCTCCAAGATGTCATTGCTATGAGGAAACCTTTTCCCATACCTTTCCTTAAGGGACTATTTTGGATTGTCTCATATGCAGATCTTTGTCTCACAGCCTGAAAGTTTAGACTTTCAAGCACGTTGTGGTATTTCTCTAAGAAATGAAAGCTCACATTCTAAACCTTACATTTCTACTAATTTGCTTGATTTTCAAAGGTTTGAGTTTTAGCGGACATTCTGGAATGCATGACTTTTTACTACCAGAGATTCCAGTTAGGTTTTTTATTTGATATGTTCTTAATATTATTTCTGATTTTGATAGTTTCCCTGTCTTTAGCTATTCTGGCTATACCCTCACATGCTCTAAGAAACAACCATGCATTAAGTTCTCTTTAACCTTCCTCATATCACCTGCTTATTTTGTCAAGCTCTTGCTTTAAACATTTGCTTTCTCTGGCACTCCTCACCTTTCCTTGATGCTTCTTCACTTTTTCTAGTCGTTTAATAACATAACTGAAAAACTCTTCATGACATTTTATTCCTTGCTTTCCTTCCTTAGTAACTAATATTTTTTATATTCTCAGAAGAGATCCTTTATTTCCCTATGTGGGGAAATTGTTTTTCTGATTTATCACCTATGTCAAATAACACTAAAATATTCAGTTGTTTCAAGTGTCGCTGTGATAATGCAGACCCACTGAACTGAAACCAGTGGCATGTACAGGGCAATTAGAACTCAGATTTGAGCCCAATGAGGTGATTTGTGGGTTAATGAGAATCTCAGGAGTTATAATAAGGGCATGCTGACACATGCCAAAGTCAGTGACATGCAGAGCATGGACATAACATGAAATGCTATACTGAGTGCTATTCCACTGTTCTAATTAAAGTCAAGAAAGTTTCCTCCTTATTTAAGTTTATTGTCCATGAGTTGCAAAATTGGATATTGGGGGGGAAAAAAACATAATAGTGTTGATATTTACTGGTTTAGGCCATTACCTATTACATAAAACATTTATTTACCTTTCTCTTACTTAAGACTCATGTTGTGGCGTCACAAAATAGAGAGCCAAATTGTGCCCTTAAAGGATAGGTTGCCACATCAGCCAAGGAGAGCTTCACATGAACATACGAGAATTTTGCTTCTTGATAAAGGTTAGCTGATGATCTGTGAACAATATTAAGGATTCTTGAGGCCTCCACATCTACCCTTCCATTTCAATAAAACCAATTATTTCATCCTGAAAATACAAGCATTTGGTTAAAAACATCGGAATACAACAACTTCAGGAAAAATAACTATTCTAGCGATGATTCATATGCATCTTGCAGAGGTATCAAAAAAGGATTTGTAGTCACTTTTTTACATATGTTAAAAAATACATGTATAATCTCTTAAATAGTGTAACTAGTGAGATTGAAATGAGTGAGTAGTAATTTTATTTTCGTAACATTCCCACTGTGATGTCAAATGCAGCTAATCAAGAATCCTCTGTTTGAATAGTTCCGGTATCTTAAAAAAGGGCTTCCAGGTTTTTTGTCATCATGATCATAAATGTCCCTGGTTATTCTTTATGGAAAATACTGGAATTTGCAGGCTGACTTCCAGGAATTGAACGGAATGGAAACCCTAATTTTATCTTGCACCGTTAGCATTCAGTGGACTCCTTTAAAGACTCTTGGTCTCACTGGAGGACTCTTGAAATCAGTTTCCTTGAGCATTAGGGCAGCTGGCCGTTCTTTTCATAATAATAGAAACGGAAGGAATATATACTTAAAATTGAGGTTTATGGAAAACAACATTTTCAAAAATATTTTTTTAAAAATTCTTAATTCTAATTTGGAAAAAAATAGTTTCACTTGTGGAAGAGGAAGTCCCTGCATCCTATGGGGTTTCAGGGTTGGGAGTGTTTGTTTACAAGGAAGTAGGAAAAGGGATAGAGGGAGACTTGGCACATCTGTTTGCCTTTCCTTCTCTTTGTGTATCTTACCTCTCTGCAGCCCCAGTCTGCCACAACTCTTTGCCTAAAGGCAGCAAGACCCATGTCACAATTATTTTAATCTATAGAAATTTATAATAAGGTTACCAAATCAATGTGTAGCTATTCCATTGGTTTTATATTTGCAAAAGTTTTTTTTAATAGAGAATTCCTATGCTAACTGAAAAAAATCCCACAATAACGTATGTTGGCAAGACCATCATATATAAAAGTTAAATATTTGAAAGTATTGAAGTATTTCTTGACCCCCAGGTGTAAAGATATCAGTAAAGGGGAAATGAGTACCTGCTTTACATGTGTGAAGTCTAGTTGACAGGATATTTTTTAATCCTCTGTTTTGAATACAAATTCCAAATCGGTAGAGGTTCATATCAGTCGTTTTACTAAGTAGCATGGGTTGGATCCACTGCTTAAATAGACATGAAGCAAATAAATTATTCACATTTGCACAAGGGAATCTTCTATTTCCTTCTATTTTAATACCATCTGCTAGCCAACAGAGCACAATTAACATAGATAAATTATATCCCATGTGAGTATGAGGGATATGCAAGAGGTAAATCTAAAATATTTCCTAAAGCACAAAATGAAACCTTTTGGCTCATTTTTTAAAATATTTTTCTCTAATACAATCTAGGTCAGCTTGTAAACAGAAAATACCGAATGAAAAATAAATGTTTCTGCATTTCCGATGAGAAATATTTTAATACCTTCAAAGGAACATATTCAAGATATTTGAAAAGTTTCCTTTTTTAGCAATAATTCTTTAATGAATTCAACTCAAATTCATATAGCTTTGATCCTCTTAAATTCATCTTTTTTCAGAAATTAACCATTGATAATTAAAAAGAAAAAAGCGCTTCTCTGCTCTGGATAAATCATCTGTCTGCATCACATATAGTGAATTGACAGATTATGTTATTTAAAAACCTCTTTGTAAAAGCCTCTTTGTCTTTCCTACAGTGTTGTAGTTTCTGTCAAATAATAGCAGTAGTTACCTTCTCTGTCATAGTTGTTTGTTGTTTGGGAAAGAAAAATTAAATCATAAGAATAGGATTCACTCACAGAAGTAGATACCAGTGTGACAGGCCATCAGTAAATCTGAAAGGAAAGCAAATTCTTGATATGCTGTAGTAATAATGCACTTTTCCTTGGAGGGACAAGTATTACAATGTGGAGTGTTACAATAAGTTTATAGTAGAGATTAAAGCTTTCAGAAATATGACAAAGAAAAATATTATAGAGCAGCTACATATCAAACATAATTTATCTCAAAACATTGAGGAAATAATCTGTGTGTATAGACCTTTGCATTTCCAGTAGCATACTGCAGATTGCACAGCTAAGTCACTGTTCAGATGTAGATCATCTGAAGAATAATAAGAAGAAAAGTAAATTAGTAACTGTAAAACAGATTTAGCCATTCGGTTTTACTAATAGATGGATGGTGTTTTAAAAACTACTCTGCCAATCATCAGCTGTTCATTGACATTTCTACCACATTATTTCATTTCAGGAAACTGCTAGAAAAAAATCTATTGTCCAAAAAAGAGATTTCTTCTCCACAGTGTGTAGCAGGCTGATATTAACAACTTCTGCTCAAGTTCAGAAATTAATTGCCCAAATGTCTTCATTTTAGACAAACTGGAAGTCATTTATGTTAGTGTAGTTCATGAAAAACAGTGATGAAGCTAGGCAAAACAACTTTGAGCTATACACTGTCATGTGTTTTGGAAACAAAAAAAAGTTTATTCTTCAAACAAAATCATAGTTTCTTGAAAGATATTCTGAAATAGATTTTTATTGTCCACCTGCTGAAAAATTTCAGTCAGGTCTGAGAGTGGTTTTGATGTTATGAAACCAGAAATATTTGTGACTTTGCTAATACCCAGCAATTCAATGCAATAAATGTAAAGAGCACTTTTGTCTTCCTGATTATGAAATGGCAGTTGAAACCACTGAGAAATGTTAATATTCTTGGAAAGTAGGTTATAAATCACAAAAATATGCTGCTGAATATTATGGAAGCATCCAGTCATTTAACATTTACACAGTTCAGTTTCCTTTTAAATTCAAGGTAAAACCTCATTAAGGCAACAGAGTACTTTCAAAAACCTTATTTCTAAACTTTATAGTTTATATAGTTTCTAAAATGTTTTGGAAGCTCTTTTTCTGCTGTCCTATTGTCATCAGAAGTTCACAAACCACCACCTGAAAAACACTGATGTACATGATTAAATAATTAATGGTATTTAGATTCTTCCCCGGTACAAAGAACTGCAGAACCTTTTATTAACTTCTCCCTAGAGTGTCAAAAAATTGAAAGAATATTGTTTAGCACTAACAGAAATACAGACTTTTCTACTGCTCCTATCTATATGTATCCTATGTATGCTTTTTTAATATAGGTAGCAGCAAAGAGTGTTTTCCTCTATCTGGACACCTGCTTTTAATAGTTTCATGTTGCCAAATAATTGCTTTCCCCCCGCCCCCCCATTGAGTGTCAGTGACACGTAACAAACAGAAATATTTCGCAGACACTATCTCAGTGACTTACTTTGCATGCAAATGTGGCATTTGGGTTTCAAAATGACAATCCATCACTATCCTCTATTCAATAGTTGAAATACACTGAAATTCTCTTCTTCCATTGTTCAATAGATCTTTCATTTGGCTTTTCTGTAGCAAATTCTTTGTCAAACTATTCTTTCATTTATACATCTAGTACCTCGTTACATTTTTGGATGGATGTGACCTAACACTCAAAATACAATTTGTTGAAGAAGGAAATACAATGTCTCCTTCAACCTACTAATTCTAGACATTTCTATCATTAATATATTTCATCTTACAAAAAGCCTTTGTTCAGGTAAAGTGGAACTGTGATCTGTCATTATAGTATTGGGATATAAATAGATTAAAAGATTTGTCTCACTCTTAACGGGGCTATGTAATAAGTCTGCAGCTGAACACAACCAGAATCCAAATTTTTGTTTCCTAGTTCAATACAGTTTTCATCCGATCATCTTTCCTATTCAGTGTCTGAGCACGGCTGCTACGAAATCCTTGCATTAGTACTTCCCTTTCAAGAGTAACCTGTCCAATACTGGGAGATAATATAGCTAAGAAAATATCACAGTTCTGCATTAAGGTTGATGGAGGATCTTGAGTGTAGAGTAGAGAGAAATGGAAAGACTGACAGGAGTAGAACCACAATAGCTGCTTTGAGGAAAGATACCAAGACGCAGGGATATGCATCTTAACCCTGCTATAACAGGTTAAAGAACATAATGAGTATTTTGCAGAACAGAAAAATAGCATGCAAAAAACTACAATATTAGAGACATAACAGATTTTTTCTTCTTCTCTTCTTCATACATAATGCTGCTACACCTACCTGAAATAGAAATGAGTCTGTGAATGCTGTCTTTCTAATCAGTTTTACATCATTATTTAAAACTTCTTAGGTGTTTTGTTTTCTTTTTATTTTGATGAACATTTATCATCAGTTACTAAGCAGACTTTAGTTATTAACGTCTCTTTACAGAAGCACTCACTTCTGTGAGTGGTGAGATGTGTGGAATCTTACATATCTGTATTCAGTATTACTACCGTCAAGTGAATTACGTACTAATGCCAGAAAGCATCACTAAGCAGACAAGCTTATATCAGTATGTGCTTAAATGCTGTCTTACACAGAAATAGATTTGAACACATACTTTTTTTTTTTCCCCCTTTTCTCTGGGCCATAGAGAATAGTGAGAGACTCACACGTACAACTAATTTTTACTTCTTTACCTTTCAAAATGCATTTGTATCTACATGCATTGCAGGTTTTGGGGCTGGGTGGTTTTTGGTGGTTTGATTCAGTGGATTTTTTCTCAGTGGTTATTTTTTTCTTTCAGACTTGAATCTCCTACTAGATCTTTGGTGATGGAAGCACCCAGGGGAGTGCAAGTCAATGCAGCTGCAGGAGACTTAAAGGCTACCTGTAGGAAAGAACTGCACTTACAGTCCACAGAAGGGGAGGTAAGTTCAGCTGGTAGAGAAATGTTCTACAGCTCTGCCCAGCATAACGCAAGCAGTGTGAGGACAGTTTATTCAACAGCAAGGTAAACAACACAAGAACTGTTCTGCGTTTGCCTACGTTAAAGTAATTTTGGTTTAGCTTGCTTGATTGTTAATACTTATTTGTTTTTTTGCAAATACTTAAATCACTAAGTTTCATTCACACTGAAAAAAAAAAATGTTAGTTAAATGAATATGGGTAAGAATTACTTTCAATCTGAGTCAAGGAAAAAGTTACCCAGTTCTTTAGCATATTCGAGGGACAGAGACAGCTAAGTGATAGTAGTAAAAAATTACTTTAGATGAATCTGACAAATTAAGAAAGAGAAGTTGGGGTTAATTTGTATTAATACTTAATTAAACCATGTCGAAGAGGTTTAACAAATTTGCTCCACATGTGGTTTATTTCCTTGAACTGTTACTATGTCTGTAAGAGAAACAGAGTACTTCAGTGGTATGTTCACTGTACTGTTTCATCTGTGTCTTGTTTCAGTGATCAGCTCGACCTAAAAAGATTTTGGTATAGATTCTTCATGTGTAAACCTGTGTGAACTCGTGAAAACAATTTTAAATTGGGTCACTGGTTTGGTTAGCAATCCATGTATTGCAGAAACGCATGAAAGATTGCTAGTATGAGATTCCTTTCATCTTCAATCCTTAAAATGATATAACATTAAAAAAAGACTATGCAAGGGTATCAAAGGCTCTCAGATTCCTATTAGGCACTTCAGAGAAATGGATAGATTTTCAAATTGTTCTCAGGTGGGACTTAGCAGATTATAGCATTTTTGTAAAAACTTTTTTTAATGTAAAGATCTAATTGGGAATGTAGCTTTTTAGAAATTTTTTGTCTTTTGTGTTTGTATTTTGTATTTTCTACCAAATGTTCACAGATACTTTACAAACTATCCACATAAGGAAACAAAACCAGCATTCACATCTGTGACAGATAATCCCCTGCAATGCACACGCTTTGCATTACAATGCAAACAGGAACATTTTTGGCCAATATACTGCATCGAAGGCCTACTTTGATAACATTTTGCTATTGATGCAAGTATCTGTCCTGCATAATTTAAGCACAATATTTTCCTAATTCAGAGCCTCAAATATTTATATACAACATGCCAATTTTATTTCCGAGCTTCTCCAAAAGCCAGCTCTTCCCACAATCTCTCATCTTTACTTACCAGCTCTCTAAATGCGAAGTCTTTGTTACTGTTTCCTAAAATTTCCAAGATAGCAGTAAAGGCAATCTAATCCTCTTTTAATAGCAAATATTGTCCTCCTTCACCTTTGTCCTCTCTGTGGGTATTTTTATTGCAGGGACTACAGCTTCCTGTAACCTTTCCTGCCTCCCCTCCATAAATCCCTACCTGGCCCAATCCAGTAGTTTCCAACATTTATTAACGTAATTTTTTCACCTAGAATGTATTTCTTTGTTCTTTCCCTTCATGATATTGCCAGAGGGAAAAAGTAATACTCAAATTCAAATGAAAACAAAACAAACCAAAAACCAACAGAAAGGCTGTTACTTTTCCTCAGTCCCCCATGATCCCTGAAGCAATGGTTGTGTCTGTAAGGTCTTGGTTTAATACCGTGCATCTTTGTGGTGCTTTGTACAACTATTTAATCTGTGGATTCATCAGGCATTTTTGCCTATATCAACTCTGTGAGTTTATTGCATGACTTCTAATTTTTCTTAAGCATTTCCCACAACTTACTGAAAAAGTAGTTTTGGGAATAATGTCCTATGACTTCAGTTGGACTTTGAGAATGGGAATCCAAGAAAAGTTATAATGACTAGATTACACGTTATTCAGAATTGGAATTCAATTCAATATTAAATGCTTTGTAGGAAAAAAAAGCCAGTGTAAAGCAGACTTTGCTGAACTTCATATTAAAAATCATTATATTCCTCCACATGGTAAGTCAGACTTTGCACATCTGTGATTTCACACTTAGATTGATAGCTATCAGAAAACAAACTATCACCCTTTCCCCACTCTTTCCCAAGGAGCTGTTCTGTAGACATACATCTGACAAAGTTCAAAGTGTCTAATTATCTCTTGAATAGTTGCAATTCCATTAAGATCTGTAAAAAACTGTACCCTAAATCCACAGAGAAATTCCATATTGAGGTCTGACAGAATAGTGGTCTGATGGTCCCCTATTTTATCTCTTACACTAGAGAGCATCAGAGGAAAATGCAGAAACACTTTGGAAGGCATATGATGAACTTCCGCAGCATCACCAGTAGCGCAAAGTTAACCGTGGCCACATTAGGGAATTGCTGGACAAATTAGAACTTGATATGAGGAACCAGGGTAAATATCTGAGAGATAAAATGTCTACATAACAAAATATTGATTTGTGTCCTTACTTGCAGCCCAACAGATACACCACAGATTAGCAGACAGTATGGGAAAAAAGTGTAAAGGGTTTATCATTACCCATTTTTAGGAAAACGCCTTCTAAAACAAAGTATCTATGTGAAAAATAATCTTCATTTTAGCCTAAAAATGTGTGCTTTATCAGTCAAGTTTCTCTCACAAATAAAACAATGTTGTCTTTATGAATTGAATCCTTGAACCATTTTTGTGATAAGGCCTTTTTTGTACTAGAAAAAATACAAGTATTTTGGATTATTCTCACACTGGTTAACTAAATTTAGCTTTTTAATGTTTGTAATCTTATTTTTAAAAAAAATCATCAAAGATATGTTAATTAATATTTTCCTTCTATAGGATAATTATTGCCCTATTATACCAGAAAATAGCTATGTGGCATCTGGAATCAACCAGTCATAGCCATGTAGGAGAACGTTATCAATTTGCAGTGGATTGATCTATGAAGCATACATTTTCCTTTTATTCAAGCATAACTTTAGAAGTATTTTTAAGAACATAAATGCGTGCATGAAATACTTTTCCTCTAGCCTCATTTCTCATGCAGTATAATCTTTAGCCTCCCACATCATAAACTGAAAGCCTCTGCAAGCATTCTGAATTCTGCTGTTTGATACATTTTCTTTTTTATTTACTGCAGTATTATAATAATCCTTTTAGCCCTATCACAAATTATAATGCGTGATTCCAGACTGAATACTGGGGGCTGTAATTTAGACTCTGATTTTGCTGCCCTTTATAAAGCTCTTGAGCTGCACCCTTGTGTATCGAGGCATCAGCAGAATCCTTTGATTCAATTATAGCTTGGCATTTAATTGTGAACTATGTATTATTCTATAAATAAACCATAACCAATGGTTTAAAGCAACAATCATTTACAAGGAAAATGAAATGTGAAGCTCCAGGCTCTAGCTGAATCTATTGGTTCACATAAGAAGAAAAAGAACATTTCTTGTCTGGAAATTCAGCACAATGACTGCTAGTTGACTACTGCTTCTTTCACGTATAAACACAACGCGAAAGTATAGATCAGTTTTGAATTCTCTAGATGCTAGATTTTGCTAGGCATAAAAATATGTTAGAATTGAACCTGAAACATATTATCATATAATGATAACAAGCTTAAAGTATTATTTGATGTTGTCCACTCATTGGTCTAACAACTAATTTTAATGGCTTTGACAATGCATCACCCTTTGAAGGAGAAGGCTGCTAACTAGCCTCAGCTCTTATGAGGCTTGTGCAGCTGCTATGTATTTTTGCCAGCATGTTGTATGTAAGCTAGGCTTTGCACTTGCGCTGCATCCCGTTGACTGTCAAAGACCAAGTAAATAAAAGGAGAAAGATGCACAGAAGCTTCTCATTTTTACAAACATATTCATATTAGTCACCCTGTCTGTGAATTTTTTGCTATTTAGTTCTTTTTGCCCTTGTATTTCCTTGTCAAATTAAACTAATTCGTAGCATCGTTTGTAGACTATATCTGGTTGTTTCTGGCATAATGAGGCTGATCCCTTGGTAAGGCTTATAGCTGTCACATTAAAAATAAGCAATACTCTTTAACAGACAAAGTTTACTCAAGATCAGCATAGCGGACAAGAGGCCAGGTTTATATTCACTACTTTAGCACAACAGTTTATGAAGCGTACACCCAGGATTATTTTGTAGAGACTATCAAATGCATATAGTGATAACATTTGATCTATAATCCTATCCAGTTCTCTCTTTAAGTCCAGGAGATGTATTTAACACAGAGATTAATACTGAATAAAACTGGGGTAATCTTCACATGTAAGCCCAATCAACAGTACCATTTTAAAGCTTTGGTTTTGGTGAGGGGTTTGTGGATGGTTTTAATGTTCTGATACAGAAAAAAAAGAAAGGATTTTTTTAATTATCTAAATACACTGAAATGGAATTACCTTGCTCTGCAAGCTGCTTGCCATGACTAGGGAGGAATGGCTGATATAAGGCAACAACATTTCCTAGATTAGTTCAATTCAGCTGAGTTATGTTTGCCTGAGATTAAATGCTTGCAAAAAAAAAAAAAAAAGTTTGATACGGATGAAGTGAGTTCAATAAAAAATAAGCAATGGCAGGTTCTAGAGCTCAAAGATCCACTGTTTATTCACCAAAAAATGTCTAACAAACATGTGCTGCATTTTGTTTTCAAAGCCCTTTTTCATGGTAATAACCAGTTGACTTGTCACTGTTGTGTGGGAAGAAAGAGATTAGTGTAAATGAAGGATTTTTTTCTGTATTTTTTTAATTATTGGTTTCAAGAATTCTATTAAGAATTTTTGACAGATGTTTAAACTTATTAAAATGCCATGTTATTTTTAAACAAAACCTTTCATTATCGACTTAAGACAGTTTTTAATGTGTAAGTTAATTTATAGTAAAAGACACTTTTATGTAGAAGTCTACAATCAAAATACAGTGTTCCCAAACTACAAAAGCAAAGTGTTTTAACTGACATCATGCATCTTTCAACTGTTCATGGGCAAATTTTGAAGACCAACACCATAAACCATTTTATTAGAAAGAGAAAAAGAAGTTACAATGAATAATTTATTATATAAATAAAACATTTTCCCATTAATATCACATTTTAGTTTAGTTCTGATTTGAATGGTAATTAATTAATAAGTTTTTGTACTCGGTAGACTAAGCACAAATATTCCAAATACATTTCCCTTTCTGGGTTGGGTATGTAAATCACAAAGAAGTCACATCTGTCCCCCTCTGATTGAATGAATTTGCAAAGACTTCTAATATCATGTAGAATTTGATTCTGGGAATTCTTGTGTAGGAGACTACCATTGGCATTCCAGAAACCCTGGAACTTGTAAAATTCTATTTGTCAACATTCACAGCAACTCCATTTGATCATCCCTGAAAATGATTTTCTTAATAGAAAGAATAAATACACCAGAAAGTTTTTGCTTCAGTAGCCACTCATATAAATTGCACTGAGTTTTTAACTCAGAAGTTATGATATATGCTTGTGTTTATTTAACATGAATTTACAAAAATGTGTACTTAAAATGAAACGTGACTCTCATAAACACTACTTCAGTACTGAAGAGTCAAAACATAAATTCTTCCATTCAAGCAGGAACTGTACACTTCACTAATGTACAATGTTATATTTAATATATATATGTTAGTTTTCAAATCACTTTAAGTTGTCAGTAAATCAGATATGGTTCCAGATATTGTGCCAGCATATGTTTCAATTTTACATTGTATGTCCTGTCAAGTTAATATTTTAATTTTCCATTATGATATTTCTTTTTCTCAGAACTGTCTTTCAGATTTAATGAAAGCTAGTTTAGGTGAATGGTTTTAAAATAAATGTCAAAAACACAGATAAGTGTTAGAAAAAATAACCATTTATCCTGTAGTTTATCTTCATCTTGAATGTTAAAACACACTGGTATGTGAAAATTATGTAGTTGAGTTGAGTGACCCAATCTGTATAATCTTGTTTGTATGTATGCTTCTTACAGCATATGCAGAACAGTAAAAAGACTTGCATTGTTATAATTCAGATTAATTCTGAAGAGCCTAAGGGAATCCAAGAGGTTTAAGTGAGATGTCATTACACCGTCTCCTCATACTGGTTGATGAACACCACCCTTTCAGCTTTCCTTCTTTTCTTCCACATTTCCTCCAGTTTCCTGCCATTTCTTTCTTACTCTAGCCCTGAAATATGCTTTTGCAGCTCTGTAGAATTGCCTGTCTAATCAAACTGTACATGAACACAGAAAATTCTTCCGTATTTATTTGTTTCATTTGGCTTTATCAACTTTGCTTATCATCTCCTCTCTTGCGAGGACTTATTCAAGGACCCAGTGAGCAATTTATACATGGCAGGTTTATATCTCTGTATGAAATGGCTTGTAGGAATATTTGGGGGCTTATCCTATGTCTATGTCTTGCCCACTGAAAGTTCTCTCCTTCAATTTAGTTCCTTGGTTTGTAGATAAATTATAGTTTTCTGGCTTGCCTTCGTCTCCTTTTCCCTCTCACTGTTCAGATTAAACTCTGTCTGATGAGCAGATGACTTGCAGATCTCCATTAGCAAAATGGATGTAAAAAGAGTACGATTTTTCCATTCCTATCACACACCCTACAGGCTGATTCAGTTTGCTGTTTTAATTAGTTAGAAATCAGGTCTACTTTTAAATATTATAGGACTAATATATTTTTGTCGGCATTAAGATGTGTAAGACAAAACAGTGATCTAGGATTTCCAAACCTTAAGTATTGCGAGGGAATGATGCTACTCAATGCTGTGCTCTCTGAGGTGAAACAGCATTTCTCTGAGTAGGAGCTGCCTTTTCCATTTTGTAATCTCTCAGTCAAGTCTCCTATAATGTTTCAAGAATGGATAAAATTTTTCGTCTTTTCCTTGCCTATTTATCTGTTGAGATGTGAGACTCTCAGAAAGAGCGTGACTGGCTTGCATGGCCTTGATGCATATGAAGTGTTAAATGGTTTATCTCATACCTTTCACAGCACAAAAGATTAGAGAAAGACCACGTATACAGGCACTTCCATTAGCTACTGTCATCTAGCCGCAGTGTGCCCCAGGAACATAATACTCTTCATTTTTTTGTCTTGCCACTTCTTCCCTTCTCTTTAAACACCTCATAACAGCAGGCATAAAATGGTAAATAGTTTAAGTTTTACTGATGCTGGAGGACTTTTTGGCCATGAATTTCAGTTTTTAGCAGAAGATAGGAATGGAGATGATATATCCTCAAATGTGGACTATGTTCCTCTGAAATTCCTTACATATTGGGCTATTATGATGATATATTTGGACCCCTGCTTAACTAATGGATAGCAATGTTGCATCTGTAAATTTAGCCTTTTATTTATAACCTTGACAACATATGTACAGAGATTTTAATACTGGCTTTAAGCCATCTTTATTAATCCTCATCTCGGGCTTCCCCAGGGATTAGCTATAGGAGTTTGTTTAAATTGCACACAGCCTTCCCACCTTTCTGCAAAAGCATAGAGCGTTTTAGACTCACCGCAGCAGATACACCCTTACAAGAAGTCGCTTCGGTTTTTCTCAGACATGTTGCCCTGGTATCCATGTTGCTCACCAGATGTTCTGGGGTGCATGCTGGGACAGGACCTGATAGCTACCGCTCAAGATTATGACACCAGAAAAACCTGGACTGATCTATATCACAGTGTGAAATTTGTAAGCACCAGTGGAAAAGCATGCACAGCGATGCTTAAAAAGATAATTTAACTTCATGAGCAAAATAATTGAGCTACATTGTATTGTAATGCACACTGGAGTCTTCAAGCAGTAAACTACAGAACATCAGCAATGAGGGGTTACAGAAATGTAGCTGTCCTGATGTAAACAAACATAAAATCGTTGAGCTCCTAGAAAAAAAGATAATAACGTTCAAGAGATTTTAATGTAGCCTGATCTCTGACACATATGCCCTCTGAGTTGGGGGTTTTTTTTCTGAGTTAATTCTTGTTTGAATCAAGATATGTCTTTCAGAACCCATTTAATTTTGATTTACAGATTTGTCGTGATCCTTCCCCATCACCACTGCAGCTAAACTGTTAAAATGGCCAGTCACATGCTCTGTTAAAAGTACATATAGCTCATCTTTATTGTTGTTGGATTTTATTACATATATATCTCCTACACTGAAGTGCCTTTATTACATATATAATATTCTAATATCTCCTACTTCAATTTTTTAAAACAAAAGCATAGAAATAGTCTTTTTCTTCTTTGATATTCCCAGTATATCATGGCTTACTGAAAATCAGTATGAAAAGTCCAAAAGGCTACTCAGATTTTATTTGTTTTTAGATCTATTTGTTAAAAGTTATCAAGAGCTGCTGATTAAAAGTATGTGACATTACTGGCTCCTGTTTAATATCCTGTTGAGTTACTGTTGAAATTGAAAGTATTTTATCACAGTCATGTTCTGACATCAATACTTGATCTTTCTCCAAGTACAGAACTATGCTGAGCACTGTTCAGTATAAAAGATACGCTTCCACACTTACATAAAGTTTACACTGTTGAATGCTACTGGATTTTTATGCAATACTATTGATAGCTCCACCATTGCTACTTTAATAGTGGACTTGTTAACATTTCTTTTATTCTTGATATGAGAAGTGAAAGAGTACTTTTTATTACCTGTCACTCCACCAACTGATGATTACGTCGTTTGTTTCCTTCCTACATTTTACCAATTCCTAGCTTCTAGTTTGCTATCAAATTCATTTTTTCCCCCCATCTGGTATTTTGTTTCCTTATTATGCTTTCTATAGTTACTTTCACATTTACTCCTAGCTGAGCTGAATGTTTTTACATGTGTAATCTCTTTTTTTCAGTTGTAATTCTAGCAGAACATTTTTAAATTGTTCCCAATACCATCCACAGTTCTTCCATTTAAATTATTGCTGTTGGGGTTTTGACTCCTAAATACTTCAGGCCTATGATACTGGACTTTTAAAGCAGCAATGTGTGTATGTGTGTGTAAATACAGCATTCCTTTGTCATATAAATTACAGAACAAAGATAATCATTTGCTGCATTTGAATTTTGTAATCCCTCTGTCAGTCAGGATGTGAATTAAAAGAGGCATCATGCCATGCAGTTGTCACCTGCGCCTCTGAGATTCTCCCTCTCTGTCCCTTTTAGTGTAAATTCCCACCAATGACAGTAGCATACCCTGGGAGCTGGAGAACTCACGATGATGGGGGGTTCTATTGTTTGGGGCTACTTTCAGCCTGTATTTCTTTCGATGATCCCAGTCATTTACAATGCTTCTGCTGTGAATGGTGACATGACTGTGCATCAGTCCTTGTATGGGATTTTATCCAGTCGCCTTAATTTTTCCCGAGCCTGCTCTCCTTCACTTCTCTCCCGCCGGGGCTCAGCAGTGCTTCCGTGCTGACTTTCTGCCATATACAGCTGATTTTATCATAAAATAATACTTGTCTCCTGTAGAAAAAAGCAATACATGCCATATATCCCCCAGTTCTTTACATGTACTGCCAACATTGTGATATAATGGTGTCAAGTTGGCTTTGTTGATTTTCAATACCTTATAAAAAACTCTAGCAAGTATTTAAGGAACTCGCCTTTTCCTAAGCTTCATACTGTTACCTGCAGGGCTTAAAGCCATTTTGATTTGTTACCTGTCTTCTAGAAGTTCCTAGTCTGCACCTGAGGTAATGACTGATCTTATTTTGGCTCTCACTCCTTCCATAAATAAAAAATAAATTCTAAGCAGCTGGAAACTTGTCTGTTTGTGCCAGTGGAAGACATGGGTTTTTCCTGCTCTAGTTACCTGGTTTCATGACATTGTTTATTCAACAGCCTAAAAATGTAACATAAGCGTGAGTATTGCAGAAGTTGATACAGATTCATGAACATTATCAATATCCACAGTTTTGTACTGACTCACGTTATTTCCAATGGAAGGAGATTAAAAAAGCTCTATATTTTTAAATCATATTCAACATTCAGAATAGCTTCATGACTTTCTTAATAAGACTTTAACCTGAAAGCTTTTCTCCTTTTAATTTAGGTCAAATAAGCTCTTTATTTTGTGCATATGACTCTGTATCTTTATTTAATTATTCTGGGGATGTAGCTATTGTTAAGCCCCTACAATTTAGCACAGTTCAGCACATATTTCCAGCTGCTTATGGGAACACACAGGGGAATGTGCTTTAATATCACTTCACACTTATTAAAATACAAATTCTTGCAGAGCAAGGATACGCTACTGCCATGAATGAATAAATTTTAATCATAAAATGTACAAGTGAAAATTCAGTCTTTTCAAGAATATCGCCAAAATGTTTTTGTACGATACTACTTGTATCTAAATAAATATGTTGGGCAAAGTATTTGTATATATTGTAGTAATGAGTATTCATGGGTATACAACTACACAGAGTTGAAAACCAAGAAATGTTTACAGCTTTTTTATTTCTAAAAATATTTTTTCTAATAAATATTTCTAATAATCTTTCTAATACTTCTAATAAAATATTTTTATTTTTATATATATTTCTAAAAACCCATGAGTGCCTCAAAACACTTCTTTAAAATATGTCACAATGCTGAAATGCTGAAAGAAATTTACTTACTACTCTTTTTTTTTTTTTTTCCCCCTCTTGTAGATATTTTTAAACGCAGATACAATCCGCCTGGGAAATCTACCAGTGGGTTCCTTTTCCTCTTCTTCCTCCTCCTCCTCCTCCTCCTCTTCCTCCTCACCCAGCTCTTCAGCTCCTCGCCAGACTATCTATGAGCTCTGCGTCTGTCCCAACGGTAAACTTTACCTGTCCCCAGCAGGAGCAAGCTCCACGTGTCAATCCAGTAGCAACATCTGCTTGTGGAGCTAGAACGACTCCAATTTATCCTCACACCAGAATAGCCTTTTGTTACTATCCCTCTGCTTCACAGTTCTGCTCGGTTTCCCTTGTGACAAGTTCGACGCTTCAAACGGCCTGCAGAGCAACTTCTTCCAGTGTAAGCAGGAATACAGCGCTGCCTTCTCTTGTGGTTTGTGTTGCCACTCAACGTAGAGATGGGAGTGAGATATTCAGAAACCAATGTATTCTTCATCAGGAAACCTGGAACGTAATATCACCTTTTGTCCAAAAGGGAGAATAACACAGGTGCCTTTGGTACATCAAGTGAAGCACATAGTTTTAGATTTTTGCAGGACCTGGATATGAACTGCATATATATATATATATACAGTACATAAACAAATTTGCCCAGAATCTGATGGTGAGATGAATTGGTTCCCCCTGTACGATAAATAACTTTACTGTCTGAAAGCACAATTTTCCATTCATCTTTTTGGATGTAAACTTTTATCCCTGAATTTTAAAATTTTGAAGCATTGTGTGATGCTTGCTTTACTAAACAATTAAAGTCAGTAAATGGTTTTTAACACAAAAAGAGACAGAATCCCTCCCTGAGTTTGGTTTCTTTAAAGTGTGTTGTTACTCTTTGTCTACTAAGTCTAGGGTTTTGTACACTAGGTAAATTTTGGAAGTGCTCAGCAATATTACCTTTCAAAGTTAAAAAGACATCTGCTCTTGTTTGTCAGATCTGAATGGCCTTATATATTATTTTTGTGGCTACTGCATGCGAAGCGATTGCGTTAAGTAGGACATACAGTTTCTTGAAAAGAAGAACAGGGTACAGAGGGAAATACTGATGATATGTTTGTTGATCAGTGTATTGCTCTTCACACGGTATTTATAATTGGCAAATGCAAAACCAAGAGAAAATCTTCAAAGGTACCTCTTGTCCATTCTCTAGCTATGTCTAGCTGTTGCCATCTGAACACGGTACAAACGTTACTACTAATGTAACGTGTAATGCTGAGAAGCAGTGCACTAACAACTGGTATGACATTCACATTTATTATTCTCTTTTGTTTAATATCTGCTGCTAAGGTTTTCAAAGTAATAGAAATATATATGAAACACATATTAAATGACATTCAATATTAAAAAGTACATTGATATTACATTGACTTTATCAGGTCTGTGTTTAAATTATGCAGCCCCGTTTGCACTCAGATCTCAGTGCTGACTCCCTTTTTTGACAAGTTTGATGTGGGATTTCATTCTTGTATCAATGTTCATACTTGTTTGGCTTGGTTGGTAATTGAAATCTTATAAAAAAATGCTTTGGTATGCTGCTAGTAAATTTATCGCAACATTGATTAACAAGAGTATCTTGAAACTTGCAGAACCCAGGAATGTAAAACAGTATAAAAATGTTTCCCATTGTGGAAGATGGCTTGATTACATGAGGTAAGTGTCCTTTTTAATTCTATCCTTTAAATTACATCACCTTGCACGTAGCTTTAGAGGCTTCTGAATGTAAGATCACCAATGCAATGACGGCTTTGGAAAGGTAACTCTAAAATCAGGGCAGACAGTGCAAGGTGGGTATTTCTACGGAACATTTTTTTTTTCTTAGAGAAGAAAATGAAAAAGAACAAGCTAATACTGTGATTACCTTTGTATTTTATTACCACCTAATAAGGTTGATTTTGTTTTCACTTCAGGTGAAATTCACTCCTGTGCGGAAGACCAGCACAAGACGTGTCCACGGCTTGACTGGTGCTTGCCTTTCCACTGGCCCTCTTCAGAGGTGTGAATTTCACCCCATACCAAAATTCTATATTTGCTGTTTCTACCAGTTAAATGAAGATTTTCAATTGATTATTTTATCTCTTCAAAAGAAGGATGGTAACAGCTGATTTATTATTTCTTTGAGAATTTTATTCTTTCACTTGGAAAGAAAATGTATTAGAAAACATTGCAAGAAAATACAGTAGAAGCCTGAGGATTTTTAGTAAGTGGGATAGAAGGAGATACAAATGACAAAGGTGATAATTAAACATTAGAAAGTGTAGCCATACAATATACCCTTAAAACTTTAGGTAAATAGATGTCTTTTTTGTATGCACACGAGTAATAGAATGGTAGTGTGAAAGTGATGTGGAAAATAGTATTTCAGGAGGAAAAGTATATAGACCTGTATGAGAACAGATATGCATTCATTATGTGTGCACACTTACGTACACTGCTTGCTTAAAAGTTGAACAAACAGATGATAGTGGCTAATCTATTTGGTGAATAAAATTCTGTCTTCTTACAAATCGCACATAAGTAGGCTAAGATTTTTTTTTCCTCCTCAAATAAGCCCACAGGATGGCTTGCAGGTATTTTGTCATGAATTGTCCATTGAGAATTTCTTATTTGTTTGCTCTTCACCTTATGTGATTACTTACCTATAATACATACGAGAAAGGTCTCTGCCCACTGGATGGAAAGACTCAACCTTTATAAATTTTATGCAAACTTGAGTGGGAATGGGCAGAAAGAAAAAAGAAATCTTTTGTTACTAGATTAATTTAAACAGCAAGGCTGGAATAATTTACCACTTTGCATGAAGAAAACTCAGGGCAGAGATGTGGATGGCACACTGGACTCAAGAAAACCCAGCCAGTAAGTCCACATAGCTCCGCACTGTCAGGATTTTCTTGCTTGGAGTCCCTTTAATCTGAAGTAGAGAGTATTTTAGAGCTTCAGCAACCTATGAGATAGTATAATGAGTTCTCATAATATCTTAATATTCTGGTGAGTTTCATAGTATTGATGTTTTACTTTAAATCCATTGAAAACTGTAAGAAGGGGAAAATCTGTTTTTATTTTAAAGAATATTTCTAGCCCACATAATTTCCGAGAGTATTGAAAAAGTGATTTCAACACATTTAGAAAAGTAAAAAATTAAAACACCAATAATCTGTAAGCAGCGTCATCATTCATTAGTGGAAGGAGAAACAGACCCAGTGGTTTTCAATGTTTGGAGCCGGCAATAGTCAAAACCTCAATAGTAGACTCTTCCGCTTATAGTACGCCCCAAAAATATCAGGAAAATGTCATAATACCACAGTGTTATTTCAGATGGAAGGAAACTAGAAGATCTCACTGCAAATATCATATTAAAACATGGAGCCATAGCTGCGCTATTTCAGTGCTGGTTTTATAATGCTGAGGTCATTGTGTGCAAAGCCATAGGAAATTTTTAGATTCTTTTTGTCACCTTCCTCATAGATTTCCTGGCCCTGTCTCCAAGTTATTTCAGCCTTTGTTGGCCATTTATAATATCTAACATTCAGGTTATGATTAAGCCCCAGCTAATATTCCTCTAGGCAGAGTGCTTATCTGACTGGATATTTTGATTGTGTATTATAGAAAAGAGATGTCGCTTCTTATCCTGGTTAAGGCAAGTTTCCCATTAACAACTCTTTCTGTTATGACAGTTGTAGGGAAAGATTGAAGACCTTAGGATATTTTTAAGCATTAATATAAGAGCAATTAAAAAAAAAAATCAGTAGCTAAAATATTCCTCTGAGGTTTTTTTATAGTATATGAATACATGTATCAAATAAAGCTTCTTTTTGTACTAGAATGTTTGTTTGGGAACCACTAAGATGGCATTGCAGCTGTTTGACTTCTTCAGGGCTATCCTTATGAGAACAACGAAATATATGAAAAGACCTTATTAGCTACATGTATTTAATATATACGACAGACTTATCTTCTGTAAAAATATCTGTGTCATGGTACTATAGGATACTGTCTCTTTCTTGTTTAAAAAAAGAAAAATAAAAGCATCAGCCAACCTCTCTGAGCGCTGTTAGCTGTATGGTTTTGTATTGCAGCTCATTCATTGGTTAAGTGATAAGACCAAAGACTGACACTTCTCTTATATCTAACACTATGACACTGCTGCTTCTACTAATTCTGTTGGAATGAAGAGATGACAAGTTGTAATTACAACATGAAATTGTAACATAGTTTAGATTTGTGCAGCATTTTGAGCTGTAGATTGTTCACTTTTTTCCATGGTTTAAAATTTTTGTTCGTGTGGTGCAATTACGTTACTGTTCATGCATACGAGGATCTTTTGGTGTTCCTAAGAAAACGAAAGAGCATGTATTCCCAAATGTGCCAAGATATTGCTTGTTTCAACTGAAGTTATACTGGTTTTCTTTCAAAACAGTGGCTTGAATGGATAAAGGAATTCACTTTAAACCATTTTAGATGCAGAGGACTATTAAGTCTGGGTTGAAGATACAGCCATAAATGTCTAGAAGGGTTTAATGAAGGATGTTTAAGATATTCAGTTGCTAACATTATGTATTATTTTTTATGGGATTTTTTTCTTCAGATTCTAAATCATTTTCTAAATAAAAAAAATTAAAAACCCCAAACCTTAGACTATAGAATTGTTATCAGCTGATTCACTGTAATGCATATGTAAGTTGGATCAAAGTTTGAGTGTCACATTGTTTCAATCAGTACTTAGTAAAGGTCTGCTAACCATTTTTATTCTGTAACATTCATGGTAATGATTTTCTTGTATATATAAATATATAAAAAGATGGGAACTATTTTCTTACACACACTATGCAATATGTTTGTAAACCTGCAATATTACCAAAATTACAAAAGCTGTGCTTTTGTACTCTCTTGCTTTATGTAAAACAAATCTTTTTTCTATTTAATGGACTGTCTGTCTTATAATTGTAGATAACATTATTCAAAAGCAGTACACTGAAACTTTAAGATTTTTTATTTTATTTTCCTTGGATTTTTGTTTTATGAAAATAATAGCAAGGTTTTGGAAGTTGGAAATTGCTTTTTCTTGGAAAGCTAGAACTTTTACAGCATGTAATTAACACAGGCAGTTTGAAATCTCTCCTGTACATCTTTCATTTGGTCTTAGCATTTTCATCTGGTGCTACTATATAACCAGAAATAAATGTGATACATAAAATAAGAAACATATCAGAATTCATTTCAAGAATAATCAAGTGGGAAACTTTCTGAGGGTGAGGAGAAGATATAGGATAACTGATGAGAAATTTTTAGGTTTTCTGTATATTTTTGACAGATTTTGTTGTTGTTGTTGTAGTATGCATTTCCTTACTTCTGTCTACATTAGCCGTGTGGTAATAGCTTTAATTTGGTTTTCGATTTTTTGTCCTCACACAATATACTAGAGTTTTATTTCAAAAATGCTTTTGAAAACAACAGACACTGCATTTAAATGCAATACTTATGTTAAGAAAATGCAATTTTAAAGAAGTATAGGTTTTATTTCTACATCAGCATTAGTAAAGTTAAAATTAGTGCTGCATCTCATCTACTGTAAAAGCATATTACACTACTCAAGTTCCTTTGTATCTTGCCAGAATAAGCATAAACTCTGTGTTTGTATTTAAACTGCACCAGTTCACAAGCTACTAGACATCTACACACTCACGCAAAAGGTCTTGTGTTGATGTCATCAACAAACAAATCCTGTCTACGTTTAAATTGGGTAGTGTCAGTTCTGCTAACAGCACAGCCTTGCACAGAGCTCTGGCAAAAAAGCAGGGTGAGCATTTGGGTGGTTTGTTTGCACTGAGCTCCTTGACGCCATGATACAATTTCAGCAATATCCACAGTAGCCAGACAGTAGCTAGCTGCATAATGCCTAAAAAAAAATCATAATTTCTGTACAAGAGCAGCTGTATAGAACTATCAGTAATGTAGGTCCTGCTAAGTCTCAAGTTACTGAAACACAACAGCTGATAGAGCAGGAAAAATTGCTCTTAGCTATTTTATTCAGGCTTGGAGTAGTCCAATCCAGGAAAATCTAATGACACTGAAAAATATTTAGGAGGTATAGTGAAAAAAAAATCCACCATAAACATTGCGTTGATTCAACACAGTCCATACTGGGACTACAATTTAATACAAGCTCTCTGTGTAAAATAGGGTCTCTGAAACTTTGAACTGACCTTCAGGTTATCGTGTTTGTATTCAAAAGTATTATTTGGTCTTTAACCAGTACATTTCTTATACAGGCCAGGACCAGGAAAAGTTTCAGAAGGGCCAAGGTAAAAGCATTTATCGTATGTCTGGTTTAGAGTCAATATCATATATATACCACAATTGAGCCTAGCTTACTTGCCTAAGAAAAAAAAAATAAATTGAAATTAGAAAGTTTCCCTCAGTTTTGGGAAAAAAAAGTGCCTTTAAGGGCACTTGACCTTTTTAAGAAATGTCCAGCTCTTCCAGTGTCTCAAATTCCTACATGTTTAAGCACTGAGAGTAATTTAGATTAAAAACCTTGGACTTTGGCTTAATCAAGTTCATTTAATGCATGACTTGATCTGAGAAGTAAAGGTGCCTTTTAATCACATGTATACCTCCTTGTTTGTGAGACCTGTGAGGGAGAAGTTCAGCTTCCAGCATCATCTAGAGCACATAAAAGAATAGGACTTAAGCATTAATCATTTCTGAAGGCAAGGCATTTTGTTTTCTGTGCTTTATGGTACGTTTGCAGCTTGCATACACTCATTCTTCACCACTGAGCGATCCACTTTCTAGCACAATAAGCTATTTCTAAGTATATGTTTCAGAACTATTTGGAAAAAAATGCATCATTGTTTTCTTTTTAGAGGATTTTTACTGAGTTTTCTTGTCCCAAGCACCACAGCAGTTAGTGAAAGTAAAATCCTCCCCCTTAACTCCCACCCACTCTTACCTCTTCAGCTGAGCTTCAGTTGTCCCCCTTAGCCTCCTCCTTTCTTCCCAAATAACAACAGAATAGACAACGGAAAGGATTTAGCTAAGTCTCTTTAGCAGGCTCCTTCCTGTGTAACTTACTGGAACTGTATCAAAGGGGAAGGTTCTACCAAAGAGGAAGATAATTTGTTTGTGAAAACAGAAGTTACATAAGAAGGAAAACAAACATGGGTAAAGATCAATTTTAGTCCAACTTACTAGAATGAGCAGTGAAAGTGTTTGGACTGTAAACTTCTTAATAACTTTTAATTTCTCATAAGTTTTTTCATTCAATGAATGTATTTAAAACACCATACAATAAATATGCAAACTAGCCTATCCTATACTGTTATATTTTTCATTTTTTGAAAATAGAAAAATAATCACTGAGCTCATCATTTGTTCCTCTCTACTAATGTATTTATTTACTTTTACAAATTTGAAAGAAAAAAAAAAAAAAAGACCAAAATTGCTAAATACTATAAATCTAACTATTAAAACCCTCTACTAATAACAGAATATTGCTTCTATAGCTCATGGGTGACATTCTCATTCATCCTAGGTAAATAAAGAGTTCTTTTACAGTGGCATGCCTTTCTGTAGTTTTGCGTGATTTCGGGAGATTGGGAGCCCCTGCTGATAAAGGAAATAGAGTATCTACGTAGTAGTAGAAGCAGCAGCCGTGATAGTTTCTCCCACGCTACAGTGGAACTGAGCGAGATGTGGAGGCACGTACTCATGGGAGGAGGGAGGGTCTCCTACGGCAGTTTGGTGTTGTGAAGACACCAGTCAGGATGCCTTCCAGCTCCGTGCTCCCCGGGGTGAATAAGACATGGTATTACAAGGACCTTGGACAGACAGACAGAAAGGCAGTGGGGTTTTTGATCTGCATAGGAATGGGTGGGACAGTGGTGCACAGGCAGTAAGTCCAGATCAGCCATGTTGCAACAGTACACAACAGAAATATGATTGAAAGATGGATTTATTATTTTTTTAAGTGAAAAAAGAGTCCCTAGACTTCTCCCTATGCATAATAGTAACTCAGAGAAATGGACAGAAAGTCAGGTGGAGATGAATAATTTTTTATGTCTTTATATCCATGGAACTTTCTTTTTCCTTTCTTTTCCTGACTTTTTAAAAATACCATTGAAAAGGAGAAAAGCAGTAACCTAGGTATAAATTTTGTACTTCTCAGATAGAAGGTGGCAGTGAACTCTGTTCGCATGTGTATCTCTGTTTATAGAAGACAGAGCTGAAAATAGTTCAGTACACTAGGGTGGATTCAGACACTGGTAAAGACAATAGGAAATGCTGACAAATTCCATGTCTTCAGATTAGGTTTTAAATGTTCATTAAAAGTTTGTGCAAAAAATTTATCATGGTCCGTGACTTTTTACTCTGCATTTCTAAAATGCATCATTAACATTAGCATAATCTTCCCTCTGAAAATTGTTCCCACTTCTAACTACAGGTACCACTTTGACTCCCACACATGGAGACTTCTAAATGATTGTGCAGTCTTCACTCATTTGTAAAAACTGAATTAACAAATTATGAGATGTCCAAGATGAGTCATAAAAGGAAATGATAAAAAAAAATCTACTGCCACTGCCTTTTCATATTTCAGCCTGGTATTTTCCTCATGGTAGAGGACTTGCACTATTTCCGGAAGCAATAGATTTGATATTCCTGATCTTCCCAGTGACTTGTGGAGATGCTGCAGACCATGCTGCTTCCCTTCCCTCCTCCATAGGGCAGTTAAATTAGGGAAATGAATCCTTACCACTGGGGTTTGGGCTAGAGTTTCATTGCATGGCCTATCTTTAGACTTTCCATAATCCCTATTTTTAAGTGTGAAGGGGAGAGAAAAATCCAATGGCAGCTACTAAAGCTGACATTATTCATTGCTGCAGAGCATGAGTTATTGCTCAAGATAATAGTTACTGCTACGGTGGAGTGAAATGCAGGGAGAGAAGGGGAGCATACAACTAAAACATTAAACAGAGAAAGAGCATGGAAACAGAATCAAGGCATGTGAAAAAGAGACAGTGGTATTAGAAGAGGTTTACAGTTTAAAGGGGTAGACAATAATTTGGTGTGAAAATTTCTCTTTACTTCATCAAATATGTCATACCCAAAGCACAGGAAGCGGAGGCAAAGCTTCAGAATTCAGAAATCATTTTCAAGACCAGAAATGTACTGTTCATAAGAAAGAGACGGTACAGACAATATCGAAAAACCTCTGTTGCTACTCTGGCTGGGATGAGAGGCACAGCAGTGGAACCTATAGACTATGGAAACTATATAGAAGACAGAAGGTTATATGTACAAAAGGACAGTCCTGGAAGAAGAAGGGAGTCACTGAGGCTTACATTAGCCTACAGCAGTGTAAATAGAAAATAGCTGAAGCAAGAGTTAGGAAATGGAGAATAGTCTGCAAGTTGGTGGGGGTTTTTGTTTTGAGGGTTTTGGTGGGTTTTTTGAGGTAAGAGTTTGGACTGTAAGGTATTTTGTTGTTTCTCTTTTTTTTTTTTTTTTTTTTCCCCAAACAGCATTTGGGAGCAAACATCAACTTCTACTGTGATTTGTTTCACAGCACTCAAGAAATGTATATACATATATAAAAATATATAAGAAATATAAGAAAGCAGGCACACTTACAAGCATCTCAGAAACAGCAGCAGCTTTCTTGTGTAATGAAAGGTAGATCCACCAGCTAAAGAAGTGGACTGGTGAAAGCATGTTTTCGCTGAGGTTTTTTTAAACACATTATATATTTATGTCTACCCACATCGCATTTCACAGTTGTAGAGCCCAGATGAGTCCTCTTCTTATATCACCTTGTAAGAAATAGTTTATATCTCTACTTATGAATTAGATCATATGCAGTGCAAATTTTGCATAAAGGTATTTATTCCCTATGATAACAATTGCCACCTCGTCTTCATGTTTCCTAGCATAAAGTGCTGGACTACAGTAGACCTACTAAAATGCTGATTTTAGTTTTTAAAAACTATTCGTAGTTCCATTTTTCTTTGGGAAAGTCTAGGGCACCATATCAGTCCTTTCTACAGTGCTGTGAATAAACATCTCTTCTCATGCATGTTAGCATATATTTGTGAGCAACTCGCCACACGATTAACCAGATTCCTGGAGCTGCTTCCTAAAATGATTTGTTTGTTTACCTCCAGTTTCCAAAATCTTGCATGACTTTAATATAATGTGGGTTTTATCTTTTTGTTTCACTATAGTACATTATGTACTTTTTAAGAGATTTAAATTATATATCTAAACCACAAAACTTTATTAATGGCCATATGTTTCTGAGAACTGAAAGGGAAAAATACATTTAAATCACATTTTCTCACATTTTACTGAACAGTATAATTTCAGTTGATTTAGGCAATTTTCCTATCTATTTTTAGGAAACTTAACAAGCAAACATTTAATTAAATTTGACACTGTACAGTTTGCCTAACAAATATCACTTCAGTTAGACTATTGTGATGACAAAGTATTTACATTCCAAAGAAAAAATTTCTAAATGGTGTATTATTCCCTTTTAGAAGTATACAATGTATTATCATGTTGTGAAGTATGAGTTAAGTTATATCAATTTTTAAATAAATGTAAATAAAACTCTTTAGTATAAACTTCTGTGAAATGTGCACTTTCAATTTATTGAACTTTTCTATTAACATAATTAATGTGGAAAATAAGTTAAGCTACATGCTAATCCTTTTCATATTTTACGTTGTTTTCCATTGTATCGCATATCCTTTGTATGAGTGGGATATATTTTTGATGTTTGGAACATTTCTTTGTGCAGAGTTCATATATTTTTGCTCTATTATTTTAATATCAGCTTATCCTTTGGATTTATTTATCCTGAATGCAGTTTTGTCACTACACTTAACATTTAGGTTAAGCTCCTTCAAAGCTCTGAATATGTATTTAACTATAAGTGTGTGAGTCATTTGAGTAAACTTATTGGAACTTCTGAAGTTTAAAGTTAGGAGCATGATAACATATTTTTCTGGATCAGTCTTCATAAATCAAGAAAAGTAAGGCAATACCATGCAGGTTTAAAAATTACTTACCTTAAAATAATTAAGGTGAAAGACTCATCTGAATATTCCACAGTGCTTCATTTTTGCTTAGTTTAGTTGAGTAAAGCCACTCTTGAGAAGATACATTAATCAATATTTCCCTTTTCAGATCTGCATGTGGCTTCTGTGCACCACTGTCTGTCTGCATCACACCCGTTTTTACTGCTGATTTGAATTATCTCAGCATCTATTGTGGTGAAAGTGGTTTGTGCAAGTCCTAAAAAGCGCTGCTGACTTTATATGAACATACTCTATTGTGTCTTTGAGGATAAGTGCCCTCAATCAGCAAAGGGAATCGGTGGCATTTGGCTATGTTTCACGTATACAACTCTAGAAATGATGGATATCTGAAGCCTTGAAACATGGGTAAAACCTTTGCCCTGCACATAAGGCGCAAAAGCAGCTTCGTTCCACAGTTCATCTGCCATAGCGCAGTTTGCTCATCCTGATGGTCCCATACTAAATTGTCTTCCCAGATACATTGCATGGTGTGAATGCACATCATCAGGCAATGAGCACCCCTTAACTCCACATGCTAGGCTGAAGAAAATCAATTTGAATTCTCAAAAGATGAAGGTAGTGCAGATGGCCACTGTATATTGCCAGCTGTTCCACAACACTGGAGTCTTGGAGAGGGATTTAAAAAACAAACAAGAAATTGGTTTGTAAATTGTAACAAGATACTGAGCTGCATGACTACTCTGTTTATTATCATGGGACACAGAAGGGCTCAGACAAATGGAGAATGGAGTTTTCTTCACACCTGCAATAATCAGTAATCACGGTATGCTGGAAGGGAGAAGAGGAAGTAAATAACAGGTTTCACAGTCTTGCCCCCATGAAAATGTCAGCTCTGTAGTATAAGATTTTGTATGGGAAGATCTGGCTATCAGATGTGTAAGAATTGAATACTCTATCTGTCAGCTGTACTCTGGGGAGAATAATTTTCTGAAAAAAATTTTCAGTTGTGTGTTTTCAGTCATGGTGATTACTCTGCTCATGCCTTCCCTTTTTTCTAGTCTTCTAACTCCTTAGGACTCTTTCTGTAGGAGTTATAGTAAATGCTAACATTGTGAAGGTTCTCCAGGTTAATGGAGTTCTCAAGTTTAATAAAATAACACATGGAAGTAATGCTTCATTTTATAAACCAAGTTTAAAGATCTTGTCATAATTCCAAATCAAATTATCCTAATCACCCTTTGAATAAAACACCTTAGATATCACTTTTGTTAGCATTCCCATTGGACTTCTGTGGACTCTGGAGAAAACACCCGATCAATGCACTTAGGCCGATCAATGCACTTAGGCCAACCAATGCCCAAGTCTAGGTCAGACCGATCTCTGGCAGTGGCAGCAGGGCATGGTATTTAGGGACAGCATGGGAGTCCAGTCACTTTAGATGGCCCTTTGCCCACAGCCTTCCCTAGCATCCACAGTTGTATTCCCCGCCTTGTACGTACCTCTGGTATCAGTTTATGGATCTGTTTTACATGAGTTTCTGTAATCCTTTTTCAAAGGATTGCTGACACAGCTGGTTTTTGTGGCAGCAAGTTCCAAATGTTCATCATCTGCTGCTCAAATAAGAGCTTTCTTTCATCTCTTTTAAACTGACCGAATAAATTCACCGAGTGCCCCTACTTCTGAAATTGTGGGATTTAGAATAGAACAGAATAGACTATTTCGGTTGGAAGGGACCTACAATAATCATCTAGTCCAACCGCCTGACCACTTCAGGGCTGACCAGAAGTTAAAGCATGTTATTAAGGGCATTGTGCCCAAAATGCCTCTTAAACACTGACAGGCTTGGGGCATCGGCCGTCTCTCAAGGAAGTCTCCTGCAGTGTTCGATTAATCCCTCAATAAAGAAATGTTTCCTAATGTCAAGTCTGAACCTCCCCTAACGCAACTATTTGATGCATAATAGCTCTCCACCACCTTATGCACCACCATAAATGTTAAATGTATCCCCTTCAGCCTTTTCCAAAGGCTCTTCAAACTGAAGAGTCCCAGTCTTCTCTTCAGTTTCTTCTTACAATGCTCCAGAACTCTCTGATCAGTCCCATCCAGTCCTGGTCACTTAGTAACACCTAATTTATTTGGTCTATTACTTCTACACGTATTTCTCCAGTGATCTAGCTGCTCTGACCTATCTGCTACAGAGAATGCATTGAGTGTGGGAATGTCCCCAGTACCATCAGCAGTAAAGAGCTTCCTTTCTCCATCTTCTGCATTAGGCTTGTAGTCCTGGCACAGAAGCCCTTGTAAATTTTGTCCTTGCTCCACTGTTTGACATTGCACATGCCAGTCAGCCGGCCGGGCTAGCAGTCTGGTTTGTCTACTCTATTTATTGTGATGTTTATTTCCTCCTGGCCTTTCAGAGACACATTGAACATTAACCACATCCTCTCAGGGGTCACATCCGTCTGAACCAGGTACTCTTATGTGCCTGTTGGCTTCCACCCAGCTCCTAGCATAAATACTCCTCTACAACCTTTTTAATTTTCAGTGCCAGCAGACTGGCTCCATTTCAATTAAAGTGCAGTCTTAATAGGACCACTGAGGGTTTTTTAAATCTATTACTCTCAAAGTGTTGCTGCAAAGGGTACACGTGTTCCTCTGGCATTGTTCATCTCTCTTGACAGCAAGGGTCATGCACACTCCAAGGTCCCAGAGGTTCTACAGATGCATGTAACCACCCTTCTCAAAGCACATGAATCAAGTTCCACTAGAAAGCAAGAAAAATATGGTCTTAGACCATTGTTTGGACCTTTTGCTCTCCTTTTCCAAAACTGTATTAAAAACATACTACTGAAGCAGTATTTTTAGTTTTGTTTGACCGTCTGGTTTTAAATAACTTCTGGTCATAGTTCCTCCTTTTCTACTAATAATTTTTTCTAATTTTAGGTTGCTTATCCTCATATTCTTAAGATGTTTATTACAATAAAAACTAAAATCATAAAAGGTGTTACACATATTCAGCTGGCATGTAAATTATGTTGCTCTATGAACATTCAGAAAGTTAAGACACAAGAGATTTTTTTACTGTAGGGGAAAATGGACTTTTCAAAAAATGTTACATTTGGAGAATATTGAGGGACACTTAGGGAATATTAGAGGAAATTTTGTATTTCGGACAGCTCGCTGAATTTTTCACTTTCCAAGTGCCTGACTAAGCACTCATATTCTGGTTAATCCAGTGTGGTTTCCAGCCCCATCAATCTCATGGAAGGTTTCTCCCCCTGACAAACCCAGTGTCTCTCCAGCATAGGTTTCCAGCTCTTACCGGTTCAGCCTATCTGCCTGCCCAACCAATCCTATAAAGGTCAAAAAGGGGTTTAAAGGGCTTTGTGAGACTCTAGGGGATCCTGCTGGGTGCTTGTTTGATAATCGCTGTTTGGAACTCTTGCAGATGGTGGTTCCTTGCTCCTGCTAGGCTTCTGCCTTCCTGACTAGATTTGGTTCTAGTTCCTGATCAAGTAGTCCCCAGTCCTAGCTCTTGTGCCAGCTTTTTCTGTGTAACTGCTGAAGCCAACTTCTGAGGCAATGTCAAGGCATACTTAGTGCTCTGGTGGGTTGACCCTGGCTGGAGGCCAGGTGCCCACCAAAGCTGCTCTATCACTGCCCTCCTCAGCTGCACAGGGGAGAGAAAATATAACAAAAGGCTCCTGGGTTGAAATTAGGGCAGGGAAGAGATCAGTCACCAATTATCATCATGGGAAAAACAGACTTGACTTGGGGAAAAAAATAATTTCATTTATTGCCAACCAAATCAGAGTAGAATAACGAGAAATAAAAATCAAATCTTAAACCACCTTCCCCCCATCCCTCCTTTCTTCCTGGGCTCAACTTCACTCCTGATTTCTCTCCCTCCTCCCCCTACAAGCAGCACAGGGGGATGGGGAATGGGGGCTGTGGTCAGCTCATCACACGATGGTTGTCTCTGCCACTCCTTCCTCCTCAGGGGGAGGACTCCTCACACTCTGCCCCTGCTCCACCATGGGGTCTCTCCCATGGGAGTACAGTCCTCCATGAACTTCTCCAACGTGAGTCCTTCCCATGGGCGGCAGTTCTTCACAAACTGCTCCAGAGTGGGTCCCTTCCAGAGGGTACAGACCTTCAGGAGCAAACTGCTCCAGCATGAGTTCCCTATGGGGTCACAAGTCCTGCCAGCAAACCTGCTCCAGCCTGGGCTCCTCCCTCCATGGGGCCACAGGTCCTGCCAAGAGCTTGCTGTAGCATGGGCTTCCTACGGGCTCACAGCCTCCTTCGGGTGCATCCACCTGCTCCAGCATTGGGTCCTCCACAGTCTGCAGGTGGATACCTGCTCCACCATTAACCTCCATGGGCTGCAGGTGGATATCTGCTCCACCATTAACCTCCATGGGCTGCAGGTGGATATCTGCTCCACCATTAACCTCCATCAGCTGTAGGGAACAGTGTGCTTCACTATGGTCTTCTTCTCAGGCTGCTGGGGGATCTCTGCTCCAGTAATTGGACCACCTTCTTTCTTCATTGGCCTTGGTGTCTGCAGAGGTTTCCTCTCACATATTCTCACTTCTCTCTTCAGCTGCAATTTCTGCTGTGCAGGTTTGTGGGTTTTTTTCCCCTTCTTAACTATGTTGTCCTAGAGGTGCTACCACTGTTGCTGGTGGGCTCAGCCTTGGCCAGTGGTGAGTCCGCCTTGGAGCCCACTGGTATTGGCTCTATCAGACATGGGGGAAGCTTCTAGCAGCTTCTGACAAAAGTCACCTTTGTAGTCCCCCTGCTACCAAAGCCTTGCCACGCAAACCCAATACACGTGCCATCAGTGTTATGCATGGAGCAGTGTGATAAGTACCGTTGGTGTGAAGGGAATTGGCTACCAGCAGGTGCCCTGTGGCTGGTGCCTTCTCAGGGTAAGAGCTTTCCAGAGAGCTGAACAAACCTGTGTGCAGCAGTCTAGAGTGTCAGAGTTTAGAGTCTGAGAAAAAACTTCTGCCCATTTTCTATCAAAAAATGTTTTGTTTTGTATTTTTTTTTAAGTTGAATTTCTACTGAAAGTGTGATCATAATAAATCATTGCAGTAAATTGATTAGTGTTTTCTGCAAGGACAAAGCTAAGCCATTTTCAAGTTTGTTTTTCCATTATTGGGGACAATTGAAATTACTTTGCTCTCTCTTAGCATTTTAGTAAGGTTCCAGACTTATGAACAAATATTTAAACCTTTAACTGCTGGTAAGCAACAATCTTCAGTAAGTTTTCTGAGACTATCCACAGGGTTAACAGCTAAGTGACGAGTATTCACATCAGTAAATGACTTTGTACTGCCTACTCTATGAGCTTTACCCTAACTCAGAGAACTACAATAACGTGCAGTGCTTAAGACCAGCTTTCTTTTTAATGCTTTACATCCAGTCTTAAGAACTATTCTGAATTATCATTTAAAAAACTTCAAGAAAATTAGATGAAACTAAAAAAAAAATCTTCAGAAAATTGAAGCATCACAGGCTTTAAAGGGAAGAACACTGTTTTTCCAATGGTGTCAATCTGATGCCTCCCATTGTGATTTAAAAATAGAAAACCAAGGGATAGTAAATTTTCAATTAGCAAATTAACAGCTCTTACAGTTATTAAGTAAGGCATTACATGTTTATAGTACCTTGGGAGCCATGTTTTTAATATCCTGTGAACTAGATTTTATGCAAAAGCTCTTCTTTCTCTTTCATGCTTGGCAAGAATAATAATCAAAGGGGGGAAAAAAACTGGTCAGAAACTTCTGTCATGATTTTTAAGAGTCAAATATTTCTCTTTTAAGTGTATGTGCTTTTTCCATGTCTGCCTTATCATTTTATATGAGAATGATTGACATTCATTGCTTTCAATTAATGATGAACAAGCTTCAAGAGTTTAAGAATTTGAGTATGGTATGTAAGACCCCTAGCATTTAGATATGCTCTCATAGTTTATCCTGACTTGTTTGGGCATGTTATTTTTCTAGATTGAGGAAAACTTTATTAGAGAAGACTTTTTTAATAACAACTTACTATTGGTATTTTTAAAGAAGATCTGCAGTAGTCAATTTTTCGTGTATATATATATATACACATAAAATAATGTGATAAACCTCTAGATTATTTCCTCACTACAAGAAAAATTTGTTGCTCAGAGAAAATCAGAGGAGTAATAATCTAATCAAAATTATCACCAGATCTAGTGATATGAAGCAAAATCCAGAGCTAGTCAAATAAAGCAAAATCCAATAATAAGCTCACTGCATGCATAAATATTTATGCAAAGAAGGCAAAGATTTATGCTCAATTTCTTCATAACCTTACATGCGGGGTTTTTTCTCTGATTCTCCTGTTCACATAGTTAATATTTCTTCTGCACAAAATGTATGTGCCCTTATTTGTAATATTACTCATTCCTACTTCAGTAATTAGATGTAAAATTTACACTGTAGCACATAGTACATTACATGTAAATACATTTGGTACTTGGCACTTATTAATTTGCCGGGAGGCTTATAATTTTATATAGCCTGACCATTTCTGAACTTTTCAAAGAGCTTCTCTTAAAATAAAGTTCAGAAATACACATGGTATTGCAGCTATGCTCACCATCATTTATGAAATCTAATGTCTTCAGATATCTTAAATTGTATTTTTAATAATTATGATGGGTAGGTATCAAAAATATAGGGATTAGAGCTTTAACAGGTGTCAGCTAATACCATGCTTGAGTGCTGCAAATAGCCCAAGGAGTATATTTGTGTCTAATTGTCTACACTCCAGAGCACAACAGCTGCCACTTGTAGCAGATGCATCATCTGACTGACGATGTTCTCCAACGCGTCGGCAGGCTTCTCTGGTGCAGCTGATTATATATGATTGTATTTGGCATAGATGCATACCCTTAATAGACACTTTTATCGTTGCTCACTGAACATTGGAATACTTTAGTCAGCTGTTTATTACGCCAGCTATAATGGACTATCAGCCAAAATTTTTCATTAAGATGGCTCTTTACTGGACTGTGTAAAATGAATCATTGACCTTAATGAACTAGTGTCCACATGTCAAAAATACACTACAGTGGGTGGAAACAGCAGCTTGGCAAGAAGTCTTTACACAGACAATGGAGTCTCTTCTAATCTCTGTGGGTAATTCCACTAGTATTGGGCTGGCACATAATTAGGTGATGGTTCTAGGAAACTGTGCTGCTGCTATCTGTGCGGGTTCGTGTATACGGGTCTCTTTCCTACAAAGTTCACACAAAGTTTTCTGCAGCATATCCACGTTTGACAAGCACTCACTTCCCAGGTCTTTTGTATGGCAGTATTCAGAGGGAGGGAGGGAAGAGAAAAAAAAAAGAAAAAAAATAAAAAACCACTATATTTTTAGTGTCAAGTCTAACTTTATTATTTGTTTAAAAGTGTATCTTTTGCCCACGAAAACAAAGACCCTATGAAGGTACATGAAGCATTGACTGATTTAATGAAAAAAAAGAGCACTAGAATCCAAAGTTTTCCAGAGGATGAGTCTGAATGAGGCATGGGAACAGCAAATAAAAAAAAAAAAAAATTGTCAGGAGCTTTGAGATTTGTAAGAATGAATATTCCTGTGAAGTTCATATCTCTCCTATAGCTTGGTCCATATTCTTGATTTTCCTGAAAAGTTAATCACCTATCACTTCCTGGAGGAATGATTAGAAAACATGTAATGACTTACCTAACATTAGTCTGACTTCCCCTCTGCCTCCTTCCTTCCTCTTTGTCTCTTTTTTTTTTTTCTTTCAAAGCAGTTCCATTCACAGAAGCTGCTACAAAACAACATCCCAGCAGTGGACTGGGAAATAAGAGGAACTACTCTCTCACAATCCAATACAGTTTTCAGCGTCCAGGAAGGAGCTGTCAGAGATTATTATTATTAACCAGGTGTAAGCTGTATGGGTTTATTTAGTTGTATTGACTTAATGTGTGGAAGAAAAAAATAAAATAGATCCAGGACAATTTTTTTTTTTTTCCTCTAAAATACTGCAGTGGAATTTTTGGAAGGAAAAAGATCTAATCACTTTGAGTTGACGAGGTCAGAACAGTCTGAACTAAT
Organism: Grus americana; assembly: GCF_028858705.1. NCBI lineage: Eukaryota > Metazoa > Chordata > Aves > Gruiformes > Gruidae > Grus > Grus americana. The sequence continues at coordinate 31,584,396 of NC_072855.1, read as the reverse complement.
AAATAATTAAATTATCATATTTTATACTAAATTATCATATTTTATACTAGAGTAATTTGGGGAAATTTATACTAATTTGGGGAAAATTGATTTTGTAACCCATATTAAGTGTAAGATAGTTCTTTGCAGCTGCTTCTGATAGGTGTCCAGGATAGATCTCATGCCATGCAGAGTTTTGTTTCCCAATTCCCAGAGACAGATTAAGGCATTCCCTTAAAATAAATTAAAAATATGGGACAGAGATAAGACTTTTAATGTCAGCTACTAAAGAGGTAACAAAGCAGTGGGGTTTTGGAACTAAGCTACTGAAGATTGATAAAAGTCTTCCAAATGGAAAGAGTGATTAGTTATAGAATCATGGCCTGCACTGTGTGAATTCTCAGATGATCTAAGTTAATAAAGTTGAAGTCTTATTAAGTCACAGGTCTTTATGTCTTGTTCATCATAAAGGGCAGGGAGTCCTCTGTAGAACAGATGTAATAGTAAGGCATCAAGATTATGTGGGCATCTGGAGCACCCAATAGTATGTTAGACCATGGTGATTTATTAGACTTAGTTAGGGAAATAAGTTTGGTTAGTCAGAGCAAGACCTCATAAAAAAGGACACTTTTTGCACTTGTCAAGGTTAGTGGTGTAATCTTAGTATGTGCAGTACTTCAAACTTCAGTAGTCCAGCCTTGTAAATGTATGAAAACCTTTCTAAATGCTGCAAAATGCATTTTTTTTTACAAGGAATGTCAATTTTTGACAAGGCTAGGAGGAAGGCCTTGGAGGGGTCATTGAGAAAGCCCATATTCTGTATGAGTTTTGCTTAGATTCTGAATGGAAGACAAGATTAGGTGTAGAAGATGAGTTTCTGATCCTGGAATGACTCTGGCTGGTAATTTAAGGGGAATTCCACATTTTAGGTGGAACGATGCAAACAAAAATTTTCTCTGTAAGGATAAATTAAATTATGTTCACTTTTTAAAATCTTCCCATATTATAGTAAGGATCAAAATACTGACTTAATAATGGAGAAAAAGGAGTGCTAAACAGACATGCTTACATTACTCTGCATAGATACTGCACCAACACATGGAATATATATATGTGTGTGTATAATGCAAAGAATCTGTCGGTGGAACATCAGATTCCAAGTTGTCAAAAGGCGAACTGTGAGCTCCTTGACTTAAACCTGTTCTTACCATTGTTTCTAACTTGGGTGAAATTTTGTAGATGGTTCTTTGTGCTTAATATAAGCTTCCTAAGCACAAAGAAAGTCTTCAGTTGGGACTGCATTGTTCTCAGTCACTCAGTTTGCTTTGCTTTCATTGCATTTTATCTTAACAATGACAAGCATGTGAAATACTCAGATTCTATGTACTAATTATTATGTGATGGAAAGTCTCAAAACTTTAGTTTTATCTTAACAGAACTGAATAAAGAGCATTATCAGCTGCATACAGAATTAGTTGCAACTTGATATTCTTAGTTGTAATGGGGATTCAAGCCATATCAATCAAATCAAGCTGTCACTCAGGGGGTTAGGCAAAAGAGTGTCTGATACCTGACATGCCTGAGTATCTTCAGTTCCCACTCTAGGAACTGTATACTCACAAGACTCTATTACCTTGTTATAGCCTTTATGTCCTGTTGTGGCAGAAATGCGCTATAAGTATCATTCTACTAAGCTTTTAATGTTATTCTGTACATCAGGCAATGTGTCTCCTTGTAAAAATGCCTACCCTTCACTTCTGAAATGGCTGACGTGTAGGCCTGAACTGATAACTCTGAACAGGATCAGCTGTTTAATAGCAAAGTTGTTTGTTAATGTCAGACTCAACCACTGTCAAAATACGCTAGATACAATGCCAGTCATGGTCAAAGTTTGTCTGCCTTATACAACGTCATTTGCACTGGCAGGAAGGTATCACAATGGTGCATCTAAAACTACAGAGGCACACGGTGGATAGTACAGCGTCTGAGCAGTATTTGATCTCTCCCTTTATGACTATGTATTTGATTTTCCTCCACAGTCAATACAGTGTAAATACTCTGTGCAAATAAGAATTAGCTCTGCATCCAAATGTGTGGTTTTTAAACTCTGCATCAATATGCACATTTTGATGATACAAATCTATCATGGGCATTGCTTGATGATGAGTAGCACTGAAACTCCCTATATAATTTTTTTTTTAAATGCCAGTATTTTTTTTTTCCCTACTGTTTACATTATCTTCTCTAAAAGCTTTGATTACAGCCTCTGTACTAGTGACTCCTCAAACTCCAGCTTTTCCTCAGGCCTTTCCCTTCTTTATAGCGTTAAAACATTTACCTATCCGTCTCTTTGCTAATGTATAGTTGGAAACTGAAATTCAGTGAAATAGAATTTCTTATTGTGAGTGTTAACCTTAATATTAATGATGTCTTTTCCTGCAATTATTTAGCATTACCACTCTTCAGCCTACCTGTGAACACATTCAGTGCTTGTACAGTATAGAAAAAAAGCACAGCTGTCTCTCTTTCTTCTTCCACTGTTTAGGTTCCTGCTAAATCTCCTATGTCTCAAAGAGGAAAAAAATAAATATCTCCTCCTTTTAATTCATATGTCCTTACATCTGTCTATAATGTTCTGTTTTCCTATGATTGTCTTCCTCAGGAACATTTCTGATTGCTTCATTAACACACCCTAATTTCTCTGAATCCTTTGCAGACCTTTTCACCTTTGAAGGTCTTAATCCACTTTGTTTTCAGTGTCCCTTTTTCCATTACATCATAATATCCCTTTCCTTTCCATGATCTACACACACTGATATAAAACTTTTTGGTCATCCTGCACAGGTCTCTTGTTCCACCTTCTCGTTCCCAATAATTTTGGGGAGTTTTTCATGATTTCAGATCCTATACTGTCCCTGCTATTGTGATATTTGAGCATTCCCAAAGGCAATAATCACAGTCATCAGAGACTAGTAACTAATTTCTGTTATTACTTTTCCCAAGGAAATTTCAGATGCAATTCTGAAATGCTGTTTAAGGACTATATGCAGCTTAACTTCACTCTTAAATTTCTGTTCAGTACTCACTGTTTTTATCACACCATGCTACTTTCCTAAATCTGAAATTAAATTTTCAAGGAAAAAGTTAATTGCTTAAGAAGGACATTAACAAGGAGGACATAAATATGTGTATATCTTTTTCTTTTGGCAGTTGTCATTCTTCATGTGACGTCTCGGTATTTCAGAGCCTTTTAGGAAGTATTTTGGATTGTTATGTTCCCTGATGTTTAGTGCCAATTGCTTATTACTGAATGCTATATAGAGATAGTGTGACTTTTAGATTTTTTTAGTTGACAAAGATAAATTTAACATTTGTCACTTATGCAGGCAGAAGAAATAGCCATCGTCTACGGAAGGGTGTCAGACTAGGTTTTGCCCAAGTTGATTCCTGTTCTAATAGGCTGTATCTTTTGAGGGGAAAGAGCCATCGTGATTTCAAATCCCTATTGCCATCAGAGTGCCTAGCAAATTTTACCTGTGCTTAATGAATGTTTCAATTCAAAATGTACCATATTTCTAGTCTGAATTTTAGTTCCACAATTTTTTTTTTTTAAATCTTGGCTGCCAGTAAAAAACATTGTTTTGATCAATTTTCATTTTCAAGAAATATGTTGTCACATTGTGGTTAGTCATTGTTCCACCTTCTCTTTTTGTCCAAACAACCCAAGTTCATTGAGACACGTCTATTTCCCCACCAGTCCTATATTCACTCCTGTCTTTCGTCTCTAAAGATTCCTCTATCGTACTTTTAATTTTGAAAAGTCTGTGTTCTGTCACCAACTAACAGGGTGATGTAAGATTTCAGGTTTTTGACTCTGGATGGGTGAGACCTGTCTGGAAGGTCTAGGATGGCTTTATATTTCACAAACATCTTAGCTGAGGTATCTGAATGTATTCACATTGTAAACATCCCAAAGTATGCCAATATGCGTTATTCATAACTCAGATCAGAACAGCTCATATCTGTCACAGCATGATAAGTAAACCTTTCCTCTGATGGAGATGCACTCACCAGGATGAGATCCTTTTGAGACAAGCAGGTCAGGCTACAGGCAAGCTTGTGAAGAACCATCATTATTAAGTTACCTTTTACTCTTAATCCATTTCTTATGCTAGCCTCCAGTCTTCATACCCAACCTTCATACTTGGATTACTATATTTATAAAAAATTATGTCCAATTTGAATGTATACTTTCAAAGACAAGATATTATCTTTTAACTTGTGTTTAAAGCCTCATGCTTGCCCCTAATATAGTATAGATAATAAAGGGGTGTAAGATTTATCGAAATTATTAGTTCACAGGTAATGTTTTCCTTTTCCTTGTCAAGCTGTAAGGGCAAATATAGAGGAAATTAAAGGCTTTTCTATGGCAGCAAGCAAACTTCATTTTATGGAAGTTTTTAGCTAAACTGCCAATCCCCTCTAACATGGAGAGGAAAACCAGCAAAATGCCTTTTAAAAATCAGGAGGATTCAATGGAGCGTTCAAAAGGTCCCTTTTCAGTGAATTTGAGTACTCAGAAGAAAATAATCATTCTCTGTTACCCCACGTTGGCCTTTCACAGCATGGTGACAGAGAGCGAGCAGCCTGGTGGACGGAGCAGTTGATAGAACTGCTTGTTAAGTGTCAGCAAACGTGGAAAACCTTTGGCTTTCGTTACCTTTGTGAAGAGTGCATACACTGAATAAACTTTTGGAGGAAACCAAAATGAATGAGATGATAGTACAGAGAAGGATTTTTGACGAGGATGGATTGATCGAAATATGAAGAGGGCTGCACTGAGCTTTTCTGGAAATGCTGAAGGCAGAGAGCTACAACGTGCATTGATAGAATGTGCCAAGTAGGTCATTTGAATAGCTTGATTTTTTTTTTTTAAAGGAAGGCACAGTAATGTAATACAACATTTGGCATTTGATGCAGACGTTTTTCTAGACAGAAGTCTTTGAGATTCTCGACATTCTATGCACACACCAAAACCTCACAGCAAGCAGTGCTTATGGATGTTTTTATTCTATGCTTCTGCACTTTAGCTTTTTGAACAACATAGTCTGTCAAAGTTCTTGTGTACATGTGATAATATCGCTACCTTCAATATTGACCCCACATGCAACCATCCCTGCAGCTCTTTGTGAATACTTTAGTCAAATTTCTGTATGTGGGAGCTCAGGGATCACTAGAATCGGGAATAAACCTGGTTTAAAATTCTGTTTTCACTTGTACAAGCAAGGCTCAAGCAAGCTAAAGATAGACCTCAAGCTGTGGTATTATTCTGGGAGAAAATTTTAGTTTTCCTTGAAGTAGCCTCCTATGTGTGGAGAATGGAGAAGTCTCTGAAGATGTGCATCCCGTACTTGCAAAGATCAGGAAAGGTCTGAATTTGGCAAGAATAGGACTTGTGTGAAGCAGAAAGAACGGGTTGCAACAGGCTTACCAGAGGAGGAAATAGAGCAAACTCTAACCCCAAGCCTCTCACTAGGTTTAACGCTAAGCCATTGTGAATTAGGTTCCCATCACCATCTGGAAATCAACAGAGGACATTTTTTAAAGACAAGGACTGGACATCATCAAGAATAAAGATACTGGTATTAATGAACCATGAAAAAGTCAAGGCTGTATCGGTAGACAAGCGAATGTATCTAATGTATCGGTGGACAAGGGAGTGCTACAATTAAATGGATGGTATAAAAGGAGGAAGAGCTTTTAATGTGCTTCCTTTAAACCATCTTCTGTCACATGCACAAAGAGAGTACAGTTTGTGGGCTCTGCCATTGCAGAGTAGAGGTGAAAAAGACAGACACTGGTAATATGTTTATGCATTTATAGAAGCCTATTTAAGTGTTACAAAGAAAAATGTTACACTTATGCAGAAGCCCAAGACTGATTGTATGAAAGCTTGTGCATGTGATTTCAGATCTTGGAACAGAATAAATGACTAAGCATTTTGCTGGAAGTCAGAAAGATCGAATAGTGACCAGAGTATGTTCTGGCTATCTGAAATAATAGACCAAGAAAGTATGGATTGAAGCACCACAGAAAGATCCATTCCTCTGCCTGGAAATACTCAATTCAATTCTAAATAGGATGTACCACGTGCTCATATATTTGCATCAAAGAAATTTTTTACTATTCTTAATTATGCTCGGCAATCTGCACTTAAATACAAGTGTATTCATCATATGGCAAAACAGCAGTGCAGATCCCCAGAGCAGAAGCACCTCTTCACAGAAGTTATTAATTGGAGATGGCTTGCTGCATAACAGAAAGCTTTCATTAGTAGTGCATTGCCTGCACTAGTTTTATGCAGGATATTCAAAAAAGCCCTGTCCGTCTTACCCAGGCAAAAGCACATTCCTTTCAGCAGAGCTTTCATTGTGCAATCCAGTGCACGTAGTAGCATCTACAAGAATATTCTTCCCTTGCTGAGATCACGAGCGTTTGCTACATGCTGTTCAACCAACCAATTCTCTGCTGTCGGACCCGCTTACATCCTAGGGAGTACCTGCTGAGGAGCTGAAGGGAGTTTGTCATGCAACTCCAGGAAAATGCTTTTTTAAAGGTTCTGAAGTGATGGCTGCGTGTCACAGATTGACATCACCGATCTGTGCACATAGTAAGCTACTGGTTCACTGCGACAAGTTTTTTGGAAATCATTTACAGAATTGTTGGTCTTCACACACTGTTATCCTGTTCCTCGCTGTCCCCAGCTATTTGTCGTGCTGTTAGAGTGGGCCTTCAAATGCCAAGTATTTCATCTGAGCACGCTGGGGAGCACAGAAGCCATTTCTTTTTTCAGAGTCCAGGGTTTCGAAAGTGAACACAGGACACCAAAAAATCCTACAAGTGTTTGGGGTGGAGGAAAAGGAATATGCCACCCCATTTCTGCTGTCAAAGAAGAGATGTCACATGTATGGCAAGACCACCACTCTGCGTTGACCAGTGCAGATGGATCACAGGGCTTTCACTGAGCCTGAGGCCACGGTACCTCTCATTGCATTGAAATTGTCAGGAGCACTGTTCAGGCACAGGCAGATCAATGTGAATGCAGACTGCTTGGCACGGGTCTTTCACGGCATTTTGCTGGAACAGCGTTTCCCTGTAGAGCTTTGTCATTTATGTAAGTTTTTTAATCTCGTGCCTTCCAAAAGTCTTGGTCTATCCACACTTTGTGGATGTTTTTAGATGCATGGAATTCCAATAATATTTGTAGGTCAGGGGCTTCTTTTTTTGACCCTGTCAAACAATTTGCAAAAAGATCAATTTTCCTCTGTTGACCACTGATGTTCCTACCCATCTCCCTTCCAAAGCAGACACTGGTGGTATCATCAGCCTGAATGAGCATGTCTGGGCTGCCTGGCTTCTCAGCTGGTAGGATGGTTGAATAATCAGCTCTTTGGATCACTGAAATAACCTGGTCCCTGTGCAGCCCACCAAGTGGGCTGCAGGTTGGGCTGCTTTCTTCTCAGCTCTCTCTGGTGCTGCCCATTGGAAGTTGCCCATTGCCTCAGGCAGTCAGCTCTGCCACTGGCTGGCTCCCTCGGTTGTGAGAAGAAGTTTGGGGTGGTTTCCCAGCTGCTGGGCTCCCAGCCCTGCCTGCCACGGGGTCGATGATGCACTGCGTTTGCTGGCTCCATCGGTGGCAACTTCCCTGGGGCTACCCAGGAAGCCAGGCAGCCCAGATGGTGGCCACCAAGCTGGTGGGCTTGAGGGCCAAACTGCTGATTGCCAAGGACCTGGCTGAAGAACTTGAGCTTAAATAACTAATGCAGTGTATGCTTAATGCACAAGCTTGTCACTTTCCAGTTTCAAGGATGCTTTTCTGGGCTTATTCTCTTGCACGTCATAAGTAAAGATTCAAATGACTTCTCCCTGTTGATCTGATAAAATGGTAATTGTTTTGCACAGGTACCTCATTAAGTCCTGTACGTTTCGTATTGCAACAGTTATACAAATAACATTGGAAGTGATGCTGAAAGCTGTATTTTAGCTTTGACCTTTAATGCTGGTTGCAAATGAAGGAAAGGACCACAGTGCAGGTGGAAAACAGGTCTTTTCATATTGTGCTTATGGCAAGACTATGTGAGCTGACCAGATTGCTCCAGATAAAAGGAGGAATTTTTTTTTTCTAATGGCAAAAATAGGAAAAAATGATACAAAAAGGCTTATTTTACTTGTTTTGCTATTTTGTGATGCAGGTTTTTTTGAGTGATATTATTTATTATTTCTCTGTGTTTATGATGACCAAGTAAAAAAGTAATTATAAAAATGTGCACACTTGGTAGATATCAGTGATAAATCTGAAAGTATTTGAAGAAAATGCACTTCCCATTTATTTATCGTTTCAGCCATAACATTACTTTGTCTCTAATGTCATATTCAGAAACAAAAATTAAGATTAAGAAGTTGCTATAACTTTGAGTTCCTAAATATCTGGATATAGATAATATACAGGTATACAAATGTACACAAATAAGCAGGTGTTCAGCTGTTAAAAACCATGTAGCACATGATGTTTTAAATTGAATAGCTGTCAAGCATACATGGATATCTATATCAACTAAATAGAGCAGAAAGTCATGTTTTTCTTGTCTGCTTTTTGATATTTTCTTCATTATTTTCTCATCTGATGTTTTAATCTACAATATTTTGAATAGCTTTAGAGAGGAAAACTATCAATACATGGCTACCAAATATTCTTATGCTATGACTATAGGTGCAATAGATAGTAGATGATGCCATTTTGTTTCTAATTATTAGCTTGTAATTATTAGCTTTTAATTGATTTTATTTTTCTCCTTTTCTAACCATACCTAAAATTAAGAAATTTGAAAATATTCACAACATACCGATGAACACTAAAGGATCACAGCTCTTCTGGATGGGGGAAAAAAAGGCTGATGACCACCTATAGTTAGAACTAAAAGATTTTTTTAATGGATTCTCATGCTTTTCTCTTCCTTCTTAAATGAACAATACATCACAACATGACTTGTTTTTCACTTTTTATTTATTACTTGCAGGGTTAGCTAAGAATCCTGAGTGAGACTGGAACTTCTTTTATTCTCAAAATAGGGAACTTTTATGAAAGATTTGGGTCAACATCTGTAGAGGTCCTAAATCATGAGCTCTGAGGCTTGCTTATGTCCCATGGATAGTGAAGTGTGATATTTCTTCAGCGTCTATGCCTGAGATAGAAATTAATGACAAAGGTACAGCAAAAACATAACTATTCAATAATAGCAATATTTCTTCAAAGGACCTAAATTTCTGCTTTCCACATTTGCCAAATAACTTTTCAGCCCTGAGTAAGGGAAATAAGTCAAAACACCTGAAACTTAAGTTAAAAGTATGTTCGAATTCAGATGAATTCCAGACAAATGCCTTTACCCACCAAATCGTTCATTTTCCCTGATAAATCTGTACAATATATGTAAACTTGCAAATTATTTTTGAATCTCTGAGATCATTTTTTTTTAATCTGGATGTGTAGATTTTTGCATTTTGCACGTTTCTGGGCAATTTTCTTGAAGTTATGGAGGAGATTCTTTACCGCTAGTAAACCAGTTAATAAAAACAATCATTTTAGTGTTTCCATACAATTACAAATATTATAAACATTCAGTGAAGTTTTGGTTAAATATGCCAGTTTAAATATATTTGTCTTTGTAAAAGCACATAATAAGGTACCAGATCTTAATTTTATTCATACCAACCTATATATAATTAAATTTCAGGACAATAATTTCAAATTTCCTTAGACAGATCTGAGTTTAGTATGCAGCCCATAATGTCTAGTCCTTAAATTACTTGTTTCCAAAAGGAAAAACAAACCAGTTAAACTAACAAAATACTACCATAATATAGAATTTGACAATACTCCATGATTATCAAAGATTTTAATTACATATTAAATCTATCCATGAGGTAGTTTTTTCATTTACCCTCAGAATCAATTAACTGTATTGAGTGTTTGTAAATGTTAATTATTCAGGTCACATGTGAATCAAACTAAGTGATTTATTAAACATTTTAAACTAAATTGCAAAGGCTCAAACATTTTTCAATACTTTCTTGCCTCTTATTTGTCGTTTGGACCGTTTTCATACATATGTTCAGCACTGACAATGTGTCGGTTGTAATTCTGTATTCAGTTTTGGGTGCTGCATTTAAAGAAAAAATACTAGCCATTTGGAACGAGTCAACAAGAGCGCAAGAAAAATGGGTGGAGATCTACAATATAGCACTTAAGAGGAAATTATGGAAACTTTTTAAGTGTGTGACCTGAGCAGGTTATGGATCCTCCATAGCTGGTAGCGTTTCAAAACAGCTTAATGACCAGTGGTTACATTAGATAACTTCTTTTGTTCTCCCTCAGCTCAATGATCCTGTACAAAGTGTTAGAAAATTAAAATGTCATTGCTCTCATAGCTACCAATAAAAATATGCAATATAGCAGGCATTTTTAAGTCCTATAAATAGTATTATTGAAATATTCCTCAGAGACGGAAGTGATTCTTTGGAATTGCTCCTCGACAAGCTCTTACGTGTGAATTTTCCCAGTTAGAACAGTTCAGCATACCTTGCCATTAGGCATCCAATTTGTGAGTCTTTGTCCAGCGAGCTATTACCAGTGCTGGTGATTTGTTTCCTGGAGGAAAATGGCACTACACTATCTAATCAGCATTTGGAAGAATGTTCCAGTTTGGAGGCAGGAATGGTAGAGACTCACAGGCGCGAAGCCACGTGAGCAGCCCCTGCGAAGGGCTTACCTTCCTGCCGCTAGCCTAAGGAGCGTAGTACAAAGCGTTACGACAGACAGGGTGTAAGATGCGGCACTTCACACGCACGCTGCGGAGCTGTCGGGAGACTGGGCGCTGAGATGCTGAGGATGAAGGAAAAGAAAGGTAACGTTTACGCGCACCTTTCAAGTTGTTTCATTCTCCTCAGCCACAGCTGAGGATCTGTGGTGGCAGCTAAAATACAACGGAGGAGAATGAACGCTTTTTGGCTCGCTGTCTGGGCTCCCCAGGCTCTGGAACACGGAGCCTTGATCTTGGCCTCGCTGGTATGTGCAAGCGTAATGGCTCCAAAGTTCCTAAGCAAAGAAGATAACATGGAGCATATGCATGCAAAATATGTCGGGACCGGCTTCGATGTGTATCTTGCAGAGTGATTAGGGATCTGTGACTGGCAAAAATCCCTACAACCTTTCCTTTATGGGCATGTCCAGATCAGTGTCTCTGATTTTTGTGCTAATACATATATAAATGTGCCCTATTCCTCATGCTGTATCCAGTCCTTTTTCTATAGATCTTCTAGATCATCATGTCTTCACAGAGAATCAGGGGGTTTTTATTCCTGACAAATAATAATAAAGAGGCGCTGCTAACAGAATTCTGTAGGGAGTCTAGAGAAACTAAAAGTGAGGGGGAAAATTATACAAAAAAACCACCACAAAACTGCAAAGCATCCAGGGAATATTAGCTATCCTCAGTGAAGCAGATTTTTGTGTGCGAGCCTTGCTTTACTAGGCTTTTACAAATTAGACAGATAGCTTAGCTCTGTTCAGTGAACCTAGCACAGTGATATATGACAGTTCATCTTTTCAGGTACATTAGCCCTTTAGAAGCCTACCATAATATTCCTGGTCCCTCCGGATTAATGAAAAAAAATTCAGAACAAGAAGCCTCTATCTTTTTGTTTGTACTGTTCTTTTGCAAACTAAAGTTATTAAAACTTTGAAAAAAAAAATAGGTTAGGGTTGGTTCAGCAGTTCCAATTAATTCACTGTTTCATCAACTGCTTTAAAATTAAAGCTGACACAGAAATAGCTTCAGCTGTTCTTAGATACTGGTTTTCCTACTTTTTCTCCGGGGTTCAAGACACTACACTTGAAGCACGTAAATCTTCATTAGTTTCTTATCTTGAATAATAAGTTCATATATCTTGAACTTTCCTGCTAAGTTTTGAAATCATTTTTCATTAAGAATATAATAGCAATCACGTCTTCATTAGATCTGTTTTGCTACATGGATTAAAAATAATGCTCAAGTCTTTTGTATCTAATTTAAACAAATTTTGTCATTGAGTCACTTGTAGCTATCTTTTGGACGTTTGTTAGGTAACCATAAGAAGGTGATTATACTGTGGAAGAAAAAAAAAAAAAAACAAACTTAAAGGTTCTAAAAGCAACTTGGAGCAGTCTGTTACTGGCTGCTTACAAAAGCTGGGGTGCTTTAATATTGTTGTTTCTGTCTGTTACTAAGGCAAAGATGAAAAAAAAATACTGTGATGCTATTTATTTTAAATGTGCGTTATTTCTTAGTTTTACAGGTACTATCTTGTAAGCGTAGCAGAAATGTGATTAGTACCTCTGAGTATCTTTTTTTTCTTCAGTTGCCTCTAGGCTATTTCTTTAAAAAAGTAAAATGTTGCTGATACAGGCCTTCTCTGCAAAAAGAACCAATATGGAAATTCATATTTTAGACAAAAAGTATTGTGCAAAAATCTTTGGCGAGATTGATCTTAATCCTAAAGGTTAATTTTAATAGATTGGGATGACATACAACCAAAATTAACTTTTATTTCATTTGACTTTGATTTAATCATAGGTATAATTTGTGAAAATATAATGTATTTAAATTGAGTTTAATTTATAAACCTTTTACTTAAAGGATAAGGGGGAAAAGGTGACATGAGAAGGAAAACCATATGTTCTCTAATGTCCTAAAATGTCCTCCAATTCAGCAAATCTCCAGAGATTATAAATAAAGTAGGAAAATCTGAGTTTTATTCAGAGATTCTTCACTATTTCTCTTCCATTCTTTTGTTTGAATGTTCTCACCGATAAAACTACAGAATGAAACAGTATATATTATCATCTTCAGTTTCTGCATTTCATCATTGCACCTGTAATTGCTGAATGCGGTCAGTTTACAACTCCCGGAAGAAAGTCAAGAGAGACTTAAAAGAATTTGAACTTTTGTACAACGGTTAATATTCCTCTGTCTTTAACATTGCGAAGGGAAATGTCATGTCTTTATCTGTGCTTACACAAATAGGCGATTAAAAGATTCCTTAACAATAGAATTTAACTTATTTACTGCATATTTTGTGTTCTTTTACGGTTGGCAGTATCTGATTCATATCTCTGTGGGACTTTTTTCTTCCTTTTCACCATCCAGAAGAAACATTGTCAGAAATTTTTCATATAAAATTAAAATGTATTCTGGAAATATTTCAAAGTTAATTAAATTTATCTTCTATTCTCATCACAAGGAACAGGATCCCTGGGAATAGGTTTTCTGGGTGTTCAGAATATGGCAATATGGCAATTATTTTCCATGTCATATACATGTATGTATATGCTATTAAAATAGTTTATATAAAATATAGTATTTGGGGGGAAAAGGAATGTCCTCATCCTAACTTTTTAATAATTTGAGCACTGACCCAGTTCTAACACTATTTAATGGTACAGGCAGTTTTATAGATTCCTTTGTTACGAAGCTTTTCCAGATATATTTATTTGGTTACAAAAGCTGGGCCATATATGGGTATCCAGCATAGGTGACATTTGACATGTCAACTGTATTGACCATGTATGGTTGAAAACGTGGCATTTAACGTGCTGTGATATCTCAGTTGCTCAGGAGGGACAAATGGCTGGATGAGAACACAACTTTCCCCCCAGTGTTCTACCCTCTACATCATTTTCTATATGGCAAAGACAATCTTAGTGTCCATCCTCCAGTAAGATTATGAAGCTGGTGTTATTAATCACCCTAGCAGAAGTACAGGAAAAAGGTTATATCCTCAACTATTCGGTATCAGCCAGATATCAACAGGATATTATGTTGCAACTTTTTTAATGGTCAGAACTGCAGTGAGGTTTTTTCATGGATAAGGATTCAGTAGGCAATACCTGTAAAATGCTGACTGAGGTTTCCTTGTCCCCACCTTCAGCCTGAGGTGGTATCTTTAATAGGGATTGTCCATACCTAGCTCTGTAAACTCATTAATCTACCTGTGTAGAGCCAGCGATGCTGTCACTGCACCGTCCCTTGGCCTTTCTCCAGCTTTTCCTCCTCCTCAGCTCTTCAGCTGTCAAACCGTGGGTGGGTAGTGCTGCCTGATAAACCAGTACTCTGATTGATTGTGAATGCAAACAAGAAACAAATAAGCCGACGTCCTTGGCCGTTGAAACAAGTGAGTCTCGTCTGCCAAGAGGATCAGCTTCCCACTTACGCTGTCCTGTCCTCTGTCCATTTCCAGTTGGCTCCACACAAGTAACTAGGTCTGGATTAAACCTTACAGTTTTGGGCAGCAATAAATTCTCTACGTGTGCCCTGTTTTTTGAGGTGTTTCTATACAAACACACAAGTTCCCAGTATGTGACAGTACTTGTCTCTGGCCTGTGAGTAAGGAGTATTCCTGTATGGCCTTGGCACTGTTTAGAACAGGGGCAGTTTTACAGTAGACCGTTGTCAAATGGTGAAATTTATTTGAACCAAATGTGATATTGCATGCTTTCCTTCAGTGATTTTATATTTTTATATGTCTGCCACAGCTCATAGAAACAAAGGGAGCACATAACATCTGGTAGACACAGGACCACTGAAGATAAATACTGCTGCCTGGTTACTAAATTTTGGTTAAAATTTTCTGGCTTCCAAAAATTTACCAGTTGAGTATTATTATTAGCCTTATTCTGAAGGCTATAATCTATGTGAGTGAATAATGTACTTAGAAACACTTTGTGAAAAGAAATTCTTGGCTTCAGTTATTTTATCAAGGCAGAGCTGCAATCCTCTAATCTAACAAAAAAAAAAAAAAAAAGGCAAATTTTAGTAAATTCTTTTGCCAAAAAAAAAAAAAAGGAAGAAAGCCAAAGCTCCTTCCTCTTTGACAGTGAAGAGAGAGAGATAGAAACGGAAGACATCACTCTGGGACTGCAGTGGAAAGTTGAAACTGGTTTAAGGTGGCCCTCCTGTTCTTCAGGTATGTTTTCCTTATGCCTACAGTTATTCCAGTTATACACGGCTGAAAAATAATTTCGTGCATGAAGTCAGTGTGGCTTGTTAGAAAGTTACTGCTATATTACCTCGTATATAGTAATATTAGCTCTGGCCTGATCTGACAGGTATTATTGTGATTACAAATTAAGCAAGCTCCCTGGAAATGTTTTCTTCAAACTCCCCTCACCCATATGCTTCCTCTTATATTGCTGGTTACTGAAAACTCCTTCTTCATCTCTATTTTGTTCAACAAGCGAAGACAGGGAGCATCCTGTGCAGTGCAGTCCCTTCCTGAGCAGTCTTGGTTCACCTCCACAAAAATGAACATGAATTCCACAAAAGACTGTCAAACTGACTTTGATTTTTGAAAATTATTCACTATTTTACAAAGCTAGATCATTGTTCTCCACATGAACACTGGTGGATTTTTTTGCTACCGTTGTATGTCCTGTGCTGGATCAGCAGAGCACAGCTACAATTTTGTTCACTTTACAAAACTCAAGTCCATGCTTTTTTATTAATAATGGCAATTTGAATGAGAAATTATCCAGGTCTTTAAGTGTTTTTTCATTAACTAGCAATCTTTAACTTCTTGCTGAGCAGAGGGGGTTTTTTGTTTTGCAAAAGAAGAAGAAATTTTATTCCTTTGTGGCACTGTACTGGAAAATATGGGCTTTCCTACATTTAGAGCTTGTCTCAGATAGATTCCTTCTTGTGTACACATAACACTTAACGACACTTCCTAAAGTTTGGTCATACCTATGCAATTTTAAAATATACATGCATGTATACATAGCTAGTATACACCAGAGCTTTTTGTGTAATAACAGATATTGGATTTCCACTGCCCTTCTATGTCGAAACTTTTGAAGGCAAATGTTAGCCTAGCAAGAAAAGACAGAAAAACCTTTACAGAAACTCATGCATCTGTCCTTATGAATAAGATCGTCAACTGACCTAAATTCTCCAGGCTACATGGCCTGAACTTTAAAATTATTCTGAACCCGAGAAGTCCATAGGACAGATATTCCTGTAATAAGAAAAGCAAGACTGTTCTGTAAGTACTGGTGTTTATGGGGCTGGGGGAGAAATAGGGCACGCTGATCTGACTGGGTTTTGTATGCTCTCATTTCACAGGAAATAGCTACAAAAAATAAGAGCCACATTAGGGAGTTAGGGTGATAATAGATGGCAGGAAGATGGGACTCCAGTGAGAGATAAACAACTACAACAAAAATGTGTGCAAATGGGAAATACCAAAGTCTGTTGCTGTTGAGGCAGAGTAGATAGCTTGAGATGATCTTAACTTGATGCTGCCTATGGAATGCACACAGCATGTCAACCTGCTCAGGTTTATTCCCTATTTGATATTGTTGATTTCAAAGAGATTGCATGTGGTGTAATGCTGTGCCAAATATGTCTAAATACACTCTATTTTTTTCAAATGTATGTCAATATTCAGTGCTGTTAAGGTAATGTGTATCTAAATAGCCATGAAAATGCTTAGGGACAAGAACCATCCTTTTAAATTTTCCTTGTCTGTAATTAGAGTGAAATAGAGCTCTGATTAACATGGAGCTGATAGACACCAGCAAATCAAATAAAATTCAGAATAATTTGGGGATATGTGGTGAAGAAGGCTGAGGCATAAAAGAATAGTTGATCATCCTTGGTAACATACTGTAAACATGTGTTATGTGACGTGACCTTGAATGATTACAGTAATCTGTTCTTATCTTTAGTAATATGTCAACTATATGCACCATAACCAGTTTCCATGATTTGACCTAATCTACACATATTTGATCTGTTCTTATTAAGGAAAAAAATATATAAAAGAACTTGATTTAATTTCATGACAATAGAGGTGTAAGAACCTGCTGAACATGTTCTTTCTGTACTGCTTTTTTATATTATTTTGCTTTGTTTTATTTACGTAACAATTATCATAGTGTGGAAATTACTATAAATAATGCATCGCCTTTCTGCACACAGACAAGAGCAGACTGGATCTGCCAGGTGAGGTGTTTGAAGCAATACATTTACTAAGTTCTGGCTGTTTGCATTTCATCTTATTTTATCTCCCCTGCCACTCAACAATGTGTACGGACAAACAGAGTCTGACACACAAAAAAGGGAACTAAAATGAGAAAGAAAGCATCAAGGATAATCAATAAGAATATTGGAGTATTGTGTTGTCAGCTGAGAAACTAAGACAAAGAAGGTTATATCCCTACTTCTAGAGTTATTATTAATAGTATACGTGACAAATTCATCTGACTCAGATGAAATTAATTTAATCAGAAGGTGATTTTAAGAAATGCTTTAATTCATTACTCATTTTATAAGAAGTTATCTCAATCCAGTAGAGTGGAAAATAGTGTAAAAGCTAGTGCATATAAGCAATCTGTCACTCCAGAGTATCACTTTTTGCTGCTGATAAGATTATTCTGAAGAAGTATGACTGACATAAACTAAAAAGCTACAAAGTCAGTAACTCTAAACAGAAAACCATTGTCATGGTTAAATTTAACACTCTCTTGGCAGAGAAACATTTCTAGGGTGCTAGTCATGCTAGTATAAATCATAAGGGAAACACTTCTTTAATTAGGCACGTGTACTTAAAAAGGGAAACACAGAGATCTTGTATAATTGAGTTATTGAGCAGCTCTGCCTTTCAATCTGAAATGTCTATTCATTCTAGCACGGGTCAGCAACTGGCTGTCAAACCTTTCAACGCTTCTCCGCAGGAATGGTCTGCGTCTTTCTAATTCTGGGAAGACTCAATTTGGTCATTGGCAGAAGCTTCCTGTTTTACTTGAAATTCATCCAGTTAAATGAATTCTACAGTCCTGAGTTTGAATGCAGAGAGCCAAGAGCAGTGCCAACATTAATTTATTCTTATATATGAGCATAACGTCACAGAAGGCCAGTTTACCCAGTCTATCTCCCAGACAGCACGAAATCGTTACCATATTTCTGGTGGGATCTTTTCCCTAGTTTAGTTTAAGAGATTGTATTGTACTTTGAGTATGTGATAGGAAGGCAGAGGGATGGCTGGTGTTTCCTTAATATGCTTTATTTTACATCAGCAGCCACTAGGCAGGTAATTGCTGTCTTATTTGCACACAACTCCTCTACTACTACTGAAGAAACTGAATGTAAATCCTGGATTGGAAAAGAAACTTGGCTAAAAACTGTACCCTCCAAATGGTCCAAAAGAAATTGACCATATACTAAAAAATTTTTGTTTGCCATCACTGTTTCAGTGCTCTTGAGGTCTTATCAACATCCTCTCAAAGAGAATAGAAAAAAATTTAAGCATTCTAAAGTAAAACTTGGTCAAAATTATTCAACGAAGTTCAGCATATAGGAGCATTAAATGGATTCCCCCCCCCTTACACATTTTCATTCCTCTCTCAGTCAGAATTCCACAAGGTTGCCTGGAACACTCACCCAAATCGCAGTGTTTGGAATTTTGCCTCTCAATTTTTTTTTTTTTTTGTTATATATTTAGCCAGTTTTTCACTCTGTATTATCTTAGACTGCACATACCCTTTTTTTTAAATTAATTTGCTGTGTAGTTGAATATGCAGTTACAAAATCTTAGAAATACAATTATCATAGCAATAGCAAGACTTGCTACATAAGTAGCCTTAAAAGGGCCAAACACCAGTACTTTTGGGCAGGGAAACACATTTTTTAAATGTATTACTATGTATCTACATCTACTACTGATTGTACATTCATCAATAAAGAATTTAAATTACTATGACAAGTCACCCACTCCCAATAAATACCTCAGTGAGAAATTATGTCTTCAGCCTAGTTATCCTTTTTACAGAAGTGGATAGGGAGGGAGATGTACCATATTTAAAAAAAAAAAAAAAAAAACCAACAATGTCTTTTGCATATTAAAATGATTTCTGAAAGAAGGGCTTGGCGTTTTTATATGGAATCAAGTTAGAACAGTTTTGTAGCTAAAATTAGATTTAAAAGATAATTTTGGTGTTGTGAAGTAAGAATTTAATTGTTGTAGCACTGTGTGTGGATGTTTCCATCTGGAGAATACTCAAGTTGACATTAGGAACATCTTGATGTTTACAGGCATCAGTAGAGAATGCCTCAGATCAAAGCACATCTGTATCTACTTTGTCAGTGTAAAGGGTGCCTGATAAGATGACATAGCTGAACACGAGATATTATTCTACATCATATTAAGAAAGCTACACAAGATGCCAAAAGCAAAATGTGACAAAAATATATTAGATCAACACAAAACCTAGTGTGTTCCCATTACCAAAGGACAGGAAATGATACCATGATAACATCGTGGTTTTAAGCACAGGTTGATATTGATTTTACCGGGTGTCAGTAGTGTCACCAGGGGCCTTATGTTTGGCTTTGTGTCGCCCTCCTGTGCTGCCCAGGCTCACGTGCTTTTGTTCTTCCCTGCCTATGTCCTCCTCCAGTCCCCTGCCCTCCTCCCGTACTCACTTTTGTAGAGCTGGTGTTACTTGTGTGGCTTCTCAGCTCAGGAGTGAAGACAGGCCGAGCACCCCTTTCTCTCTGCCTACACATTGCCTTCCTCCCCTTAGTTTGCAAAGTGCAGCGTAAGCTGCCTCACGTATGAAGTCAGTAGGTGTGGGACTGAGCTCCTAATTAAAGCACTTGAACTGGTGTGTCTACAAATCAGGATCTAGGTGTCTCCCACTACTGTCAATAGCAATCTACAGTCAACGGAGGTTGGAGCGCTTGTGGCTAAGGTTTCCCTAAAGCACATGCCTACTTGCTGCTGAGGAAAATTAACGAATATTGAACTCTGGACACCATTGATTTGACTGGAAGGAGTTCAGATATGGTCAAATTTGGATACTCTAATCTCAAACTAAATCTTTCTCTAGTAGTCTTTGATCCCAAAACAAGGGTTAAGGAATGAGATTGTGGAAAGAGGAGGTGAAGAGCAAGGGGTTTGATATCAAAAGACTGAGAAACACAGCGGCGATGCTAGCACTTTCTTCAGCTGCTGCCTCTGCCATGGAATAAGTTTCCCAAAGAAAGATTCCATCCAAGCAGCTGCATTAAACTGGGTGAGAATCTGGGAGACTTTTCCCCTGTTATACATGAAATCCTAATGACTTTCAAATAGGCTTAAATAGCAATAAAGCATGTAATGATATCAAAACTTATCCACAGTGACATTGTAAGACATGGAGCATGGTGGATTCAAAGAATACATTGTGCAAAATAACTGTCCAGAACTTCCATGTGTGAACTACGTTGTTGTTGGGGGGGGGGGGGGGGACGGGACACAGGGGATTTTGTTTATTTCAAACCAGCGCTTCGTAGGTTTGCTGTATGATCATTTAGGTTGGGAAGGACCTCTGGAGGTCCAACCCAACTCAGAGCAAAACCAACTTCAAAGATCATGCTGATCTGTAAATTGTGTCAACAGCAAAATCAGGTTTGTGGGGTTGTATTTATTGTCTTTAGCCCAAGCTAACTCAAATTGTACGGCTTGCAGGCAGCTAAAAGCAAAGTCAGGAAGAGAAGAGTACTGACTGGGAGTTTGGGGCTGCTTCTTCCCGAGTTCCTTTGAGAACTCCCACAAGGAAGCAAAGCTCTGCTCTTGGACAAATTCCTGCTCTGCTTTGCACCTGCATCCTGGGGCTATGAGGTTCCGTTTATGGAACAGGTGTAATCTGAACTATTTCTTGAAAATTAGGGCAACGAAGAACACCTACACCTATTTCTTTAGGACTAAATACTGTGTAGCTTTTTCCAACAATTGTTGACAGATTTTTTCTTTGAAAGAATGGCAGAGAGCTCAAAACTTTTAGGATATTTATTTCTACATTAAACTGAAATTTGTATAGATGCAGTTATTAGGTAATATAGATCGCTGGTACCAGCGGTCCCAGTTACTAATTTAGGCTTTATTTTTGTCAAGGCCTGCTTGTAAGATGTACTTTTTTTTTCTTGCTTTTTTTTTTAAACAGGATCTTTTTTACATAAATTGTCTTGTTTCCAGAGGAAGAATATAAATGCTCAAAACAATCATAATGAATATATAAGGTATATAAGTACCATACATATGTGGTATAAATATGAGTTGAGTATTTATAATAGTAGCTATTACAATTTTTCACACAATCCTTGAATAAATGCATGCTAAAGGAAAAGAGTATTTCAAAGTCCTAGATGAGAAAATTGATTGAACTTTTTTTCCCTTTATTTACTCTACGATGTATTTTGGTGTTCTAGTACAGAAAATTTGATGTCCTGTTTCCTGTCTTTCCTCCATCTCTCTCATTCATGACCTACTTCCACACTATTTTAAACAATAAATTATGATAACCTCAAAAATAAATATTCTTATATATAAGGCTATCAAAAACCTCAAAAGAATAAAAGCCAATCTGAGGGCAAGAACAGTGATATAGTTTTGGTCCATGTTGTAATAAATATAGAGAAGCAACACCAATTTTGGCAATATTATTCTAACACTATCCACATTTGATAGCTTTAGTATTTCTAGAAGAATTTAATATTTATAATTTCTGTAATAGAAGAATCAAAGTCTTTCTTTTTAGCCAGCTAAAAACTATTCACCTTTGCTGTATAATTAGTCTCATTGATTTAAATGTGATAATTTTGATAAGCATTATTTGGCGTGACAAAATATTGGCTGTGTTACTCCATTCCTACAGTTTCGTATTACTTTGCTATATAATCTTAGGTTTTTTAAATTGTTGTCAGCCCTGATTAGTTTTGGCAGACAATTTTGAGTGGTGTTCTAAGAAGTAAACCTTGACTGCTTTTTATATGACCTCTTAAATATTGTTTTTTAATTAAGTGTCACTCCATTGAATATTTTCTTTCATAATGCACATAATGTTTTTATATGCTCTATAATCCAAAAATGCTGCTTTACCAGACTGTAATGTTGTTCAAAGCTGTGTGCCTTTTTTAGTCATTAATTTGTTGATCTTTTTAATTTGCTTAAAAATATGCTCGGTTTGTTGTTGTATTATTCTCTCAGTAGGAATATAATCATTGTATTACAGGCCTTTGACCTAAAACAGTTAAGAGGAAGCTAGTATTACAGTCCTGTCCTTAAATGTTTAGAGCTATCATTACAATGTTTTGAGAACTCTCCTTTCTTTCTAAACGGAGTGCCAGCACGTTACATGCTGCCACATTATTAAGATGTGCAACTTGCTATTGTTATCCACCAGCTCTGTATCTGGAATCTGTGCTTTGGAACAGCTTTGTTATCTCTTTTCCCAGAGAAAGTACTAGTGTGAACTTGTAGCAAATGTTTAAATTCCATCCTGGGCCTGAGAAATGACTGCTAATAAAAAAAAAAAAAAGGTATATTATACAGGGACATGTGTTCAGAAAACATTTTTTTTTTATTTTTCAGCAATCCAATATTTTGTTTCTGGACTCCAGTTCTCTCTTTTTCCTCCCACCCACTCCCTTCCTCCCCTTAAAAATAGTGCAAAAACAGTGCTGCCCACAGTAAACAAAAACGAAACTGGAAAAAAAAAAAGAAAAAAGGTTGAATAAATTCTGGCTTGGAACAGATTTTGATGCAGAGAAGTGTGACCCAGTTAACTGACCATGTACAAGTTTCAGTCTTCTGTAATATTTTGTTCCTTGGTAGATTTGTAATGAGTTTATTCAACTGTCAGCTGTGTATGTTTTAGGATACTGGTAAAGTTGCTTCATTGCTGATGGACAAATTACGTTTTTGGCTATGAACAGGGAGGAAACATTTTGCTAAGCAGAGTCTGCATTTCTTCTCTGCTGGTCATGAAGCTGTTGCTAAGAAACAATGGCGATTTTACTTTCATGAATATATTTTTCATGAAGTCTGAGCAAGACGCCTAATCACTTTGGATCTAGCTAATGTTTCTGAAACTGAATTTAAAATGTTGTTCCTTCATGGTGGTATTCTGCTCACTTCAGAACCATAACGGATTAAAAAATAAAGATGATGTCAGTGAAATGGTATTCCTGTGTCCCATAGTTAGGGGGCAATGGGATAAAATGAATGCCTCAGCAATGTGATGGAAAAAAACAACAGCAGGTACGCTTGAAGCATGCACATGTTTGTTATTAAACAGTATTGTATCTTTTACTCCCATCAGACTCAATTAGAAACCAACTGCTAAGTCCTTTCACTTATTCTTGTACGGGAGACCTCTGACATAGCTGATTCCTCATTTCTTTTATTGCTTTTGAAAGTCTAATTTCTCTTGATAACAATCAGTTTCTTCAAGTGACAGAAAAAGTAATTAAAGTTGTTCATAACTAACTCATCTCTCTGCCAACAAACTAAATAGCTAAACAACTGTTTAAGAATGACAACAATAACTAGACTTTATGAATAATGGAAAATTGGTCTCATGTTATTTGTCCCAGTAGACGTGGTGGTGGTGGTATTGATTTCCAAATGCCCAAACTGCAGTGATTCAGAATTATAGCTATTACCCTATTGAAAACTGATGAAAACAAGAATACAGTCATCTGCATTACAAGATGACATCACATTCCTCAAACTTCACTGGTTTTCTGCA
This sequence comes from Grus americana, assembly GCF_028858705.1. Taxonomy (NCBI): domain Eukaryota; kingdom Metazoa; phylum Chordata; class Aves; order Gruiformes; family Gruidae; genus Grus; species Grus americana. The sequence continues at coordinate 31,560,758 of NC_072855.1, read as the reverse complement.
CTAAAGTGAATAATTAATCCAAACAGTCATAAAGTATGTTAAATGGGGGGCGGGGGGGAGGGGGGAGAAGAAAAAAAGAAAAAACAAACCAAAACCTTATTTTTTAAAAAAAGTAATTGAGTACCAATTTCTATCTTGTGGGAAAAAAAAAAAAAAAAAAGCTGGAAATTGTGACCTTTTAAAGGATACAATAATTGGTCTCTACATTTTTCTTCATTCCTCTAGATGGATGTACAGGGCTAAGAAAACTGATTTCTTGATCTCAAAGCTTAATCATTACCCTAACCTCTGTTTTGAATATCTTTATTACTGTGTTTCAGAGATGATACTTAGCAAAAATCATTATGAGAAAATTTTGGCTGTGTTTTGTAATATCATTAGGGAATGCAGTACAGGCTAAGTCAAATAAAAACCTTAGTCATCCTTAAGACTGGAGGAGAACAGGTATGTTAAAGAAACAACGCTTCTTTACATTGCAAAGTAGACAACATCAGTAGAAATATTTGAGGTTTGCAACCATCACAGCAAATGAAATTGTTGGCTGTCTCACTGAGACAAATATATGACAAATATATATACGTGTTATGCAAACAAATGGTAAATGTACTGCTTAAAATCTTGGTGCATATCAATGTGATTGCACTTATCTTGTTACCTGAAATTGGAGTTTGCACCAATTACTTTTCTCAGAACTCTCAAAATACTTGCCCTATTTTTTTCTACCATGCTATGAGAATTTATATGTATACTACAGTAAACAATATACCTTCAAATTGTCAGTTTCTAAAAAAAAAAAAAAAGTCACAAATGTATCAGCACCTGCTATTCTGTCTCAGAAATGATCTGCTTATCCTTACAAAAATGTTCATTTGATTTTTGGTGTCTTCAGCAAGTTTGTTTTCTTAGGATTAGTTTCCACCTGAACTCACTGATGTTATCTATATAGGTACTTATATATATTCATACTCTTATACATATGCTGGAAATGCTTGTGGCCACTGGGGTGGAATAGATGTATTATGCACTGGTGAAGCAAGTCAAGTAAAAAGTTCTCTAACCCCAAAATCTGATGGAAGATGACATAATATAGCCAAAAGAAAAAAGGGGGGGAGGGGGGAGAAGAGGAGGGGAAAAAAATGAGTTATTTTCTTAGTAACTTCTATACCTATTACAAACCAGCTTTTTTTCTGGACTGAAGATAGGGACTTAAGTATTAGTCACAGAGAGAATTTAATTTGTTAATTTTATTTTATGAGTTTCCAGAGCCATATATTTTTGGAGAGTCTTCCATGCAATTAGTTTTGAAATATGTGTTTCAAGCCTCTATAACAACAAATTAAAAAAAAGTTAAGAGAGAACTTCTGCCAAAGCACCATATTTTGTAGGAGATTAGAGGAGGGGCAAAGCTTAGTGTCTTCTGTTTGAAGACAGCTTCTTTATAACAACACAGGAAGAAGCAGCCAGGGAAATTTGGAAAGAAAGTGATGCGCTCAGAAAAAATGTCATTGTGAATACATTTTTCTTCTACTTTCCCCTTTCCTCTCTCCCCCACCTCTTGAATTTCAAACTTCACTCAGCACAGACTATTTTTGTTGGCTAGTAGCAAATGTCCCATCAGTCAGCTTTACTTTTGACCATTTCCATTCTGATTTGTAGATATCTTAATCTTTGCAGATACTGTACCTCTATAAATCAGCACTACCGAAGGATTAGCATTTAGAGGATTTCTCAACTCAAAGCTCCGGATTATAGCAGGGGTTAGATAGAAGTTCTTTACATTTCTTGGATGCTCTATTGCTAAGACTACAGAAGGTGCATGTAAAAGAATAGAAACACCAAGAAAGGTAAAGGAACAGGGTGTTAAATTGAAGATCTTCCTTGACTGGAGAAGTTCATTGTACCAGATTGTTTCTAACAAAAAAAAAAAGAAACAACCAACCACCAAACCACAACAAAACCCTCAGCAGAATTTGTGTGGGATTGTAATCATCCTAATTGTTCTAATTCTCAAATAGCTGCTTCTGATTTTGTTGCAGACTTTACTTCCCCCTGCCTGGAAGGTCAGCGCTGTGGCTGGCAGACCCCAGTGGCTCTGAACTTCCTGGCTCCTGCCGATGGTTCCTGCCACTGGGTGAGAAGCATCTGCACGTGGGAGCCATTCACTCTTTTCTAGTGCGTTGTGACGGTACACTTGAGCAGCTTTAGTAAATGTAACTGCAACACTTTAAGTAAGTAAATTCTGGTCCACCTACATCGGGAAAACTGTACCCAAAATAAAAATACCAATTTGCAGCCCTTATCACAACTATAAGGGAAAAGACATGCTCTTCTTCATCTTAGGAGACTTTATTTTTCGTTGAAAAAATTGTAGTGTATTCTGCAACAAAGCAGCAGGTCACAGATGAAGCATTTTATACCAGGAAATTGTCTGACAGAACAGCTTGTGTGGGGAAAGAAGCAGATCTCACTGAGGGAAATCTCTAGCCAGGAATCAAATACCCTTTTTTTCTTTTTTTTTTCTTTTTTTTTTTTTTTTTAAATAATGAATCTGCTGTATGTTGGGACAGGTTTCAGGAGTTCTAATAATTAAAAAAAAGAAAATGAGGGGAACAAATTTCGTAAAATTTGAATAGGCAATGCTGGGAATAGAAGGAGGATGGCAAAAGGGGCCAGACACCAGTCTTATGGGAGCAGGGAGTTACTCAGATAAATTGCCAAGTCAGTCCTTGTTTGCCATACAGTTAAGTGCTTCTCCACAAAAGAAATCAGGGTTTGTAATAAATAATGTATTTTTAGCATGTTAAATAGTAGACAAAGGTGCAAGTTGTCCCATATCATCTTTTCCATGTTTTGTAAAGCCGTATTAATATTTCTGAATATTTCATAGCCTCTGGTATCATTTGAAGTCTCACTTAATAATATATTACTGCAACAACACTGAAACAAACAAAGACGCTGTCTCTGCTTTTCTGTCTTTGGCAGTGTTATAAGCTAGAGGTGCTATTAACGTAATACAACAAATGTAGGCATCAGTTTGTGTTAACACTAAGAAGATCTACCTCCTTTGCCAGGTGCTGGGCAGTGTACTCTGCTTTGCAGATCTCTCAGACTGCTCTGAATTTCTTCTTGAAAGTAGTGACAAGAAGACATCAGACAGGAAAAGGCTAAAAGCACAGAAGAGGACAGAACTAGAACTGAAAATAATTTTGAGTTGTAAAAAAAATGAGCGTAATTCAACAATGAGGAGTGCAATTCAGATAGGACTATGGCAATTAGAACATAATCTGTAAGACCTAGATAAACGAGGTTGTTCAGTCTGGAAGTCTCTGTCTAAGAATGAAGGGAGAGCAGATATCGGTCTCCATGAAAAGCATCTGAAAAGGAGAGGATAAATATCTTCTGTGCCCTTTGTGGAAAAATTCAGCAAGGATAGGTTAGACATTATGAAAATCCAGCTAGAAAGGTTGCTAAGTCTGAAAATAAATTGAGTGGGTATACTGTCAACCTAGTTACTGGAACTGCTTAAAAAGAATTTAGGCAAGCAAACTAGAAGACAAAGAAATTGTGATGCATGCAAATGTTTATATGTGACAGATTTCCTTTAAAAGACACATGCTGGGGAGGATAAATTTACTCTGTGGAGCAGGCTGCAACCAATTTTCTTTGAGTATTTGACCCTTTCTATTGTCGTTGGTCTGAGTTTGCCCGCTGTTAATGCTACAGTATTACGATACAAAAAAACCAGATGCTCTGACCTTCCAGTATGCTACAGAATGTTCAAACGAGGTGTGTTTTTTATTGCTATGTAAGTAGAAAAGAAACTACATTACAGTCAGTAAAGCAGACTGAAAATCAGTTTTGTGTAGTGCCCAAAGGGCTTAGCCTTTGACAGCAGAGCACATTAAAGCTGCCTGCAAAAAATTTTGTCTAGTTCTTTCCTGTTATTTCACAACATAGAAATGATTTCTTTTTCAGTGGAGCACAAGGACAGTAATATCAGCTGGAAATATCCAACTTTTCCACCTTTCTTATTCTACATAATGTTGAACTTTCAAAAAAAAAAAAAGAAAAGCTCCTGAAATTTTATTTCTTTAGTCTATTTAAAGAGCATGTTAGTCACAGCAGCAGGTCAAATGATATAAGAGCTTGAATGTTGCAGCTAGAGAACACGTTGCACTGTACAGTCACCCACTGTTGTTCTATTTATGAATAGTTTGTAATTTAAACATAGCTGGAAAAGTTCACCGGAACAAAACATGCACAAAACCTGTAATGAACAATTTTTACAGTGCTCTTTAAGAATGTATGATACTCTCTCCCCACCATCAGTCCAACTGGTCCTTACCTACCAACAACGTCATACGGAGAGGGACAGGAACTTCCCTGAAGGAAGTATCTGCGTCCAAATAATTAGTCCTTTATGCTGTTAAATAAACTAAAGTACAACTCTTTAAGTATTAGCCTATACATCGTTCTTTTCTCCCTTTGCACTCCACTCCAAACTGCCATCACACCATGAATCTACCCCAGTGTAGCGGTGGGAAATGGTCTGTGTTGGTTCGTTAAAGTCTCTTTGCTCTTGGTATGCAACACCTTATTTTATTGGCATGTAGCAAAGATTTTGACGATCTAAGGGAATAAGTGATTCTGCATGATGCTAAAAAAAAATGTAGAAAATCTCTTTTCTGTTTTTTCAAGCAGAATTATTGAGACTTCACAGAGGGCACCATGGAGATTTTCAATTTCATAGAGATTATGAATAATTTATGAACAAACAGTGGAAAGAGTTGACTACACTTTAAGACAAACCTTAATGATTGAGTTTTATTTAAGTTTTGCCTGATTTATCTTTCAGAAAAGGAAATTTTAGAAATAGCATGCTGCATCATAGTTCTAGTGTCAAGCATACTGGCATATGCATCTTTTTTATATTAATCTGCAGGTACAAACAATTAAAAGGCTTAGGTATATTATTTATGAGTAGCCTCTCCTTTTTTTCCCCCAAATAATTCTGGCTCCTTTGGTTTTATTCATCATACACTGAAAAATATATCTTTGTTTGTTCCAATGCTATTATGCATTCATTACCTAATGATCCAGTGGACTCCCCATCGTCATAACTATACAAAGAGGTAACTTTTACATTATCTAATATTTTCTTTTAAAGTCAATCCATACGTGATCTGTAGCTGTGACTGACTCAGTCAATTCATTAGTTATGCTGGACTAGCTTTTGGAGACAAGGAATTTAGCTGGTCTACCATACTCCTTAAATGACTGTGAACAGAAAGTAAATTTTTTCTCAGTTAAGTATTGATATTAGGCTTTGTGAAAACTGCTTTGAGAACCCAAATATCTATCCCGGCATCCTTGTATCCACACTATTAAAGATTGATTGGATTAATGAGTTGTGTGAATCACAAAATATGCTGTGTACGTTATAGGATAATAGAGTTTTATCATTCCCTTTATCTCAACTAATCCATGTTCTACTCTGTTCCCGGTGGGAGCAGCTTCCCCTGCTTCCTATGTCAGAGGAAACTTCTGTGGACAGTAGGGGACAGGTTTTTACAAATCCTACCGAGATCTAAACTGCGCAGTGTAGACGTCCCTGAAAATTGTGTGAGAAATCTTCTTTGTGTTTCAGCTTGATTCAAGATTAGTTTGGGATACAGACTTGTTAAAAGCCTCCAGGAGGCAGAGAGCATCATATCTTTAATTAAGAGGTATTGCGAAGATTCAGAAATTTGAACAGGGAATAACTAATAGTTTGCATTCTGTAAAAACGTTGCTTGAAGAGGACATTAAAATTTCCTTCTATTAAGAGATCGCATTGTCTTATGTTAGAAAGAGAACATATTCAAAAGGAGAAACATTTTGGTTTGTGTCTTCTGCCTGTGAATGAGTCCAGCGTTCAAGGCTAGAGGAGATTGACACGCATTCTTACAAAGTCTGCAGCCTTATTCTCAGGTTCAGCTATATATATACATATATATATTTATTTATTTATTCTGTTTTGGTAGGTTGTCATAAGGGTGGGACTGCAAAATTCATTATCTTCATTTTTTTGATTTTTCCAGTCCTTTCAAAGTCTAAGTTACTGCTTTGGTTCACTTCAACTCCAGTAACTTCAGTCTTCCCATAAATTAAAGGAATATTTTTAGTATCTGAGAAGGAAGGAAGCCTTTCAGTCTATTAACTATTTAAACTATTTGTGGCAGTGTTGACTAAGCCTCTTTTTGTCTTTGTGGAAAGGGCTATTATATGTTTGTTTAATTATTTATGTTTTCTTTTTGCCAATACCTGAATCAGTGATTAAATATTTTTGGATGTTGGATTTTTTTTAATTGGCAATAAATTAAGTAAATATTTTCCAAGTCGAGATCATTTTGTCTGTGATAATGGGTGACAAATTTTTCATTTCACTTCAGTGTATATTGCTGAAAGCATCCGTGTCACTTTTTTCCTTGTCTTGTTTCCTTCTGCAGATCCTCACTTGAATCCATATGGATGTAAGCTTTCCCTTGGTTTGTTCTCAGAAGATGCTTCTCCTTTTTCAGATGATGTGCTGTATGTAAAAATACTCAGTGTGCACTTTGATTTGCTCCTGCTTATGTGAGGATCAATCATCAGACCAGCATTTTTATGATTAAAATTATAATACAAAAATACATATAAATGTAATAACATAAATTTGAAAGTGTTATCTCAAATTATTATTTATATAGAACAAGACACTGTTCATAGGTTAGAGATTTTAAATATAAGTTACTTGAAAATCTGTCAGTAGTTTTCTAAATTGTTACATTTTCTTCTGAGCCAGTTCTAATAGCTTTATAGATTATGCTACTAAAATGCAAAAATTCCAGTTAAGCCAGAAATCTCACAAGCATTTGGACTATTTTGTCTTATAATGTTATACTGTAGCAGCTAAAGAAAGTTTGATTTGTCTGAGTATTGAGAAATTCCATATTTTTAGAATCATAGAATGGTATGGGTTGGAAGGGACCATCAAAGACCATCTAGTTCCAACCCCCCGCCATGGGCAGGGACACCCTCCACTAGACCACGTTGCCCAAAGCCCCATCCAACCTGGCCTTGAACACTTCCAGGGATGAGGCATACACAACTTCCCTGAGCAACCTGGTCCAGTGCCTCATCACCTTCATAGAGAAGAATTTCTTTCTAACATCTAATCTAAATCGACCCTCCTTCAGCTTAAGGCCATTATCCCTTGTCCTATCACTACATGGTCTGGTAAATAGTCCCTCTCCAGCTTTCTTGTAGGCCCCATTAGGTACTGGAAGGCCACAGTTGTGTGTCCCCAGAGCTTTCTCTTCTCCAGGCTGAACAACCCCAACTCTCTCAGCCTGTCTTCATAGGACAGGTACTCCCGCCCTCTGATCATCCTTGTGGCCCTCCTCTGGACTTGCTTCAACAGAGCCATGTGATTCTTATACTGGGAACCCCAGGGCTGGATGCAGTACTCCAGAGGGGTCTCATGAGAGCAGAGGGGCAGAATCACCTCACTCGAGCTGCTGGCCACTCTTCTTTTGATGCAGCCCAGGATATGGTTGGCTTTCTGGGCTGCAAGCGCACACTGCCAGCTCATGATGAGCTTCTCAGCCAACACCCCCATGTCCTGATCCCTAACTGCTCGGACAATTTCTCTGCATTCCTCCCAGGCTACCTGCCCTTGCTTCCACCCTCTGTAGGCTTCCTTTTTGTGTTTGAGTTTGTCCAGGAGCTCCTTGTTCATCCATGCAGGCCTCCTGGCTTTTTTGCCTGACATCCTCTTTGTTGGGATGTGTTGCTCCTGAGCTTGGAGGAGGTGATCGTTGAATACTAACCAGCTTTCCTGGGCCCCTCTTTCCTCCAAGGCTTCATCCCATGGTACTCTACCCAGTAGATCCCTGAAGAGGCCAAAGCCTGCTCTCCTGAAGTCCAGGGTAATGAACTTGCTGTGTGCCCTCCTCACTGCCCTAAGGATCTTGAATTCCACCATTTCATGGTCACTGCAGCCAAGGCTGCCCTTGAGCTTCACATTCCCCACCAGCCTCTCCTTGTTGGTGAGGACAAGGTCCAGCATGACACCTCTTCTTGTTGGCTCCTCTGCCACTTGGAGAACGAAGTTATCCTCAATGGATTCCAGGAACCTCCTGCACTGCTTATGCCCTGCTGTGTTGTCCCTCCAACAGATATTGGAGTGGTTGAAATCCCCCATGAGGACCAGGGCTTGTGAATGTGAGGCTGCTCTTATCTGTCTATAGAAGGCCTCATCCTTTCGGTCTTCCTGGTCAGGTGGCCTGTAGCAGACCTTCACTATAGTGTCACCTGTCCCTGCTCTCCCTTTAATCCTGATCCATTAGCTCTTGGTCGGCTCCTCATCCATCCCCAGGCTGCGCACTCCAGCTGGTCATCAACATAAAGGGCGACATTGCCTCCTCGTCTCCCCTCCCTGTCCTTCCTAAAGAGCCTGTATCCTTCCATTCCAGCACTCCAGTCACAGGAACCATCCCACCACATCTCCGTGATGCCAATAAGATCACAGCCCCACAGGTGTGGGCACGTCTCCAGCTCCTCTTGTTTGTTCCCCATGCCACGTGCATTTGCATAGAGGCATTAAGTTAGGCCCAGATGAAGGTGACTGACTGGCTGGAGTGGCTGGAATTCCTTTGTGCTACACTTCAGGTGCTCTCCTGCTGACCTGTGATCCTTCTCCCGGCTCTGGGCATCTATTGCTGGCACTGGCGTCAAACTGGCAGGAGTGGGATGGATATAGGTTCCCCTCCCACAGCCAATTTAGTTTAAAGCCCTCTTCACCAGCTTGGCAAGACTATGAGCAAAATGTTCTTCCCCTTCTCTGACAGATGGACCCCATCAGCCCCCATCAGCCCAGGTTTCTCAAAGCAAGTCCCATGGTCTAAGTAGCCAAACTGCTGGCTGTGGCACCAGTCCTGTAACCATTTTAATCAAGAAATCCCCGAATCTGGGAAGCCTGCAGAAAAAAAAAGTTACTTATGTTATTGCCATTAGTAGTAGCATTCTGATAATGTCTATTTGCTCAGCTTTGTTTCCTTTAAACTCTTTTTTATTTCAGAAAAAAGAGGCACACACTCACAGAATAATTTCACAGGACCCTACCTTGGGGATTTGCTTTTAATTATTATTGTAGCAGATTTTGTTCTTGAAAATAATAGGTCTGTTTGAGCTTTCTTGTTGCACACTGCTTCTCAGAACTTCCTTTGTTTCAAAGGATTTTTTTTTCCTAGCTGATAAGCCTTATTTGTGGTTGACTTTTAACACTTGATTATACGGTGAGCAAATCCTGAACACTTGTTACCTAATGAAGGAGTCAGGCTGACATCTATCTCATGAGGAGCATAAGAAGTGCATCTGATTTGCACAAAATACCTGATTGTTTCTGCCCTAATATTTAATACTCAGGTGCTATTCATATAAATTACAAGTGGAAATACATGCCATGCTGTTTTAATGCCAGTGCCAATGCTTTTTAGAACAATCAGAAGACTCTTTTTGCTAGAACCGCTTATTTTAAAAGAAAACGTTACAGATTAAGTAGGGCATGTAGTGAATGATAGACATAAGGGAGGACTGAGCTGGGAGGATGCAACTTCGTTGGTTTCGTGGTGATAAAAGGGTTCTGTTTATTTAACGCTTCTCACACACAAGAGCAAAGAAGGGTCCGTGTCGGTTTACAGCCTCCTACTATATAACCAGTACCTTGGGTGAGCTTCCCTTCAGTCTAATCCTCAGAGCTTTCTCTGGGGAAGTTCTCATGACCTTGTTCCCCTTCCCCACTGTCTGGAGGGCAGCATGCTGCCGGTAGGCAAGCTGAGCAGGTGCAGTACTACCAAGCCACACCACCAAGGCAATTACCTCCCAGGGATGGCACACATCTCTACTGTGCTTCAGCTGAAGCTGCCAACAGTTTGCATCTTCTTTCTATCACTGAAATTCCTGCTTTTACTTCTTTTATCTATGCCTTAGCAGCAAAGTCAGGAAGATGAACACCCATCCTTACTCCAACACTCTAAATATCTGAAATCATTTGACAGTGAATTGCAGTACTGCTATTTCTGGAGTAGATCATCTGCATGTGATATTTACCATATGAAACATTTAAACATCCTGATGTTGTAATTGCTATATAAGCAGGATGAATTTGTTTAAAAATTGAAGGTGTTAGAGCAAGTAGTGAAACCTAGGCACGACAAAGAAATGACATAACCCCTTAGATTACAGCACAGACGTATGAGCTAGAGTGCGTCTGAGCGTTCCTAAACTAACCATGCTTGTCAAAGCACCTAATGCTGATTGAGGATGTGAGTAGATAATAGCTTGAATAAGAGCCTCTAGCCCAATATTAGCGCAGGGGACACAGAAGAGCACCCTAGTGCTGTTCCAGTCCAGATGACATCTCCTCTGGAAGAATGCATTTATTCCCTCCTCTTCTTCCATCTCTCTGATTCCTAATGTTTGCATGATCTGACAAGCGGAGCTAAGTCCTGTCCCTCTCATTTTCAGACACAGCCATGCGTCCCAGCTCATGTGATGGTAACTTTCTTTTTTCAGGAGTTAAATTCCAGACCATAATTAACAAAATATATATTGTTCTCTCATGGCCATTCATAACATTACCATTTTTCCTCACATTCTCTGTTTTATCAATTAAAACCTAGAGCACCCCGTGTACTGGGAGACCGTACTGCACGATAGCTCCTCACAGGCTGTCATTTCTGGCACTAGGATCCTTCCATTTAGCTACAACACATAGTATGGATTAATTTTTCTGGACCGGGGAGGGAGACCTTACTGCATGTTGCCTTACGAAAGAAGAGGTAACGTGCTTATCATCATACACAGGTATGTATCAGATTTTCTGTCTTAAAACATAGAAATAAGATAATTTGAAGTCTGCTTAAAAGAAAATGGGAATTTTCCAGGCCGTACAACCTGCTGCTTTGACTGGTCTGACTGCTGACAGAGCTTTCATAGTCTTCAGGGGATAGTAACCTACAGCCAGGAACTGTGCATTCGCAGGTATTAAAATCCAGTTCATTTTAATAACAGGAGCTTTCTGTTTATCTTCAGCGCTTTCATTTTTTTAAAGATCTTCTCCTTACCCTGCTATCCTTCTCCAGCTAGATTTTTTTTTTCACACAGATTTTGTTATGTAGAAAACTTTGTGAAAGTCCCCGTTGCTAGGCACATACCAAAGCCTGACAAAAAGTAAGACAGTGAAATGTTAAATGGACATAAAAGATACCTTTATCTTAGTCCCAATTATTTTGCACCAATAACAAACCTCAAATTTAATTCTTCCCCTGGAGAAGTAAGCCTGCACCATCCCTTGTAATCAAGTCCAAATTCATTAGACTTTTTCAATAAATGTTTTCTGTGGGATCCCTTGCATACCAATGGTTGCTGTGGCAACCATAGTTTGCCCATTCAGGTTATTTTCCCAAAGCACATAACAAAATTATCTCTTTTGCCTCCAAAATTCCACAATATGTTCAACTCTGAAACCTGGCATATCTCCTTAAGCTTAACCTTTTTTCTTTCCTTTTTACGCTGCTTTGCCTCCGATGTCCTATAAACCTGCAAGACGTGCCAGGTTTTACACATACCTAATCCAGCTCTACAGCTCTCTCTGATAGTCAATTCACTACAGGTAGCCTTTGCTAAAAATTCTCCTTTCCTAATTTTGAATATGATTAATTTCACTAGTTCAGTGGAGCAGAAACACCCAAAGTACCTGGAAACCATGCTTGTTTCTTTGTCCCGTTATTTCTTTAGAAAGCAATGGAATTCAATTTGCCCCATTTAATTTCTCACTCTATAATTCAAAAAAAATATTTCAGGATCAGATGAATTGTCTTATATTAGGTCTGTTGTTTGACATTAGAATTGATTTGATAGTTTTCATTCAAACATGAAAATAACATCACATTATCATAATAGGCAGTCTTCCAGAAAAGTGTAAGTTTTGGCATATTTCTCTGCCTTAATTGTTTTTCAAACATGCTTAAGTAAGACATGCCAGCATTTTCTAGGCTAAAATAAATGTGTTCAAAACTATTTTCCATTTAAATACAGGGTACGTAGCCTTCATAAACAAAGCTTCTAAGAAAATATGAAATTTCAATATCTTTTATATAAAAAAGTTTTCCACTGTGCTGAGCCTAAAAACATTGTCAATTTAGATCACTTAAAATTTTGAGCTTCTGACTTCCCCCCCCCGAATTAACACTAAAATTTCAAAACCTCAGGTTTGCATAGGTTTCCTGTCCAGAAGAGCTTAATATAAATCATCTATCCCCACTTGTCTTGCACTAGTAAGGAATATAGCCTGTGTTACGTGGTGGTAACAGTGTTTCCCACGCTGATTGAGGAGGTCTTTTGACCACCCAGTCACTGTACTTGTTATTTTAAATTTTATCAAATAGGTTTCTCCTCTAATGTCTCTTGCCACTAAATGTGAGTTTATATTCTCTTAACAGCCTCTCACAGTGCCCATTAATCTTTCTACCGTCCAAGGGGTAAGGAGTCTCCTGCCCGGAATTCCACACGACTCTCTGGACGGAGCTGGTAGGAGATAACAGCTTTCTCTATTCGCTTGTCGCTTCCAATTGCGTATCGCCGCAAGCTGCCTTTCCCTTCAGCTCCTCCTGCTCGCTCCCCCCACAGCTCCCCTGGTTTTGGATCTACACGAGCAGTGTACCTGTGGCAGCTGTTTGGCGTAATCTGCATCAGCACGGGCTTAGTCCAGCGCTGTCCCATAAGCCTAGCTCAAGAGTAGGATTATTACCAGTGGGCTGGATGAGTCAGCTGAGACAGAAATAAACTAACAGATGTTACTGAAAGCAGGACCCCTTCAAAGTGCCCATCCTTACACAGCCGCACAGAGAAAGTCTCGCACGAAACACTTCCGCTTCCCACGTTCTTTTTATTCTTGCCTTTGAGCAATCGAAAGACCTGTCATGCAGAAGCTAATTTATTTCTTTACGTTGCATGGTAAATAACACAACTTGGAAAGTTCCAGATTGATAATACGAATTACTTTGAAATGCCTGCTTTATAAAATAATGTCAAATGATTATGAACCTTCTGGTCATGTTCTATATATAGATTGCAACAGGAAAAAATTTCTTTTAAATATTTTACCACCTTTGTGTCTATGTAATCATCCCTTCTTGTTGGCATGGAAATACATATTTTTTTTCCTCTGAATGTGACTCAGATGTTCTGCTGTGAACCCTCTTTTCTATTCATCTATATACGTTTCTACATTTTAGAAATGCAGCTTCCTTATTTGGGGTTGGGCTAGATGATATTTAAAGGTCCCTTCAAACCCAAACCATACTGTGATTTAATCTTATTACTTTATTTCTTTTCACAATAGCTAAGCCACTAAGAGTTTCTGTTCCCTTTTAACATCAGCTTTCTATCTTGGAACATCTTTATCATAATTAGAAAGTTATTTTGCTTTCTTTCCTCACCTAGTACCTCACAATAGCATAATCTTTCATTTTTCTTTCTGGTTAGTAAAAGTCTGCTGTTAACTAGGACAGCATGCCTCTGACTTCTCTGCTTTAATACCTGGAAAACCTTTCATCTGAAATGTAACCTTTTTTCCTGTCGATTTTTTATTCTGTCAAGGTGCATTTTTTTTTTTTTTTTATAAATTACAACATTTAACACAAATTTTCTCACTGAATTAGAGTTATTACACTGTAGGGCTCCTAATGTGACAACCATTATAGATTGTGTATCAAATCCTACTGCAGTTACTACAGCTGTAATAGTACTGTTGTCTATCTCTTGCTGTTAGCAGGTATTTTGAGAAAAACTGTGCAAGGTTTTTCCACATCAATAAAGAAAAAGCATTTTTCAAACATACAAGTACATACAGATACGTGTGTGGTGAGGTATGTACTACAATTCACTCTTATTCTTTATTATTTAATCCTAATCCATGTTGCATATTGCAAATCATACTCACAGGGAGCTGCAGTTTAAACCACATAGGAAAAACAGATTGAAAAATCAGCTGACAAACAACTGTTTACTAATTGCTATATAGTTAAACTACAAAAAGCTGGAGTCCCTTGCTGAAGCTCTTTGGAAAAGTGAGCATTCTGCTAGTTTGAATCCTCTCAACTATCCTCTAATGAACAATCACAGGCAGATGAGTTCTTCCCCAACTGGATTCCCAGATAATCAGAGTTAATTGTGTTTCCTGTCCCAGACTTCTACTCTCTGTTTCTTTTTTTCTCACTGCTATTGGCAAATAGCTCAGAAGGACTCCCAGAATGTTTCGATCTTTTAGATTTTCAGGTTAGTGAAGTTTGCCATTCATTTTTAAATGATAATGTATCATTCATCTGTTTGCTTACTTTCACCTGGCATGCTTCTCCACAAACCAGGAACTTTGCAAAGAATACAGATGAAACAACTTTTTCTTCAAGAAGCTGAGCTCTTGAAAGAAGAGATATTAGAAAACATGTATTCTAAACATAAGATTTAGCTATATCGTGTATTAATTACCTTGATGCACTGTCTACATTCTCATGCAATAGTGTGCCCAACTTGTATTGATTGCAGGTTATGTCCTCACTTGAAAACCTAAGAAAAAATGAAAAGATTAGTAGACAAATTAGGGTACATGCACGTAGTATGGGAAGTCTGGAATCTCAAATTTAAGTCCTAAAAAAAGAAAGTGGCTGAACCCATCAAACCTGTTGCTTTTCAGACCCATAGGACCCTCTGAAGTCAGCATGAGTAAGTGAATTCAATCTTGACTTTATTTGCACTGCAGTGTGTTTGATTGGACTAGCTTAAGGCTAGACTCTTTCAAAAATCCTACATATCAAATTATTTTCTTCTAATTCTCTGCTGTTGCACACATCCATTAAGATGACTGATCAGCCTCCTTAGTACTCAGCTGTCAGTTCATAAATTATAACATGATCACTAAAAAATAAAGCTTCTCTACAGAATTATATAGTTATCAAATATTTGAAAATTAGTCTACTTGTAGCTGTGTAAATACTACAGACTACTTCTCTCTAAAAATAGATTTGCACTATTATTCAGACAATTGTCAATAATAATATTTTTTTAAAAAATAAATGCAATGTATTTTACAAATATTGTTAGCATTCTTTGAATATGGAGAGCCTAAGCTTCTATTTTAGATCAAATTATCATACCCACAGGCAGATCAGACACACTATATGATAGTATTCTAAATAGTGCAGCTATTAATGTACCTGAATATATGCATTAAAAGATCTGTTCAAAGCTGATCTCACAATGTTTTTTTGTTGCTATTTAGGCTAATGTATGTAGATGTCATCTGAAGGGATTGTGATGTTCCTTAGGAATTTCCAATTTCTTGGCCTTTGTAGACAGATATATTCTAGTTCCCTCTACTTCATTTCCAAGATCATTTTTTTTCCTATACATTTTGAAATTCATTCCATACAGTCTGGTAATTATTTATTTAGAGAGCTGGTTGAATTTTTCCTCCAAAGCAAAATCTTAATGAAATGTACCAACTTTCCAGAGAAACCTTAAACATGTCTGTTTTCTTTCAATCAAAAAACAAAATCTTGAAATACTAGGAAATACAGCCATGTCATCTTACAGAAATTATAGTCGACTAATCTGAGAAAAATGAAAGCTTTTTTTTTCTTTTTTTAACCAAGTGATGTACAACCTATTCCTTTTTCTAATATAAGTAAACAAATATGAATACAGGATCACATTTTTAGGAAGATACATTGAAATATATTCCAGTATAAAATTGAGGATGTAGGTTGCACCAATTTACAGGGGTTTAGATGCTTTTATTCTTTAAAAAAAAACACAACAAACCAACCAAACAAAATTTCTGTGGCTGACTGGTTACATGCCTGAGTTCAGGATGCAAGTATCTATTGATTCACAGTGTAAACATGCAAAAACCCAACTCTATCTTGACTAAAGTCCAGAATTAGTTTCCATTAATGTCAGGGGTTTCATGGTTCAAATTTGGGTGAATAATTTCTTTGCATAGAAATACGTGTTATTACAAGTGGTGAGACTTAGGATTAAGTCTAAACAAATGCACCTGATGCAGAACTACAGTGCCAGTTTTGACTAATCATGAAGCCCTTTGGTCATATTTTATAGTAAGTTCCAAAAGCAATAACTTGACCAAAGTTACTGTATTTACAAAATTGTATGTAGTTCTCACCAATGTCGGGGGGGAGGGAAGAGCTAGTGCATAAGACAGTTGCACTGAGCAAGGATGGATTTTATAGATATAGTCTTACTTTATTTTATACTAAGCAGATGGATGAAGGAACTGTATATACTAGGCTGGAAGTTATACAACTGTTGGAACACAGTAATTCTGGAGAGGAACAGTATTTGGGGACAGGACAGATACGGTCTTTGGTCTGTGACCATCAGACTTGCCCAGGCACCAGTTCGAAACTAAAACAGAGTGTTGTATCTAGCCTGCAGCAGTCAAGGTTAGTTTGTATATGGTAGCATGAACGATTTTATTGCTGTAATGGTAGATCAAGAGGAACTTCCCCACTGATTTCAGGAGTCACGGGGATTGAGAACAGCACCTGTGTTTTTCCAATGAAAGTCCACCAGATTTACTTGTGAATTCTCAGCTTCTCTCCACTGTTATTCTTAAAATCTAGTCTTGGAATATTATTGCTTATTGTATAAACAGACTGACACCATGGTCACATTAAGTTCACATTTTTAATCTCTTTTTGTACTATTTAAAGATTTAATTGTCTGAAACATTTTGAAGTACAGAAGATACTCCACTGACCAGATTTATTGGGAACTAAAGTCTAGCATGAAATATCACACTTGGTTGGCTACTGTTGACTCTGCAATGTAATTTGACAGGAAAGGCAGGTGAATGATCTCCTCTGAGATTTGTGCCTCTACATAAGGCAGCCTAGCTGAAAATAAATGTATAAAGAAAAAAAACCAAACTTGTTTTAAGACTATTAAAGCTCTGTGAAACTGGGTGGGTTGGTTTGATAGTGATTACATATAAACCTTTTGATTCAATTTATAATACCTCGGCCCATTACTATTCATTTTCATTTTCCATGTTAATGTAGACAAAAAAATAATCTAGCCAAAACAGGTGTTTTGAATGTTTTCAGAGCAAAATTTTGCATCTATGAACAGAACTAGAGGTTAGAAGTGACCATTATGATTACTTTTGTGCTTTCTGTTAATAACTTCAATTTTTTTAAATTACATTTAATCTTGATTTAAAGAGTTCTAATGACAGAAAAATTACTGTAGACTTAGGTATCTTTCTTTTTAGGATTAACTCACTTTAAAAAAAATTTATGTATTTATTTGTGTTAAACTTGTTTGGCTTTGGCTTGGAAGGTTCACTCTTGTCATAGTAGATTCTAAGCTAAAATTCTAACTAATCTCTGTTGTGTTGCCTATAAATTCAATCAAAGAAAGTAGTAAATTACTTCCTCTTTGTAGACTGACTGTTGCTTCATTTTTCCTTGACTTTTTTCCCACTATTTTAGACTGTGAGTAGTTTTAATGATTTTTCTGAGTTCTGTTCACTGCCACAGAGAAAGTGATTATGAAAACCTGACTTAGGAGCTATTTTTTTTCTTCACTAACTAGAGAATAAACATGAGCTTGTAATGTAGGTGCTTAAAATGTTTAAAGCATGATGCTGGCAGTGTTCCCTACATCTTTCCACCTGCAATCTGAAATGGAGTCTGAAATGAACCTCTTTATGGAAACTTGGAAAAAACCCAAACATTATAGACAAGATTTCTTAGGGTATTATCAAAATGGACAGGATCCTGGAAGCTTACAGGGTAAGAAAGCACAGCGATGCTGGGTTAGCTGCTGGGATCTACCAAGTTTTATGAAAATGAGATATTTAAGGGACCAATGCAGTATTCATAGAATCACCTTAAACATTAAAAAAAAAAAAAAAAAGCCAAAAAACCAGTGACCTCCAGAGACATATAAGAGGTCAAAAGGATTACCTTAAGACTTTTCAGCTAGTGTATAGCAGTGAAATTACAGGAGCAAGACACCCTGAGGGAGTTTGGAGAGTTTCCATTCTCCCTGGAGGATTCTGCAGCAGTCAAGTCACTGTAAATAATAATCTGTGCTTTATGGGAGCTTGATCTTTACCGAGGCTGTTTAGGGAATTCATTAAATATTTGATTCCTTTTCCTGTGGCTCAGGTTCCCTTCCTTCCTGGCCAAATAAGTTAACCCTTTACTATGGCATTGAACCTCTTGTGAGGAGTTTGCTAAAGGAGGGATTGTAGCTACTTTTGCTTGCCCATTAGAGGACATGTATGAATAAACATGGAATCTGGAAAAGGTCCAGAACCAAATTTGATCCACTGATTTAACTTCATTACCCAGTAAAAAAGAAAATAGAGTTTACTGGCTTGAAAGTTGGGAAGAAGATGATAGGTTACTGAATTGTTTTCCCAGTGTATTTTGTCAGAGTTTTAATGCCTAGATATGAAAGTAAAAGACATTAGGTCCAACTAAGAAATATTTTTTATAGTGTAAAAAAAGGCAGAATGGCAAATTCAAATGCTACAAATTCCACAAATTTACGGAATCTTCAGAATTTTTTAAGATAAAAAGTTTTAAAAAATGTTACATTTGTCTGCATTGGCTTATATGGTTTTGTCTAAGGATATTTTATAATTGTTTTCAAAAAAGATATTTTAAATAAAAACCTTAGAAACTATGGCTGTGATGCACTTGGAATGTATCAGTGATAAAAGAGGCTTATATGAAAAAAACTTCTAGCATTTAAAAAAAAACATGTGTGTGTTGGGGCTCTTTTCCTGACCATCTACCTATCTATCTATCTATTTTGCCAGATTTTCATCCTTCATCTTACATGTTAATCATGCTATAAAATGGAGGGACCCTTAAATGAAGAAATTAAATGACAGGTCTTTATATATAACAATGACTTCCATGTAGAGATATTTAACTAAAAGGAAGCTTTCAGTTTTTGGAGATGACTGGATACATAGAAAACCAGATCTGGATTTAAAACGAAAAACCTCAAACACTTCCTGAAGCATTCTCTACCTGCTGAACCAAGTTCAAAAGTAACTTCAAGTCTGAACCAATTCCTAAAATCTCTATTCTTATGCAACACTCAATATCTGATTCTGCCTACAGCTGGAATCAGGATAGGATAGTGTTTCTGTGATGAAATAAACTCTACTTTTGAGACAGATTTCAAGACATGAGTATTTTTCAGGCCTTTGGATTTGAAATTAGAAGAAATAAACCTAATTCCACAAATTATTTCTTTGTAGCCTAAGTGGTCAAAGAAATTGCAAAGCTTAAAAAAAGAGAAAGGATTACAGTAGGACTTCAAACCATGGTTGTATTGGGTTTGCGTGGCAAGGGGTTTTTTTTGGTGGGGCTACAGGGGTGGCTTCTGTGAGAAGCTGCTAGAAGCTTCCCCCATGTCCAACAGAGCCAACGCCAGCCGGCTCCAGGACAGAACCACCATTGGCCAAGGCCGAGCCTATCGGCCACGGTGGTAGTGCCTCTGCGATAACAGAGTTAAGAAGAGGGGAAAATTCCTGCACAACAGAAACTGCAGCCAGAGAGAGGAGTAAGAATATGTGAGAGGAAGAGCTCTGCAGACACCCATGTCAATGAAGAAGGAGGGGCAGGAGGTGCTCCAGGTGCCAGAGCAGAGATTCCCCTGCAGCCCATGGAGAAGACCATGGTGAGCCAGGCTGTCCCCCTGCAGCCCATGGAGGTTGATGGTGGAGCAGATATCCACCTGCAGCCCGTGGAGGACTCCACGCTGGAACAGGTGGATACCTGAAGGAGGCTGTGAGCCCGTAGGAAGCCCATGCTACAGCAAGCTCTTGGCAGGACCTGTGGACCCATGGAGGGAGGAGCCCAGGCTGGAGCAGGTTTGCTGGCAGGACTTGTGACCCCATGGGGGACCCATGCTGGAGCAGTCTGTTCCTGAAGGTCTGCACCCCATGGAAGGGATCTACGCTGGAGCAGTTCATGAAGAACTGCAGCCCGTGGGAAGGACTCAGGTTGGAGAAGTTCATGGAGGACTGTACTCCCATGGGAGAGACCCCATGGTGGAGCAGGGGCAGAGTGTGAGGAGGAAGGAGTGGCAGAGACAACCATCGTGTGATGAGCTGACCACAGCCCCCATTCCCCATCCCCCTGTGCTGCTTGTAGGGGGAGGAAGGGAGAGAAATCAGGAGTGAAGTTGAGCCCAGGAAGAAAGGAGGGATGGGGGGAAGGTGGTTTAAGATTTGGTTTTTATTTCTTGTTATTCTACTCTGATTTGGTTGGCAATAAATGAAATTTTTTTTTTCCCCAAGTCGAGTCTGTTTTTCCCATGACGGTAACTGGTGAGTGATCTCTCCCTGTCCTTATCTCGACCCAGGAGCCTTTTGTTATATTTTCTCTCCCCTGTGCAGCTGAGGAGGGGAGTGATAGAGCAGCTTTGGTGGGCACCTGGCCTCCAGCCAGGGTCAACCCACCACAACAGCTCTTTTATTTTAGAGCATGAGTCATTCTTGTCCCAATCCCACTGGTTTCTTCAGGGTTAACTTTTGCCTTGGGGGAAAAAAGAAAAAGGAAAAAAAAGGAACAATATGCAGTACATGAGCTATGACCATCTCGCAGATTTCTTCAGGGCAAAGTTACCTGCACAGTATAGTCGTATAAGGGATTTTTAGCTACTGATTCTTGGAACTTTTTCAATTTAAGACAGGGAGGGGGAAAAAAAAATAAAATCTGCTACTCACTTATATATGTGCCACCTGGGAATAACCGCAATACATGGCTGTATTACCTTCTTCCTCAAAGACAAAATCCATTTTGGCTTAATTTGCATTTTTATCTAAACCCAGACCAAAAAAATATCCCAGGCTTGTCTCTACTAATGTATATTTATTAGGAAAAAAAAAAGCACAATATTTCTAGGAATAGAAAAACATTTATACGTACAGCCAATATAAAAATCAGAGTAACACTAGTTTACCTGTTCAGAAAATCTTGCTCTCTCTTTTTTTCTCTCTCTCACGTATGATCTGGCAATATAATTTCTGCAAGTGTTTCCATAAAACATGTAATTCACATACAGATTTCCAGGTAAACTCTTCATGTCTTATGTATTGTTAGAGCAGAATGTATTTTTCTTCAAAAAGAAAAGAAGTAACAGACAAATGGTACCACATAGGGAGAAAAGCACAAAACAGATCTACGGCAATAGCTTCTGTCTGGTATCAATCTGCACACGAACAATCTGCTAACAAGCTGGAAAATGAGGAAGAGGCCTAGAGGTCACATCCAGGTTCGGCTTTTTACTCATCAGTGAATGGTCCTGTGGGAACCCACTGGATCTCAAAAGACAGCTAACGGTTCAAGGTGTCAGGTTAAAAATGTGTACAAATATGAAAGCTGGATAAAAGCTCTAAGATTCTGCAGGAGATGTTGCAATTGCATAGACATGATACAAGAAAAAAGACAAGTCTTCGAGATTCCAAATGTAAAGAAAATCTTGGACCACACAGACCACTGCAGAAAGGTAAGGTAGCCACTTATTCTACCTGTAACAATGACATTTTTCATCCAGAAGTAGTATTATTTATACTATGGAACTGCATTTTGTAGAGTAACTTCTGCAGTGTGAGGCTGCATACTCTATGGGATAAATTATATAGATTTACAGACATTTTGCAATAAGCGAATTGAGGCAGGCGTTTCTAAGGCTTGAGTGGGGTGGGGGAGGAAGACATGCTTCAAATAGAGATTTTAAAAACTGTCTGTTTTACAGGACAGGGAGATTCTTAAAAGCTGTGCCATGAGGCAACATCTTCTTGGAAAAAGCTTTCACACTTCGCTTCCCATGTCTCTCCCTTCTCTATGAAGGGTTGCAGAAGTTGTTGAAAACTGTGATAAGATTTTCGAAAGGATTTTTAACTTGATTAGTCAATGAAATTTGAATGCAGCTGACAAATGGCAGAAGGTGATGCAACTGTGACCAAATCATGGACTGCAGTGTGCAAGGTGCACCAGGAAGCACTAAAAGCACAGTGTTCTCAGCTAGATCTGCATCAATTAGAATGGGTGTTGCATCTCAGGTAAGTCATGTAGAAAGTTGTTAGGCACCCCAGCAGCACTGAAATTCTATAATCCTTTATTTTAATGAGTCAGTAGCGATGCAGTTTTCTGTTCTGGGACAACTGGTTGCAAATAGTATGTTTAGCCTTTCAAAGACACGAGTGGTACTCATTCTGAACACGGGCTGGAATGCAGCGTATGGCTTCACAATTTCTTGCCAATACTAACAATATCACTTTTCAGGAAAATGATCTGAAATAATCAATCTGAGTAAGAAATGAAGAGAAAGAACCTAGCCTTCTTAAAAATGTTCAAGAAATGCGTGATGATCAAAATCAGTCGGGAGAATGAAACATCGTTTTCAAGGCTGTAAGGTTTTCAGTAGTTCAGAGGTACAGCACTACAAAGAGCAGTGTGACTGCAGAGCTGTTTGCTGTAGAGTGAAAAAATGTTGACTATACATTTGCATAAAATATTTTCAGAATTCCATATGGATTCTGCATATTACTTTTGTTTTGCAGTGATTTTTCTCCCTTCTGAAGAATTTTTTCCTTTTTCCTCCACAGCATACAAATAGAGCAAAATATAACGTGCTGATATTTACACAAAGCATTATTTAAGTATATGTATGCTGTATACATTTAGAAAGCACATCTTTTTTTGTATTCCTGGCATTCATGTGTAATTCTCTGGTTCACAGTAAAATATATATTGATATTTTGGTTTGCTCCGCTATAGCTGATTTGTGTTTCCAACAGATGACCAAGTATCCAGTGCCTCAGCTACCTCAGGTATGCTGCAGTTACATCTCCCGTAGGTAAAAGGGTCAGACACAAGCCCTGCAATAAAGAATCCATATTGCCTAAAGAAGTTGCATTGCTGATTTGGTAGATAAAGTTCAACCTGTCAGTAGAGCTCCCCTACACTAACTTGAATGTGGCAAGACACAGGTTTTACTGTGATTGTTTTTAGGATGGGACATAAATGTACACATTTTTGCTGGAGTACAAATGTGACCTGACCTGTCTTGCTCATATTTTAACTTAAAATGTCTCTGGTGAGCTTCAGTTACTTATTTTTCATTCTTTGTGATACTGTGTGACCCTGTTTTAGCACTACATAGTTCTCTGTTCTGTGCCACTTATCGCCAGATCATAAAGATAGGTAGAAAGATTATTGTATTTGGTCTGAAGGTCTTCAAGATTCACTCTGAAGAAACCCAGCACATAAACATAACAATAAAGTGTGGCCATGACTACTGTCCTCACAGCTGCTATTTTTCAGAGGTGCACTGCTTCCCTATTACTTCCTCTGCATAGCTTAAAATTTAAGCTTCAGTGGTTGATGCAAAAGTACAGATTCACCTTATTAATTTATATTTGTTCAATTATAGTCATCTCTGCTATAACCTGCCTGATTAAGCTAGCTGTCACAGACATAAGGAAAGGTATCCTTCCCTCCTCCTGTGAGATTAGCAGTGCATAAAAAAAACCAAAAAACAAAACCAAACAAACTGAGAAGTTTCTTTGAATTCTTTTTCTTTCCCTGAACAACGCTCAGAGTGTCTCTTCCCCCTGGAGGTAGCAGGGGTTGGCAAGCAAGGAGAGGAAACACCAGGAGCAATCCCAGCAACAGATTTGAAAGATCTTCCCGTCACTGACTGGAACAAGAGACTTCTCTCGCGCCATAACCAGAGAGAGTTGTGGAGCCCAGGTTTAGCCTGCTCTGTGGCTGGACTTCTGGAGAAGGCAGGCAGAGCCTTACAAACTTTACTGATCTCTAATTAAAATCTGCAGATAAGAAACAAAATATACTGAACGGTTTGTTCTGTTGGGAGATCATCTCTAAACATACATCTAGTAATTTTTAGGTTTTTGGGCTTTTTATATTTGTGTTGCTTGGTTGCTTTGGGATTCCTTTTTTTTTTTTTTTTATTCCCCTTTGCCAGGTGACTGACATTGCCTCCAAATACAGTCAATGAAAATGTTGTACTGGTTTTACATATCATGGCAGGTTATTCACATGGCCTGTTCAACAGAGACCAGTAAAACAAATTAGGAGGCTTTCTTTTGGTGTCTGCAGACAGTGTTCAAAAATCCTGCTTCGATAAATGAAAATACGGTTCCACATACTTCAGAAACACTAAACATTTTGTTTAGTCAAAATGGTAAAAATCTCTATTTGGGGATTTGGAGTTTTTTCAAAGGATGTCGGAAGGCTTTAGATTCTCATAGAACAGACTTCCGTCAGATTGAGACAAGATAGTTGTGATGGGCAAAGTTATTTATTTAGTGCCAGGTTTGGAACATTGCTCAGCATCTCAGCCTGCTGCGGGACGGGGCTCTCACAGGGCTGGGATGTGCAGCGCAGCCCTTCCAGAGAACACCTACAACTTGCATCGCAGACTGACTTTTACTGAACTTCCATTTAGTGCCCTAAGCAAAATGCTTGTTCCGTGACATTTTCATATTATAGATTTACCTTTTTCTGTTAGTTTTTAGAATGAATCTGTTACTTGTTAAGACAGCTTGACTTGGTAGTATTATAAAGCAAACATATACTGTAAAGCTGGGGTAGCCGCAGCAATACCATTAGCACTAGTTTTCCTACAATTGTCCAGTTTTTGAAATTTAAGAATTAATCTCAACATAAGCTACAGTAATTGAACAGACATTCAGGACATCTTTTTCTCTATGAAGTGATTAAAAAGTTAGTGGCTTCTTGATATCCATCAAACAGCAGAAACATAACATCTCAAAGTCATTTGTGGTAGACAAAAAAAACCCAAAAAACCAGACTGAACCTACTGATGATGTTCAGATGAAAATTTTAATTAACATTGTTTCTAGAGGTCACTAAGAGCATCTGACTCAGTTTTAGACACTGGTTTGATTTTTAATCTTTGTTGCCTGTCTGACAAACCCATATGTTGGTCAGATGTCTGAAGAGACGGCACCATCTTATTTAAAAGTGAGTACACCAAAGACTTTCAAGTTTTTCAAGCTAGTTTTTACTAGAAAACAAACAAAAATAAAGTAGCTCTGAAAGCAGAGAGGAAAAAACAGATCTGGTAAAAGATAATGTAATTCTAGAGGGATTTTAAACAAGTTTTTCCTCTGCCCAGCGTGCCCAGGAGATTTCAGTGTGTTCCTGCATCTGATCTCCTGTTTCATTCCCTCTGGGTCCTCAGGAAAATTTCCTCACTTATTATACACTTAACATGTATACTAACTGTGTGATTTCATTGAGCCCTATTCCTCAGCTCTGTAGCGTATGAAACGTATAGACTGCTCATGTTTCAAAGTGGGGCTAGAGGGTGCTTTGTGTTCATCAGTTAGAATCGTTCAATTGATTTGACAGTTACTTTAAGAAAAATGAAAGTTCTTCCATCAGAAACAGCATTCATAACTGTATGATCTAAATTTACCTGCTGCCAGCTTCATCCCAGTAAACTCATGTGACTCAGCTCTCTGCTGAGAGACACGCTAACACTTTAACAGCAGTTTTCCATACATGTCTCCCATTTAAATACTGAAAATAGTCGACTATTATTTCATTCCTGTGTGCTCATGAACTCACAGGTCATGGTAATATGGTTGTAGCAATTTAAGGTCTGATAAATCTAAAGGATTTCAATGCGCACATAATACGCATTCTAGGACCAAACATTGCCAACAGGAAATTTTTAAACTGAGATAATGTGGTATTATCTCTCGTGTTCCTTTGTAGTTAAATCCGAACAGAAAATACCTACACTTACCTAACCTCCTAATCAATATCAGGGAAGTTATACAGGGTCAGCCTAGTAAGACAAGCAGGAAGTAAGTAGAAAGTTGATTTTATTTTTAGAATGGAAAAAAAAGTCTACAAAATTCTCTGCTGTAATCAGATGGAAGTGGTAATATCAAAATCCTATAGGAGAGCTTCTGTAGATACCTTTTTATGCAATGTTTATGTAATCAAATATAGACATTGTAGTTCTTAATTGTGGAAAAAAAGAGCTATTTTAGTTCTATTTTGTAACTAAAACACAAACTCTGTCAACCCGATAAAATAGCTTTAAAGAAACTTAAGCTTGGGAATGTGATAATCAGATGAAGCAGAGTTACAGAACACCATTTAAAGTGACACAAATATTTGTATGTGTGATTTATTCCAAAATGGTTTGTTCATTGTGATTGTCACAGTTTAGCAAGGATATTCAGTGCATCCAAAAGAAAAATGCAGACAGGCATCCAGAGACAACAGTGATTTAGTTCAGCAAGCCAAGATCCTTCATTAGTACTTGCCCTGGTCTGAGACACAATTCTATAATTGCTTGGTGTCCTGGTTTTTGGCTGGGATAGAGTTAATTTTCACAGGAACACTGGGAGGGGACACAGCCAGGACAGTTGACTCAAACTACCCAAAGGGATATTCCGTACCATATGACATCATAGTCAGTATATAAAGCGGGGAGGGGCTGGCCGGGGAGGGGGCACTGCTGCCTGGGGACGGGTTAGACATCGGGTTCTGGGTGGTGAGCAAATTGCATCGTGTATCACCCGCTTCGTATATTCTTTTATTAGTATCATTGTTGCTATTTTCTCTCCCTTTGCTGTCCCAGTAAACTGTTCTTATCCCAACCCACAAGTTTTACCTTTGTCTTCCGATGCTCCTCCCCATCCCACCTGGGGGAGGAGGGGTGAGCAAGTGGCCGCGTGCTGCTCAGCTGCCAACTGGGGCTAAACCACAACACTTGGTTTGTGCATGGGTTATTATATATTGCCGAAAGTCATGTTCTGTTTAAAAAGGATGTTTCTGAGCAGTGGAGGAAAAAGTTTCCTGCTTGCAGGCTTGACTGCAACAAGGCAGGAAAAGAGGGAAAGTCCATGCCTGAAGGTTGGAGAAGGCTCTTTTTAAAAGCTGGTCAGAGGTGGAGGGATGAGTACAAGGCAGAGGGTGACTGTGAGCGAGAAGGCAGCTTGCCTTTGGCAGATGACAGATCCCTAACCCAGCAAGATAGCTTTTGTAACTCGTACGAATAGATGCACTCTCTGAACAGCTCATGGTACCAGCTATGCACAGAGTTATATTTATAGCCAATACCTTAATGTGCATTTAGAAACCAGCCAGAAGAGCCATATGCTCCAGAGCATTTGTGCTATATATTTCCATTAATGTAAGTGGAAAAGGTTGACAAGAAAATGGCTGTTGTGATGGACGCAGCAACCACATCTATATGAACTAGCATATGCCAGGAACATTTTACTAGACCGGATACAAGTTGGCACTATTTTGTCACATCCATCCTACCCAACTCTCTCACTTTCCAAAAGTCACTGTTAAGAAGAATCACCCTGGTCCCTGCTAATTCCTAAATCGTGGTCAGAAATTATCTGAGAAAGCAGGAGTTGGCCTAGGAAAAAAATGCTCACCCAGTCCTGTGCATCTGATTAACAGAAAATGCTGTCTTAATAGAAGTTATGGGTTCTTTTTAAATTTTTATAATAATTTTCCTTATTTTTTAATTAATTTCAACCTCTCGCCCAGGTATTACCCAATTTCTGACTTAGGGTAGGCAGTGATCAAGATGGAAAAAGCGTTTCCTAGGAATCTGATGCTAGCCCCTACCCAGAACAATGTGTCGGAGAGATATACAACACACCTGATCGTTTGCCAGCTATGGACCCGAAAGCAAGATAGCTTCATCAACGTGATACTGCAGGCAGTCCCTGCAAGTCAGGGCACATCTTTTTACCAGTGCTTTAAGAAGTATGCTGGTAGTATCTCTGCATGTCATTGCACCATATCCTCTCTATATATCAAGTTATTTAGAACCATCTTCACGTGCATCTGGAGACTACCAGGAGTCTGGCTTCTTCAAAGCAAGTTTCTGACTACTGACAGTATGAAATTTTTGCAGGTCGCATTATGCAGATTCAGGGCATATATAAACAATAATAACAATTATTTCACCCCTGTAATGTCAAGTAGATATTAACCAAAATAACTGCAATGTATTATTCAATGCCTTGCACTCTGGTCTGTTATAGAAATAAATTCAAATATGGATAATTGTCCTGGTTCTGGCAAGGCTAGAGTTAATTTCACAAAGAGCCAGGACAGGTGAGCCAAGCTGGCCGGGGGCTATTCCATACCATGTGATGTCATGCTCACCATAAAACGGGCCGGTCGGGCAGGGGGGGTTCGGTGTGGCTCTGGGACAGGCTGAGCGTCCGGTCGGTCGTCGGATCGGTAAATTGTTCTTTGTTATCACCCATTGTGAATATCTGTTATCAGTACTGTTGTTGATTGTTTCCCTCTCCCTTGCTGTCCCGGTAAACTGTCCTTATCCCAACCCTCGAGGCTTTGCCGTTGTTTTTCCGTTCTCCTCCCCAGCCCGCCGGGGGAGGGGTGGGTGAGCGGCGCGTGGCACCCAGCTGCCGGCTGGGGCTAAACCACGTCAATAATATTATGAATAAGCTGAAAGACAACAAAAATACGTCATTTTCTTTTACATGATTGCTCAAATTCTTTTTCTGAAAATTGTTGAATGTGTTTTCCAGATATGTGGCTTAAGAAATGTATGAATCAAAGATGTAAATGTAAATTAGGATATGCTCACCCATCAGTGCACTCTAGTAATTACGTGAAGGATTTATTTATTGGATCATGTTTTTCAGGCAAGCTTCCAAAAGCAGAACATTGATAATAATGTCGTTTGAAGTCAGGGTTACCTTTGTGGATCCCAGTGATATGCATTTTTGAGTAGCTAATAATTCATCACTGTCATTTCATGATTAAAATTCAGAATGGTATCTGACCTTCTGATCTATGACTTAGTGTCACTACAGGCACACTAGCTTTATTTGGCCAGGGCAAAGTTGTGTGCATTTAGCAGCTTGTCAGTGGAAACCAGGCAATGAAAGGATTACATGTCAAACATCTGAGAACTACAAGCAAGGCTTTCTTGCTGCAGGTCAGGGACTAGAATAAGGTGTCATTCAGACTGAAAGCTTCTTACGGACTTAAAAAATAAAAAAAATAAAAATCCATTTTATACCGAGGGTTGTAAGGAAAGAAAGGGTTCATACAGCTTAGATGTGATTTACAATGAGTCTGAATAAACTTTACAAAGGAATGAGTATATTCATCAGAAAGCCCTTTTTATAAATCACAGGTTATTTAAAAAAAATGCAGAAGTTGAAGAATTTGGGGTGAGGTCAGCCTGATCAATTGAAGGTGAAAAAGAAGAAGGTAGTCTCGTATATTCAAAGACAAACTTTGTATATTTGACTTGCAAACACTGAAAAAAAAGAAAAAAAAAAAGGTCTGCCAGTATGTTATAGGCTGCTAAAGTTTGATATT
Organism: Grus americana; assembly: GCF_028858705.1. Classification (NCBI taxonomy): domain Eukaryota; kingdom Metazoa; phylum Chordata; class Aves; order Gruiformes; family Gruidae; genus Grus; species Grus americana. The sequence continues at coordinate 31,531,233 of NC_072855.1, read as the reverse complement.
GAAGCACAGCACAAAGTTGAATTTCTCATATAGCTTAAGTTGCACTTGAGTTGCAAAGCTAATCTGTTATTATGCGAGGAGGCTGTTGGGAAACTGTCTTACTTATAATGTGTCATCACCCAACTCAGGTAGGCATGCAAAATGAGTCAGGACACGAGGAGGTAGGAGGCATAAACAGCAATTTATCAACATATGCAAAAAAAAACCCCATGGTTTATGGTTTCCCAAAGCTTAGATGCACTGAGGCAGTCTGGGACAAACTCATTACTGAAGCAAGCAAAAATAGTTCTGAAATCAGTGAAGGTGCACCTGCTTATACAGGAAAATCCTGTGGCCCTGCAACTTCAGTGCCTGAGACCCAAATCCCATGTGTCCACCATTTGCAGCAGCAGCAGTTCCTCCTTTCCTGCACTCCTGGCTCCTTAAAATTAGCCACAGCTGGCCTAGCTTGGGGCCCAACAGCTTCCAATTTTCAGGAAACAGCTGACACATTTGAACTCTTTGTAAATCAAGCTGGCAAAGGGAACAATTGTTTGTCCTTTTCCTCTGTCAGATGTGAGGGTCCTTACCAGCAAAAGCTGCTGAAAAGGGAGGGGGAAAGTGAAGCAGAGGCTTTCTCATATTTAGGAGATAGTAGCCCTTTCTTGCTGTGTTTGTCTTTAATTTTGCTGAGCTACAACCTCACCGCAACTATGCGTTTCTGCCCTGAAATAGGTAAGTGACATGTAAAAGTTAATTTTCTTTTTCCTGTGAAGGAAGCTTTACAAAAATGGAATTGTACAAAGATCAAACGCACACCTTTGTGTATATGATGACATGGTTTAAAGCCCACCACTGAAATTAGGTCTGATTTGCAAGGCCTGTTTGAACAAAAAATTGAAAGGTTGTGAGGAAAGATTAAATGGTTTGGTAAAAGTGAACTGACTTTAACCTAGGTACATTGAATTCCAATTTAAAGCTGTATCCACTCTTCTACACACTTTTGAATTAACATCTATATCACTTGTTTAGAGTAAGTGAGCTGAAAGGCTTATTGTAAAGGAAAGGTCTAGTAATCTAATTTGTTGACTAGGCTGGAAAGCAAAGATATAATACATCTGTGAAATCAGTCGCTTTGATTAGTAAGTCATATACAAAGTTAATGCTGCAATAGTAACTTAGTTGTGGTAATATGGTAAGGGCTAGTATACATCTGATAAAACTGGAAGCAAGTGATTGTGTACCCAGTAAGGTAATGTATTACTCGGAGATCATGAGAAACATTTAAAGTGTGCTTTAAACTTTAAAATACATTAGCGGAGATTAGTTTTTTGAGCTTTTCCTTAATTACATTTTGCTGATACCAGGCCATCTTGCTAGCCAGATTTTGTGGATAAAATTGCAAGTGTGAAGTCAGATCACAAATGCCTGGCAGGAAGAGTAATTCATGTTCATCTAAAATCAGACAAATATGAGATTAAATAATTTTAATCTGTGTCCGACACAGAATAGCACTAAGAAACTGTGAAACTACTGGTTTTCTTGGGAGCCTGAACTATTCCATATCACTTGTTTACTACTGGCTTTCACTTGCGTAAGAGCCAGCCATTGTGCTGTTCTGGATATATCTGATCTCTGAGTGTATCTCTTACTTCCAGGTTCTGGCAGGTAGAATCATAGTCATAGAGTTATAGAAAAATAATAAAGAAATATGGTTTTCAAATGTATTAGTTGGGTCCTACTGGATGAGGATAAGTGATCTAACCACAGGAGAGTTCAACCCTAGCAGCCTGGACCCCTCCGGGTTCTGTAGCCCACAACTTCACCGTGGTAGAATTGATTTATTTTCATGCTTTTTGTTAACATCACATTGAGCCATAGATACAAATATAGGGAATATATATATTTGTTTATTATTTTAAATATCACATAATTTATCTCAATATCAGAATATTGCAAGTTTGTTTGCAGCTTGATTCTTTAATTGTACAGTCATTAGGGACACAGGAAGTAAGACACTGTCTACTTGGAGATGGAAAAAAGCTGATTTCTTTATTGAGCTGTTCAAGCTTCTGTATCAGAATGCAAATATGCTATTTAAATTTAGAATTTTTTTAAAAAGTATCAGTAGAAAAAGTAAAGATATTAGCATCCTCAAAAAATTTTACATTCCAGAAAGTAAAATGATTATGCTTACCCACTCCAATTTTAATATTTATAGTAAATGAACAAGACAGTATTCAAAATTGTCATGCAGCAGCTGAAGAAAAGCAAGAGACCTTGTAGCTTTCCATTTGTCACCAAACTTCATTGGCTCTTCCCTGAAGAGGGATTGTTTGAGGAGAGACATACTTGCTATGAGAAGCAGCATAAACCTTTCTTTGAAACTGGTACCATCTCAGAGGGAGTTACCAAAAAAATAGAAACCAGTTTTGTTCTCTGCTAAAATTTACAGGAAACCGTTGCTTTTTAAAGTAAATCTGCATCACTTCTCATTCCCTATTTTCTTGCTAAACCACTTAGTTTCTGTATTATTAGGGTTACTCTTTCATTAGAGACTCTTATCTGAAAAATAAACTATTGCATATCTTCAAAGCTAAAATGTATCTTATGGATCAATTGGTTTTCTATGGAGAAAACTCCCTGTAATACCTACCCCAGTTAGAACTGGTGAAACACAAATTACTACAAATCTCATTTCTGCTTAACAAGGTGTGGGGGGGGTTGTCTAAATACCAACTATTTCAGATGAATCCACCTGTTTTAATAAAATACAAGCCAGGAAGGTATATGATATCCAGGCAGACATTTCTGTGTCAGTGAGTTTTTCCTTAGGCCTCATTATTGTCTTGCATTTGGATAAAAGCATGCTGCAAACTTGAAAATTATTGGGTTTTTTCAGTGGCCAAAACTTGCTATCTACTGGAAGAAACTTGTCAGGAAAAGCCTGGTTTCTGGAGAAAGAAGGCAGAAAAGACAGGTGCATAGAACTTGCATAATTTAACTGGAAATAGTCTCATAGCTCTTTTTAAAATGTCTCATATATTTATTTGTTGTAGCATGTAGCAAGAGAAAGGCACCAAAATGCTCATCTATAATTCAAGTCCATGATTCCTCAAAGATGTGAATATTTGCATAAGACATTATAAATGCACAATTTATGTGAGGTCATGTTGTAAGGTCATCGTGTCCATGTTTGAAATGTACATATTACAAAAGATTGTGGGTATACTAGTAGCGGATTGGCAGAAATACTTTATAAGCAATGCCCTCTCCCACTCAGATGCACAGAAGATTAATGGAGAAAGAAGGAGAAATATAGTATCTCATGCAAGCCCTCTTATGTTGTGAATTTCAGTAACTGTTAATGTCGTCTTAAGCTTGGAGTATCCCCATGTCAAAATGAATTTAATTTCTGAAACACCATTAAACATCTCAGCTAAACACACGTTCCATGAATTGCTCATAAAATGCTTTACTTATTTAATTCAGATTAGTACATTAAATCTTTATCTACAGTATCATAATGACTTTCATTCCTGATAAAGCTACATAAGCTCTGTAGTATAATGTTAAAAGCTCGGTAGTTGTTTCATCAAATAAAAAAAGTAACAAGATCATATCTTTGAAATTGCTAAGATGATGGCTGTTTCTAAAATATGCATTAAAATCTACATTGTGAGTACCAGTAATTTTCAGAGTAATGCAATTCAATTTAAATTGTAGGACTCAGCCATACTTTATAGGATGTTTTTTACAGCTCTTGCAGAATGTATTAATATCTGGTTAACCAGCCTATAGAGTATAAAATTCTCTTTTAACAGTATATGTTCCATGAGTTTAACTGATTTCTGTCAAAAAAAGAAAGATTAAAAAGACAAAACAAAATATACACACGTATGCCACACTTAATATAGTATTTTTTTTTACTTAGAAATGTGATCAACCTATAATAATTTAAAAATGAGAATAATACATGGTAAGGTAATTTATAATTAATACTTCTTAGTAAATTAGCACTTCTTTTTTTACCTTCTCTTTTAATGATATTCTAGCTCTGTTGTTAATGGCCTGGTTAATCATTAACCTCATCTGAAAGAATACTCTGAAGTGAGTTATAGCCTGATAAAGCCTTATAGCCTATAGCATATTCAGCAAAATCATGCTACAGGCTACAACCTATTTCCTTGCCATCATTGCCAATATTTCTGACAAAAGATGTTCGAAAGAAATGTCCAGAAACTGAGCCTTTTAATGTAAAGTATAAATGATTTTAAAAGAATAATAAATTCTACCATGAAATATTGTCTCTCTTGACCCTTTGGCATCTAAAAGTTACTGCAGAACATCCATTCCCGTACTGCACTTAATTGGAAGCTGGAAAATATCAATTCCAACACCAAAATGCACAGAAGTAAACCAACATGTTGAATTATTTTTCCTCCACTCTTAGAATCCATTTTCAATAAAGGCAAAGATGGTCAGTGATAATAAGTCTCCTTTTGTCTCAGCAGGGCACCAGGCAACAGCTTAGCATGACTCACCGGGGCTGCCCAAAACATAATTACTTACTCAGCAATTGGCAACACGACCTACAGAAAAATACTATTTATTTTTAAAAGCACATTCCCTGCAATTTATTGAGTTCATAAGATGAAATTGTTCCAGAGCAAAAAAAACCATCCAGTCAAGTGTGTTTGATAAGTACCTTCGCACAAAAATTAAAAAGTGATGGAGTGTTCTTAACAGCTGTTGAAACAAGTGTGCCTGCTTTGCTGGCTTCACAAACACATGGTGCAGCTTCCAGTCTAACGAGGCCAGGATCACTCAGTTTGAATTTGCCCTTCTTCAATTCCTAACGATATTCCCTAGCTGTTCTACGATGGGAACTGTGTCTTGCTGTTGTGCATTAATTAAATAATATTTGGTGAGAAAGAGAACTTTTGAATCAACAAAATATTATGAGATCTCTTATTTCTTTGCGGTATTTTTTGGCCTTGTGTGTCAAAGTCCCTCAAAACTGTCAAAGTTCAGACGTGCTTCTGACTGTCCTATGCATGTCAGAGCTTTCCTAGCTATCCCAAGTCACCAAAACAAAACTTTTCTCTCTGCAAATCCTTGTGATGCAAGCTCACAGACTAGGAATGCGCAGCCCCTGCGGAGGCTGCTGGAACTCCTGGGCACTTTAACAAGGTTCGCAGATCTGCCTTACCTTTGCGTATGGAAAGTCTCAGTACTAGTCCGTGTGAAATCATGCTTAGGTCAAGTCAGGTTAAGAATATTTATTATCTTCAATTTTTGCAATAGCAGACTGAGACAGCCCAGTTACAAATCTTCAAAGAAGTTAAAAAAGAAAGAAAACTGTGCTTACTTACTTTTCCCCGAGATCAGATCCAAAAGATGTTTTGCCCTGTATTCATCTGACTTGCTGTGGATGTTTGGATCATTCGTTTCATCAGAGCTTCTGATGTCTGAATGTATCTCATCTCAGGTTGCAGTCATAAGGCAGAGTCCACTCCTGCTAAAACATGCTAGCGTTTGTAGCAAATCCATTTCCTGGAGTCCTGCAGGGATTCCATTTAAACTGAATTTTTTTCACACTGTCCCAGCTTATCAACAAATTACCTAGCAAATGCCTCTGACAGTTCTCCTATCACAAGCTGCTGTCTTCTAGAGCTGCAGGTTTTATCAGGCACTAACATCTGATAGCAGACAAAACCTACCCGATATTTGACCAGCCTAGAAACAGCTCCTCCATTCAAGTAAAACAGCTACTTCCGTCCCTTACCTACAGAGAGTCGTGTGTTTATACCAGTGTGAAGTGAAATTCAGAGTCTCATCTTTTATATTATGCCTTACTTTGACAAATATATTTGATATAATTATCTAAATGGAATTAGTGCATTTATCTCTTCATCCAGTCAAGACCGATTGAAAAATCACATGCACTTTTTGGATGGATAACATGCAAGTAGGCCAATAGACACTTGCTCTCCGTTTCTTTTATGGTATTTCTGTACCCTTGCTGGTCTCCAGGATCCAGTGAGCAGACTGATCCCTGTAAGAACCTTATGGTAACAGATATTTTCCTTGTCCCCCCCAGTTCTATGTGGATGCCCCAACTTTGCCCAAATTGTACTCATGCTCTTGAATAACTCAAACTTTCATAGTCAGAATTGCAGATCAATAATAATCTCCCCTCACGTATTTTTTTCCATGTTCTTAAGGAATAAGCCAAAATGCACGTTAGTATTCAATTACAGCTTTATAAAATAAAGGTTGAGATTGAGGTATATTTGAGTAAAATATTAGGTAAGTTTTGGGGGTTTTTTAATAAATTATTTTTTCAAAATATTAAAAGAATTTTGGAATATAAAATAGTTTCCTTTTTTGCATAGACATCTAAGGCAGTAATAAAAAATTGGTTTTCTTTTAAACAACTAAATCCAGATTCAAAAGTGTTTATTTCGCCAATGTTCTCTAGAAGTTAATTACACTTACGAAGACTGCTTGTCAATAGTATAGATTTAGAAGTCCAATTAATCTAAAATTTTGCAAAACGTTTCATACTGTAAATGCTCATTGCTATAAAATTAAAACACAAACAAAAACATTAGGGGGAGCATAATGTGAAGGGTTTTCTAATGGATTTCTAATTATCCTGTCTGAAAGACTTAATAATGTCACCTCTTAAGATGTCGTAAAATTGTACTCCAATGAAAATAATTAGATTTCAGCATAACAAATGCCACTGTAGTTATTGTCAGCATGAGTAGAAATTCATTAACTTTACAGAGTTGTATCTACTTACAGCAGGACTGAACTTGTGCCTAGAACATTAAATCTACATCACCTACACTGAAGTTTGACTTCGTTACTGCTCAAATTAAGATTGAATTTTGTTACTGCTCAACTTAACTATGAGGGACTGAGAAAGTGTTGAAAATTGAAAAGGTTTCATATGGTTTTCAGAGAATGGAGTTTTAGATTTCATTTAAATCTAAATCCTGAAAGCATCGATTCATTCTGACTTTGAACTACCTTGAATAATTGCTTTAATGATAACATACCACAATATGTAGTGTGATTTATTGTAAAAAAACTGCATCATACTCAGTGAAAAACTTTAGAATAAATTGTACCTTCAGGAATGGAAGCACTACTAAAAATACAATTTTTATAATGAACATCAGGAAACGCTACATTAGAGAAGTCAGTGTATAATTATCTTGTTAAGCAGAACTCTTGCATTGCCATCACTTTTTATTTGTGGAAATATTTTATTAACATATAGAAAATTTTAGTAATAAAATTTCATTTTACAGAACAACCTAAATTCATACTTAGAAGTAAAGACAGATGGGAGGAGGACGACAAGTATTAGAAGCTGAGAAACCAAGAACATCTGTGTTATGCTAATGCATAAAGTAGAAAAATAGGAAGAATTCTTGATTTATTGCCATCGTTCATAGCCAGATTTTTTTTGACAGCCTCTCTCTGAGGATCACTAGAAACAAAATTTCAGTTATAAACATTTTATAGTATCTAGCAACTATGTATACCTATAGCCCTTACTAAAGCAGTAATACTTTTTTTTTTTTCTTTTTTTGCCTGGCTCTTCAATGTTGAACAGGCAATAAAATACATGGATAACCAACATGAAAGACTATCTCGATCAAAGATGCCCCAAACTTGATTTATCTTTTTTTTCAATAACTGGAAAGTTCATAATGGACACTTATAGGTAATTTCACAATGGAAGCAAAGTAAAATGATGTTCTACAAAGAAGTGTTTGAAGTTAGATAGATGATAGCCTGACAAAGGTTTGTCGTGAGAAGTATAACTCCATAAATTGTTTTATTTCTTTTATCAGCATGCTGCTCTAGCCGTTGACAGTCTTGATTTATTTGTAGTTGTGACCTTTCAAAGTGAGGAATGTTGCTCTACAGGGATCTGAGAAATAGCTCTAAAACATGAGAAATATTTTTTCAAGTATTTTTTTTTAAAATAGCACTTCAATATTTGTCTCAAATATTGCAGCAAATGTTGCAAAACTTATTTCTTCTGTAAATTAAAGAAATTGTCATTATTAAATACCATCTCTGTATTTAAACCTCTGTGAAAGAAAGTGGAGTAATTACAGGTTTACATACTATGACATTACTAGAGACAGAAAAAAAGACCCAAACATTTTCTTTTGGGTACCTAAGTAGCTCCCATCACAATAATATATAGGCATTAGAAATTCACAATGTTCTTCCAGATCCTGTGATTTACCTAGACCTTATCATTAAGTTTCTTACAAAGTTTCATTTCTTTGTGATTGGCATGACTAGTTCAAACAGTGATGTAGCATAAATTCCCATAATTCTGAAGCTACCTGACTGAAATCCCTAATTGCTGTTCTTTTGATTACAAGAGTGTCCCTTCCTTTCATTGTCAGTGAGAATGTGGTTTTAGTTTGGGGTTTGGTGGTGTTTTGGGATTTATTTTGTTGTTGTTGTGTGGTTTTGGTGGGGTCTTGGGGATTTTTTTGACAGCTATTAAATCTCTGTGGCAAATCTTTTAGTAGCTTGACAGATAACACTTTTCTTAGCAAACATTTTGTCTACTTGTGATTTTTCTTATGTTTTCACTTTAATTTTTATATTATTTTTTTAACCTTACAAGAAAATTTTAATTATCTTAACTTGATTCTGTCCCTTACCTACTTAAAGACACTGAACTGTACATACCACAATAGACAGCTGAGATTATCAGCTCTTAGCCCATAATTTTAAATATAATATGGTAGATTTTTGCCATTTTTGCAAAGGAAAATCTCTGCTCTGTATCTTCTACAGATCTATTCTCATGTTTGTTTTAAAATTTTCATCAAAATATCAAATACTGTATGCCGCTCAGTATGCGATCTGCCATATTACCATCTTTGTAACACATTTTAAAATCTGTGGTGAACAGAACAATGCTGTGTTGTAGAATTATAGCATATCATAGAAAGGTTTGGATTGGAAGGGATCTTAAAGCCCATCTAGTTCTAACCCCCACTGCCATGGGCAGGGACACCCTCCACTAGACCAGGTTGTCCAAAGCCCCATCCAACCTGGCCTTGAACACTTCCAGGGTGGGGGCATCTACAACCTCTCTGGGCAACCTGTTCCAGTGCCTCACCACTCTCACAGTAAAGAATTTCTTTCTAACATCTAATCTAAATCGACCCTCCTTCAGCTTAAACCCGTTACCCCTTGTCCTGTCACTACACTCCCTGATAAACAGTCCCTCACCATCTTTCCTGTAGGCCCCTTCAGGTACTGGAAGGCCGCAGTTAGATCTCCCCGGAGCCTTCTCTTCTCCAGGCTGAACAATCCCAACTCTCTCAGCCTGTCCTCATACGAGAGGTGCTCCAGCCCTCCCATCAGCTTCGTGGCCCTCCTCTGGACTCACTCCAACAAATATCATTTATTTATTCTTAGTGAGTAGTTTTGAAGTACATTGGGTGCTTCTGTTTTACTTAGCCAAGTGGCACAAGTTCTTTCCTGTTCCTTATGAACATTGAAAATTTTGAAAGTTTTGTTATTAAATACATAAGCAGTCATGTTTAAGAAATGATGGGACAGAGGAGGAAGGTAGTGGAAGTGCAGCATCCTTCCTCCACTTCACATAGGGTTACCATTTGCTAGCCTTGTCTACAAGGTGGTGAGCGTCTTTCAGTGTTGGCTGAACGTACTCAGCAACCTCTGCAGGGTGCTTGGTCTCTCATAGGACTGTGTTTGAAATGGGCAGCATTCCTTTGGGTTTTGGCAAAAGAATAGGAAACAATGCTGCAGATTGTGTCTGGTTTTCTCTTCTCATTGTGTTTAGAATTTGGTATAAAATGGTGAAAAGAAAGATAATGCTGTTACTCAAGCCCCACGGTAATAAGGAATTGTCAAGCGGCTAAATCAGCTCCACCCCATCAAGCTGTGAGTGAATTTAGGCTACTGGCTGCTTTGATGACTTCTTAATGTGAATGTGCCATTAGTGCTTCATATTCCATTATTCTCAGTTTTGAGGTATTAATGTCATCATATCTTGCTCTCTGCCCACGTCTCCTTCCCCAACAGAGCCCTAGGTTACTCACAGAGATCAGCTAAGCTGTTTCTTCTGTAGCTCGTTACTTTGGTTGCCTTTTTTACCTGTCAAATTAGTTGAGTCCAATAATTATTTAGTTGGAACAAAGACTGAGGGGTTGGGTGTACTGGTACATAGACTATTTTTGTTAAAGGGAGATTAAAAAGTCATTTTTGAAAGTCTTAAATATTGCACGGTCTTTAGGAGAAAATATAAAAGGTTTATTTAAGGAGATTAAAACCAAAAACATCCATTACATAAAATCTTTCTATAAAGCTTCTAGTTTTGAAGTGGATTTTGGTTTTAGCCAATTTTCATATTACTGCTGTGAAAATTCAAAACACAAATGCTGGATTTTTTCCACCTTTTTTTCTGCCTTTCCAAGAAAAATTTAACTTTGGCTATGTTAGCATTTATTGATACACAGCATGAGCAGTGAGTGAATGAACATGGAAATGAGAGAAATTCCATGCAAATGAAATTATTGCTGACTTCCATGTTAATGCAAAGGCTGGGTGATGGGTGTTTTAGTATTGTCAGTGAGAGTAAAATATTCTAATTTCTTGAATTATAGCAAGAAATTAAGGGATAAACTGTTATTAGAGGACTTACAGCACAGACTGACCTATAAACTATGTATACAAGGAATTTCATGCATTATGTATGTTCACAATCACTGCTACATTTTTGCTCATCCTAATAACATCTGTTTAAAACTGAGAAATCTTTTGTGTGAAATTTATATTCATGTCACTGCTTTCTTGATATCTTTTAAACTTCAAAGTATTAAAAAAATAAAAATGTACAGCTACAGATTATTTTCTTAAAAGAAATTGCTTTGTTAATTATGAATCTTTTTCCAAGTTTCTTTGAGTCATAAACATTGTAAAATATGTCAGACTATCACTGAAACTCAATTATAGGATACATCAACAATTAAATAACACTGCAATGAATTTTGACAAGATATAGTCAAGTTATTAACCATGTATAACTGGGATCTCTGCTAACCACATTATAATGATTTTTATTTACATGAAATTTCTATATACAGTTCAGATGCCTTTTTAATATGTTCTTAAAAAGACAAATATGAAATATTCATGAAATTGTGTGCACAGATAGATTTTTTGATAATGGGTGAAACATTGCTGACAGAAGAGATGGTTGGCTACGGAATCATTACTCCAATAGAGATATTCACTACCTGTCTTCACTGGCATTGGAATTCAGGTTTTTACCTGGTGTGAGACAGTCTCTTTCACGTATTCCTATTAAAAAGCAAACAAAACACAAAACAGACAAAATTTTTAACTGGCTTTTAGTGATACCTTGTCCACCTGGAGGATGGGCTGGATTCACACAACTCCTCCCTTTGGAGTTTTGGTTAGGTCATTGGGTGCTCTGTTTCTGAATCAGATAGCTGTGTTTGGGAGAAGCAATTTGTCCATCAGCAAAAACCACAGGAAGAATTAGAACCCCCAGGGATCGCAGAGCCTCATAGCTGCAACCTGCTACGGGATATGAGACATTTCCCCAAATACAAACCAGTATTCTGGAGACGCAGCAAGGGTTCATCTGAAGGACAGTAGTAAACGTGGGTACTCGTGCAGGTACTGGTCATCCCAACCAACAGGCCAGTCAGTGATAATTTCTGAAAGCTAAAGAAGCAAAGCAAACATTCAGAGCTCCTGGAGGTTTAAATAGAAATGTTAAATTCCTTTTTTTTGTTTTTATTCCATTTCTGACTTCCAAAAAACCCCCAACCCAGTAATGTAGCACATCACAGTATTTAGGAGTACTATTTGCTTTAAGGGACATTCAGACTGTTTGAAAAGAAAATATATGAGGTCTGGATGGAGTCACACTTAAGAACTGAGCAATTGGACACCCTCAAGTTCCTAGCAAAGAGTAGTAGGGGCTAAGCAAAGTTATCATAAACCGAAAGTACGTACAGACACTCAAACTTTATACACATCACCTAACTATGTAGGCACTTTAACGAGTTGTTCTTGGGAAGGAAAAAATGTACCTATGTGTGTTTCGTTGACAATATTTGTACAGCAGTGTTGCTTTTTCATAAAGCTTTTTTCCATTAGTAGATTTCTGAGTGCTTTGGCAGGATATAAATGCTTCATTTAACCTAATATCTCAGATGGCAAGACTGAGGCAGTGAGAGTTTCAGTGACCAGCAAAGCCTTTTTATTTTTATTTTTTTATCATTCTGAAAGCAGACATTGAAGACACATTTTGCCCACAATTGAATTTAATTCTTAAGTGCTGTAAAGGTCTTAAAATATCTGATGATTTTTTTTGGGGGGTGGGGGTGGGGAGGAGAATATCTCCATTTTGATGTCTTTGACATCCCACTTTAACAGTTCTTTGACACAGCAACAATGCCAACATCATAGGAACATAATAACTTCCATATCAGTAAAATATCCTGCTGTCTTTTTTTATACTTTTGTTCTTTCTTTCAGCTCCCAAGGCACCTTTCTTTAAGAAATCATTAATTTTCATAATATCTTGCAAGGCTTTGCTGTTGGCTTGCTTCTACCTCTTATAATTTGCAGAAACAATAAACTGAATCTGAAACAATTTTTGTGAGCTACCCTTCATAAAAGTGCAAAACTATAGTTATATTGAAATAGAAAATATTGAAAATGTAGGTCAAAGACATAATGTCAAAAGAGAGATATTCTTTTTCCTTTCCCAATACTGTCATTAACACTTTCAACTTAACTCTTGCCAATACTGTAAATTAAATGCTGTCATCTATATCACCAGAATTACTGAAGACAACATGATGTGATACACCAGCTCTACAAGAATAAGAAATTTTGCAGAACTTTACATAGCATCAGCTAGACTTCATATTATCTATCCACGATTTTTATTGCTTTGGGTATATCCCTAATAAGTGATGAATTAATTTTAAAAATTCTGACTAAGTAGGCATAGCAGAATAAAAAGAGACTCTGGTTTTAGTACCATTAAATTGAAGAGATAGAATCGATCCTTCTACAACTGAGGGATAGAATTCAGTTCTATGTTTTCTGTAAAACTTAATTTTAAGGAGGGGAGAAAACAAATAAACAAAGACCGATAGAAAATTAGCTTCCAAGACTTGTTTGGTTTTGGTCTGTTTTGTTTTTCCTGCAATAAAGTGCCATTTTTGTAGAGTTTATTTTGGTAACAAATGGATTCAGTAATTTGGTTTGAGACAGATTGGACTGGATTTTATGAACTACTTTTTGTTTGTCCCCAAATCTTTATTAAGACTAGGTAAGGTAATAGAAGATTGCATGAAGTTACATGGCGGGGGGGAAAGCCCTTCGATCAGCAGGCATACTGGGATAAAATAGACAAAGTAGATCAGAGTTCTTGCAAGCTCTGTCAAGTAATCCTTTTTGTTCTCTTACAACTTGTGAGGCTTCTGCTAGCATACTCTGTCCAGAGCACTACACTTCCAGTGCAGACATGAACCAGCTGGAGAAGGTCTAGGAGAAAGTGAGAATAATCAAAGTTCTTGGGTTTTAGACTCCCTGAGAAAAGACTGAAAAAAAATGGAAATCCCCAAATCCTATATGAAATAGAAATGAAGAGGAAGAATGTCAGTCTCAAAATAGATCAGAAGTATGTTAGCACTTCTGAACTCAGTCTCTATGCTCTGTAAGGATGTTTTGTGTCAATATGCTTTAAGGGAAAAAAAAATAGAAAAAGCAGCAAAGAAGTAGGATTTCTCATCTTATAGAAATTCTGTTTAAATCTATGAAAAAACAGATAAAAGCTGGCCCATTCAGGTGGAAGGGGAAGAAGGGGACAGGTTTCTTTGTGGGTTCTCTTTGCAGTGATGTGGATTTATTGTGAGCAATAGCTGTTGCTTTATGTATCTTTCTGATATGCCAGAGCTGTGCTGCACAGATGTTTGGAAGAAACTACATCTGCACCGTGCACAGCCCTTTGGAGTGTATTTCATCACTTGGTCGTATATTCTATTAGAACTTGGGTCCATAAAATCTCTTGTAACTGGATCTCTATAGGATATCATTATTTTTCTCCATCCTATTTGTGATCAGCTCCCTTTAACTACCCAGTGTTCTAACCTTGATCCTATGTCAGGTGCACAGCCCTACTCAAAAAATAGCTTCATTCAAAATAAGACCATTAATAATTGTATTGCTGACCAGTATCAAATTTGTGAATTAGAAGATTAACTTAATCTAGCAGAATAATTTAGCTTTCTCTCTTACTTCTGACAGCTCAGGCTCTCTGAGGAGGTGTGCCCTTAGTTTATACCTCTTACCTTCACGTTCTGTTCTCAGTAAAGCATGTAAAAACCTATTAACTTTTCAGAGTTTGCTTCATCATTCCCTCCATCCAATTTAAATTAATGCTGTGTTCAGATCATCAGTCCTTCATCAAGCTCATAAAGGAGAGAGAATAGACATTTAAAATGATTACAAGCCAGACTATTTATAGTTCTAACGTCTTTTAAGTCCTCCTGTTTAATTACATGGGAACTATGGACACTTAGGAGAAGCCAGATCATTTAATGTGACGTAGGCTACTCATTGCACATTGATTTTATAGGAAACCCATTATCTAGAAGTTTGCTTTGCATCATTGCTGTTTAATGTCTATTTCAGTAAATAAGTTTTTTAAATAATTATATTTAGCTGCATAATGATATATTAAAAATTGTCCGTCAAGATTTTTGAATCAAATATTGTCAGAATCCCATCCTCTGGAGTGGTTCTATGAGTCTTGTGATGAAAAATGGAAAATATCCTCACTTGCATCCTTTTTATCTGTATACAAGACACTTTTTAATTTAATTTCACTGCAGAAATTCACAAAGATAACTGATTGGAAGCACTAATATTAATTCCAGATTATTACAATGTGTTTATTGTATTTGCTGAAGTACACGCTGTTGGGAAAAATACTTGAGCAGTGATCAGAGGGTGGATATAAATGGCATGGTAACAGAGAAAAGTTAATGGGCCAGTGTGAAGAAAATAATGGTTTTGCCAGTAAATTGTTGTATTCTAACTTAAACTACATTGTAATTAAGAAGTAATAAAAAAAAAATACAGTATAACCCATAGAACTATGATTTTCCCCAGATAAATATCTCCAAAGCAGGCTAGACAAGAACAATGGTATTCCATGTAACAGTTTGAGTCTGTTTGACTCACCCATGCATTAGTCTACTAAAACTTTCAAAATAGCAGTGAATAGCACTTGAATATCTCTGTTGTCCATGTGCTAGCCTTACCAACATTTCAGGTTCACTAGCAGCCAAGCTTTGGTCAAGTGCTGAGATGTTATTTATTTTAATGCAGTTGGTCAATGAAGTCAATGTCATTCATTGCCATATTTACAGACAGGGAGAAACAAAGCAAAAGTCGGAGTCATTCATTTCTCTCTTGAGGATGAATCTATTTCCCTGGCAAATTGTGCATATCAAGAGAACCTACTCAGGTGAAGGAAATTTATGAAGGGGAAATCATGCATGACCGACATGATAGCCTTCTGTGTTGAGATAACTGGTCTGGTGAATGCTGTGAAAACTTTTTGAAGTTGAAGGGTAAATACTCTGATTTAAGATTACAAATTGATATGGCAAATACTTTGCTGATTAGGACGTTATAACATTAAAAAGAGGTCTCTAGACATTTTCTTTGTGACAATTTGATGCTCTGAAGTTCTCTAAGTATCTGCAGTCCCTGATGGAGTTGTGCTATGGCTGCTGGTACCAACCCCAGAGGAGAGTGGGATTGCAGAACTTCAGCATTGTCTTTCCCAGAGCCTGTCGAATTCTCTTATGAAGTTGCTGCTGTTGAATTTACCTTGGGGGGGGGAGTCAACTAGAATAATTACAAGTGGATTGCTATGAAGTATAATTAAATCAGTTTTTTATATTTTCCTGAGAGAAGTTTTATAAATTGCTGCAAAATTGTCAAGACCCTCTGAAACTTGGAGTTACTACAAGTACCTTGGCAAGAAAACTACTTGAGGAGACACTTGGCTTACAATAAAAATTTATATAAACCTACAATTTGTTGAACTCCTGCTGCTTTCTTCTGAATTGATTTCAAAGAATTAAATATAAGATATTAGAATAATAATTTATAACCAAGTAAAGAGAATTAAAGGTTACTATGATCCAGGTAGAGGTCTGACAAGTGGTCTAAGTGGTACCTCATGAATTTTGGGTAGATTTCTGCTAAAATGTTAACTAAAATAAAGCCATAGGAAGCTGTGTTTTACCTACAAAACGAAAAGGGTCTGATGACAGTCATGTTTGTGGGCTGTGGTTACCATTTTAGTGTTACTTTCTCTATTGCAAGGTATAAATATTCCTCATACTCCTCATTGCAAGGCATGAATATGCCAGTACTGAATGTCATAGTAGTTGTCATTGTTACCAAGACATAGCTATTTTCTACTAGATTTATTCCTGTTTTGTCATTGTTTTATAGAGATATTAGTATATGTCACCTATCATAAAATGTAAATTATTATTTGTGTATATAAACTTCTTTTCCCATAGCTATACAAATTCCTGTGAAAAGTTCAATGTAGCTGGAAAATACTATTAATTTATGGACAAAACTATAGCTGTCAGGTAGACACATACACTGCTGGTGCTGTGGCAGCACACAAAATGCTTTCTAGAAAGGAAATGAAACTACTGTGTTGTCAGAGCAAAGACTGCTGGTATAGCACACGTTCCTCCATCCATTTTTTGGTTTAAAAAAAAAAAAAAGTTTTAATAGCCTCTAATGCATAAGCCATACATTAAAAGTAGAAAATTCAGACAAAACATTCAAGGCTACAAATAATACGGAAGGAAAAAAGAGGATAGGAGTGTTTTATTCCTGAAGGCTATTGAAAGGCATTACTAGAATTTGATGGTTGGATTTGATGATCTTAGAGGTATTTTCCAACCTTAAGACTCTATGATTCTATGAATTCCTTGTCGGCTAATGCTGAACTTCCCCTAAGCTTTGGGGAACTACTATCTGTTTAAAAAAAAAAACCACCATGAAAAAGCCCAAAGTAGGATCTCTTAAACTAGACAGAAAATACAATGCAATCTATATTTTGAAATATGTATATATGCATCAAGCTAAATGGTATAGTGTACAAGCTTGTTGGGAGGGGAGTGTAACAAAATATAAGCAAGATGAACCAGATGTAAACAACAAAATTATGCTCATTTCTAGCCCTTTGACTTTCCTCTAATTACTAGCTCCTTGCAGACTATCACAGATAAAGTATTTATTTTTTTGTTCATACTGATAGGATACTGATTTTGTACTTGCACTATTTATTACTGAAATTTTTATAGAGTAAGTTTCCCTCAATAGCACATAATGTATGTGAGTATGTGAAAGATCGAATGTCTTCATTTTATAAGTTTAAATTACTCTGCCTGGAAGCTAGGCAATCCACCTTTATTCTTGGGTCTGATTAGAGCTGTCACTTGAGTGCTTTGCCATTTGAAATCAAGCACCTTGGATAATAAGAAACTGGATTGTGTCATAATCCCAGTCTAAGAGAATTAAAACTCTCATATCAACATCAAAGGGAAGAAGGAAGGAGTAACAGGAACTAGAATTGCTAAGGAATTAGGTAAAGCGTCTATCCATATAACAGCTTGTGCTTGCGTTCCTGAGTTCCAGAATACAAAAGTTTTCCTTGACTAAGTATTAAATGCAGAGAAGTTCAGACACATCCACAATGTGTTTACACCTTTCCTTCCTTCCAACAGATGTACAAATGGGCTTAGAAAGCCTTGTTCTTCCATGTTATTGACCTCTTGAATGCTACTCTCTGTTGGAAAGAAGGTTATGTCTCTGCTGAAGGTTGTTTCAAAAGAGAAGTTGTACCCTGTGACTCCGGATTATACTGAAGGTGGCTTTGTTACGCTCTAGTTCTCCAAGTGTGAGCCATGTATTGTGTTGAAGAAAACAAAACCGTACAACGTAGATTTGCTATCCCAAAGTGAAGCACAGCAGTTCATAAAAAGAAGCTTTTAGACTTTAAATAAAAGCATATAGAAGCACAGGTTTAATCATTTATAGTGAAATTTTTCCCTTTCCTACACCCACGAGAGCAAATATATGACACTGTTTGTAATATTTTACTCCATGTATTACCAAACAATTCTTTCCCAAACATCAGGTGTACGCTTACCACACTATATACAGAAAAAAAAAAATGGCAATCTAACAACATAGTAAATCCTTGTGATTGCTTCCATAGTGGTAATGAAGCACAACATCTTGAGGCAGATGCTTAAGATTCGTTTCAGAGTATATAACTAATTCTCTTGCTAATTGCCGAAAATGCACAAGTCTTTTCCAGGAAAATACCGTTTTGTTTTTTTTTCCCCCAGAAAAAAATAGGCATATTGTTTTTTCTAATATAAAGATTTCTTTTCAAAAGTCTGTTTCTAGAATTTTTCAGAAATTGAAATAACTGTGAGGTAGCAAACTGAAAAAAAAATCTTGACAGTGTAATTCTTTTAAACTACACAAGTAATATAATGCTTATGTTCACTGGGTGAATACTTTTCTTTCTACCCTGGAAACAGAAAAATTATTCCTAAATATGGAAGATTCTGTAATTATAAGAATTGGGCAGTTACCACTAATTCATGTAGTCGGTGTTCTTTATAATAAAGCAGCTCAGACGCTGCTGTAGCTGGATAAAGGCAGGGTATGAACCAGCAAAATTTTCACAAGGAGCTGGGATGGGACACAGGCAGGACAGGTGGCCCAAACTAGCCAAAGGGGTATTCCGTAACGTACGTATCCCAGTAAACTCTCCTTATCCCAACCCACTAGGTTTACCTTTGTGTTCCGATTCTCCTCCCCATCTTACTGGAGGGGGGAGGAGCGAGCGTGCAGCCGCGTGGTGCTCAGCTGCTGGCTGGGGCTACACCACAACATAGTTTTAGAATATATTTTCATCTTGCAAAGGTATAAAATACCACCAGAGTAAATTTAACTTCCCAGTGTCAGTAGGCTCCATATGGTGAAGTCTTACTACGTTCATAGTGCAGTTTCTGTGTCTTAGCCATGGAGAAACAATCCCTTTTCCACACTGACAACATATTATATAAAAAAAAAAACCAAACCCAACAAAAAAACCACCAAACACCACCAACTGTAAGGCTGCAAACATTACCAAGTGCAAACAGAAAGATAAATATTTCAAGTAAAAAGGCACTAAAGATGAAAGGTTATTAACATCCTAATAGTAAAAGCTCAGACGACTCAATATTTCACTTGGTTTACGACTTTCATCTTGCACCTTGATTTACATCAGGAGCTGTCATAGTCTTAGAGGCATTTATTGTTCAGACTTATTTGTATTTGAAAATATGTAAGTATTGCAAAGAACAGTCTACATCTATAATTGCCAAATTCTGAAATGGATCTTTCTTTAACTTAAATCAACATAACAAAGTACGTGTCTATCCACAAAAAAAAATGATGTTATATATATACGGCAATAGATATATATGCTTCAAGAAAAATAATGCAAGATTATTCATTTCTAGCATCTCGTAGAACTTGTATTTAACTGATTTATGCAACACGAGAAGCTCGTTATAATAATTTTATATACAGCAATGAAATTTTTCATTCTCCAAGATAGCTGCAAGAATTTTTACAATTTAATCAAAAATAAAATGACATAGGAGCTGTATTTTACCCACCCTCTTCTCCTCCTACATCAAAGCTCTATATGCATAAACACCTTGTTTTGTGGATGCTGAGATGAAAAATTTCTTTCTCTCTTCCAGAATTTGCATATTATACTAGAGTTTGGAATGTAAAAGTTTACTTACAATCAAGATTATATATTTTTAAAATTAAGATCTCTGCACATCTCTTCTTCCCTCCCCACCCCCCTAAAAAAATAAAATACATCTACATGGAGATTGTGTAGTTTTAATTACTGAAAAGATACAAGTCTAGTCTGTGCTGACTACCTTAACTAAGTCCTACCATAATTCTAATATGTGTTTTTTAATATATAAACCTTAATAGTTTTCTCTAATGTTTTATATTTAGTTTTAGTATTGTAATGAAATCATGCTTTCCTAAACATTCAGAATGCTAAAGAACTGTATAGTCCATAGGCACAAAACTATTCAAAAAACCTTCTGTTAATGAAAACATTAAATGCACTATTACTGCTATGATGATGTAGTTGAACACTTCTGCTTGGTAGGCATCATATGACATGTCTCATGCACGCAGCAAAGTATTGCTTTACAGTGTGGTGCTTTGGTGCGCTAATTTTCTTCTCTGCATTCCAGAAGATGTCCTAACTCTAGCAGTCATGAAAATATTCTATAGACACTGCAAAACAAGCCCAAAGATAACAGGCACTACACAATAAATTGATACGTTACCGTGAAATCACGAGAAATAACTCGTGAAGTGACATTACTTGCCTGGATTCTCAGTTTTGCCACGTTGCCCACATATGTTCAAGAATAATGCTAGAAAATGTTGCTCTTCACTTTAGGCTTAAATCTTTTTTTTTTTTTTGTCTTTACAATATCAGTCTGGTCAAGAAGGTTGGAAAAACGTTTGAAACAAAACATTTGTAGCCATCACAGCAGAGCAATTGATTAAACAGCTCTGAATATGGGTAACATCACTGAAGAAATTGAATAATTTTTAAATGGAGCTCAAAAAAATTTTGTATCATATTAAAAATGGTGTTCCTAATGAGCTGGGAATTACCTTCCAGCCCTATTTTTCTAATCACACTACTATCCACACAACATATATTTTATGTAGTTGTTAAATTTGAAAAAAAAAATTACTAGAAAATACAGATAGAGAATTTCCCTGAAAGAGGAAGATGTATACATAACTTCTTAAAGGAAAACCAAGTATGAAGTCTCTTAGTGGTATTAAATATAATGCATAACCAGATACATTTTTCTCGATGAACAATCTCAAGAAATTTGAAAGCTGCAGATCATAATCTCAGACTTGACACAGTATACAGAAGACTGACACAGCAGTCTTCAATTAGTACTACAGAAAAATTACTGGAGCTGTATCCCCTCTGAAATAGCACCAATAATCAAAACCTTTCCGTGGGTAACAAATGTTCCATTGTACTTTACTGTCACAACATTTGAAACTGTCTGTTCTTTGCCTGTACACAGATTCTTTGTAGTGAAAACCAAAGTCAAAGACCAAATAAATGTCACAGCTCAAATTGACTCACAGAAATAATATACGTATCTCTCCTTTGCTGTGTTCAGCTGCTGAGACAGTGTCTGCTGGGAGAATTTCTTTTGCACATTATTTCTCAAACACATTATTTCAAAGTTATTGAATTTTATCTTATTTCTATTTCTCTTATTCAAAGCCATCCAGTGTTCTCTGCATATTTTATTCCCTCCCCGTGAAGGTTACGCCTGCCACAGAGATCCCTTACTTCTGGATATTGGGAGATTTCTTGCTGCAACAGATCCTTGTAAGTGACTAACAGCTTGCTAAACTTTGTAAGTTTTGCAAAGATTATATCTTTGATTGATTGTGCACATATAATTATTGAGACATAAATCATTGACCAAGCCTGGGACTAGGATTGGATCCAGCTGCAGCTAGACTCCTCTGAGTAGGAGTTTAGAAAGCAAGGGGGTCCTCTCTGAACTTCATGACTCAGTGGGAGGGTCTCCTTGATGCATCTGACCTATCCTGTCCTCTATGCGGTAAATAATCAAGTGTACCTTGCCATTGAATCTTGTTAAACCGCTGTTGCATTTACCATTGATCTTTGTTAAATCGTTGTTTTATATCAATAATCATATTGCTGCTTCTCTCTTACTAATGAAGTGCATCACTCCACCCATGACACTAGACAATAATAATAGTAGTAATAAAAGAATTTTATATCTTTTGTGATGGAACCAAGTGATACTAGCCATGAAAAGCCATCTATTTAGGACTGCAGAAAGAACCTGAGAAAATTTGGCTGAAAATTAAAGTGAAAAGAATATATCTTGTCAGTAATGCTCAAAATTCATGAGAGCAATCTTTGATGCCCAAGCATCACTTTTCCCAGCTGAAAAATTCCTATGGCATATGCTCTTCTCTACATCTAAACAATGGCTCTAGAAATTACTTTAATTTTCTGTGTGCCTGGATAAATAGTTTTTCAATTTAAAAATATTTGCTTCTAAGGACAGTTTAAGATCTTCAGTGTTAGAGGAAACCATGGATTTGCATAGTGATCTATGCAGGCTTAAAATAAATTTTCTGGTTTAAACTTCAATTTGTTATCTTGAAAATGAAAAGATATCTATTACTCGTATTCAAAACCATTTAGTAGGTAGGTGTTAAATAAGTAGATGGACATGTGTAAAGAAAATCTATACTTAAGCATCTAAATAAGAAGCCACTCAAAATTTTCATTTCAATCAAAACCTAAAACTGTTCAGGACTCTTGGACATAATCAACTAAAAATAGCTTTTGAAATTCAGCTTTTTGCGGCTCTAGAAAATCTGAATTTTGCCAAAGCAGGCTTGTATGGGGTAAAAAATGGCAGAATGCTGTCTTGATGTATATCTTCCACTTCCAATCTGCAATCTGTACATTAGGTTAAAAAAAAAAAAAAGCTAAAATGGCACTTGGTGAGCTTGTAAACAGATTTCAAGATTTTCTATATGTTGGTATATCAATACACTTAGTGAATTGAGTGGCTAATATTTATGTCCAAATATCAAAGGGTTACCTACATCACATAAAGTATTCTTAAGGAGATTGATTTATATGAAGCATAAGATTTTAATTGATATTTAGGACACTTTTGTTCATATATTTCCTTTGAATTTGCATCCCAGTTACATTATGCTTAAAACTTAATGGAGTCACAATGCAGGTAAATAATCAGTGATCAAAACCCATGCCATTATGTTCTGCAGCAGAGGTCATCCTGTGTTCGTACATGCAGAGAGCTGGCTGCTTATCATCACACTGCATTCAAATCCTGTGAATTGCCCAGGGAAGCTGTGGATGCCCCATCCCTGGAAGTGTTCCAGGCCAGGCTGGATGGGGCTTTGGGCAACCTGGTCTAGTGGAGGGTGTCCCTGCCCATGGCAGGGGGATTGGAACTAGATGGGCTTTGAGGTCCCTTCCAACCCATTCTATGAATATGCACTAAATACTTTTTTTTTTTTTCTTGCTTTCCCCCCAGTAAGCAATGGCTGCAGTTGCCACAGACACGATCTAGTATGACAGACAGTGGACAAGATAACTTAGGTGACTGAAAACAACGGATTCTCCTACTACTCGTCAAGGAATTTATTCAGGACTAGGTGTTTCATCTGAAAACATCTGGAGATTCAGCATATACTTTTATAATCAGAAAAGGTGAATGTCTCTACTACATTATCATGGTTTAACCCCAGCTGGCAGCTAAGCATCACGCAGCTGCTCGCTCACTATCCCCTGGCAGGATGGGGGAGAGAATAAGAAGCGTGAAAGTGGGAAAACTCATGGGTTGCGATAAGGACAGTTTAATAAGTAAAGCAAAAGCCTTGACTCTGTGTAAGCACTGCTCAACAATAACAAAACCATGTCTATATTATCAACACTATTTTCAGTACAAATCCAAAACATAACCCCATACTAACTACTGTGAAGAAAATTAACTGTATTTCGGCAGAAACCAGGACATACCTCAAGATAGATTATGGCTAAAGGTTACTATCCTTTACCGTATGTAAAATTCACAAATAAATTTGCAAATAAATAGTTTGAAGTTCAGATTGTAGGAACAGAACTGGAAAGGACAACTTTGTAACAGAATCCAGTCTCTCATGTATACAGGTAGCCATGTTACATCATCCCTCTCAGAAAATCACAGTTACCTTAAAACCCTTGTTTAAAAAAGCCATTATTTTGGGTTGTTTTTCTCATTACCTCTGTGGAATAGCTGCATCAGAAACCAACTCACTTTTCCCTTTTCCAGTGTCTTTAATCCATTTTTATTTTATTTCCATTTGCTTTTGTGCTCATGCTGTTGGCTAAGCATGAATGTTTCTTCTGACTTACTCCTTTAAGTTCCCTCTTGTTTTGAGTTTTACTAGGTGTGTTGGGTTTGCGTGGTGGGGGGGCTACAGGGGTGGCTTCTGTGAGAAGCTGCTAGAAGCTCCCCCTGTGTCTGACAGAGCCAATGCCAGCCGGCTCTAAGACGGACCCGCCGCTGGCCAAGGCCAAGCCAATCAGCGCCTCTGTGATAACATATTTAAGAAGAAGAAAAACAGAGAGAGAGAGCTTTTGCAGCCGGAGAGAGGAGTGAGAAGATGTAAGAAACTCTGCAGACACCAAGGTCAGTGCAGATGGAGGGGGAGGAGGTGCTCCAGGCGCCGGAGCAGAGATCCCCCTGCAGCCCGTGGTGAAGGCCATGGTGAAGCAGGCTGTCCCCTGCAGCCCATGGAGGAAGGATGAGGGGGTGTAGCGATTCCACCTGCAGCCTGTGGAGGACCCCACGCCGGAGCAGGTGGAGGCACCTGAAGGAGGCTGCGGCCCATGGGAAGCCCACGCTGGAGCAAGTTCCTGGCCAGACCGGTGGACCTGTGAAGAGGGGAGCCCACGCCAGGGCAGGTTTGCTGGCAGGACTTGTGACCCCGTGGGGGACCCCATGCTGGAGCAGTTTGCTCCTGAAGGTCTGCACCCTGTGAGACGGACCCCATGCTGGAGCAGGGGAACGATGAGAGGAGTCCTCCCCCTGAGGATGAAGAAGCGGCAGAAACACCGTGAGATGAACGGACCGTAACCCCCACTCCCCGTCCCCCTGTGCCGCTGAGGGGGGGAAGGTTGAAGCCGGGAGTGAAGTTGAGCCCGGGAAGATGGGAGGGGTGGGGGGAAGTGTTTTAAGAGTTGATTTTATTTTCTCATTCCTCTACTCCATTTTGCCTAGTAATAAATTAGATGAATTCCCTCTCTCAGTTCGGTCTGTTTCGCTCGTGACAACAATTAGTGAATGATCTCTCCCTGTCCTTATCTCGACCTACAAGCGTTTCGTTATACCTTTTCTCCCCTGTTTAGTGAATAAGGGGAGTGAGAGAGCGGCTCTGGTGGGCACCTGGCCTCCAGCCAGGGTCAACCCACCACACTAGGTTAAACAAGGCACTGTTACAGGTCTTGCTTATTTAATTTCCAGTACTGTATATTTAATCCTTCTCCATATAGCTCTAGTGTTAATTCATCTTTCTCACAGATGGATGTCAGGTATTATACATAATTATACATATATATATGTGCATTTTTTTTATCAAGTGTTAACATACTTTATGTAGTGGTAGTGCCTGCTGAACTAAAATTAATGTATCAAGTGCTGCAAGCGCACTCAGGCAAATTCGTAGTTGAATCAAATGTAGGTTTTGGGTTTTTTCTTAAGGAGAGTAAATTCAGGGCTGAAGTTATAAATTTTTTGTCAATGAAGTTTATTTTCTTAGAGCTGTTTGCAATAGTAATATTTTACTACTTACCTTCAAATACTGAGTTCTACTAAAACTGATAACATGGTGTATAAAACATCTAATAACTGAAGTTTCCAAAATGTAGCACCTGTTTTGTCTGGAAATGATAGAGCGCACTAATGGCAATTTCTCTTCTTTTGTTCTTCTTTTTTTTTTCTTTTTTTCTTTTTTCTTTTTTCTTTTCTTTTTTTTTTTTTAAATCAGTAGGAAGCCCTGAGTGTTGTTCCATATTATTCTTACAACAGTGAGAGAGTCAAATTTTGTTAGTTATAGCACAATAATTGCATGTCAGGAATATAATGCTTCACGGGTAGATTGCCTTGAGATTTGAAGGGTAGTAATATAAAACACTGCCAAAAAGCAGGATAGTGAAAATGAAGCTGCGTTTTGGTTTTCAAAGTAGGTAATGTTAAATTAAACGCTTGCATACAGTGCCTAATGCAACTACAGGTGCTATATGTGAGAATTTTATACTCTGGAGTCGATGGGTTTACGCCTGTTGCTTCATTGCTTATGTACTGGATAACCTGTCAGAGGTTTGCAGATCTTCTTTGCAGTGAAGTAGATAAGTAATGTTTATTTTTGAGGTTACTGAAGCATTGTGATCTCTACAAGGGCATATAGAAACGGAAAACCAGCTCCATTTCAGTAATTTAGTGCCTCTTTCTAAAGATTATTCAGTCCTTCTTTAAAATACAGTTAGATTTAAATTCTTTATTAAAAAAAAAATAATTCCACAAACAGGAAAGAGCTTGCTTTCTGTAATGGTACTTGCACTTTTTTCCTTTATCACAAAAAACCGTATGCATTTCATATGTTTCAAATGCGTAAAATATCTGAAAGCTTTATGTACTAATACTGAGTATAAGGCTCTCCCGTGCCTTTAATAAAACCACTGTGAAACCCACAGATAATCGAATCACTCTAATTTAACAATTGATGCATGGCTGGTGTTTCCAGTTGCCCAGTAGGTATATCGGCAATATGCTGTTGCTGCCACCCCCTAGCATGGGTTAAGGGCGATGCTTCCTCTACCCAGGGTGGGAAAGTCCTCCGTGCCACCCCCTCCAGGTGCTGAGCTCTTGGAGAGAAGAAAAATTCATGGACCCAGCAGGTTCAGTGTTTTCTCAGTGGGTAAGTTGCCATTTAGCTTGTTCACTTCTGCCCCAGGCTGACGCACCGGCTGACATCCCTCTATGCCGTGTGGGGAGGCTGCTCACCTGAGACACCTCTTTTCCAGAGGGCAGATGTCAAAGTCTCTCTACCTTATATCTCATTTTCTGAGTGGTTTTGTTCCTGCGGTTTC
Organism: Grus americana; assembly: GCF_028858705.1. Classification (NCBI taxonomy): domain Eukaryota; kingdom Metazoa; phylum Chordata; class Aves; order Gruiformes; family Gruidae; genus Grus; species Grus americana. The sequence continues at coordinate 31,504,298 of NC_072855.1, read as the reverse complement.
TGTCTTTCTCCTGAGTCCTTTATCCAGCATGGTGTTGCAGCTATCTCAGAAATTACCTTTTTATGCCACTAAAAATAACACAACGTGTGTAATTAGAGTAAGACCAACATTAAAGTATCAGTGAGTTGAATGGTCCAGTTTTCCTTTTGTTTCCAAACTTCTGAAGTTTGTTATTTGTTAAATAAATCAAGGACAGCTTGAAGTAAAAACACCATAAACTGTTTTTCCAGCATGCAACATACAGTTTCTTTTTAAGGGGCAAATAAACATTTGATGACTAAAAGCCTTAGATTGTTTTGCTACATGTTAAAACTGACCTTGGTTATAGATTATTTAAATGACCAGTGGTGAGATGTAAATAATTACAGGAGGATCATTTATGGATGCTGTAAATTATAGTGCAGCATTTTTTTAAAGGAAAAGAAAAAACCAAAAACCAGTTTTGCTTATTTATTTTCCTCCTTGTCTATTCCCCTTGTTTCCACTAGCTTTTTCACTTTATTTTATTTTTTGCCACTTGACTGCATCCAAGGTCAGGCTGAATGAGAGACAATCTTAAAACAGATAAGAGATGACAGAGAATGCATTCAAAACCAAATAATGCAATAATCTGATAGTGGCAGTAGCAGGAGATGTTACCAAACTAGAAATTATGCTGTAAGTAATAATTTTTTTTTCTCTGTAATTTCAACCTCTACAGAATACCTAATAAATATTAAGAGCATATGAATTGGAAGAAAAGATTAAAAATAAAAATAATTCTAGGTTTTGACCAATTGTTTAAGTTGAAATGATGTGCCAGTTCCTCAGTTAGCTCCATGATCTAATTCACTGGCTAAGCTGCTATATAGTGATATAAGAGATATCACTAAATTGAGTATTACTTTCATGGCCATATGTGCTTACTTTTAGTGAAGAAATTGTTGTGCAAAACAATATGGGATCCTAAGTCAAAAAATAATGATGTCTTCAGAAGTTTTGACTGGAAAAAATAAACAACTTTCTGGATATAACTCCCATTTCTCCCCCCTCAAAAAAAACCCCAACCAACCAAACCAAAACAAAACAAAAAAACACCCTAAAAATAATTTTAAAAAACCCCACAAAACGCTAATGGAGTTGCATAACAGTTTGATAGACTGTGAGGGGATGCTAGAAAATTACTTGTGCGTTAGCACTATTTCAACATGGTTTCATTTACATGATCTATTTTATTCCAGTGCACAAAACAGACGTGCAATAAGGCAAAACTACGTTGGATATGGGTACTGTAACACTGATGTTTTCCAACTCATAAATATTTGCCTTCCCTGCCTAATGTTCCTCTTTATTTTGAGTCATTAGCAAATAATTTAGCATAAGCAAAGTGTAAAAAGAGGCTGAGCATAAAGGCGCTCTGACAGTGTAAAGCCTTCTTAAACCCGCAGATAGATGGGACAAGGTCACCCAACAGGTATTCCTTCCCAGGAGGTCTACACTACCGTGGCCTCGGAGAACCACACTGGCTTACTTGGGAGGTAAAGGAAGAGGGACTAATTAGCCCTACTGGAAAAACTTTGAAAAGCAAAGCTGATTAGTAGGTAAAGCATGGAGCTAATGTGTCTGTATTGCTTCAAGTTTTCCAGACTACCTTGTTCATAGCTAGCTTGGCAGTAGCGGACCGTACTATGCAGTCGTTACACTGAACTGTGAAAGTAGGTTCTGTGGAGCCATTTCTTTTTTTACTTCCAATTCTCCGTTATAAATGTCGCACAATATTCTCGCCTATTCATAGTGTCAGAGCCCCTGATTTTATTCTCAGTAGTACCCCCAGTCATCTTTTTAAAGGTAGGGGTTTACCTTCATGAGCTTCAAATGGGCAAAGGGAAGAACAGAATATACATGCCCTCTAGTTTTGTTTAAATCAGAGTTAGATTGGCTTTTTTACTGTTGTAGATGCTTATAATTCATAAAATGATGATTAGTTTCCACTTGAAGCATGAGCACATGTAAGAGTCATACATCTATCTGTGTCTGAAACTGATGCAGCCACTATTATTTGTTTTAATTATTCAGTAGTGACTGATGACAGAATACACCAGTCAATGCGTTGAGTGAAGGTTAAGGTCTGTCCTGCGTGAATATTGTGGGCTAGATTTCATTTCTGTCTTTCCTGGATTTTATACAGTTATAACTTAATTGAAAATAAAAGCAGTGGGGTTGCATGAGTGTAATACAAGTATAATAAGATAGCAAAATAGTCTTGTAAGTATTAGATATTCCCAGAAAGCTTTTTAACAGATACTGTGGCATTGCTTTTGAAGAGGTTCTTGATGAAATCTACTAAACATCATTATTTATAACACTTCTTAAGTACAGTTTGGTGGGCCCCTCAGGGATGCATCCTGACTAGTGAAGTGCAACAATATAGGTTGCAGCAGGTACTTCTAAACATCATGCCTGACAGCTTGACAATAAAACAAGCACAATATTTAAGTGTTTCATATTCCAGAGGGACAGGATGAGCTGCTTTCAAAACTCAATGTTCATGTTCCATTGCAAAATATGTGCGTGCATCCATGCATAAGCACAGGCAGACAATAGGTACTCAGTCTCAACTGAGCACCGTTATCCTCAGAATTTTTCTCTTTCAAATTTCTCTTTCTCTTCCAGACTGGGAGCATGGCCCTTTGCAGAGGCTTACATCTTCTTGCAGCTTACAGTGCATTTGCATCGTCTTTGGAGACTGACCCGTGCTTACTCTTCCTGGTCTCTACGGTAAAAGGAGGAATGCCAGCACTGATCTGAAGGCAGTACGCCTGAGCTAATTCCATAATCTCTGCTGGGGGAGCAGTGGGTTTGGATTGGAGCTGGTGGGTGTCCAGCCAGCTGGAAGGGAAGATGGAGCAAGGGCAGGTCTGTCTGCCAAAGACTGTAGACCAGAAATTGGTTGGTCCAGATAGACACCTCAGGATTTAAAAACGTCTCGGTGTATTTGGAGCCCAAAATTAGGACTGCAGTCCTTGTTCAAGCAATATTTAAGTGCAAGCCTTAGGTCTTAGGTTTACATTTTCAAATCTAAGTTGGTATGATTTTTATATATATATATCTCTCCTAAAAAAGAGAGAACAGCTTTACTCTGACTTGTCCATTGTCCAAAGCAATGAGAAGCAATTCATTATATCCGCTTTGCAGTAGGCTTGATGACTACATGGGGGGCACACCAAAGTGAAATTAGGATGCTTTATTTTCTTATCCAATTTTTAAAATGAGAATAAAAGGAATCCTTTAAGATCAGGTCAAGGTTACCTGGGAAACTGAATCTTGCTAACACAGGAACATGACTAGGTATGGGTAAGTTGAGAGACTTATTTTTTTTTTAAAGCAAATAAACAACTGATGTCTAACACAGAAAAAAAAAATTAAATATCCTTTTATTCCATTAATTGGCTATGATAACTTGAACCATCACTTGCTATTTTATGAAGACAATTTAACACACTTATTTGCATTAAATGGTCAAGTGAAAAATGTGTGTAAGAAATATTTCAAAGATTCTAACAGTTTGTCTTGATTAGGCTGCTGCAAATTAAGAATATTCACATAAAAACAACAGCGCTACAGTTTTGTTTTTTCTTTGTTGGAAACAAGTTACAGTATTTTAATAAAACTGTCTGGAAGTGAGAGCAGATCAAAGCTAGCATTGCACATCATCTGAGTTTGCAACAGTCAAAGTATCTATTCAGTATAATACTTGCAGCTCCAAGGAAAACACTGAATATTTTTAGATGTACAGAACATTTTAACATTTAATCTGAAAGTTTTGTCTTCAAATTAATCTATATTTAATGTAAGCCTTGGTTTGGACAAAAGAGCCTCCTACATGTTCGTGTGCACACACACTTTCACACAATTGTATTTCTTCAAAAACTTTTCTCCCAAGTAAGTCAATGACAGCATACAGAATACTGACAGATAATGACAGGGGAAGCAGTACATCAACTTTTCTGTCAGTTTGGTGAAGAACTATTCTATAGACTGATTGCAACAATGTAACTAATTATTTTGTGATGTGTACTGGTATAGATTTGCAGTGGAAAGAAGTATTCAGTAGAAGTAAATTATCTGTGCATCAAATGCAAGAGGTCTATATGGAAGGAAGGAAAAGCACAGTAAAATTCCCCATAAAAGAAAAAAAAAATTTAAAACCCCTCAGAAAGTGAGTGCAATGAGATTTCAAAGAACTCTGGGGATGGGTAAATGCTGATTTTAGATAAATCAGGCTGAAATATTCTAAAGTTTTTTCTAGCCTGTGTGCATCTTTTATGTCTCTATTGCCAAGATCTTGGCTTTAAAGGGAAAGGAATTCTTTACAGAAGGAATATGACATCAAAAATTTAAATAAGGATGTGAAAACTGTTTTCCTACAATCAAAAATAGCTCAAGAATCAAGAATAGATTTTTAATGGAGGTCATCTTAACTTTTAGTATTCAGACTACTGCATAAAATATATTATGTAATGACAGTATAATGACAGTGGTATATCTCATGGGTACATTTAAATGACGTACTACTGTTAAGACTTTAGAACATGAATTTGAGTCATTTGCATATAAATCAGAAAAGCATGTTCAAGTTACTATAATTTCAGTCACAGAATACCAAACTGAACTGCATATTTCATCCAAAAACCACTTCCTAATTCTTTTTCTCACTTCATAGTTATACAAACTGAAAGCTTTAGGTGGCTTTCCTGCCTTGTCCTAAAAAAAGAGATACGGAGTTGAAAGCAACATTACGATTACCATGTTAAAGGAGTAATTATATCAACAAATAAAAAGTTATAAAGATCTTATATTTTTAAATATAAAGCTGAGGTTTTGTGCTGCAGCAAGGACGGATTCTGTACTTGTTTTTAGAGGTATGGAATTTCAAATTGTTAGACTGCGTTAAAAACAAATACCAGTATATAGTTATGATGAGGTGTAAATCTTGTAGAGCATTTTTACTGCTACTGCTAGCTTAAATCTTACTTAACTTGTTCCTTAATGATCTGGAAAAAATCAGAAATAACCATTATATTTTATTCTTCAATCTTTAAAAAACTCCATGGGTATATAGAAATGCCAAATTAAAGTGTAAGTTTGGGAGGGATTCTTTTTTATTTGCAAATTGTGACAATTATTTTACCACTGTAGGAGCATCCTTAAAGAAATAATAACAACAATGTATTATTGTATTATAATAATAATGTAGTATTATTATTGTGTTTGGGCAATAAAATGAAAAGAATGTAGTGCATTTAAAGCTCATACATAATATTAAACATCGGAGAGAGGTCTCCATGAATGAGGGCCAAAGTGCAGGACAATCACACTTGAAACCCATTTGTTGTGAGAAATAAGCTGTGAAAGAATAGCTTAAAAAAAAGACAATGTTCAAATAAGGAGATGAGAGCTTGTGATAGGACATGAAATGTGATGTGGGGAGAAAGTGTGCCTGGGTGACTAAGGAGAAGATTTGGGGGAAAGCAGCCCTTCTCTGAGAGGTCCCACATGGATAGGGCAAACAGGTTTGGACTTATTTACTATCTTAAAAATGCTGACACACGTTTGAAACAGCAGAAATTCACACAGGGCTAAAATCATGGTTCTATCAAGAAAAATCTGCAGATCTGAATATTCCCTAGTCGGAGCAGCAGAGTTTAACACTTCCGCAAGTATTGTACTTACAGTGCTGGAGTCCCAAAGGAAATGTAACAGAAATTTATCCGCAGATCTGACAAGTTGAGGCTACAAGAAAAATTACAGTGATTTAAAGCTGTATTTCACAATGGTGGTATCTACTTGTTTAAAGGCAAGCAAATGCTGGAAACCTCTTATTTTGAGATTTTTGGAAACTAGGAGTTCACTCTTCTGAAGAAATGAGAAGTCATCACTGCAGCCTGTCTGCATCATCTGTGGGGCTCTTGTCAGTTCAAAATTGAAACATATATCCAGAAATTGTATGGAAGTGAAATCAAGTTAAACACAATTTGATTCACATGCTGTTAAACCAGACCTTAAATCTTAAAACAAAACCGAGAGGCAACTTGACAACGTTCTCATTTATCTAAAAAGACTAATAAGAGGGAACAAGAGTCTTTCAGCATTGATTAGCACTTGCTGCCTTTTTGAAGACCTGTATCAGCCAGCGGTTTATTACTGATCGTACTTCATCCCACTGCCAGACTCAGATGAAGTGCTATATGACCACTGGTATGAAATAAGACAGGTAAGAGTGTTCCACTTTCAAGTTATGTTAATCATTCAAGTAGATGACATACCAGTTGACAATTAAATCAGATATTTCAAATAAAGCAAACGCCTTACAACCAAGATACCCACATTGTAACAGCCATAGAAATGTACAAGACTTGAGTATAAGTATCCGTACCCATCTGCAAACCAAACCAAAAATTTGGAAGCAGACTACATTTGTACATAGATCAGTGAAGTCCATTCAATAATTTATTCTCTGCAGTGGATTCTCGGTATGATAGAGATACTTTAGTCTGTAGAATCATTTCCCCTTTATAAACACTGTGAATGCTGCGTGGCAATATTCAGAACAGAATATTAAAAATGCAGTTACATGTTGGTGTGTACCCAAGAGTGCATGCTTGCAAGGTTGCATCATGTCATAATAGGCTTTTGTATTCCCACAGAACATCTGTGACAATTTCTGCGCTACATTTGGGAGTGCCTTCCAAGAAGAAGTTTTACAAAGATTTCTATGGAAGCTTTGCATCCTTCTGCTGTCCTGCGTTATGAGACAGG